>NW_024544538.1:3417500-4163750 GCF_018167655.1 Microtus oregoni
TACTTAACTTCTGAAAATCTCAGATGTGTCTGAGAAAATGATACCCCGTCAATAACAGCCAAACTCACATCTTATTTCGAGAAATGGCTGAAAATCATCGGTTGTAATTTCCAGTATCAAATGTAAAATCACTCCTTTAAAATGACGTGATTTTGAGACCTTGAATTTCCATGGTCTGTTTCTTGTGGGGGAGAGCTTTATGAGACAGAGGCTCCCTACAACACAGAGCTATTAGCAGAGCCTCGCAAGCACACTGGTGTCTTTAACAGACTTTTTAGATCCACTTCACAATTGTCATCCTCCTCCAAGGGTGGCTGAATTATTATCAAATGGGAGAAAGTATCTGTAGTAAGCTACTATCTTAAGAAGGAATCAAAGCTAATTTGTTGTACCTTGATCACAAAAGTAGGAGACAAAAAATGAGAGACGGGGGAGGGTGGGAGAAAAAAAAGGAAAATTCAATCTCTGACTTCAGGACCCTGACATTTGTTATTTCTTCCATTAAATGCATTTTCTCTTCTAAAATCCTCCCTCCTTCTCTCTGTCCCCTTCAATGTAACCCTAAATATCATTTATAAGATATTCTTTCCTTAACTCCAATGCAAGTCATCTCTCTCCATGCCGCTCTCTAGGCCCTCGATTTGCTCCATTTTTCCTCATGGTTCTTTCATGAACTATTTCCCCTAGTAGAACATAAGCTCACATGAGACATTTTATTTTCTTTTTGTGTTGCTATTGCTCCTGTTTCAATATGGTTCCTAGATGTTCAGTACATATTTAATAATTATAAATATTAAGCACTCTCAGAAGTGTTCAGTAGGTAATAAGCACAATTTTATCATTTTATCATTTTTCATTATGAAGTATATATAGAAGTGCAGTCATAGAGATATAAAATTAAATTTGAATATTTTAGTATTATGGTATCACTGAAAGGATGCTTGGGTTTGAGTCTCTCTTTGAAACTTCCACAAAAGAGAGACTTGACCACTTCTCAGGCAAACTCAACTGTGGTTAGACCAAATTTTTCTATTAGTAACCATTTGAAGTTCTTCTATTCATTTAAGCTGTAATCTACCCTGGACACAATCTTCTGATTCTTTCTACTTTTTTGAAAATCATGTAATGAGTCCTTTCTTATAAAGCTAAAATCTTCTACATAAGCATATGTGTTTATTTTGTTTGTAAAACAAGGAACTCATTTCCTTTATCTACATTTCATGACTTCTGGCCACAATTTAGAAATATTTCTTAAAATAAATTCTAGGTAAGAAAAATTAATATTATTTGGCAAATGGAAACATTTTCCTTAGGTACCACTGATGCAATTTATTATTTTGTGTGCATTTTAAAAACTAGACACAATTATTTATTCATTGTCAATTTTTCTAAAACACATGCTTTGCTAGTAAAAAAATCATTTATTTAGATATTAACAGACTTGCATTTTACATACTTGAAGCATAAGAAAAACTTATTGTTTAATCAACTGCTTGTATAAAAATTTAGTCTTAATCCATGATGTTTAAATATTTAATGTTTTATATTTTAATTTTTTACAGAAGATATGAGTGTTAGTGGCATATAAAAGTCAGTGTTTTATTTAGGTATGAGGTTTATGTGAGGTATAAAAACCCTGTAGATTTAGAACATAAAACTGTATCCATTATCTCATAAGTGACCAAAGCCAACTCCATGTTTATTTATCATAAGTTAACTCTGTATTATGCAGCCATGCTTTTAATAACAATTGGCAATATGATATAATGTGACACAGTGATATTAAACTTGAGGGCTAGAGATGGGTTTTATTTTTCCCTGCAAATATTATAGGAATAATATAGTTATTACATTGGTAGACATAATACTCTACTGCCACCTGGTGATATTATATTGACCACTCAGAGTAAATGTAAGATTTAATCATCTCCATTCGATCATGTTGATCAATAACAACTGTCTATACATAAATTTTTGAATCAAAGAGACTGATCTGCGTGTCAGTGGTTTTTAAGCTAAAAACAAAACCAGTGGATACCCATACATTTACTACAGCAAAAGAGACAGACAAGATAATTTCAAGTGAGGTCAATTGATTAAGTCATGATTGAATGTTTTCAATAAGATATTTTCTATACAAAGTTACAAAATAGTCCATGTATTCAATTAAAAGAGAAGTTTAACAGTGTTCCATAGAAATGTTTTACGTTTTAAAGAATCTATTTATTTTATTTTAATTTTTGTATAGCATTTTCAAATATCTCCACTAACAATTACTATATTCACAGAAAGTTGCAAAGATAGTGGGCAGAAATCTCATACATGGCTCTGACAATAGTTACATTTAAAGTGAGCATATTATAATGTCAAATCCAAAATTGATATCAGCATTATTCAATTTTATCACACATAAAGTGTCATCACCAGATACAAAATTTTTTAAGTATCACAAGGACTTCTTATGTATTCTTTTTTGGAGGGATGGGATGCTTTAAACAGGGTTTCTTTATGCAGCTAACCCAGCCTATCCTGGAACTTGCTCTGTAGACCAGGATAGCCTCAACCTCAGATATTTGCCTGCCTCAGCCTCCTGAGTGCTGCGATTTGGCATGTCCTTGGGAACTCTATCTTCTCCTGACCTCTCACTCTGCTTCTGAGCTGGTATTAGGCAAGCATTCTTCTCTACCATGCCATTTCCACCATACCATTTTACCTCCGCCAGGGTAAATCAATGGAGTGAGATCATGGACTGAAACTTCTGAAACCATGGTCCAAAATAGGGTCTTTTCTCTTAAGTTGATTTTCCCTTGGAAAAGTCAAAACAACAAAACTAATTAAAAGACATTCAGAAGAGGCTTTATTCTGTCCTGTTTAAGTGTTTATCAACGAAGTCCCTAAGGATGTCCGCATTCAAGTTTTTTTTTTGTGTATGTACATACACTTTTGTCTTTGTGGGACAAATGTTCAGGAATATGTTTACTTGGTGCCATGGGATGTGTGCATTTCATTTTTAAAGATATATATATATATATATATATATATATATATATATATATATGTGTGTGTGTGTGTGTGTGTGTGTGTGTGTGTGTGATATTATATATATATATAATCTTTTTTCTTTAACAACTTTTTTTTTACTTTTCCCATCTCTTTTTTTTTAATTGAGAAAAGGAAAAAAAACAAGTTTCCGCCTCCTCCCAGCCTCCCATTTCCCTCCCCCTCCTCCCAACCTTCTCCCCCTCCTCTCACCCTTCTCCCCCTACCCCTACCCCTCTCCCCCTCCCTCTCCAGTCCAAAGAGCAGTCAGGGTTCCCTGCCCTGTGGAAAGTCCAAGGTCTTCCCTCCTCCATCCATATCTAGGAAGGTGAACATCCAAACTGGCTAGGCTCCCACAAAGCCAGCACATTAAGTAGGATCAAAACCCTGTGCCATTGTCCTTGGCTTCTCATCAGCCCTCATTGTTCGCCATGTTCAGAGAGTCCGGTTTTATCCCATGCTTTTTCAGTCACAGTCCAGCTGGCCTTGGTGAGCTCCCAATAGATCAGCCCCACTGTCTCAGTGGGTGGGTGCACCCCTCGTGGTCCCGACTTCTTTGCTCATGTTCTCCCTCCTTCTGCTCCTCATTGGGACCTTGGGAGCTCAGTCCAGTGCTCCAGTGTGGGTCTCTGTCTCTATCTCCATTCATCAACAGATTAAGGTTCTATGGTGATATGCAAGATATTCGTCAGTATTGCTATAGGCTAGGGTCATTTCAGGTTCCCTCTCCTCAGCTGCCCAAGGAACTATCTGGGGACATCGCCTTGGGCTCCTGGGAGCCACTCTAGGTTCAAGTCTCTTATTTTTTTATTACTTAAAAAATACCAATTCAGGCCGCTTTGCAGACGCTGCTGTCCCCTCTCACCGCTTGCTGCAGCCATGGTCAACCCCACCATGTTCTTCGACATCGCGGCCGATGGCGAGCCCTTGGGCCGCGTCTCCTTCGAGCTGTTTGCAGACAAAGTTCCAAAGACAGCAGAAAACTTTCGTGCTCTGAGCACTGGAGAGAAAGGATTTGGATATAAGGGTTCTTCCTTTCACAGTATTATTCCAGGATTCATGTGCCAGGGTGGTGACTTCACACGGCATAATGGCACTGGCGGCAGATCCATCTACGGAGAAAAATTTGAGGATGAGAACTTCATCCTGAAGCATACAGGTCCTGGCATCTTGTCCATGGCAAATGCTGTACCAAACACAAACGGTTCCCAGTTTTTTATCTGCACCACCAAGACTGAGTGGCTGGATGGCAAACATGTGGTCTTTGGGAAGGTGAAAGAAGACATGAACATTGTGGAAGCCATGGAGCGTTTTGGGTCCAGGAATGTCAAGACCAGCAAGAAGATCACCATTTCCGACTGTGGACAACTCTAATTCTTTTGACTTGCGGGCTTCTTACCCACCAGACCATTCCTTCTGTAGCTCAGGAGAGCACCCCAGCCCCATCTGCTCGCAGTACCCTGTAATCTCTGCTCTCACTGAAGTTCTTTGGGTTCCATATTTTCCTCATTCCCCTTCAAATCTAGCTGGATTGCAGAGTTAAGTTTATGATTATGAATAAAAACTAAGTAAGAAAAAAAAATACCAATTCAAATTTCCACTGTCTCCCTCCTCCTACTCTCTTGACTGTAACTTTTAAACATATATATTTTATATACATATATATGCCAGTGATACCATACAATTTTGAGTGACATATAGATGCCATATTCTTTTAACATGCTTCTGCCTACATCCATGTATCATAGCTTTTAAGTCTTCAGTAATGTAAAAAACAGGTCAAGTACAATCCTTTCTTCACTTCAGCCATGAAATATAATTAGAGGCTTCAGGGGAGACAGTCTATTTTATTTATCAATATTTCTACTACTGAAAATGATTTTGCTTATTTTTCTATTATTTGGGAATATTTGTATTTCTTCTTCATTCCTAGTACATTTTCTATGGTTATAGAAGTCTGTGCTCTCTTACTACTGGAAAAATATTGTAGGCTCTCAAATCTTTACTCATTTATATAGTTTCTCACATTTGTCATGAGAAATTGTCATGAGAACACAAAGAATAGAATTTAATTCAATATTTGGAATATGTTTTGTTGACAGGTATACACACATTTTGTTACAAACACCACATTTGTTGTTGTTTGGAGGCATCTTTTATGTTTTAAAGGGAAAAACACACAAAAATTAGCTATATCCATTAAGAAAAAGAGACCTACATTCTGAGCATAGTATCTTTTTTTTTCACCCGTGTCTGAACCCACTTTTTACACTTATCTCGTCAAGAAGAAATGAATACCCTTTATTTCTCATTTCAGAAGGATGACTCACCTTAGTTACCAAGTATTTTGGCCAATGTTTATTTGCTCTTTACATCTGAGTTTTGAAATAGGAAACATCCAAGTAAATAAGGTAAGAGATATAAAGTCATTTACCACATACACATATATAAACTTGTTTCCTGGAGAGTTTTGATGGTTCTTTCAATTTATTTTGATCTATTCTCTAGAAAGCATTATACAGTATACTCTGGTAAAATTTCTATTAAATATATATTTTATTTCTTATGGTGATTGTTGCTTTATATTATTATTATATTATATATATTATACTTTATATTATTATTATATTTATTATTACTTATTTGGGGATTTTTTTGAGACAAGTCTCACTATTTAGTTCCAAATGTCCTGGAGCATGCTATATAGACCAGGTTAACTTCAAACTCACTGAGATCTGCCTGCCTCTACTTCCCTCCTAATTGTTGGGGTTAAAGGCATGAGCCACCATGTCTATATGTTGTAATTTAACATGTATTCTTAGCTAGAAGGAAAAAATACTTGTGCACAGCTAAGACTTTTTGCTTTTGATTTTTAACAGTCCTCTGACCAATATTTTACTGCCTTATTAAATCACGAAAAATGGTGATTGACAGTAAGGAATATATTACAGTTGATAGATACTAATGTGGAGATAAAAGTGAAATGTCTTGAACTGGGATAACAAAATATAAAATTTATAAAGCACACACACAATCTTTGATACTTCATAATACTCTGTAATTTGGCAAGATAGTTTTAACATTTTCAATTTATTAATAGGGAACTGAAAGTCCTGTTGTGGCAATAGCTCTAAATTCTAGCAAACTTGGTTTCTAATTTCACTTTCATTATTGACTGGGTATATGATTTAAGTAAATCATTAATTTTAGTATACATGTGGCAAAGTTCTTAATGTGATTAAATAAATAATCTAATAAAACAATTATAAAAATTATTGTGATGGGGATTAGAGAGATGTTTCAATGGTAAAAAAGCACTTACTGCTTTTGCCATGGACCCAGGTTCAGTTACCAGCACTCAATAGTGTCTCACAACCATCTCTCAACTCCAGTTTCAGGTTATCCAATTTCTCTTCTGGCCTTTGCAGGTACCAGTCACTCATATGGTACACAGACACACATGCAAACAAAACTACCATGTAACATGAACGGGGGCCTGCTTGTTTGTGTTTTCTGCCCTACCCAGTTCCCCACAACTGTTAGGGGGCCTGCTTGTTGTTGGGTTTTTTGTGCCACCTGGTAGCCCACAACTGTTTAGCCCCAAAGAAAATCACACATAGGTCTCCATTATTATAAGCTGACTGGCCCATTAGCTCTAGCCTCTCACTTGCTAACTCTCACATCTTGATTAACCCATTTTTCTGATCTATGTTAGCCATGTGGCTGAGTACCTTTTTCAGTGGGGCAGATCACATCCTGCTGCTTCAGTGGTCTGGGCAGGAGTGAGAGGAATCAACTTCCTCCTTCCCAGAATTCTCTTGTTCTCATTACATCATTTCTACTTCCTGTCTGGTTTTCCCTCCTATACTTCCTGCCTGGCCAATCAGCGTTTATTTAAAACATGATTGACAGAAGACAGACAATTCTCCCGCACCACTACCATGTACACAATGAAAAAAATCCATAAAAAAAAGTACATTTGAATGTTTGCCCCTCTAAGACCTATGATCTGATTAACCTTTTGTAAGTGGCTAGGTTTCCAATACTGTGATACATTTGCAAAGCACTTCCTGTAACCAAGGCGCAGAGAACACCCCCAGATGAGGAAGTGGGATGACAGTAAGAGCCAGAGGGCTAGGGTGAATTTTGCTGTAAGACAGGGATGCTTCATCCATGATATCATGACAACATAGCTGCCTAAGTAAAACATGAAGAAGTTTAACTACCAGACCTCATTCCTAGACAAAGAACTATAGACTGCTAAATAATGCTGAGAATAGAAGAAATAGTCTTCCCCAGGAGTGAGTTCCCTAATTTCAATGCCAAGTGGTCATGTTTGAAAAATAAGAATGGAGAAATATTTCAGGGGCGAGGGGTTACATGGAAGAAGTTGAGACTGAAAAACAAAGGAGAAAATGAAGAACTGTAATCACATTTTATTTTTTAAGTTAAAAATGTGATATTATACCTAACCAATCAATACTAGATGTTTTGAAGATTATATTTTGTTTTGTTTTGACAAATCAACTTACACAGTATGAACAATGATGAATTCAAATCTGGTTTTGAATATTTCTCTTTAGATTAATTTATACTGCTTTAAGGTTCTTTTTTGAGCAAAATTTGCTTAGAAGTAGCTTCTGAGTAATTAATTTTCAGGGGTCAGACTTATTTGTGCTCTTACCTATTTCCTCGGTAGGTTAAGTGTAAACAATATTGAACACCACCAAGAATATCTCAGCCTTGCTTTCTTAAGATTTTCTACAGGGATGTTCAGTGCTGGTTATACTGTAGCTGTATGTATTCTTTTCAGTTTCCCTCAGCCAAATTTGTTAAAAGGTATTGCCGAATTCAGAGTCATAGCCACAGGATTTAATTATAGAAAATCATGTGTTGAAAGTTTGCTATTACCACCATCTTAACCTGGTACACATAAGCCTATATGGTGTGAGTTTATATTTGATAGTTTTGTCTTATATAACATACCAACTAGGAAGTATTAGCATTCCTTGGAACACCCTGCCATAGAGAAATCTATTCAACAATCTCAGATTGACAAAATCCAGAGGAGATTAACCATATGCTGAATAATATGTGTGAGAAAGACATTTAGTGGGAAGAAAAAAATTAATATCTGCCTCTTTGGAGTGATTTTGAGTGTCAGAATATTTCCATATTGATCTATATGAAAATAACACCAATCTCTAACACAGCATATACAGCAGGGCATAGTTTGGGCTGGTAGATTTCTATTTATGTCTAAAATACCTTGTTTGTGTCTACCCTCATGACACACAATGGTTCTGAAACATCATCCTTTTCTCTAATGAATAAAAGTAAAATTCTCACAAAATAACAATCATTCAAGGTGAATCCAAGGAGCATCCATCACAGCACTTTGAGTATTTCTCTACTGAAAATATCTTCAGACATCCAAGTCCATATTTAACAATTCTATCATTCTTCCAACAAGGAAATCAATGTAGTTCAGTCTTAATATGCAATTACAGGCAGATCAGATAATTTTCTTTGTTTGTTTTGTGAGACAGGGATTCTCCGTAGCTTTGGGGCCTGTTCTGGAACTAACTCTTGTAGATCAGGCTGGCCTCATACTCACAGAGATCCACCTGTCTCTGCTTCCCAAGTGCTGGGATTAAAGGCATGTGCCACCACCACCAGATTCAGATAATTTTAAGAATCACTGAAATTTATCTTGTAGTTCCTCTTTATTACCATAAGGGTCTATGTTATCAATCAGCAAGAATGGGTCAGACATATTTGAACTATTTATGAAAATATTAAATGTAAATTTAAAGTATTCATATTATTTGTACAATTATCACAAAATGAGCAAACCATTCAGTTAAAAAGGAGTAAAAAACATATCCCCAAAAATGTGTTGACAAATAATCGTTGGGTTACATCCTAAACTTATTAAACTGTCAGTACTGAATTATCAGTAAATCAAGAATGATGTTAATGAGCATCTGTGCTTCAGCTTTCAATGCCATTTGGCAAACAGTAGCACAAAACAAAAATGATAATTAGCAATAAAGGTGTGTTTATTCGTTTGTGTGATTGACAGAGGCTGCATGTCTCTTTTGCACACTATGTTTTTCTTTAGAAAACTGTCAAACAATGTATGCAAAACCAGTTCTTTCTCTTTTGAACAGAGCTACATGAACTTGAAGTGCCACTGGAAGAAAAACAATTCAGGTAGGAGAAAGAGAGAGAGAGAGAGAGAGCCTTTTAAAGAAGTGAGTAAATTTGAGTGGCAATCATAACATTTTACAAGGGCTTTCCTTCCCATAATCCATCTTTCCTACTGAAACCTATATGATCTTTTAGAGCACAAATTTAGTCAAGATATTCTCCTGATGAAAACTTTTCAATATATTAGTATAAGTTTCTACTACGTTCTACGAGTCATCTTATTATCAGAGCTTGCCTACTTCCTAAACTTCTTTAGGTATCTATCATCTGGTAGTCTATACTGCTATAATGAAAATTAAGATTCAAGAAAGAGAAGGAATGAGGAATGTTCACTAGCTTCTGGAGAAAGTACACATTGTCAATCAAATTCGGGAGTAATATGGCAATAGGTAGCAAAGTAGACAATGTTCTGAAGCTGTAACTCTCTCATCCAGGTCTGGGTATTATGTTGAAAATGTTCACATACAAGCATCCATTGAAGTACATCCTAGTATGTTTATTGTGGTGTTACAACAGTGAAAATTAGAGCAAGAACAAAAATTCTTTCAAAAGCAATAGGGTTAAAAATAAATTATGAATTATCCACATAATGAGGAAAATAGGGAATGGCAAAGGGTTATGGCATAGTACATGGGCAAATACGGAAACACAAATGTTGAATTAAGAATATATAAGCGAATCTTCTCTTTAAAATAGATAAAAATTAACACAGAGATTCACAGCTGGTTAAGTGAAGAAAATGAAAGACTGAAGAACACTAAGCTTTAAATGGTACATCTATATTTGACTCCCTCTCCTCTCAAGCGCAGGGCACATTGCAGAAATGGATGTGGACGGACTGTAAGTGCGGGCGGGAATCAGCAGATAACAAGGAACCAGTGTTTACAGACTGTGGGGATTTGAATGAAAATGACTCCCATGAGCTCAAAGGGAGTGGCTCTATTAGGAGGTGTGGCCTTGGTGAAGTAGATGTGGCCTTATTGGAGGAAGTGTCACTGGGAGATGGGCTTTGAGGTTTCAGAAGCTCAAGCCTGGCCCTATGGTTCTCTTTCTTCCTGGTGTTCGCTGATCCAAATGTTGAACTCTCAACTTCTTCTCCAACCCCAGGTCTGCCTGTGTGCTGCTATGCTTTCTGGCATGATGATAACAGACTAAACCTCTGACCTGTAAGAAAGCTCTAAATAAATGTTTTCTATTATAAGAGTAGCTGTGGTCATGCTGCTTCTTCATATGAGAAAAGCTCTAGCTAAAACACAGACACAGCAGGACATCTGTACATATGAATTTACCAAAGTTGTGCTGGACCTGGGCCAGCCCAAATTGCCATACATACAGCAGAAGAGGCTACAATGTCCCACACTTAGCTGAGGAGCTAATGGCAATTGATAACTGCCAACAGAGTGAGGTTTGCTTAAGTGTGTGGCCTTGGGTATGTTGACCACATTCCAGTGGAAAGCCACACACATCCAAGAGCATATATGAAGTATGAAATGGACTCAATGTTTTTATTTGTTTGTTTGGTTAGTTTTCAAATCACACAATATAAGGTTATGAAGAAAGAGTGGATGACTCTGGGAAGAGTTGCGGTGAATGTGACCAAAGTAGATATGAAATTGTCAACCTAATAAATAATTTGCAAAAAGAAAACTAATATGTCACCAAATGGAAACTAGAATGTGATGTCATATGTAAAATTTTAAAATCAATGAAAATATTGTGTATTATATATGGGCACTTAAATATATGCAAATAAATTCAAAGAAAGGATTAACGCACATTTAGGAGAGAATTTTCTTTTAGAGAGCAAAATGAGGAAATGACAAGGGAGATAATATATATATATATATATATATATATATATATGCCAACATTTCTCAAGTATAATACATTGGATTTAACTTGTGCACTGCCTATTTTCTGACAAAATCTTAAATGTAAAAGTGAGGATTTTTAATGAACAATTGTAACATTCACTACCTGATTTAATAATTTTGGACAATTTATTAATGTAAACAAGAGAAACACTTTTCTCACAGCTCTGATAACTGGAAAGCCAAATCTAGGTTATTTCAGTTTTGGTGCCTGGTTCCTGCTTACATGATGGTGCTTTTTTGTCACATTCTCTGGAAGAGATGAACATCGTGTCCTCGCATTGCAAAAGAGACACATTGACAAAATAGGGACTAATGCCAGTTTCATCCAGACCTTATAGAATGATCATAGTCTTCATTATAAGGAGTATAGCCCCATGAGTAATCACCCCCTGAACATTCCCACTCTTAGCAGTATACACTGGTGTCTACATTTCAACACATGTCTTTTATAGTACACATTAAGAACACAGAATAACAAACACACTACTTTTCAATATTTTATTTTTTTGTAGTTGAATTTATTTGAAATTTTTCAATCAGAAAATTTGCATACATCCAACTTTGGCAAAAGATACAAACACGGAAACAAAAAGTCAAGGTATGCATGCTGTGCTTCTTTACACTTTTGCCCTTTTCCCCACACCTTATTTATTCATTTATTTATTTATCCATTCAAAATTTTACACTTCCTCCCCTCCTCCCATTACCCTCCCGCTCCTCCACTCCCCCTCCTCCCTCCCCCTCCCTCTTTAAGAGAGGGCAGGGAATCCTGCCCTGTGGGAAGTCCTAGGCCCTCCCCTCTACTTCCAGGCCTAGGACTTTTTGCATCCAAATAGACCAGGGTCCCAAAAAAACCAGTACATGCAGTAGAAACAAGTTCCAGGGCCCTTATCAATGGCTTCTCAGTCCACCCCCATTGTCAGTCACAATCAGAGAGTCCGGTTTGATCACATACTCATTCAGACCCGGTTCAGCTGGATTTGGTGAACTCCCATTAGAACAGGCATACTGTCTCAGTGGGTGGACCAACCCCTCGCAGTCCAGACTTCCTTGCTCATCTTCTCCCTCCTTCTGTTCTTCAACTGGACCTTGGGAGCTCAGTCTGTTGCTCTGTAGAGGGTCTCTATCTAAAGGTTATACTACAAAATAAATCATTCCTTTTCCTGGGAGCTTAGTCTGTGAGATTTCCTGAACAATGAAATATAGGCAAACACTGTAACCATGTGATATAATGCTAAGCAGTTTGTTAACATAGACATCTAGGTATAGATATTTAGGCAATTGGGTATTGTAGTTTACTCTGTTACTGAATATGGACTGGGGGTAACATAATTAAAACTGGTTGATTTTATTTCCCACAAGGATGCTTTGAAACTTTTTCCTTTATATCATAATGTGATGAGTATTGACACAATGCTGTAAAAAACCACTTGTATTAGTAAAGTAGTCTAATGCTAGTAGGGGAGTACTTGTGCTTAATGTTTCTTAGAAATTAAACTTCCACATACTGAGACAAAATGAATAGAAACATTTATCTGGAAACATAGTCCAAAGTCACTTGAAGAGCTTAAATATCTAATCAAAAATGATCTGGTACATAATTAAATGCAAGCACAGGAGCATCAATTTATATTATCGCAACTTTGGAGGCTGGAGGGTATGTGATCAAAGTGCCAGCAGGTCTGGTTGTTTAGTGACAGGTGCCATCTGCTTCTAAGATGGTACCTTGTTATGTCCACCAGGGGTGAGCAATGTTGTTTTCTCATGTAGCAGAAGGTGGAAGGACAAAAATGACAAACTTTCTCTGGAAAGCCCTTGTATGAACCATCTAATTCATCCATGAGTTCTTTACCTTCATGGCTTAATTTTCTGTAGGTCAAACCTCACAACATTATTATGCTAATGACCAAGTATTTTTGTTTGTTTGACTTTTTAATTATGAAGAAATTGTTTAATTAAAAAAGTTCAAGGTCAGATGGGTTCAGGACAGAATACTGTCAAACCTTGGAAGAAAAATAACTGTACTGCTCCTCAAAATATTCCACAAATCAGTAAAGGAAGGAACTTTTCCTAGTTAATTTTATAAAATCAGTACTAATATGACAGGAAAACAAGACACAAATTTAACAATATAACATAATTATAGGACATTCTCTCCAATGAACATGTGTGCAAAATTTTCAATACAATATTTGCAAACTGAATGTAAGTGCACACTATGAAGATTATCCACGCTGATGAACTTGGCTTCATACCAGAGACTCAGGAGTGGTTCAACAGGCATAAATCAATAAATGTAATCTACCACATAGATTCAAGAACAGAAGACATATGATCACATCATTATACCCAGAAGGGGAATTTGACAAAATCCAACATTCTCTTCATGATAAAAGTCCTAGAAAGTCTAGGACTATAAGGGAGATTACTCAACATAGTAAAGGTTTTATAATATAGGACAAAACATTTAAATCATAATGCCATATAATGGAATTCTATAAGACAAGAAGTAATTAAACTAAATCTACAAAAATGCAGATACAAGGATAAATGGAATATACTTAGTATTTATGTATTTAGGCTATATCTGCATTATGTAACACCATTTAAGAAGAAAGAGGCCATGAATTCTAAGGCACTAAGACAGCTATGTGGGAGAATTTGGAGGAAAAAAAGGAAGGTGAAATGATATAATTTCATGGCAATTTCAAAAATAAAAATCTAAAAAACACTGTAGAAGGAAATATGAAGGATAATTGTCTTTATAGAAGTCTAAGATATAAAGTATCCAATTATAAATTTTAATGACTATATTTGCATATTGTAAAATATGAAAGAGCATTGACAAGGTCAATATATAATTCTCTATATTAGATTTCTTTCTGAACAAAAAGGGAAATATAAGTTGCAACAGAGAGGGAACTTCAAAGAAATTGATAATGCTTTAGTGTTTATTGCTATTGTTTTATATATTATATTTATTTTATATATATTATTTAAAATATGAATATATTTTCCTGTCTATACACATTATATTTTGTAATAAAATAATAATTTAAAATGCTTCTTGGAATAATGTACTATCTCTTCTTTATGACTATCAGAAGTTTACTGATCTAAACCATTACCTGTGGTCTAGTTGTCCTCTTTTACTTGGGGTTTGTGTTTTGTCCTTACTTTGAATGCCACTGAAGAATTGCAGCACACGTATGGAGTGTCTGAATGACATGTCTTTTGATAATTAGCTCATCTCTTGAAGGTAAAATTATCTTATTAAGTGTTTATTTTCTATGCAAATTAAAACAACTTTGAGATTCCATTTCATTTCAATCAGAATACCTATCATCAAGAAAATAAACACTAGGAAATACTGAAGGATGTTGGGGAAAGGGAAACTTCTATTCACTTCTGGTGGAAACATAAACTCGTAAAGCCACTGGAAATGAACATGCATGTTTCTTATAAGATAAAAATAGACAATATATAGGTGACTGAATATTGTAGTTTCCTATTGATCCAGATATATCACTCCTGAGCATATATTCAACACACTCTCTATTTTACAACACAGATACTTGGTTATCCATTTCTATTGCTGCATTAGTCACCATATCAAAAAAATGGAATGAGGCTAGCTAGGCATATATCTACAGATTAATGTATACACAAAAAACATTAAATGATAAAGAAAATGAATTACAAAATTTGAGGGAAAATGGATGGCTCTGTACAATATTACATTAAGTAAAATAACTCAGATTAAGAAAGACAAATATTGTATATTTCTGATATAGAAATCGTAGCTTTCCATGTTGAAGTATAAGCACATATGTAGATTTGAGTGTAGGAACAGACTATGATGCTATAAAGAAGACCGCCAAGAAAAAAAGGAAGTGGAAAGAGGAGATAAGGAAGTGGAATGACAATTTAATACATGCCACATGAAAACAGAAAGGAGACTCCTGGGAGAAAGGCACTAGAGTAGGCAGAGGTATGGGACACATGAATTGGGAAAGGTAATTAGTTAAAACAAATTTTCCTTAAAAATATAATAAAATATAAAAATAAAATAAAAATAAACATAATAAATGCTAAATGATATAGATAGTATGGTTATTTAATGAATAAAATCTAAAATTATGTATATACAAATATCAAATGCATATATACAAACAAACAAATAACTAAAACCTCAGCAACCAGGGAACACAGGACATGCTGGGAATAAATAAATATTAGGAAAGCATAGGATATTAATCATTTAGAAGTTGAAAGACTAAAAACACCTAAAGTGTAAAACAAGCAAGGTACTCTCCTGCATCTATTTTTTGTTAGTTGTGGAATACCCACACAAATATTCAGACAGAAAAAAACACCATCATTTATTCAATAGTAAAGTTGACTCCAGAGTTTCAGACAATAGTAAAGTTGACTCTAGAGTTTCAGACAGAGGGCCCAGTATCCAACTATTTCTGATGTAGAGAAACACAGAACGAGTAGATTCAGTTCTGGCATACATGCTGTCATGAAAAGCATTCACCATCAAAGGGCCAAGCTTGATAGAAGCAAATTCAGTTGTTTTAATTTCCACACAGCTGGTTTAAAATTGTTTGCTTGTAAGGATGCCATGAGCCTTTCAACTAAATATGTGCCTTCATAATTGTATGACAAAGGTATAAAGTCATGAAGATACACTATTAAATAATTCAAGCTAACTCACTCAAATTTTAGAATTCAGTCCCTGGCACACAGTAGGCCCTAACTAAATGTTTGGCAAATGTTATAAACATGAGCAAATTAGAAGAGATTGATGAGCTTCCCAATAGTACATTAACTTGAATGCACAATTTTTCAAGATGAAAGAAAACTGAATGAAAGAAAATACATCTCTTTGGCTGCCATGTGCATAATAGTGGCACAGTGTTTTATGGAAATTTTTCAGACTGTTTACTTCACATTTGACCTGATATAGACAGATGAGTAAGACTTTGGATACTGGTTCCTCTAGTTCTGTGTTCTAAATTTTTATTGACCTATGGTCATTATCCAAAACATTGGGATTCTGACAGATCAGGAAGTGGTTTTCATAAACCACATCACTCAGAATTCTCTCAAGAATCTCTTCCCTTTCATTGATAACAGAAGACCAAGTATTTGAATGCAAGGTGTATATTTGTAAATACACTGTGGAACAGCTTCTCAAAGAAAATGTAGATACTGGGAACTGAATCAGGTCCTCTGTAAGAACAACAAGTAGTCTTAACTTCAGAGCGATCTCTCCAGCCCCTAAGCAGCCATAACAGTGGTTATGTAAGGATTCACACACAATGATGTGACCAAGAGGGAGTTTTCTTAATTAGTGACTGACAGGAGAAGACCCATCACATCCATATGGTGATGCCACATATTTTTCTACTCGGGATATGTTTTACTACATTTCTTTGTTTATTATCATTATTATTATTATTATTTATTTGTGTGTGTGTAAAAAAACATTATCCCACAGCAGCCCTTCACTATATAATTGAACCATTTTGGGTACCTGGCCTTTTGTCTACTCTCCTTGGTTCTCTTGGATGCTGTACCTGTTTTCCCTCTCTTTGCTCTACATCCCATTACCCATTATCTTCACATGGGACATCTCAGTCTGGTCATGTCCCCTCGAGACTCCCACACATGTCCCTGCCTCTGCCAACGCTCTCTATATATCTGTAATAGCCCTTCTTCATCATGCCTAGGTCCCGTCATTCTCCTTCCGTTTTTATTTCTTCTTTTCCCTTCATCTGGCAGTGAAACCTGGGACCAGTCGAGTTCTTTCCCTTTTTATTTTATTTATTTATTTTTATTTATCTGGTGCTGACACCCCAGAAAGGCATAAATGAGCTTCCTGTTCGGGAACTCAGCCATTCTTAGCCAAGCATCTGCTCTGACTCTCCTCAGTATGTGCGGATCATTTGGTTCTGCTGGCTTGTGCCACCCACAACATTAGATTTCACAACCTAGGGTCTCATCCTTCAGCTACTGCTCACCTCTGCCAGTTTTCTAACTGCTGCTCTCATCTCTCTGGTGTCTGGCCGGCTATGTCCTCCAGGTGGACACTCTATACTCTATCCACGTCTCTATGGCTCCTTCAGTTGGCTACTGCTCTGGCCTTCTTCACTCACGGGGACATCTCCCTTTGCTCCTGCTCTCTCCCCTCCTCTTCTTACTGCGTAAGTGTTACTCCAAGCTGCCTGTTTTGTTTACTGTTACTACAAATCCACCATTCTATACCAGGAAGTTCTTCTTATGTCCACTGGGCTCCAATAACAGGGACAAGGGACTCCTTTTCTCTGTGACTTGGAACACTTTTGTCTCTGACAGGCTTCCCGTTACACTTGGAATGCCCTGGATTAAAACTCATGTCACTAAGAATTTTTATTTATTTATTTATTTATTATGTATACGATATTCTGTCTGTGTATATGTCTGCAGGCCAGAAGAGGGCACCAGACCTCATTCCAGATGGTTGTGAGCCACCATGTGGTTGCAGGGAATTGAACTCAGGACCTTTGGAAGAGCAGGCAGTGCTCTTAACCACTGAGCCATCTCTCCAGCCCCCTCACTAAGAATTTTATCCATGTCAGTTACTAGCATTTATGGGCTCTGGCCTGCTACCCCCACCTGGGTCTCTCTCCTACTGGCTCCCTTTCCCCTGCCTCCCCCACCCCTTCTCCTCTCCCCACATGCCACAGCTCAGTCTGGACACACACTCTGAACTCTTCCAGATGTCCCTGCCTCTGGATATGCTTTCCCACATATCTATTATAGACTTTGTCCTCCACTTTACCTAGGTGCAAGTCAGGGTCCTGCTCTGTTATGTCTTCTTTCATTCCATATTAACAATACATTTATAAATAGGTAAACATACATTCAACACCTCTAATTCTGGTATCCTTTAGGTAGGATTTATCTGTGGACTCTTTCTTGGATTATGACATATAAAGGATTGAAATCATTGTAGCTAGGGGTGCCATGATCCTACACTATTTGAAACACTAAAAACTAAGCATAGATTCTATCATTACAGGGGTAACCTGGGTATGAGGATAGTTCACAGGGTGAACCCAGCACTCATAATGCTGATATAAATTGGTTAAACAGAGGCTGATGAAAATGGGGGAAGCATAGAGTCCAAATGCCCTGTCCTCCTCCTGCTATTTGAAGAGCCTGGTAAAGCCACACAGATTAGGGCACCCAGCATTATGACTGTCTGAAGCACAGTGGTGCATCTGCCTGAAAATGCTGCTCACATCCTCCAGAGTGGATTACTATAGAGAAAAGGAAAGACATGAGACATCTGGACACTTGTCCAGGGACTATTCTGCAGTGCTGGGGTGGAAACCAGGGCCTCCCACATTCTAGGCTAGCACTGGACCCTGTACCAGCCCTTTAGCCCCTCACAGAATTAGGGCAGTGAGACAGCAGGTTCTTCTGTGCAGTATAAAATATAAGGGCAGCTAACACCCCATGGTGTGTTTTCTGATTATACACTGATTACTCTACTGAACAAATCCCTCTTCCCTCTCATTGTAGAGATGGTTCAAGAAGAGGACAGAGCAGCTCTGGAGAGGGCAGAATCTGTCAGAGCTTAGCAGTGCTCCTCCTGGGTCCCACTCCACCTCTCTGAAGACAGTGCACAAGGGATAGTGTGCCACCCTTGACCTGGAGTCACTTGCGGTCACATTTGTTCTTCCACTCACGTTACTCCATCTTTCCTCTCTAAGAACTTGTACTAGAAATAAATACCTTGTAGTTCATTTGCTTCATGTGTCGTCTGCATAAGTATGGTATGTGTGCCGGTTATCCATGACATTTGTGCAGGGAATGCCATTTAAAACAAATGACAAGTTCTCCTTCTGTAGGGTGACATCGCTGAGTGAGCATCAGTAGGCCTTTTATATCATACGCCCCTGTTAAGTGGTGTAGCATGTTTACATTGATCCATACATTCCTTTATGTCCTCTATCATGATCCTTACCCTGACCACGTTGCACCAGAGATGAGCAAGAGGAATATGGAAAATCTCTAGGGAGACAGTGCTAATCCAGAAAGAGCTGGTTCTGGCCATACCTGGGATTTCATACCCACCATGAAGTCAGAGAAACTTTCCAAGAGGCTACTCCCATGAGTCTCAGGAAACAACAAAGTGTATTAATTTAGGCAGCTCCCAGATTTGTTTACGGTTCTCCATTTCTGTGGAGACTACACGGCATTAGCAGCCATTCTGCCAGAGGTCCTGCTGCTTCAAAAGGTACAGAAGAACCAACCCACCCAGCCCAGAAGGAGGCTCCTTTTTCTTGGCTCCTACTCCTAGCCCAATTTTCTCCCTGAGAGGAGCTGGCTTGACATTTTAAAAGGTATATTTGCAAATTATACAGTTCTTGATGTTTCAGAAACAAATTAATATTTAAACTAATTTTCCATCCTTGTAATTTCTTAAACAGTTCCCTACTAAGTTTTGACGTCACTCAGAATTTCAAGAAACACCCAGAGCACAGCATTATTGTGCGCAGTCTGCTGGCTCTCGGTGGCAAGCACACCACTGTGTCATTTTCTATGGTTTCCGATGGTGCAGAGGGACATGTAATGGAAGCTGGATGTCATTTTCTTAATGCTGCCATGAGGACCTGCCTCTAGCAGCTCAGGGGATTGAAGGAGAGTCATGGAGTTGGTGAATAAATCACTCAATTTGACTTTTCTATCTGAGAAAGTAAAGCTTAATTCTCTGGAGCCAACGAGAGGGGCTAAACTTAACTTTGTGTTGGCAAAAAAGGAAAACACACACACAGACACACACCTAGGGTCTTTCTATCATCTTTTGTCTCTGTTCTCTTTATTTTTCCCTTAGAGCTTCTATGTCCCAACAAAATCTTTCAGGCAATACAAAATTATAATGTGGTTACATTTTATTTTTTCAAGTGAATAAATATAATGAATAATGGTAAATATGTTTCCCATTTCCCTTACATAATTGAGCATCCTATATACTAGTGATGAAAAACAAATTATGTCAGTAAGCCACATGCATTCCTATCCAAGCAACTTGTTATAGATTAACAGTGTAAGCAAGCAAGGTATTTTTCTCAGCCAGATGTTTTGCTGGCAGGCTGCATTTTGCAGTTAAAAAGAAAGGATCAATCACTTTATTATTTATCTCAAAGGGTAATCTTATAAGCAATCTTAAAATAATCATAAGCCTAAACTTTTGTACACAAAAGACAATCAGTCATCTCTATTTTAAATCCTCGAAGTGCATACCCACTTGTCAACTGATTTTTATAGCAGAAAACTGAGGGCAGAAAGAACATAAGGAATGAATCACCATCTTTGATTGCAAACCTCTCCTAACAAAGAAAGGCACGTAAGCCAGAAGTAGACAGTTTCCTATTTGTTTCTGCTTCCTGACCTCGATGAGTCCCTCGCTCAGCTATTAAACATACGTTTTCTAAAATTTAAATAGATCCCCAAGATTGTCTGCCTCAAAGTCATTAACAGAAGCATCTTTCCGTAACCTTAAGTCATATTTAAAGCTTTGTTTCAGATATGATGCACACTGAAACCTTTGACAACATCTCCCAACATCAAGATTAAAAGAACTTGAGCTATCTGAGATTCTGGGACTCAAGAGTTTTCCTTAATCATTAACCTAGGCCACAGTCTATATGACTCCTCAAGAGAAACTAGCTGTGTGACATTTTCTTGTTCTTCTTTTCTATCCTCAGCAGCCCCTGCTTTATCAGGGGTGGGGGCAAACCATGTCTTGCTTTTACCTATATTAGTTTTCCCACTAAGCTAACCTCTATCACAATCCCTTACTATATTTATTAAAGATCCTCAATCTTGAATACTATTTAAACCAACACAATTATTGTATAAATCATTGCTTCAGTTAAACAGTGCAGCTTAGGAGGAAATCATCTTCATAATAATCCACAGGTTAAAATGCCCAATAGGACAAGATATTTCCATGACATGATCACACTACATTAAACTCAGTGGGGATTCCCACACCCATTCACACCATGCAAGATATCAGAGAAAAATGGCAGCAGCAAGCATGTAAAGACAGCAGTAGCCAGAGACAGTCTGGGGCCAAAGCCCTCAGAGACCTAGCCTAAATGAGATTCACCCATGAGAGATTTGGTTCCTGATGGTCTGACCTCCCAAACTTCAATTGCCACGTGCTGCTCCTCTGACATGGCCTTCGACATTTTCCCTTCTCTCATAGCACACCAAAACCTGTGACATCTCCCAACATCAAGGTTAAAAGAACTTGAGCTATCTGGGCTTCTCAAATGGTTAAATTGATTATGCAGTGGGCATGCCCACCTGTGCAGAGCTGGAATTACTGAGCAGCTGCTCCGTCAGACTCATGCTCCTGCCACTTATATTAACTACTCTGCAAAGAGCCGTCCCCTCCTCATCTCTCTCTCATCATGCACAAGACTCAACTCCAAACAGATCAAAGCCCTCAACAAAAGACCTGATGCCCTGAACCTGATAAGGGAGAAAGTGAGAAATGTGGTTCAACATACCAGCACAAGAAAGGACTTCCTGAGCAGGCCTTGCTGGTGTGGGCATTAAGACCAACAACTGGCCAATAGAACCTCATGAAAGTAAAAGGCTTTAGCACATTGGAAGAAAAACATCCTTCTGGTAAAGAGGCAGGATATAGAATGGGAAGAAAATCTTTGCCAAATATATAGCTGACAAAATCTATATATCTAAAAAACCTAAACACCAAGAATAAAATCCAGTTTAAAATTGGGACTTGAAATTAAACAGATAGTACTCAAAAGGGCCATTGCATTTATGATTTCAGTGGTTGTGGCTGTGGCTGCCTATAAAAGACCTGCACAGGACAAAGCCAGTCAAAATGCCGGCATAAATTGGGGAGGGCCTCATGAAGTTCCACCCAAATGGAAGCTCTACTGGCCATTGACAGCTGCTGGGGGAAGGAGAGTCAGTTTTCTTCAGGGATAAATCAGGTCACGAGGAGACCATGTGTGCTCCAGTAGATAGTCCTCCATCCATATACACACAGCAATAAGTAGACTCAGTGGGTTTTATAAAAACATAAAATTGGGAGAGGAAGGTGGTGAGGAGAAAGAGAAGAATTGGGGAAAGGGGATGTAGGGTTGATTTGATGGAATTCAGTTATATGCATGGATGCAAATCTCAAATAGTAAAAATAGAAACAATAAGTCAGGTCCATTGCTCACATCTTGGTGGGGGAGAATTGTGTATTTTGTCAATCATGTTTTAAATAAACGCTGACTGGCCAGGCAGAAAGTATAGAGGTGGGTCAACAAGACAGGAAGTAGAGGCTGAGCAATTAGAGCAGGAGAATTTTGGGAAGGAGGAAGCCCATTCCTCCACATTTTTTCCCAGATCACTGAAGAAGCAGGATGTGATCTGCCCTGCTAAAAAAGGTACTGAGCCATGTGACTAACATACATAAGAATAATGGGTTAATATAAGTGATAAGAGCTAATAAAAAGCCTGAGCTAATGGGCCAATCAGTTTTATAACTTATGGAGATCTCTGTGTGATTTTCTCTGGCATTAAATGGCTGGGGGACCAGGCAGGCCAGAAACCCCAATGAGCCCGGCTCCTCATGTTACAGCACCTTTACAGGAAAATAGAGAAATAAGAATTGATAAAAGGAAATGAATGACTCATTTTTGAGATATAGTCTTATGTATTGCAGGCTGGGTTCCAACTCAGTCAGTAGCTAAACATGAATTTGAGAAGCTGATCACCCTGCCTCAATCTCCCAGGGGCTCAGATAACAGGCATTGAAGCACTGGGCCACCATGCTTGCTTTCTTCAGTGCTCTAGATTAGCCATAGAGGGCTTTATACATGTTAGATAAAGACTCTGCACAATGAGCTATATCCCAGCACATAAATGAGTGTTTTTATAATCACAGTCAGAAACAGATAAAAATATTTCTCATGGCCTGGAGACATCACCAAAAGGAGATTCAGGTTTAACAGTAAAGACAAAGGACAGGAAGCATACATATGCAGATTTAGTGATGAGGTAGTTACTGTTGTGATAGGAACGTCGGGGCTATGTTCCTGGCACCCGGCCGTCCGCAAGGCTAGCTTTATACCCGAAATAATTACACAGAAACTGTATTCTTTTGAATACTGGCCCATTAGTTCCAGCCTCTTATTGACTACCTCTTACATATAGATCTAACCCATTTCTAATATTCTGTGTAGTCCACGAGCTGGCTTACCGGGAAAAATCTTAACCTGCATCTGTCTGGAGTGGGAGAATCATGGCGACTGCCTGACTCGGCTTCTTTCTCCCAGCATTCTGTTCTGTTTACTCCACCTAACAATTTTTCTGTCCTATTAGGGCTAAGGCAGTCTCTTTATTTCACCAATGAAATTAACACAAAACAGAAGACTCTCCTCCATCACTTCCCCTTTTTCTGTTTAAACAAAAAAGAAAGGCTTTCACTTTAACATAGTAAGATTACATATAACAAAACAGTTATCAAGCAAGAATTACAGTTACAATATTTATATCTATTTTATCTTCTATCATAAGTAAGGAAAACTATAATTATCTATCCATTCTTCAACTCCATCAAAGACTCCAGAAGGATATAATATTACTTAAGTAAACAAGAAATAAGAAACTTCAAACTCTAGAAATGACAGAGACATCTCGCTGCCTGGACAGTCACCAAAGTTCTTTTGTACCATTGGGGCATCCAGCTTCAGCCTTCAGGCCCATAGTATCCAGTAGACATTTTCATCAAGCAGGAAATTCCAAAGACAGTTCAGTCACTTTCTGCTGTGTCCTGCAGAATGTCTTACAGACTCTTTCATGGGTCAGGAACCCCAAAAGACCATCTGACCCTAAGGCAAGTTCAGCAGTCCTCTCTCTGTGGGTTTTCTGTGTCCAGTTCATGCATCAGTACAGGCAAGAGAAGTTTCTTGCCAAAATAGCAAACCAACTCCATAAGGAGCCTCTTCGATGCCCATCTTCTTCTTGAAGTAGATTGGTGCTGTCAGGAGCAGACGTGTCTCATTGTCCTGAAAAGCCCTAAGTTATTAAAATATTTTAAATGCCATATTCTGCAGTCTTTGAGAGATACGAATAATGCCTATCCAACTGAAATATATCTGTATATATATAAAATCTAAGTAACATGACTACAAACTTGACTTATTAATGATTATCCATTAGCAACCTCTATTTCCTTATTATACATTACATACTTAAATGAACTACACAATCATAGTATCTTAATCAAGATTAAAAATATGCATATACATATAACAAAACTGACCTTAAAATCCATACCAATGAAAATTATTCATACCTATATCATTTCCCCTTTAAATGTAAAAGAACATTTATAAGCAATATTTTGGGGTACATGGGCACAGTTTTTTTCTCTCCAAACTCCTTCTTGATGAATGGGGGTGTCGTTAATTAGGTCTTTTATGGTATAACCTGTGTGCCAGGGTCTTATCAGTTGGCAGTTGAGTGAAGTATTTTTTGAGGGTGTTCACAGCAACCTTTCAGGAGGGCGTGGTCTATCATACCATATTGGAATAGACACAATCCAGAGGGTCTCATCCTCTGTGAAAACAAAAGAAGAAACTCCTTTCCAAAGCATCATATCCTTAGACCCAAATTCTGAAGTCATACCCTCATGATATCCATTCTGGTTCCACTTGGTAGCCCATATAATGAAATGTCTCTCTGTACTTAGCTCCTTCACAGTCAAAAATTTTAACGAAAACACAGTGTACATAATCTAGACTTTTGTGGATTTTCCATTTTTACGTGGCTTATTTTTCTTTATTTGTTTTAATCTATAACTATCTGTACTCTGTCTCTTTAAAGACTTTACCCCCCCCCCCTTTTTAAGGGCATTAACTTTATTTTTTCTCTATATTTTTTTTTCTCTCTCAAGCCTACGTACAGTCATCCAACATTGTGATTCATTTAGTGTTCTGAATCTGGCCTATTGTGAATCTGTAATTTTTTTTTTACCCAGGAGCATCTTAAAAACTTAAGTTGCACCTTGTAGGGGTAATTCAGTATTGCCTGTTTACTGCCAGTCTAAACCTTAACTGTGCTGTTGTTATGGTAATTACCATCATTCCTGCCTGAGGTCAGCACAGTTCAGCATGGAGCAGCAACTCCTGCCTCAGATCCATTTGGTGCCCCTGAGTTGCGCACAGTTACAGGCACACAGCAAGTCCACATTGGAGCCACAATCAGCAGTTTCACTCTGAGACTGAGCGTGTAGCACAGAAACTCTTTTCATCCAAGTTACAGCCAAATCTGACACACAGAGCACTGTGCAGTCTGAAAACACGTCTCTGTATGGCGGCAGGAATCCGCCATGCTCTTCCACCTGCCTAAGCCTGATTCTGCCATCTGTCCAGATGCAGATGGGGAGCACTGAGCCAAGTTCACGGTCTCAGAGCACTCTCCTTCTGATCACAAGTGGGAACACAAACATCCAGTCCCATAAAAGCCATTGAAATGCTTTAAAGGCAGAGTTTGCACTGGTAGCACAGCCCCAGGAAGCCACGCTTTAAAATGACACAGCTTTTTTTTTTTCTGCTGCTGTTGCTGAATCAGGAAATCTCTCTAAGGCACATCCTAGGGAACAGCAAAGAGCTGTGTTAAACTCTCTCTCCCTTTTTTAAAAGCCCTCTCAGGTTTTTAAGTGGATTTAGTCCATCACGTTGGGCACTACTCTGTTGTAATACAAGCGGCGGGGCTACCTTCCTGGCACCTGGCCACCCACGCGGCTAGCTTTATACCCAAAATGATTACACAGAAACTGTATTTCTTTTGAACACTGCCTGGCCCATTAGTTCCAGCCTCTTATTGGCTAGCTCTTATATATTGATCTAACCCATTTCTAATATTCTGTGTAGCACCACAAGCTGGCTTACCAGAAAAGATGTTAACCTGCATCTGTCTGGAGTGGGAGAATCATGGCAACTGCCTGACTCGGCTTCTTTCTCCCAGCATTCAGTTCTGTTTACTCCATCTACCTAATTTTCTGTCCTATCAGGGCCAAGGCAGTCTCTTTATTTCACCAATGAAATTAACACAAAACAGAAGCCACTCCCCATCAAGTTACCAGAACTGTGAGGTAAGTCTTATCCTGGAAGAATTTCAGCACCAGGGCTCCAGAATATTCCCAGCCCCAAATAGTGTATCTCTGGACAGACACTAGTACTTTAGGGCACCTTCCCTTTTAAGAGTGACCAAAACATGCCTTGGAAAAGCTGGCTGCCTTGGAACCAGTCTGACCACATGCCAGTAAAGGGGCTGCTTGACTCTGGGATGGAAACCAGGCACGAAGGCCTGCTCTTGACACTCTGACCATTCACAGAAGACATTAAAAATGCGTTCAAGAGAAAGGTGAGGAACCTCAGCACAGGTGTGACTATTCTCACGCTTTGCCAGGGCTCATGAAGGCTGGACAGTACTACTAAGCTCCTCCTCAGTAGCCCTGGTGAAGATGAGCCCACCGATCTGCCTGCTGAACAGCCCCAGGACCTGCAACCCTGCCCAAGCTCCTGCAAAGTCAGAACATGGATGCAAGGCAGGATCTACCTTGCTGTGGAAGTCCAAAGAAGAGCCTCCCAGATAAACACATTACTTAGTATTCATTCTCTGCCAAATTGCAATGACCCAATGTCAAGACTAAGAGATATTGTCCTCACATCTCCACAAGGTCTTAAAAGCTTCTGGTGGATCTTTTCTTGCCCCCTGCAAATCGGTTCCTGTGGTTGACCACCACCCGTTCCCTAGGAAGATAGTCATCAGGGTGAAAGGACTCATGAAGTTGCAACTCGGAAGGCCCCTTCTATTCCGTTGTCCAGGTGCCACCCGTTCCCAATAAGGACTATGGGGGGGGGGGGGGGCGGAAACCAGGAAAGCCCCTGCGGGTTGAGGAGCCTCACTCCCAGAGCGGTAGAGGGCTCCAACTCAGAAGCTATAGAGATATAGCAAGTCCTTGAGGCTGAGAGACCTTACTTCCGGAACGTCAGGGAGCTCCGGCTCCGACACGTCAGAGGCACGAAGGACAGCAAGCCATAAGCCACTGCGACGCAGGCATTCTGGAAGGACATGGAGCGTCAAAACTTCGATTACCTGCTTTACATGGGACTTGACGACAACGATGACAACTGGGATGGTCAGTGCGTGCTAGGAACGGTGGGGTGGTGCTGTCCATGGGGGGAGGAGCATCCACAGAGGCGGTTGGACACTGGCGTCGCCTATAGGCGCTCGACTTCACGGGACATCGCAGCACCCGAGGCCCTGTCACCTCGGTGCCCTTTCTGTTTCCCACTTCCAGAGGCTGAGGCACCGAGGGTCTTGCAGGCTGGAGAGGGAAGAAATGAGGAAGCCAGTGGATCGGGCCAGGCTGGGCGCGGAGCCGCAGCCGCTGCAGCAGAAGCAGATGCAGCAGGAGAAGGAGCAGAAGGAGAAAGAGAAGACCCCTCAGCTGCTGGTGCGGCAGGCCTCGTGGATGACGGGAACCAAGAGCCAGATCGTGGGGCCATGGGAGACAACCAGGGTGTGCTGTCCTTGGCCAAGCGGTGGTCCTGTGTTCAACCCGTGAGGGTGCTGGTGCCTGAATTCCGAGTCCATTACCAGCACAGGTTCACCTTGGCTCAGCTCCAAGAGCTGGAGAGCGCCTTTCAGCACAGTCAGTACCTCACCACTGAGGAGGCATGAGTAGCTTGCCTAGCTTGCTCTGTTGTTTGTTGGGCCTCCAGGTTCCACTCTTGTCCTCGTTTTATTATATTTTTAAATGTGATTTTTTTTTAATTTCTCTTATTTAAGTCCTCAGTGTGTGTGTGTGTGTGTGTGTGTGTGTGTGTGTGTGTGTGTGTGTGTGTGTTGTGCTTGCATGTGCATATCCACAAAATTGCACCTATGGGGAACAGACGACAACTTTTAATAATCGTTTCTCTTCTCCAATCACGTGTGTCCTCAGTGTTGAACTCAGGCATGCAGGCAAGCACTGAACCATTTTTGCTACAGTGGTGAGTGCGAGGGTATTGTAAGGAGGCCATTTGTTCCTTCCTGGCTTCTCAATCCCGAAATAATAACACATGCAGTAGGATCAAAACCAAGTGCCATTGTCCTTGGCTTCTCAATCTGCCCTCCCTGTCAGCCACGTTCAGGGAGTCTGGTTTGATCACATGCTCCATCATCCAGCTGGCCTTGGTGAGCTCCCATTAGATCAGTCCCACCGTCTCAGTGGGTGGACGCGCCCCTCGTGGTCCTAACTTCCTTGCTCATGTTCTCTCTCCTTCTGCTCCTCATTTGGACCTTAGAAGCTCAGTCCAGTGTTCCAATGTGGGTCTCTGTCTCTAGCTTCATCCATCGCCAGATGAAGTTTCTATGGTGATATGCAAGATATTCATCAGTATGGCTATAGGATAGGGCCATTTCAGGCTCCCTCTCCTCAGCTGCCCAAGAATCTAGCTGGGGACATCTCCATGGACACCTGGGAATACCTCTAGAGTCAAGTCTCTCACCGACCCTAAAATGGCTCCCTTAATTAAGATATATACTTCCCTACTCCCATATCCCCCCTGCCTCCATCCTAAGGTCATGCTCAACCTCCTTAGCGATCAGGGAAAAGCAAATCAAAACAACTTTGAGATACCATCTTACACCTGTCAGAATGGCTAGAATCAAAAACATCAATGATAGCCCTTGCTGGAGAGGATGTGGAGTAAGAGGAACACTCATCCATTGCTGGTGGGAATGCAAACTTGTGCAACCACTTTGGAAATCAGTGTTTCGGTTTCTCAGGAAATTTGGGATCAACCTACCCCAGGATCCAGCAATACCACTCTTGGGAATATACCCAAGAGATGCTCTATCATACTACAAAAGCATTTGTTCAACTATGTTCATAGCAGCATTATCTGTAATATCCAGAACCTGGAAACAAGCTAGGTGCCCCTCAAGGGAAGAATGGATGAAGAAAGTGTGGAATATGTATGCATTAGAGTATTACTCAGCGGTAAAAAAACAATGACATCTTGAATTTTGCATGCAAATGGATGGAAATAGAAAACACTATACTGAGTGAGGTAACCCAGACCCAAAAAGATGAATATGGTATGTACTCACTCATAAGTGGATTCTAGCCATAAATAAAGGACATTGAGCCTATAATATAAGATCCCAGAGAAGCTAAATAAGAAGGTAATCCCAAAGAAAAACATAAAGTTTTCCTCCTATTGTTGGAAGGAGACAAGATTTCCAGGCAAAAATTGTAAACTTGGGGGTGAGGATGGGGTGAGGGTAAGGGGAAATGGGGAGAAAAGGTGAGAAGGGGAGGATGGGGAGAGCTTGGGGGAATGCGATCTACGTTTTTAACAAAGGAGAAAGGAGCAGCACATTTTGGCTTTTGTTAGGGCAGTGACAGCCTGTCTGCAGGGCTATGTGACCATCTCAGGTGGGGTCTATGGCTTCAGAGCCTGGCTGACACACCATATAGAAATATGGGCCTACAATCCACTCTCTCTTATTAATTTTAATAACCCCTGTGCTTCTGCAACAGGACAGATGGGTTGCCCCTGACTCGGGCAAAGTCTTCTTCCTATTACCCAAATTTTCCCATCTTTGGAAAGTGGCGTTTGTCATATGTGAGTTTTCCTGTCTTAGGCATCTGGGGTGGAGAAGCTTTAAACCCATTATTGACTACCGACCTCTGTAAAGAAAAGAGATTAGTGGAGAGAAATATACTTTTCAGGCCCTGTGTATCATAGCCATATCTTTTGTCAGGATATATCATAATGCTTTATGAATAATTATGCTCCTAAAGGCTATAGTCTCCTATTTTAAAGGAGAAATAGAATCACCCGAGTTGAAAATGTTTCTTCTGCTGGTTTAGAGCATCACTTAGATCTAACATTCTCAGCATACACATCAACTCTCAACATTCACCATCACAACCTCTCTTTTAGTAATTGCCAATAGTATCAAGTCACAATCATAATGTTTCCATATCATCAGTCTATACCAAATCTCCAATTATCTTTTTTCTCTTACATAATTCTATTGGTCAATACCAACTCTCCAATCATCTTTTTTTTCATCATCATTTTATATTTTGTTGGTCAGTACCAACTCTCCAATTTTCTTTCTTTTTACCATAATTTCTTGTTCTTTTCATTCAGTATCAATGTATTAGCACCATTGGTCAATATCAGATCTTTTCCCATCACCTTATATGCAGTTGCAAATCTCAGGTCATTACCATTTAGAGTATAATACCATTTGCTGTTATCAAATCCCACTTTCAGTCTCTGTGCAGCTGCAAAAACCCTTAGTCTGCCCCCTTGTTAAGTGAAGAGGGGTTTTAGTCATTCCTTATTTTTGAGTCTTTCTTTCCCTGAGGGAAAAGCTTAGGTCTTAGTTCTTAAGTTTAATATTTTATTCAAAATGAGTTCTGTGTTCCAGAAATTGAGAACACTCAAATGTTCAGTTTGTATCTTAGTTCTAAAGCAACAGGTTTTAAACCATAGCCAGCTGCAGACACTGTAGTCAGCTCATCTCAGCAGGATCTCTTTGTCCGAAGTCTCTAGAGGACCAATGTCATCCTGCGGCGATGCTAGTTGGTAGATGCAGGTCCAGATCAGGCTCTCTCTGTGAGGGCTGGGAAAGATGGATTACCGGTTCCTCCTGGAGCTCTTCTTTTTCCGATTTTCCTGCTAGGCGGTTGTCAGCTAAGCTATCCTAGGGTCAGTTGTCCTTCTGCTGAATGCACCGAATCAGTCACTCTGGAAGCCATCTGGCTTGATTTTCATCCTGTGAGAAAACACAAACATGCCCTCAACCCCATATTAGGATGGGATCAGGCCCTTTCCATATTCCAGTGCAAAGGTCCTTCCACCTTGCTTTAGCAAATGTGTTTTTTGTACCATTATGCCACAATCTGTCCACAGATGATTGCTCATGGACATCTGTATTTAAAAAGTTTAGTGTAAACAATGTATGATTCAAGGCATTCTGTGGTGTCTGAGGATACAAGTCCCCTGTTTTTATTTTTTGGAGTTGTGTTTTCAAGGAGCTATGTGCATGCTCCAAAATTCCTTGCCCTTGAGGATTATAAGCAATACCAGCCTTATGAACGATATTCCATTGAGTACAAAATCTTTAAAAAGCTTTGTTAACATAACCAGACCCATTGTCCATCTTTATTACCTTTGGGTTCACATGCATGAAAAGCATTCCAATGAGTGCTTGGCAGCTGTTGTTACTTTTGCGAAACTACAGCTCCCAACATTCCCCTGGACTACGGACACCAGCTCACGCAAGTGCAGGACACTTTTCCCAGAAGCCTTTGCATTCCTCGTTAAAAGGCGAGGGTCGCCACGAGCCCCCTCCCTTCTTCCCGCCTCCCCTTTCGTCTCTGCACACCTTGTACCTTACCTGTTGTTACCCCTCCCCCATTAATGTGCACTCACGTGGGACCGCGCGTGTCTGTGTCTCCTTTCCCCGGGTGATATCTTTACTCTTTAACCCCACAGACAAGAAAGCCAGCAAATAAGAACACCAGCAGTTTCCCCAGTTTGTGCTGTGGCCATCATGAATCCTGAATATGTATCAATTTTCACATGTATATATCTCAATTTTCCAAACTCAGTAATATGAATTATATCCATTTGCCATATATGGTTAGGAACCAGTTCTCAGGGATTTACCCCCAAATGAGGCACAGGTAGATATTATGGGCATCTTTCACATTGCTTAACAATTTGATGAGCAGCTTCTCTAGTCGGCTTAAATTGTTTTCTTAATTTTAAGCTGTTTTGATGATGCAAAGCATGTGACTGCTGTGCAAGTTCAATCTGAGATATAACAATTATTTTTGTAAGTTTGTCAGCTAGAGCATTACCTTCAGCTAATGGACCAGGAAGACTTGAATGTGCTCTGATATGTCCCACAAAACATGGTAATTTTCTACATTGTATGGCTTCCTGAATCTGCTGAAACAATATCTTAACTTGCTCATTGTTAGTTCCTATATATGCCACTGTTTCCAAGATTTGAATATGCATCATAAATATACCGGCTATCAGTATATAAATTAAAAGCCTTATTAGCAAAAATGTTAAATATTAGAACCATTACTTGCAGCTCAACTATTTGAGCTTCTGAAGCTGGTTCCGTCTGTACCACGTGTCCTTTGCCATTGACTACATAAGCAGTTTTTTCATTAGATGAGCCATCAGTGAAAATCAACAAAGTATCCTTTAAGGGATTCTTTGCTATAATTTTAAGAAAAATGAATGAATGCTGTGGAGTAAACTGTAGTAACTGGTCAGCAGGGAAAAGATTATTAATCTGACCTTGAAACTGAGCAAACACAATTGTCCAAGAATCACTATTTTGAAATAACCATCAATTTGCTGCTTAGTGAAAGGAACATTGATTACAGATGTTTTATTGTCAAAATATTTCATAGATTCTATCCTACTCTTTTGTGCTAAGCATGTTACTGCTTTAAAATAAGGATTTAATACTTTTACTCGTGATACAGGCAAATGCAGCCACAAAGTGACTGTGTTAGAGGCCATTGACTCACCCATACAGGCTCATCATTTTTCCATATTATCAGGTCTGTATGGAGTGCGGGTCTTTCAGTGACCTCTCCTCAAAATACCCTAATTTTGCTCTAGGAGATCTACTGTCTGGTACAACAGGATCAACCTTTCCCTTATTATCCTTGCCTAGAACTTGATTAGGTAATAATCCTTGTTGAAACATCTGATTAGTAACAGCCGTGCTGGGAGAATATAAATATACTCCCATTCTGGACATGATATCTCTGCCCCATAAGTTCACAGGTAAATGGAGAATAATATATGGCTTAAAAGTTCCTTCATGGCCTTCCTCATCTTTCCAATGCAGCTCATTACTACTCTGTTCAGGATTTCTAGTCTGACCAATTCCTTGTAACTGTGTAATAGTCTCTGTTTTTGGCCCCTTAGAAGCCCACTGGCTGGCGGTTATAACTGAAATATCTGTGCCAGTATCCAGGAGGCCAGAAAAATATTTTTCCATTTATAAACAAAGTGAGTTCTGGTCTCTGAGGACCTATGGTCTGCACCCAAAATGCATCAGATGAACCAAATCCATCTTTTCCTCTCTTCTTTTTTACTCTGATTATTGGTTTGTACAGTTGGAAGTAAGATTAATTGTGCAACCCTCTGACATGCTTTTACTACAGAAACTCCATTTGGTGAATGAATCATCATCTTGATCTCTCCCTCAAAGTCAGCATCTGACTCCAGGAGCCACTAAGATCCCTTGCATAGTTGAGCTACTTCTTCCTAGCAGTAATGCTACAGAGCCTTTTGGTAAAGGCCCATAGATCCCTGTGGGGAGAGCTTGCATCCCCATCTCAGGCCTTATAACCGTGTATGTGGCTGAACTGAGGTCAAGCCCTGAACTACCTGGTGTGGTGCTGGAAAGGTCCTGTATAGATCTCCTTGTGGGGGTGCAGATTGCTGGATTGCCCCATAAATTTGTTACGAGACCTGAGGCTGGCCCCTGAATCCGTTTCCCAAAAGGGGATTTTCTAGATCATCTCTTTTTGATCTGCACTTGCTAGCCCAATGCTTTCTGCTCCTGTATCTTTTACACAATCCTGGTTTCCTTCTAGTTCTAGGACTTGCTCTCCAATCAGGACATTGTCTGACCTTATGTCCCAAAAGATTGCATCCAAAACAGCCTCCAGGCATTCCTGTAGCTTGTGTTTTCCCTGGGGCTAGGTCTCCCTGCTGGGATAGGACAACATTAATTGTCTTTCCCTGTAAAGCAGCAGCTAATGCCATTCCTTGTGTATATGACTGGCCAATATCGGAGCAGATTCTGATATAATCTGCAACATTACCCTGTTTCTTAAAAGGTCTTATAGCCGCCTTGCATATAGCATTGGCGTTCTCAAATGCTAACTGCTTAATTATTATCTGTCCTGCTTCTGAGTCTCCAATCAACCTATTAGATGCCTGTGTCAGTCTGAAAACCAAGTCCTGAAATAACTCATTCCTTATGTTAGGGAAGGGAAATTTTCTATAGCTGCCCCCATTGCTCTGAGATAGTGTGCTCTTGTTATCTGAGTGTCCTGTACACCTTGTGCTTAAATGTCCTCAGCCCTGTGTTCTCCCTTCCTTCTTTCCAAAGGTGAAGCCTTCCATCCTATGGAGCTTGTAGCAGGAGCTGATGAAGAGAAGCCCACACTTATGTAAGCTGAGTCTAGAGAAGTTGCAGCTGCAGCAGATGGAGAAGGAGGAGAGGAAAAGTTTGCAGACAAGAGGAGGTCCTCCTAACTGTCAACACCAGGAAAAGTCACATCTGCATGGTCTACCTAAATGCCATTCCCTTGGTAACACAGACACATACCTTAGCCATCTCAGAAGGCACTTGAAACAGATATTGAGAAGTCAGCTCTTTATTGTAAACACAGGGCTGAGAGGACAAGGGTGTAATAACAGAATATTGGTGGCAGCAAAATGTAAGACCTAGGACAGAACTGGCTGTTGACCCATGCCACTTATGGCCACTAAAGTTCCACACAGAAATGGGTGGGGTAGGGAAAACAGTTAGGAGGAGCCTAGTTACCATATCGTTGCCTGTGCCCTGTGAACCCTACAGTAGTTTCTGTCAGAGTCCAGGGCCAGAATGAAATCCTGAGTATGGAGGGTCACGGATCATCATCTGTATTGGGAAAAAGCACTCTTTCTTCCTAGGGTCTTGCCTGTCTTTCCTGTAGCCTTGCAGTCCTCTATGGTAAGAGCGGGGTGAGCATAGTATGAAGGGTGACAAACAAGAACATGTGTGTCAGTGCAACCCTACAGCAGAAACTGGAAAGTGTCTGCAATCCACAGGGCTAACTAACTATGGCTTAGAGGTATTGCCTCCTGAAAAGAGACTTTGTCACCCTGTTTAAATGACATTTCCTTGATAACTTGGACATGTATCTTAACAATCTCAGAAGACACACAAGACAAATACAGTGGGCATTCACTTCTTTATTGCAAACAGAAGCACTGAGGAAATCAGCATGTATTAGCGGGGTTTTGGCAGCAGTCAAATCTCATGAGCATCTGACAACTGGTGAGAGTGTCACTCTAGGTCTCCCCCACAATCTTCAGAGAAAGAGGTTATGGGAAGCCGGAGGAGAACCTCTGGGTGCTCACAGTCTCTTATATCTTCTGTATTTTTCTCTCCTCTTCAAAAACCATCTCTACAGTGATTGGGGAAAAGGAAAAGGTTTAGTGTAGTAAATAATTGAAGTACTTAAAAAAACAGCAGGAATCTGCAGAATTTTAACCTCTACTAATAAAGACTTTGTCCTTTCCTAGTTGTAGTAACCAGTACTTGCCAGTTAGATATAGGTCAGATGACACTTTGAATCCCATAGCTGGCACCATTATTAAAGCCAAAAACCTTTGCCCAGATAGATCATGTCCTAGAGGAGAACATATGACTATTAACACTGCTAAATCAGAATAATATTAAGCTGACTCCTAATGACTTATAGTTCTATCCATAGATTAGTGAATTTTCAGCCCTCATTAGAGAAACTTCTATTTTCGGTAAATGGTGATCAACACAGAGAACTACAAGTGGATAATAGGCAGAGAAAATAAGAGTTTGAAGAATTGTCATCCACAAATATGCTCCATGCCTTTATCCAAGGCTCAGATATCATTTTGGGAGAGAGGACAGAAAAAGTGTAAGAGCCAGAGGCTGTGCATGACCACAAGGAAACTGTTTCCTTGGAACATCAGGGTGTGTGTGTGTGTGTGTGTGTGTGTGTGTGTGTGTGTGTGTGTCTGTGTCTGTGTGTGTGTACATACATACATATATACATACATGGGCAGTACAAATTGGTCTGGATGAGTTATAAAAAGTGAGTACACAAAGTTGGGTGGATAGAGAAAGAGTTGGGGGAGGATGAATATGATCAAAATGCATGAAATTTTCAGAGAACTAATAAAAAGTTTAAAAATCCCAGTAGGAGTAGGTAATTTGATTAGATATTTCCTTTGTTTCCATTCCTGAGCTTCTTTCCTTCAAGGAGTTCTCTGAAGCATCTCCCTGTTAGGCAATGACCATGAGATTCTACCCGACGCACATCTACAAGGCTACACTAATCAGTGACACCATGGTTGCACCCTGGAGGAGGCCTTGGGCCCCTACTGCTGGCTGTGTACTGAGAAGGTGTGCCCAGGTGCCCTGTCACTCCCTAGTCACGGCTACAGATTTTCCCAGGTGGTCACATACGGTTCTCCTGTGGTGTCTTCCTTAGCCCAGGTTACAGTGTTTCTGTTTCATGTTCAAATGGCATGTAATTAGATGTACTTATTCCTAATTGTCATGGGTGGGACACATTCTTAGTCATATGACACCATGCAGTCTTCATGAAAATTGTCAGGCAGACCTGAACAAGGACAACACCAATACAGTCGCCAAGATGTAAGGAGGAAACCCCACAGGGCCTAGCCCTAGACAAAGAACTATAGAGGCCTGAGGAATGCTGGGAGGAAGAAAATTAGTCTTCACCTCAGATGAGCTCCCTAACTGGTTACCCAATACCAATTAGTCAGCCCTAAAATCATATATATATATTGTGTCTGTGTGTGTGTGTGTTCAGGTCCTGTGGAGATCCTCAAAGCCAAAACAATGTATGCAGAACTGCAATGGTCATATCATATCCAAGAGCCAATGTTCTGCATTTGGTTTCATAGGAACAGTTTGACATCATGTAATACCTCTGTAGGTTGTCTCTACATAGAGTGTCTATATGCAGGCATATCGGTAAACCACCTGCACACATAAGAGAGTTGTCCCTCCTACATTCTATCAGGTAATTAAAACTCTTTTCTATGGTGTCAAAACAAAATATGCATACTTAAAACTCATTTCATACTCTAAAACTACCAACTTTATGTTAAATACAATATGATTATGCTTAAAAAATTCTCAGTCTCTCAGATCAGAGATGGTTTAGTGTTTAAGACCACTTTCTGTTCTTTAAAATGGCCTAGATTAGGCTCCAAGCACCCATGTCATGGGGCTCACAACCACATGTGACTGAAAGTTTTGGGGATCCAATACATTCTTCTGGCTTCTGTAGGCATACATATGTCATGCATGTGTGTGTCCAAGCAGGCCTAAATGTATGCATGTGCGCGCACACACACAGTAAAATAAAAATAAAATAATTTTAAATTACTCTCAGCCTTTAAAAAAATTCATACCAGAAACATAAGTACTATACATATTAAATTCACATACTTAGAATAATTTTAACTCTTAAGTTTTACATAGTCAATGATACATTCATTATCCTGTGTACTTCTGTGAAAAGACACCATGAACAAGACAACTCTTATAATAGAAAGCTTTTAATTGAGTGCTTGTTCACTATTTCAATGGTTTAGTGCATAATAATCATGGTGGGGAGCATGGCAGCACACATGGAGCTGAGGCAGTAGCTGAGAACTACATTCTGATCCACATGTCCAGCGAGAGGGAGATGCAGGGAGAAAGGGGTCATTTTCTGCAAAACACCATATGTAGTACAAACAAGAAGATGTTTTTACCTTTGAAATAGGCAAAAGTACATTCTAGACACTGGCAATAAGATGAATAAAGGCATTGAGTTGCGAAAAGTGAGGGAGACTTCACACATCAGTTCTAGTTTGCTTTAAAATGAGGAGAGTTGTAGGAGAGGCTAAAGAGATTGGGGAGGGACAAACTGTACTGCTCTTTGATTATGCAGTCAGCAAGTTAGGGTTTATGTTGAATAAGGTTTATCAGTACAGGTTTAATGTTTATAAAGGTTTCCCTCTCCATAGTTTGCCTTTGTAACAGTATATCAGCATCTTCGACTGGAGGTATCATTCGGGTATGGTTGAAAGGTAAGCCACTATGGAGGTACCTAAGAAACACTAAGGAATAAACTGTGAAACAAAAAATTAATTTGTGATCCTTTATGGCTTTATTTCTACACCTGATAGTCACCTGTGTAAAGATCCTACAGGGATAAAATAGACTTTGGAAAAGCTACAACAAAAATGCATCTTCACCTTGATTATGTGAATGAAATCCTTCATACTATTCCTTCTGTTTTGACTGAATGTAGCCTGACATAGCATGAGAATTATCATAAAATTAAATTTACATTTCTTCTCTTACTAAGTCAAATATCCTCAAATATCATTGCATGTTTTATAAGTAAGGGAATATGGCAAGTCTGTGGGAGTATCAATACATGAGAACCTAAGAGGGCCAATGAGGAGATTTTTATATGTGAACACAGAGCTTGTTCCTGTATGTTACAGGCTCTTATCACTTCATGATCAGATTTTTGTTATTGGAAGATTAATAGTTGGCAATGTGGTGATGAATTGGAGGAGGTCAAAGAGGTTGCTGCCTCTGGTCACTCAAATGATGGGAATGTTCTGGACTATAGCAAGTGGTAATGAAGATATAGGACAATGAACAAGTAAGGGAGATTCATGTTTCTTTAGTAAAAGAAAAAGAAATTTATGAACTGTGGGTATAGGGTGGTGTTAAAGAATTGACTAGTGTAGTGGTTTGGGGGTCTAGCCCAGCATTCTCACAAAAATCACATGAATAATCACACAAAAGTAAAAAGAATAGAGGAGTCTAAGATGATCACTGAAATTTCGATTAGAAGACAGAATAATATGAGCTTGGAACCAAAGTTAAAAAGTAGTAGTGTACTGGAAAGGCAGGTGCCTATATGGAATAATATCATAAAATGTTCTATAGAACAGTAAGATGTCTATAGTTGAAATAATTTTTTAGTACTTTCCAAAATGACATTTATAGAGGACTTTTAAGTTCCCAAGATAAAGTAATAATAAATGTTTAAGGTGATGGCTATAACAATTATTCTGATCTATGCATTGTACAGTGTATACATACATAAATGCAGCACTCTTTTGCTCACAAATATGTGCAATTACTATATGTGAATTACAACTTTAAAATGCCTTTAAATGGGTAAAATTTGTAAAGTGCTGATAAGACAGTAAAAGGGGTTGCAGCTATTGGTTGTACAAGGAAATGTAGTCCCATGCAATTTTTATATGACCCACCTTAATTTTTTTCAACTTTCCTTCATTTGAATATGCTTTGAGATAAATGTAACCCATTAATGACATGTTATGCAAAGGTCTCTGTTCAAAATTGCCTTGTACCTAGTACTCAGTTTTCTAAAGTTAAATGAAACTCACCCATTACATTACATCACTGAATTCTTATATAGAATCCACCTTATAAATAATCTCACTTTTTATTCCCAACTACACAATATTCTATTGTGTTATGTTTTACTCTTTTGGTTTTTTTTTTTGGGGGGGGGGCGGGAGCTCGCCACCCAGCTACCAAATAAATCACACACAGAGGTTTATTTTTAATTATTAATGCCCAGCCTCAGCTCAGCTTGTTTCTTGCTAGCTTTTCTTAAATTGTTCTGACTACCTCTTGCCTCTGACCTTTTATCTTTCTCTATTTCTGCATACCTTTCTTATTTCTTTGTCTGTGGCTTGCTGTGGTGTAGCTGGGTGACTGGCTCCTGATCCTCTCCTCTCCTTGTTCTCTTGCTCCTTGCTCTCCCTCCTGCCAAATTTCTTCTTCTGTAATACACTCTGCCTATCAGGCCCACCTATCCTTGCTCCTTCCTCACTATTGACCATTCAACTCTTTTTTTCGGACCATCAGGTGTTTTAGACAGGCACAGTAATACAGCTTCACAGAATTAAACAAATGTAGTGTAAAAAAAAGTCACACACCTGAAAATATTATTCCCCAACAATATTCCCTTCTGGTCTTTGTCTAAAGGGAATCCATATGTATCCATCAGCCGGGTCCTTGGTCAATGTCACTTATATAAAAACTTTCCCCCTGTTTCTTTTAATTTCATTTATGTTCTATTAAAATTATTTGTTTTGTGTATAGGTGTTTTGCTTGCTTGTATTTATGTGGTTCACATGAATGCCTTGCGCCAGGAGAGGCCAGAAGAGGGTATTAGATCCCCTGAATCTGTACTTAGTGATGGTTGTGAGTTGCCATGTAGCTACTAGGACTTGAACCCAGATCTTCTGCATCAGCAGTCATTGCTCTTAACCTCTGAGCCATCTCTTTAGCCATGTTTCTGTTTCTAATCAGCAATTTGCAATAGTCTAACTTGCTTTACATGTCTACTCTTTGTAAATATTTTATTGTCTAGAAAAAAAAACTTCTCAAAAGAAGGGATTATGTGTCTTTTACTATAATTTTCTCACCAATATATTTCATAGAGCACAGGATAAATTTCAGCTACATAGATGAAAGAGAAAGTAAGTTACTGTAGGTTTTATGAAACATTCCTTGGATGATTCCACATCATCAGTGGGTGTGTGAACACACATTTGTGCAGGTCATTCTTTCCTTCCTACAGTAGTAGGTTTCAGGGACTGACAATGAACTCAGTAAAACTTATGCAGCTAGTATATATATATATATATATATATATATATATATATATATATATACATTCTAAGCCATCTTTCTGGACCTAGCTGCCAAATTCTAAGCTATGATTCCATCTGTCACATGAACCAAATAATGTATAACTCCTTGTAGTTACCACTTCTACCACAAAAATGATTCAAAATAACATACTTTGAGATAAAATAATACTAAAATCATGCTACCAAAGAAGATTTTATTCCCTACATCATATTCATTCATCGCTTTAAAAAGTCATCTTTCCATATCACCCAACAAATATCTGTTCAATTTATAGTCTTAGACTGTCTTCCTCTTGTCCTCCTAAATATCTGTAATTTTCCCTATAATCTATTTTAGCAATATTTGTGCAGCATTATTTATCACCTTTCTTCAAAGTCAAGCATACATTCTCAGTACATTTCAGTCACAAATGAAGTGAATCTCGTTGAGAACCAGACCAGAACTTCAAACTAGCTCTGTAGAAATGTTGTGGCCAGCTATAACTCTTCTCTGACATCTGAACATTGTGATCTCTACTGAAACAGAAAATATCAGAAGCTATTTTATATCAAAGTTTGAGACTACAACAGTTTTATAGAAAGTGTAGTTAAGTACCAGCTTATAAACTGTCAGTGGTCTCCCTTCAAATTTACTTGTAAACAATTCCATGAACAGATGTGGAAGTGGGCGTACAGCTGTCAGAAAATGACTTTGACGAGCTACAAAGCCCAGAGTGCCTTGTTACTAAGAGAGCTTATGCAGCTATTTGGATTTTATAGAGATTACTGGCTGGGTTAACCAGGGCAGATGTGCTTAAAGGCTACTGAGACAATAATTTACTTTCTCTGAAATTTAAGCATTCTTTCTAAAGCCATAAATTCACAGCTGCATAAGTGACTACATGTTAGTGTTAGAATTGTGGCACCATCATTACGAATATATCACTTCTTAGCCACATATCCCATTGTCAAAAATATGTGTACAGATAAAGTTATAGGTATTTAAGGTATCCACTGAAAAATGTTAATTTGAAAAGATTATCAAGATAGCAAAAATATCCATCATCTAATAGAGGTGTCTTTTGGATGATGAGAATAGTTAAGATCTAGTCCCTTTCCAAGTATATGATACAAAGCTAACCTCAAGGTCATGTTGTACATTAGCTTCTCAGAATTCATTAGGTAACTATAAATTTAGATCCTTTTAACACTCTTTCCTTTTTGCTAAGTAATATTCTACTATGCTTGCTATTCGTATTTCCATGGTGACTGATTGTCCAGAGCATTTCCTTTGCCTCCATTTATGGACCTTTTGCCCACTTTAAGTGCCTTGTTTTCTTGCTAAAATATGTGTGAGCTAATTACATGTTTTTGACACTATTTAACTGATATTTGCTTTGCTAGTATTTTCATCTGTTCTACAGCTGTAGTTTCATTTTATTCATTAATCTGTGATAACTTTTCTGCTCAGTATATACATACTTTTTATTTTTTGCTATTGTTGCTTATGCTATGAAGATATAGAAAAAGTTACCTAGATCAATGTCATGAAAATTCTCCTCTACATTTAGTTTTAATCATTTTATTGTGTACCGGTCTTGAATTTAAGCATTTAATCCATTTAGGCTATATTTTTATATGTGTTAATTTATACAAAGTCACACAATAGTAGACAGTAAAATCTGAGATTCTGAGCCTCAGGTGTATAATTCCTGAACATATAACCTTAACTATTTATTCATTCATGTTACTTGTTCATTACTCTTGATCTTTCATTTTGGGTTCTGAAATGCAAAGAAATATTTCTATGCCCAGATCTTTCTAGCCTCATGATCTTCCAGACTGAGAGCAAGCAAGGAGTCAAAGTACACTTGCTTCTCTTATCTGGCAGACAGTGTATCTACTACTGTTTATGTTACTAACAATGGAATTTTATTCTTTTTTTGTTCGAGGCACAGTTTTTCTCTGTGTAGCTTTGGAGCCTGACCTAGAACTAGCTCTTGTAGATCAGGTTGGCTTCGAAGTCACAGAAATCCACCTGCCTCTGCCTCCCAAGTGCTAGGATTGAATGTGTGTGTCACCACTGCCTGGCTAGACTTTTATTCTTACAAATATACATTGCCTTTGTGTATCTATCATGTTTTGATTTATTGTACATCAATTATTGTATTGCTATTTTTAACACATTGAAAATTTGTGGCAACTCTGCATAATAGGGCAATTTTTACTAACATGCACTCATATTACGTTTCTGCCACACTTGCAAATTATCAGACTATTTCAAATTTTATCATTCTTATCAATATGTTACTGTAATCTGTAATCATTGATCTTTGATGTTAGAATTATAATTGCTTTCAGGAACTATGAATTGTGCTCACATAAAATGAAAATCTTAGTCAGTGGATGGTCTATAAATTCTGATTATTCTACAAATTTTCAGTCATTATAGTTCTCTCAATCTCCTCTGGTCTCCTTATTTCTTGAGATATGATGATATTGAACCCAGACCAATGGCATTTAAAGGTTCAAATGATGGTAACACCACCATTCCTCTCACTTCCAATCAAAAGCAAAGAATAGGCAAGTTTATTATGGAAAGAGTGCCAAAGCTCAATACTCAGTCTCACTTACTATTCCATTAGTTATGTGAAGGAAATCCTTTTTTTTTTTTGATACTACGACTTTTATAACTCAGACTATGTACTAATCTGTTTTCTGTTACTGTGATAAATGCTATAACCAAAAGAAACTTGGAGAATAAAGGGTTGATTTCCTCTTACAACTGTCAGGTCATGACCCATCAATGAGACAAAGCAGGCAGAGACTGAAGGCAAGGACCTGGAGGCATGCACTGAAGCAGAGACCATGGAGGAATGTAATTTAAGGGCTTGCTCCAAGGCTCATATACATTTACCTTTCTTAGACAGCCCATACCTGCCCTCAGCAATAGCAGTGTCTACAGTCTTCTGGATCTTCCCATCAATTACTCAATTATTAATCAAGAAAACACCCCACAGAGAAGTACACATGATGATCTCATGCAGATAATCTGCATCAGAGGGACCCTTCTCAGGGGAGTCATCTTGACAGCAATGATTATCCACCACAGGCTTTCTATAAACTCAGAAAATAAATCTTGAAGGAAATTTAGAGGGTTGCCCCAGTTAAGAACAAAGAGAGTAAAATTGCCTTATTGCTCGTATTGATAAAGTTTTAGGATATGAACAGAAGCTCAAATCAGTTAAAATATCCCCCTAAGAAAAAGCCACATTAGGATCTAGGTAAGAGATGTCTTGAGTTCTACAAAGGCTGAGTGGAAAGAGGAAACTGTGAAAGACGTTTGAAGCTAGTACAAGATGGTTCATGAGTCTCAGAGAAAAAAGTCATCGTCATGACATAAGTGTGCAAGATGGTGCAGGAAGGTACTGATGCAGGAGCCAGTTGCCAGAATATCTAGATAATTTCCATTGATCACTGTGCTAAGCACATTTGCAACCTAAAAGAAACAGCCTTCTGCTGAAAGAAGATTCCATTGAGGATTTTCAGAAGTAGAGAATGAAAGTTAACACCTGCCATGAATTTGAAAGAGTTCAATTGGGGAGGAGCCGTGGGAGGGCTTGGTGGGAGGAAAGGGAAAAGAGGATGATATAATTTTATTATATATCAAAAGTAAGAAAATTCATTTTTTTATAAAGTTAATGCCTGACTACAATGCTTCCAAGAATAGACTGACTCTTTGTTATGGGACAGGCATACATGACATTAACAAGAAGTGTATCAAAAACCAGAGATTTTTACAGTCATATGACTTTGGTGAAAACGTTGGGAGGAAAATAAGGTAGAGGAAAAGGAAATTTATGGTAAATCTATCTTTCTCTATAAATGCAAGAACAGAGACTGAATGACAGAACATCTGTTTACAATATTTGATGGAAATTATAAGGCCACTGAGAACTACTTCTGAGGGAAAAATACATTTATAATATCACTGCTTATTGCCAGTGCACCTACTTGCCCAAAAACTCTGATGGAAATGTATAAGATAAATGTTGTTTTCATGCTTGCTAATATAACTTTTATTCTGTAGCCCATGAATCAAGGAGTCATTTTGACTTTCAAGTTTCAAAAGCCTATGGTGTGCCATTGTTAGTAAGTCCTCTGATCTGGGCAAAGCAAATTGAAACCCGTAAGTCCTCTGATCTGGGCAAAGCAAATTGAAACACGTCAGAAAAGATTTACCATTCACAATGTCATTAACAATATTTGTGATTCATGAGAGGATGTCACAATATCATTATTAGCAAGAATTAGGAAGTTCATTCTTTCCTTCAGGAGGGTGGAGGTGGAGGTTGGTGGAATTATGATTGCCATGGCGGAACAAGCAGCAGTTTCAGTGGAAGTTACAAGAGAACTAAGACTGGAGTGTAGCCTGTAACTGAACTGCTGAACGGTCATCTTAAAATTTTAATGACGAGCACTTGCTTCTCATGGATAAACCAATAAAATGGTTTTTGCAAAGTGAAATCGGTCCATTGTTGAAATCACAAATTATATAAACTTAATTGATGAAATAGTGTGAGGGTGTGAAAGAATTGATTTGTGTTATAATATCAAACTGCATCACATGCTTCATAGAACTCTTTCATGAATGGAGGAGTATTCACTAAGGGATAATTTGTTATTGTCTTCAAGAAATTGTCATGGCCACCATCATCTTCTCCTTTGGGAGCCAGCAGCCTGATCTGTCAGCAGCCATTAACAATGAGACAAGACCCTTAGCAAACAACATGATAGAAGCAGATAGAGACTACTACAGAGATCCACAACTGTCACGGTGCAGAGATTATATGAATGACTGTGCAGGGCTCATCCCCAACAAATGCAACCATTGTATTAAGGCTCAAGAAAACAATAGAAGAGGGAGTAGAAAGATTACAACATCTGGAAGAGCAAAAGGCTTGCTTCAAGATGAAATCTAATCATTTGCCTAAACAAGATTGGAATAATGATGTCACCTGCGTATACATGAGTATGGGTGGGAGAAATTTCACAAGGCCAAAACCCCAGATGAAGAGCTATAGGCAATCAATGGCTTCTGAGAGAGATAATCACTTTTATCCAGGGACAAGGACACTGATAGGTTATCCAAACTCTAGTTGTTAGCCCTGAATACATGTTCATAAGAGCAACACTAAATGTACTCATTTGGATATATACAAATATGTGTGTTTCTAACAATAATAATTAAAGAAGAGATCATGAATTCAAGAAAGACTAAGGGGAAACATGGGAGGAATTATGGGGGTAGACAGAGGAGTTGGAAATTATGTAAAATAGGACTCATATATGAACTCAAAAAAAGTTGAAAAATAAAAAAAAATCAGCCTTTTAAAAATCTAGAAACTAGTCTGTATGTTTTGTATTTTGATTATTACATGGTGAAGGAACTTTTTTTCTCTCCAGTCTATTTGGTGTTCTGTAAGCTTCTTGTACTTTCATAGGATCAGCCTTCTTTAGGCTGAGAATATTTTCTTCTATGAGTTTGTTGACTATATTTTCTGTGCTTTGAGCTGGAGTTCTGTTCTTTCTTCTATCTCTATCATTCTTAGGTTTGGTCTTTTCATGATGTCCCAGATTTCATGGATGTTTTGTGTTAAGAATTTGTTGGACTTACCATTTTCTTTAACCGATGAATCTATCTCCTCTATAGTATCTTCAACACCTGAAATTCTCTTGTCCTTCTCTCATATTCTGTTGGTTGTGTTTGCATCTGTAGTTCCCATTCGTTTACCCAGATTTTCCATTTCCAGGATTCCCTCGGTTTGTGTTTTCTTTATTGCCTTTATTTCAGTTTTCAAGTCTTGAACCGTTTGAACTGTTTCACATGTTTGATTGTTTTTCCTTGGGTTTCTTAAAGAGATTTATTGATTTCTTCCAATTTTTTTTTGTTTGTCTTTTCCTCCATTTCTTTAAGGGAATTTTTTATTTCCTGTTTACAGGTCTTCATCATCCTCCTAAAGCTATATTTAAATCAATTTCTGCTGCTTCATCTGGGTTAGGATGTTCAAGTCTTCCTGTTGTATGACCAGCTGAGTTCTGATGCTACCATGTTGCTTTTTAGGTTGTTAGATAAATTCTTGTCTTGGCACTTACCCATCTTTTCCTCCAATTGGTGCCAGCAGTGTCTTTGCTTCTGGGTCCAATCCTTGCAGTTGCTGTCTGTGCTTTTGGGAGCTGTTCTTGGTCTGTTCTGCCCTGTCACTGTCTGTGTCTTAGGGAGCTGTAGTAAAGAGGCGAGCAGGCCTGCTTTTCGTTTTCGTCCTGCCCGGCTCTTGCACGGCTAACTTAACCCAGGAAATAATAACATGGAAACTGTATTCTTTTAAACACTGCCTGACACACTAGTTTTACCCTCTTATTGGCTAGCTCTTATATATTGATTCAACACATTTCGAATAATCTGTATCGCCACTTGACTGTGGCTTACCAGGATGAGTCTAACGGGCATCTGTCTCAAAGAGGAGAGGCACGGCATCTGTCTGATTGCCTTCTTCCCAGCATTCTGTTCTATCTACTCTGCTCACCTAATTTTCTGCCATATTAAAAGGCCAAGGCAGTCTCTTTTTTAACCAATGAAAGTAACACATAGACAGATGACCCGATTACATCAGGGAGCTGCTGAAGTCTCTCTTGTCCTGCTCTCTTGGTCCATTCTCTTTGTCTACACTCTTGATTTGTTCCCTTGGTCCTTTCTGTGCAGTCGCAGCCTGTGTTCCAGAGTTCCTGTGAGGTGGTGGGGGATAGGAGGGTGTGGGAGCAGAGTGAGACTTGTAGGTTATAGTGTCCAATCCGTGGTGTAGCACTGTTGGAGCAACCTACCTGCAGAAAACTTACCTGTTGACTGGCTAGAGAAGCTGAGGCAGGTGTGGGAGGGACCCAGACTTTCACTCCAGTACTGAGGGCCTAGGGAGTGGGGTGGTGGGTTGTGTGTGTGATCACTCACTTCTTGATCCTTTATGTTCAGTTGCAGCTTGTGTTTCAGAGTGGACAGAAGGGGAGGGGAGGAGACTTGAGAGAACAGGATATTCGAGATGGGGTAGGGCAGAAATGAGAGCAAGTAAAGAGATATTTTGATTGAGGGAGTCATTATGGTGCTTGCAAGAAACTTGACACTAGTGAAATTCCCAGGAATCCACAAGGATAACCCCAGCTAAGACCCTAAGCAATAGTGGAGAGGATGCCCAAACTGGCCTTGTTCTGTAGTCAGATTGATGAATATCTTAAATGTCATCATAGAACCTTTATCCAGAAACTGATGTAAACAGAGGCAGAGACCCACAACAAAGCACTGGGCTGAGCTCCCAAAGTCCAGTTGAAGAGTGGGAGGAGGGAGAATATGGGTGAAGAGGTTGACACCATGGTGGAGGATATCCACAGAAACAGTATACCTGAGCTAATGGGAGCTCATCAACTCTGCCAGACAGGGAAGGAGCCAGCATAAGACCAAAGTAGGCCCTTAAAATATAAATGACAGTTGTATGGCTGGGGCAGATTGCAGGACCACTGGCAGTGGCACCAGGATTTATCCCTACTGCTTGTACTGAGTTTCTGGAACCCATTCTCTTTGGAGGGATACCTTGCTCAGCCTAGATATAGTAGGGAGGGTCTTGTGCAATGTGCCTTACCCTGTCTGAGGAGATGATGGGGGGTGGGTGGAGAGTAGTGGAAACAGGAGGAGGGGGAGGGAGTGGGAACTGGGATTGGTATGTAAAATGAAAAAGAATAGGTTTTTTGTTTTTTATAAATAAAAAATAATCAAAAACAAAAACAAAAATCTTGAAACTAGCTCTTTCTTAATTCTCTGTGTTGTAAATGTTATATTTTATTCTATGAGCTGTCTTTTCAGTTGTTTTTGTTGTTGTTCTCTTTTATTTGAGGGTAAACACAAATTCTTAATTCTAGTGAATAGTAACATTCTTTAGCAATAAAATATCCTAAATGTATGTACATTATTTTAAAATGTAATGCTGTTTTCCATTTAATATACTGCAATATAGTATAAGAATAAAGTTTATATCCATTGGGAAGTAAAACAGTCACTTTATTGCCAATATGTTAGTAAGGAACAGACTTAAAATACCTTTGAGATATGACTGCACTTAATATGGCATAGGTATTTTTTCTATAAAGAAAACCAAATAAAATAAAAGATTTCCCCTTGGCCTGAGTACCTTGCCTGAATTGGTGGGCTTTTTATTCTAAAACCAAGCTGCATAGTTTAGAATGCATTAACTTTTATTATATTCTGATCACATTGGCTATATTCATGATTCTTAAAAAGCTCTTCTCTGACACATGACCTTTGTTTATTATTATAAGTTGATTACACTTTATTTACTTTTGTGTATGTAGGTGAGTGTGGATACATATGTCATGGCACACATATATAGAGGTCAGAGGACAACTTGCAAAAGTTGGTTCTTCTACCAAGTGGGTTTTGGGGATGGAAGTCAAGTAGTTAAGTTTGGGGGCAAGCACTCTTCTCACTGAACCATATTGCTGGCTCATTGCAATTTTGATTAAAATGTAAATTACTGCATTCAAAAGACTATTCCTGTTAACTTGGATTTTCTTTAAGAAGCTTTATGAGCTAGTCCCAGCTAGTTCCCTCTCTAATTGCAAGATAGGTGACAACTGGCAGGCTGATCAATTTAGCTATCACCCAGGCCCAGAACCAGGGCTATGAAGTAGATCCACCCCAACTCTAATTATGATCTTCCGGAGCATGTGAGGAGGCTGGTCCTTCAGCTCTAAAGCTGCAGGATCTACATGACACAGTGCAATAACAGGATACACAAGAGGAGTCCCAGTGAGGGCCCAGTAGCAATGGTGTAGCAGACACAGGGCCTTAAATCAGAACAATGACTCTTTGCAATGAACACTTGCAAGTAAAGATTTGTGGATAAAAGTTTATATTATACAACTTACGGTGTCACACTACAGCTTCCATGACAAAAAAAAAAAATTCTCTGTTTTCTTTCCTCTTAAATTTTATTTTATTTATTTTCTGGGGGGGTTAGGTTGCAGGAGCAGAGGCAAGACATGAAGGGATGCAGAGATGAGTGGAATTGAGATTCATGATGTGAATAAAGAAAAAAGAAAGTAGTATGAAGTAGTTACCTGACCCAGTTTTCCATTCCCTAAAATAATCACAGTAGTGAATTTACTTTTGCTGCAATTCATGTTTTTTTTTAAAAAAAAATACATGGATACATGCATGTTAATTACTAAATTTAAAAGAATTATTCCACTCTGTAAATGATGCTCTGAAACTTTTCTCAGTTTCATTCATGATGTTCACCCATGTTGACACATGAAAACTTCCTTTCTCCTGCTTCATTGTTCTATAAATATATGCAAATCAATTAATTTTCTAGATGATGGCCATCAGATTTTTAAAGGGATGTTTTGATGAGAGAACTTTTGAATAAATACCACCTATTCCTGCTGTTTTCGTGATAATAAAACTAACACTGAAAGGCTGAGGTGGTAACTTGATGACATAAAACACATATTAAGGCATGAGTTTGACTTGCAGCAACATAAAAAAAAATGAAAAAGCCATCAGTACTATAGTCATTAAAATATTTATTTCAGAAATATAAAAAGGTTGCTGTACTTGTTGATACCACATTTTTTTTTTATCTCAACAAGACTAGGGCAGGAGGAACACTAATTCTAGGCCAGTCTCTGCTACATAGGGAGTTTAAGGTAAGACTGAACCATATGGTGATTCAAGGCAAAACTAGTGAGTTCCAGGACAGTCTGTGTTAATAGTGAGTTCAATGCCAAACTGAACTACATAGTGAATTCAAGGCCAGACTATGTTATGTAGTGAATTCTAAGTCAGTCTGTGCAACATAGTGAATTCAAGACCAGACTCAACCTACATATTGAGTTCAAGGCCAGATTGTGCTATATAGTGAGTTCCAGGCCAGTCTGTGCTACGTATTGAGTAAGGCCAGACTCAACTACATAGTGAGATCAAGACAAGTCTGTGCTACATACTGAGTTCAAGGCCAGATTTTTCTAAATAATGAGTTCAAGGCCTGACTGGACAATGTTGTGATATCTTAACTAAAAACTGTCAGCAAGGCAATATTAACAATATGTTAAGGTGAAGTTGGAGAGAATGCTCAGTGGATAATAGCACTGGATGTCCTTTAAGAGGATCCAACTTCAGTTCAAAACTATCAATGGCAGCTCAGAACCGTCTACAACTCCAGTGCCTGGGAATTAGATGCCCTCTTCTGGTCACTGCTGGCACTAATACTCACACATATATTATATATATATATATATATATATATATATATATATATATATACCTGAATAAATAATAAAATATATCTTTAATATTTTATGGAAAATTGGTGCAGGAGAATTGTCTGTATTCTGTCAATCATGTTATAAATAAACACGTGGATAACTACATCCACAAAAAGCCTGAAAAGCTTGGGAAAGACTAGAGTAAAGCATTTGGGTTTTCAGCTGTAGCAGGAATAAAGCTGCCCTGTTTTAAGAAAGCCGTCCTGCCAGGGAAAACTCTGACTCTTTCAAGGAGGCGGTCCAGACTATGGAGCTATGGACACAATGTTGCAGCTTGCTTCCTGGGCAAGGACCTTGAAATGACATAGGAGCTTTTCAGTGTTGTTTACACACTGTTGCAGCTTGCTTCCTGGCAAGGACCTTAAAACGCCATAGAGTTGTGGAAAAAAAAAAAACTTCTCCATATTCCTTAGCAAATTAAAGACCCATGTGGTCAGAAAAAGAGAGATTCAAAGAGTAAGAAAACCTCTAAATGGTTTACATTGTTTTAAAAATATATACAGGCTAAAGATTATAGTTCTAAAAAAGAAAGAAAGAAAGAAAGAAAGAAAGAAAGAAAGAAAGAAAGAAAGAAAGAAAGAAAGAAAGAAAGAAAGAAAGAAAGAAAGAAAGAAAGAAAGAAGGAAGTCTGGGAGGCAGAGACAGACAGATCTCTATGAGTTCAAGGATAGCCTGGTTTACAGAGGGAATTCCAGGAAAAAGATATACAGAGAACCTGTCTCAAAAAGCCAAAAGTTAAAAGAAATAAAAGAAATAGAGGTTAAAATAAAGCTGCATAAAGATGGAAAATATACAGAGAATCTTGATACTGTATGCTATTCTGCTCTCTTTCAATTGTTTAAATGCTGAGAAAGGAACAACAGCTGCTAAAAGATATTTGCTTATAAGGAACTCAGGACTGAGACAATGGGGATGATCTAGCGGAAACTCACCAAGGCCAGATGGACTGGGTCTGAATAAGTATGGGATAAAACCAGACTCACTGAACATAGCAAACAATGAGGACTGCTGAGAACTCAAGAACAATGGCACTGGGTTTTGATCCTACTGCGCATACTGGCTTGTGGGAGCCTAGGCAGTTTGGATGCTTACCTTACTAGACCTGGAAGGAGGTGGGAGGTCCTTGGACTTCCGACAGGGCAGAGAACCCTCATTGCTCTTTGGGCTGATGAGGGAGGGGGACTTGATTGGGGGAGGGGGAGGGAAATGGGAGGTGGTGGCGGGGAGGAGGCAGAAATCTTTAATAAATAAATTAATTAATAAAAGAAAAGATATTTGCTTATAAGTACTGCCGAATTAATCCATGATAGGTATTTTGAAAATACCTTGGCTTAAAAATTGATGTCAAATAAATTAAAAAAAAAATGAAGTCAAAAGGTATGTTACTTTGGAGAAAAGATTTTGCTTTTATTTCCACAGAAAATGAGAGGCTGTGGATTTATTCAGAGTTAAGAAAAAATCATCTTTGATCAAGGAAGACCACCTGAGAAATCTCTGGCAGGAATAGATGGCCCAAAATGTCTGAGTTCTACATCTAGAACAGGTTCAAGACTGCTACCTGAGATGATCAAGACTCACAGGATACTTCAGTCGGGACTTGATCATAACTCTATATTTTCTTTAGGTCCTCATAAGATTATCAGCACCCCCAACCATCTGGAGGTAGCCTGGAATACTATGCCCACATTCCAAAAAATTGGACTATGGATATTTTCCTCTTTTTTTCCTTTTTTCTTTTTAAAAAAGAGGGGGAAGTGGTGCTGGAGAATTGTCTGTATTCTGTCAATCATGTTATAAATGCTGAATGGCCAGGCAGGAAATATAGGTGGGAAAACCAGACAGGAAGTAGAAATGATGTAATGAGAACAGGAGAATTCTGGGAATTCTCACTCCTGCCCAGATCACTGAAGCAGCAGGATATGATCTGCCCCACTAAAAAATGGTACTGTGCCACATGGCTAACATAGACCAGAAAAATGGGTTAATCAAGATGGGAGAGTTAGCCAGTGAGAGGCTAGAGCTAATTGGCCAATCAGTTTATAACTTATAGAGATCTATGTGTGATTTTCTTTGGGGCTTGCCGGCTGTGGGGAACTGGGCGGGACAAAAAAACAACAACAAACAAGCAGGCCCCCATTCAAGTTATAGCAAATAAACTTGAAAAATCAATATGAAACACCTGTAAAGATATAATTTAAACTCCAAAGCTACAGAGAAACCCTGCCCACCCCCCAAAAACCAAAAAGACATAATTTAAGTCGATTAAAATAAACGCATTCATATATTGCCACTGAAATTAAAATAAGAAATTCAAAGTCTTAATCTTACATACAGAAAAATAAAGCTTGGTATAATCTTATAAGGAATATACTGTACCTCCAACACAAAGTTATTAGAGTATTTAAAAAAAGAAATAACTATAATTCATACAATGTTGTTAAAGTTACTTAAACTCAAACCTAACTCTCATATACATATATGGTAAAGTATTACATTCAGATAAATTTTCCTATTAACTTATTTTTTCTTTAAGAAATATACACACACGCACATATATACATACATGTGAGTATGGAGAGAGAGAGAGAAAGAGAGAGATAACATAAATACAGAGCTTCAAAACAAAATATTCATTAATGTATGGAATTGGCTATGACACATTTCCAAAGATTATAATGTCACATATGTCATTTTTAGGTTTACATATATAGATAGATAAATTCCAACCATGTAATAAGAAATGTGGTGTTGATATATAATATTTACAATTTTGATTTATAATGTATGTCAAAAATTTTGCTTGTGTTTTAAAAGATCTCTGAATCAATGTTTTCCTAAGTCTTTCAATTTGCCTAAGAGCAAAAGTAACTGTGCATGTGCAATGTGAGACCCTTGGTGCAGTTGTTACAATTATGGAACACTGTATCATTACTCAAAATCATTCTTTGGGAAAATTTTAGTATTTTTTTAATATTTATTTATTATGTATACAATATTCTGTCTGCATGCATGCCTGAAGAGGGCACCAGACCTTATCACATATCATTGTGAGCCACCATGTGGTTGCTGGGAATTGAACTCGGGACCTCTTGAAGAGCAGGCAATGCTCTTAACCACTGATCCATTTCTCCAGCCCCCAAATTTTAGTATTTTATTGTGCTACTTTGGCCCTGAAAATGGATAGCAATCTTGTCAATAGTTATTAAACTGAATAATATTAACAATTTTACATGGAATCTGCTAAAGAAGTAATATTTTGTTCATACTGAATGCTATGGAGTTTTATGTCAAATTTTCTTGGTGTGTGTGTACATTCTTTATTAAGTGACATTTTTTTTTCAAGCAAAGCTATTTTTAAACTCAGAAAACTTGTCAATGTAAATAAGACTATATGAAAACACAATTTAACAGGTAACTCTAGTCCAATTGACTAAATTATTATATTAAGATGTGAATATTTAAAAAAAAACGATGTGAATATTTAGGTTTATAGTGTGGCATTGTATTCTTAATATCAAGAGTCCTCATCCTTACTTGGGATCACTCTTATTTCCCACTCTGCTGAACACATTCCCCAGTGATATCTTATTCCGAGCTTGACTTCCATGTGAAATTCTGGGCCTGTTTAGTTATTGGGTCAGTAAGAAGAAAAGGGTGAATTGACAAATGAGGGATCCCACGAGCCACTGGGAGTTCTCAGTGGAGAATCCAGGAAGCCTGAATTTGTTCTTTCTCTTCGTCACAGGGGTACACTGTGGTGCTTCTTTACACAGTATGGCCCTAACATAGTCAGTAGATAGAGGCTTTGGCTTTCCTCTTTTCTGTTCCAGCAGCTTTTCTTTATCATACACTTGTACTTTATTGTACCCAAAATTTAACTAAAATGAATCATTATTGTATTTATTCATCTAGCATGTACATATGTCAGGGATATACATATACAGATAATGGATAGTTAGCTTTCCTTGAAGGCTAAATATTATATTTATCTTCCCATATGTAGTCTCAAATATGTTAGATTAACAAATCCACCAAGTGGTTCAGAAAGGAATAACTGGTGTGTCTTGCACTAGTGAGGTTTATGCTCAAGGTCTTTCACATGCTAAGCAAATGTTTCACCACTGAGCTCCATTTCCGACCGTAAGTTCTTGATTCAGATACAAGAGTCAGTTTTGCAAGGGATCTTTAGGGTGTCTTCACTGAGTCTTAAGATTCTATTAGGTGCAACGTTACAGTCACTTAGGTAAAGACACTGTAGATGAAGGATTAGAGAGAGAAGAAGTCAAAACTCTATAAGAGATACAAAGATCTAAAAACAATTCTAGAAACTGGGACATGATGGTGAAGTACAGAATTAATCAGTGCACAGGGAAATGTCACAAGTTCTGCCAGAATAACTTTATACTCCCTCTGTGTGAGAAAGAGATGCTTAAGGGTTTAAAGAGAATTGTGCAATAGGAAGTACCTTTTAAATAGATGTCTGACAGCTGTGTGACAAATGTGTTTGTAAGAGGAAGAAGTGAATGCAAGAGGAGTTAGAAAGATAGGAACATAAATCTAAGGAAGAGAATATGATGTTCTTTTTAGGGTGATGGCAGGTGGTAGAGGCCATGAAGAAAAATGGATAGCGCAATGCTGTGCACTTTATAGGTGAAATCAGCTGAACTTGGTTTTCGAACAAATGTGGGAGGTAAATCTAAAAGAAAAGATATGGATATTGATGTTATTCATTAATTATGGGATAATGAAAGGAGCAGACCCCGAGAACTATAGTTGAAGGAGAAAACAAATGAAAAACTGGGTTGTTAGCCAGGGCCACTGTCATTTAATTCTACCTTTCTTGTGTTAAGATTTTTAAAGCTATCTATACTGAAGCTATCAGTACTAGTCCAGCAGTGCTTTGGAATTTTCTCTTCAGAGACAAGTGGATAGCATTCTTATGAAGACAAATCTAACCTCTTCTTGTATTGGAAACTAAGGTAATGAAGCCTCAAATTACTAAAGTCTAAATTCCATCAATCATAGGTGACAAAACTTGCTAATTTTGTGGACAGTAAGAACCATTAGAAACTGGTGCAGCATTTGGTAAATCACTGCTTCAATGTGCTCTTGCCATAGAGCAACATATTTTTGTCCCATTGTAGCTTCCAGCCCTCATGTCAGCAACACAGGTAATGAGAACAAGAAGGATTTTTTTCTAATGGGCTAATAAAGTGTTAAGTTATAAGTTACAAAAATAAAAGAAAGCTGATGGATACAGTCAAAGAATGGAAAGGAAAACAATAAACCCAGACTACAGAGGGAAAAGTAACCAATGCAAGGAGGTCCCACAGTCAGATTAACTTCTTTCACATTTTGGCATCAGTACATCACTATATATAATATAGTGAATGAAGTGGTAAGTTTTATTGAATCTCAGTTTCCCCATCTCTGGAATATTCAATGACTGATGGTCAACTGAAATTTCATATACTATAATAAGTATATCTAGTATATTACCCTCTAATCTTAAATAATCAAAACTTTTGATGTTGGGAATTGAATTAAGGCTTCACAGATGCTAATCATATATCCAACATGAAGCTTCATTTCCAGCTCAACGTGAACTTTATAATAATAGGCTAATAACATTTTGGCACCAAAATATCTTTTTTTTTTTATTGAGAAAAGGAGAAAAAAAAAAACAAGTTTCCACCTCCTCCCAGCCTCCCATTTCCCTCCCCCTCCTCCCCCCCTACGCCCCCTCCTCCCACCCTTCTCCCCCTCCCCCCACTCCTTTCCCCCTCCCTCTCCAGTCCAAAGAGCAGTCAGGGTTTTCTGCCCTGTGGTAAGACCTAGGACCTCCCACCTCCGTCCATATCTAGGAAGGTGAACGTCCAAACTGGCTGGGCTCCCACAAAGCCATCACAATAAGTAGGATCAAACCCCCGTGCCATTGTCCTTTGCGTCTCATCAGCCCTCATAGTTCGCCATGTTCAGAGAGTCCAGTTTTATCCCATGCTTTTTCAGTCACAGTCCAGCTGGTCTTGGTGAGCTCTCAATAGATCAGCTCCACTGTCTCAGTGGGTGGGTGCATCCCTCGTGGTCCCGACTTCTTTGCTCATGTTCTCCTCCTTCTGCTCCTCATTGGGACTTTGGGAGCTCAGTCCAGTGCTCCAGTGTGGGTCTCTGTCTCTATCTCCATCTATCACCAGATGAAGATTCTATGATGATATGCAAGATATTCGTCAGTATTGCTCAAGGATAGGGTCATTTCAGGTTCCCTATTCTCAACTGCCCAAGGAACTAACTGGGGACCTCAGCTTGGGCACCTGGGAGCCCCTCTAGGGTCAGGTCTCTTGCCAACCCTAAAGTGGTTCCCTTAACTAAGAATTGTGGTTCCGTGCTCCCCTGTCCAACCTTCCTTTATCCCAAACCTCCTGCTTTCCCAAGGCCCGACCTCCTTCCCTTCTAACTTTTCTCTCCCCATCTCCCCTTACCCCCAACCCACCCCACCCCACGATCCCAAATTTCTCCCCGGCAATTTTGTCTACTTCCCTTAGCCAAGAGGATAACTATATGTTTTTCCTTGGGTTCACCTTCTTACTTAGCTTCTTTAGATTCACCTATTGTAGACTCCGTGACCCTTATTTATGGCTAGAAACCAATTATGAGTGAGTACATCCCATGTTCATCTTTTTGGGTCTGGGATACCTCACTCAGGATAGTGTTTTCTATTTCCATCCATTTGCATGCAAAATTCGAGAAGTCATTGTTTTTTACCGCTGAGTAGTACTCTAATGTGTAGATATTCCATACTTTCTTCATCCATTCTTCCATTGAAGGGCATCTAGGTTGTTTCCAGGTTCTGGCTATTACAAATAATACTGCTATGAACATAGTTGAAGAAATGCTTTTGTCATATGATAGGGCATTTCTTGGGTATATTCCCAAGAGTGGTATTGCTGGGTCCAGGGGTAGGTTGATCCTGAATTTCCTGAGAAACTGAAAAACTAATTTCCAAAGTGGTTGCTCAAGATTGCATTCCCACCAGCAATGGATGAGGGTACCCCTTCCTCCACAACCTCTCCAGCAAAGGTTATCGTTGGTGTTTTTGACTTTAGCCATTCTCACAGGTGTAAGATGATATCTCAAAGTTGTTTTGATTTGCATTTCCCTGATTGCTAAGGAAGTTGAGCATGACCTTAAGTGTCTTTTGGCCATTTGAACTTCTTCTGTTGAGAATTCTCTGTTCAGATCAGTGCCCCATTTTTTAATTGGGTTAATTAGCATTTTAAAGTCTAGTTTCTTGAGTTCTCTATATATTTTGGAGATCAGACCTTTGTCTGTTGCGGGGTTGGTGAAGATCTTCTCCCAGTCAGTAGGTTGCCTTTGTGTCTTAGTGACAGTGTCCTTTGCTTTGCAGAAGCTTCTCAGTTTTAGTAGGTCCCATTTATTCAATGTTGCTCTTAATGTCTGTGCTTCTGGGGTTATACATAGGAAGCGATCTCCTGTGCCCATCTGTTGTAGGGTATTTCCCACTTTCTCTTCTATCCTTTTCAGTGTGTTCGGGCTGATATTGAGGTCTTTAATCCATTTGGACTTGAGTTTTGTGCACGGTGAAAGATGTGGGTCTATTTTCATTCTTCTACAGGTTGACATCCAGTTGTGCCAGCACCATTTGTTGAAGATGCTTTCTTTCTTCCAATGTATACTTTTAGCTCCTTTATCAAAAATGAGGTGTTCATAGCTTTGTGGGTTAAAATCCGGGTCTTCTATACGATTCCATTGGTCGACTTCTCTGTTTTTATGCCAGTACCACACTGTTTTCATTACTGTAGCTCTGTAATAGAGTTTGAAGTCAGGGATGGTAATGCCTCCAGAAGATCCTTTATTGTATAGGATTTTTTTGGCTATCCTGGGTTTTTTGTTTTTCCATATAAAGTTGATTATTGTCCTCTCCAGATCTGTGAAGAATTTTGATGGGATCTTGATGGGGATTGCATTGAATCTATAAATTGCCTTAGGTAGAATTGCCATTTTTACTATGTTGATCCTCCCAATCCAAGAGCAAGGTAGATCCATCCATTTTTTGTATCCTCTTCAATTTCTTTCTTCAATGCCTTAAAGTTCTTGTCAAATAGATCTTTCACTTCCTTGGTTAGATTTACCCCAAGATATTTAATGCTGTTTGTGGCTATCGTGAATGGTGAAGCTTCTCTGATTTCCCTCTCTGCTTCCCTATCCTTTGTGTATAAAAGGGCGACTGATTTTTTGGAGTTGATCTTGTATCCTGCCACATTACTAAAGCTGTTTATCAGCTGTAAAAGTTCTTTGGTGGAGTTTTGGGGGTCGCTTAAGTACACTATCATATCATCTGCGAATAACGAAAGTTTAACTTCTTCCTTTCCAATTCGAATCCCCTTGATCCCATTATGTTGTCTTATTGCTATTGCTAGAAATTCAAGTACTATATTGAAGAGGTATGGAGAGAGTGGACAGCCTTGTCGTGTTCCTGAGTTAAGCGGGATGGCTTTGAGTTTCTCTCCGTTTAATTTGATGTTAGCTGTCGGCTTGCTGTATATAGCTTTTATTATATTTAGGTATGACCCTTGTATCCCTAATCTCTCCAAGACTTTTAACATAAATGGATGTTGAATTTTGTAGAATGCTTTTTCAGCATCTAATGAGATGATCATATGGTTATTTTCTTTCAGTTTATTTATATGCTGGATTACATTGATAGATTTTCGTATGTTGAACCAGCCCTGCATCTCAGGAATGAAGCCTACTTGATCATAATGGATAATTTTCCTAATGTGTTCTTGGATTCGGTTTGCCAGTATTTTCTTGAGGATTTTTGCGTCGATGTTCATGAGTGAGATTGGCCTGTAATTCTCTTTCCTGGTTGAGTCTTTGTGTGGTTTTGGTATCAGAGTAACTGTAGCTTCATAAAAGGAATTAGGTAATGACCCTTCTGTTTCTATATTGTGGAATACATTAAGGAGTATGGGTATTAGCTCTTCTTGGAAGTTCTGGTAGAATTCCGCATTGAAACCATCTGGTCCTGGGCTTTTTTTGGTAGGGAGGTTTTTGATAACAGCTTCTAAATCTTCGCGACCAACAGGTCTGTTTAGATTGTTCACCTGGTCCTGGTGTAACTTTGGTATATGGTATTTATCTAAAAAAGTGTCCATTTCTTTTACATTTTCCAGTTTTGTGTTATACAGGCTTTTGTAATATGATCTGATGATTCTCTGAATTTCCTCTGTGTCTGTGGTTATGTCCCCCTTTTCATTTCTGATCTTATTAATTTGCGTATTCTCTCTCTGCCGTTTGATTAGTTTGGATAGGGGTTTATCAATCTTGTTGATTTTCTCCAGGAACCAGCTTTTTGTTTCATTGATTCTTTGGATTGTTTTCTGTGTTTCTATTTTGTTGATTTCAGCCCTCAGTTTGATTATTTCCAATCTTCTACTCCTCCTAGGTGAGTCTGCCTCTTTTTTTTCTAGAGCTTTCAGGTGGGCTGTTAATTCTTCAATATGTGCTTTCTCTGTTTTCTTTAAGTGGGCACTTAGTGCTACGAACTTTCCTCTTAGCACTGCTTTCATAGTGTCCCATAAGTTCGAGTATGTTGTTTCTTTATTTTCATTGAATTCAAGGAAGACTTTAATTTCTTTCTTTATTTCTTCCTTAATCCAGGTATGGTTCAGAAGTTGACTGTTCAGTTTCCATGAGTTTGTAGGCTTTCTGGGGGTAGCATTGTTGTTGAATTCTAACTTTAATCCATGGTGATCTGATAAGACACAGGCGGTTACTAATATTTTTTTGTAGCTGTGTAAGTTAGCTTTGTTACCGAGTATGTGGTCAATTTTCGAGAAGGTTCCATGCGCTGCAGAGAAGAAGGTATATTCTTTCCTCTTCGGGTGGAATAATCTATAGATGTCTGTTAAGTCCATTTGCTTCATTACCTCCATTAATTCCAAAATATCTTTTATAAAGGAAATTTGGGTGTTGGGAAAATTGTGCAGTAGATAAAGCTTTTACTTAGTTAGTATGAAGATCTAAGTTTGTTTGCCCAAACCCAGTGCCAGGTATATATAATAGCCTGAGTGCAATTGCAGTGTTTAGAAGACAGAACCAGGAAATCTGGTTAGGTAGCCTAGCTGTATCATCATGTTCTGGGTTCAATTGACAGACCTTGCCTTACACACACACACACACACACACACACACACACACACACACACACACACACACGTAGCCATACACAGACGAACACAAACGCACATTTACATATATTTGTAAAAAAAGAAATTGATGCACATACAACTCAGTTTCATACAAAAGAGGAAAATAAGTCTCCTAGGAATTGGAATTGGAAAGTTAGAAACACATTAATTTTCTACCTCTCAGGATCTCTTTAATCTCTACTTCATTTTTGCATTTGTGTTCTTCTCTCTCTAATGATTGGCTTTTTGTGTTCAGATATCAGATTTAAAAGGGGGCTAAGTTTCCAAAGAAAGATTACATAAGCTTTCATCTCAGTAAGTTACAATGGCAGATTGGCTATAGCTTTTCTTCTGTCAAATATGATAGAGTATCTGATTGGACTAGAGATAGATGTTTGAACTTTGATTAATCCAGCCCTTTCTTGGTGAAAGAAGAACAGACTTTTTGGTCTAGAAGTGACCATGTATTGAGAATAAAGCCCATAATAATTGGAATATGAGGCCCACTATTTCATGTGAAAATAAATACTTGAAACATTGAAAGAATCCAATTTTTGAGTACATGAAGTCAAGCTTCATGTCTTGTACACTCAAAGCACAACTGGTGAGCAATTTCCAGTTATACCAAACCTCTATTTTGTGCTTTAGTCATAAATAAAATATTTTTCTTGAGCCTCCAGAAGTATCTGCTTAATGTATCTAGTTTTGTTTTCATAAGGTGCCTCTGGAAAGTAGGGTAGAGGATGGTAACCAGGACAGAATTGACTCCATCATTTTACACTATTTCCCTGATGACTAGTTTTATGTCAACTTGACAGAATCTAGTGTCCTTTAGGAAGACGGACTCTTAATTGATAAAATTCCTCCATAAGGTTGGGCTGCAGGCAGATATTTAGAGAACTGTCTTGGTTAGTGCTTGATGTGGAAGGGCTCAGAATACTATGGGTGGTACCACCCCTGGGCAGGTGATCCTGGGTAGTGTAAGAGAGGAGGTCAAGCAATCCATGGGTAACAGGCTGTTAAGCAGCATTCCTCTATGGCTTCTGCTTCAGTTCCTGCCTCCATGTTCCTGCTTTGGCTGTTTGACTGTAATCTAGGCTACATAAGCCAATTAAACCCGTTCTTTTACAAGTTGGTTTTGGTTGAAGTTTTTGGTTGAAGTGACTAAAAGCTCCAAGAAAAATTATGAACCTTAAGAGAATACCAATGCCCAGATATGTTCCTTTATGCATACCTCAGGCTACACTCAAAAGTACCCCCCTGAAAAAGGTTGCACCCACATGCATTAAAAAAAGACAGGTTTAAAATAAATTAGATATTTCAAACCAATATTCTTGGTGGATTTATAACCCATTAAATGTTTGTAAAATAATGGGTACAGAGATGAATCCATTCTTTACCACAGGAAATCGTCCTTCCATTTCAGCAATATAGATCCCTCCCAAACGATTTTCTTGTGTGTTGCTTTTATATACAGAATAGTACAAAAATCTGTATCCAATTTAATACACTTGGTACCAGGGACAGTATGCAAGGAGAAGTTTCACCTTCTAACAGTCAGCAGGACATTGTTACATTCTTAAAATCAAACACAACTATTTGAATAATTTTATAATCTTATTTCATTATACACTCCTAATTTGATGCGTTTTGGCACAGGACACCACCCATTCTCCTTGTTTTACCTTTCTTCCCCAAATCAGAGCCATGTCCCACTTAATAAAGCTATAATAAATTATTAAACTATTAAAGGCAATATTTTGACTTTTGGTCTTCCCTCTCCTTCTCTTGCGTGGTAAGCACAATAATAGCCCACCAAAGATAGCCTACTATCTGAGAACTGGGAATCTATTAGGCTTTAGGTAGAAATGGATTCAGAAGATGCAATCAAGGTACGGAATTGAAAATGTAGGAATTATCTTAGATAACCTGAATGGGCCTAGTTTAGTCACGTGAGACCTTTTTAAAGCTGGAGCCTGTTCCTGTTACTTTGAGAGGAGAAAGTAATAAAGGAACAGAGAGATACCAAGTGAGAAGTTGGTTCTGTGGAGCAGAAAACTATATTAAGGGACTAGAGAAAGAACAGTGTGCTACAAACCTGTAGTTTTTCCTCACCTGAAAACTTTCAAAGAAACAGAGATTTTTGTCTCACAATAATATATAAGTGAGATTTTTTTTTAAAAAAAGCATGGCTCTTTGTCTGTAAATTCCAATTATTAAAAACCAGTATCGTGAAAGCAATTGCTTATAGATGGATTCAATAGCTGGAAATTGGGAGGACAGCTAGTGAAAAACAGGTTTCACTCAGAAACTTGCATGCTACTCTGAAAAGGAAATATGTGGACTTAGGTTAGGAGAAAACAATTCTGTATGTGGACAGGGTCAACAGCAAGTAGATGTTTGAGGTAAATCTTCAAAAATGAGTAAAGCATACACAAGTAAGAATCTTTCAATAAAAGAGTGGCATGGACATCCAGAAATGTCAAAATGGGTGACATTTCTATCAATATGTTATTAACTCCACAGCTGGGGTGAGAATCTGAGGGAGGACAGCTGTTCATTGTAATAGAGAATAGAGGATTATACTCCACTGAGGTGCCTATTTTTCTACATCTAGCTAAAGATTGTTAAAAGGCTCCAAATTGGGATACAGGCGGAAGAAATGAGCAAAGAAATTCATAAGAGATATATGATTAAGATTAGGAATTGATTAGATGGATATTCTCAAACAGAAAATAATAACAAATGACTTACAAATTTCAATTAATCAAATATCTTAAAAAGGAGGTTCAATGAATTTTTGGATTTTTTGTGGAACATATTTTTGTATATCCAACCTGATACATACAACTGGAGGCAGGTCTGGCCTTGAACATTTAAGAGTCAATTTGGGGGTGGGGGGGTGAAGATGTGGTTCAGTGATTAAGAGCATTTGATGCACTGGATGACAGTGGTGCATGCCTTTAATCCCAGAACTTGGGAGGCAGAGTCAGGTAGATCTCTGTGAGTTCAAGACTATCCTGGTGTACAAAATAAGTTCCAGGACAGCCAGGGCTATTCGCAGAAATCCTGTCTTGAAAAAATTTTTAAGAATGTTGGGAGGGGGATTTTCTACTCTTGCAGAGAATCATGGGTTAATTCCCATCATCCATATCATGGTTCAAAATCTTTTGCACTAGTTCCAGTGAATATGATGCCCTTTTCTGACCTCCAGGCAGCAGGTACACAAATGGTTCACAGACATACATACAGGCAAAAACCTCATACATATAAAATACTTAAATCTTTGTTCAGTCTTTGTTTAGGAAACCAGGTTGCTAAGATTTAGTTGGTGTAGCTTCCCCGAGAATGGGAGAAAATAGTCTTCCAGAAGGAACAGGGCTCCAATTGGTTATCCAATACAAAACTGTCAGGTCTGGAATCATATACACACAAATAACATTGTATGAATTGAGAATACCATACTCATATATTTAGAAATAAAGAGGTCAGCAGTCATGAATTTGAGAGCAAGGACTGGGGTAAATGGAAAGAGTTGGAAAGAGAAGAAAAGGAACAGAAAAATGATGTAACTTTATCTTAATTTTAAAAGATAAAAATATATAGCAAGAACAAAATTAAAGTCAGCTTCCATCCTCTTTAAGAGAAGAGTTGAGTGCAGGAAGGAAGATAAAACCATGTCCATGGAGAATAGTAAATAAAAGCTGCAAAGGCTTTAAAACTCTGAAGGATGTAAGTAGAGAGAGCTTAGCAGTAGAGAAACTAGTGAAAGAGACTGAAGTTCGGCTGGTAGGGTTTGTACGACTCAAGAAAGAATGGATCCATGACCAGGAAAAGAACGGATTTTGACAGAGAGGAAAAAGAAGTGGCGATTCTTTGTATTGTTTTCTTCATTTCTATTTTGTTGATTTTAGTTCTCAATTTGATTATTTCCTGCCATCTAGTTCTCTTGGGTGAGTTTGCTTCTTTTTGTTCTAAAGTTTTCAAATGTTCTGTTAATTCACTAGTGTGGGATTTTTCCAGCTTCTTTATGTAGGCATTTAGTGCTATGAACTTTCATCTCAACACTGCTTTCATTGTGTCCCAAAAATTTGGGTATGTTGTTTGATAACTTTTATACATAAAGCAAAAAACCAACCAACCAAACAAACAAACAAACAAAAACTAGCCTACAATTCACAATCCTAGAGAGCCTAGACAACAATGAGGACCCTAAGAGAGACATACATGGATCTACACAGGAGGTAAAAAAAGACAAGATCTCCTGAGTAAATTGGGAGCATTTGGATCATGAGAGAGGTAGAAGGTGAGGGGACAGGAAAAGAGGGTAGTGGAAAAAATATATAAGTCAGTATAGGGGGGGTGGGATGGGGGTAAGGGGAGATGGGGAGAGAAAAGGTAGAAGGGAAGGAGGGGGGACCTGGGAAACGGGAGAATTGGGATAAAGGAAAGGTGGATAGGGGAGCATGGAACCACAATTCTTAGTTAAGGGAGCCACTTTAGGGTGGGCAAGCGACTTGACCCTAGAGGGGCTCCCTAGTGCCCAAGATGAGGTTCCCAGTTAGTTCCTTGGGCAGCTGAGGATTGGGAACCTGAAATGACCCTATCCCAGAGCAATACTGACGAATATCTTGCATATCATCATAGAATCTTCATCTGGTGATGGATAGAGATCGAGACAGAGACCCACACAGGAGCACTGGACTGAGCTCCCAAGGTCCCAATGAGGAGCAGAAGGAGGGAGAACATGAGCAAAGAATTCGGGACCACGAGGCGTGCATCCACCCACTGAGACAGAGGAGCTGATCTATGGGGAGCTCACCAAGGCCAGCTGGACTGTGACCGAAAAAGCATGGGATAAAACTGGACTCTCTGAACATGGCGAATAATGAGGGCTGATGAGACACCAAGGACAATGGCAGGGGGTTTTGATCCTACTTAATGTGCTGGCTTTGTGGGAGCCTAGCCAGTTTGGATGTTCACCTTCCTAGATATGGACGGAGAGGACCTAGGACTTAACACAGGGCAGGGAACCCGGACTGCTCTGTGGACTGGAGAGGGAGGGGGAGAGGAGTGGGGGGAGGGGGAGAAGGGTGGGAGGAGGGGGAGAAGGGTGGGAGGAGGGGGAGAAGGGTGGGAGGAGGGGAAGGGAAATGGGAGGCTGGGAGGAGGTGGAAACTTGTTTTTTGTTTATGTTTTTTTTTCTTCTTTTCGCATTAAAAAAAATGACATCTTGAAATCTGCAGGCAAATAGATGGATCTAGAAAAAAAAACAAATTGAGTGAGGTAACCTAGACCCAGAAAGACAAATATAATATATACTCACTCATAAGTGGCTTTTAGACATAAATCAAAGAAAAAACAGCCTACAGTCCACAACCCCAAAGAACCTAGACAACAGAGAGAACCCTAAGAGAGACATACACGGATCTACATAGGAAGTAGAAAAAGACAAGATCTTCTGAGTAAATTGGGAGTGTGGGAGTCATGGGATGGTATAAAAGGGGAGAGGGGATGGAAGTAGAAGAAAATGTATAGCACAATAAAAACAATAAAAAAGACGAAATTCAAAAAAGAAAAGAAATGATTAAAATGGAAGTGGCATATCCTTTAAATCAGATCTTGTGTCACAATAAACGTTTGGCTAAATCCCACAGCCTGAAGCGTATATTCACTAATGATGTGCATGCATGGATACATCAGTCGAACGCATGTTCTTTGGTACCAATTAGTATGAAAGGTCACTTCCATTCTCTTTTCCATCTCCAACTGTGCTCGGTTAAATTATCCCATCTAGTTCACCGGACAAAGTGTTAAGAAAGTGCTGAAAAGCTACAATCACAGACCACTGTAACGCCCCTCCCCCCACAAATGCACAAGCACTTAGCTCTGTTGGAAATGAAGCCACTGCAGAGCCTAATGGGTTCCCATTTTTACCCAGCAATATATGACACTTCAGATAAGGCACATACTTATCCCATTGTGTTCACCATGTTAGGAAAATCTCTTGCTTTATGAACAAAGAATCTCTTCCATCTTATTTTGAAATTTCTCTCCATCAGCTCAGGCCCAGGAGGCAAACTATCTGGTTAGAATCTGGGGCCTTCAGCTCTTCAGCAATGCCATGCCAGCTGCTGTAAAGCTGCAATCTAGTCTACCATTTAGCAAAGCACTAGAGCACTGTCAGCATTTTCCAGGATGTGGGAAAAACAAGTGCTTTCATAATGCACTACTTTTGAAAATGCAAATGGATACTATGCCTGGTGGGGAATTTAGCAACAGCTACCAAAATTATGAATGTTTTGACCTTTTAACCCCAGAATCTAGGTTCAGGGAATTTATCCCATAGATGAACCTGGACAGATAAAAAATGCATTATCTACAGGGTTGTGTGATGAAAGAATCAATCCTGAAAACAATTTATTTGTATCACTATAAAGGTAACAGATAAATATTTTTGCAGGGTAACAAGGAAGATTACTCTAGTAATGTGGGAGGATCCTAATTACCAATTAAAAGAAACAAAAAAGTACACCTTTTTATATAGAGGTGTTTTATGTAATAAATGGTGAAAATAAGAATATGCATTTGTGTTGTTTGGCTGGAAGCCCTGCTGGCCTCCACACATGCTAGAAAGCCGCCTTCTTTCTGCTTCCCCCAATCCCGTCGGCACTGAAAAAGAGTTCAGAGGTTTCTGGCTTAATGGAACCAATAGCCCATTTCTGCATTTTTGGCAGCTGATGCCAACTGCCTTTCTAACTTGACCAGCTCACCCCAAGTGCCTGCCCAGGGAGTAGCTTTTGACTATACTTGGGCACGGCAACAGTTCCTGGCTGGCATGTCAACACCCTTTGCCTAAGGTCTAGAAACCCTCCCTGCCTTAAGCCCAGAATGAGACTTCTCTGGCTCTGCTCTTTGGAACAGCCCAGGAGCAACGCCCAATAAATCTGAATTTATCTGTTTTGAATTTGGTTTAATTTGGCCCTTTGAGTCAGCAGAAACATATCATGTGTGAGGTGTATTGCTATGAAGAACACTGGAACAAATATGTGTGTTTAACTGTAGTACGTTCAGGTTGCAGTAGGGAAGGAAGGAGTGACAATGAGACCTCTTTGAAATAATAACATTTAATTCTTTAAGGATTTCCTACAAACTATTTTTATTATAGTCAAGCCTCCTCCCCTAACTCCTCCCATACACACTCGCATCTCCATACCTGCCCATGTTCCTTTGGCTTTCAGTTGAATACCCATAGGGTCAACTTTGTGTTGCCTAAATATTAGTGGGTATGTGGCCATCTTCTGGAACACAGTAGACCTATCATGTGTCACACTTTTAAAAAACAAAATAAAACAAACAAACAAAAAAACATGACTCCCTTCAGAAGCTGTTAACTGCCAATATCACCTTATTGGGGTGGAACTTCATGCTCTCTCTCCCCTCTCTACACTGAGATTTTCTCTGACTTGAGCTTGCATGGGTGTTTGTTTACATGGCGCCCCAACCACTGTGACTTCGCATGTGCAACTTCCCTGTTATATCCAGAAAACAGTTTAATTGTCGTCATTTACCTCTTCTGGCTTTTACCCTCTTTTCACCCCCTCTTTCATGATCCTTGAACTTTAAGAGGATGGAACTGTGATATGGATGTTTCATTTAAAGCTAGCACTCCACACAGTCACTTATTCTCTGTACCTTAAGCATTTCTGGGCCTGTACTAATTTCCATTTGCCATCTACTGCAAAAAGAACATTTTCTGATGAGGGTAAAGGCACTTGGTGCCAAGCCCCAAAAATAAAGTTTTAATCCCAGAACCCACAGTGGACTGAGAAAATTGAGCCCTGAAACTCTCCATGGCACACGTACTCCCTCAAACCACACCACACCACACCACACACAAATAGTAATAATAATAAGTAAATTTTCTAAAAAAATTGATAAGAACATTTAATATTTGGCTGCTAAACTTTTTTTCCAGGGGAAAGCAAAAGTGTCTACCCCTCCTCCTAAGATTCCAACAAACAAACTCAGGCAAGATTCCACCAAAGGTCACTCTAAGGAACCAATTTGTTGTTTTGGGTTCCTTACAGAGCATAGGTGAGGGGTTACTTAGAGGAATGTGGGCGCTTTCCCAGAAAAGGTCACACTGGAAAGTCTTTACCCAGCAGGGATGATGATCTACATCCTCTACCTCCCATCCCTGTCCAAACCACAGTTATGTGTAATTAGGGCAGAATTGCATAAGGCTGGTTTGGAGGCATAGGGATACTCAGACAAGGGTCCTATGATTCCACATACCCTCCTTAGATGAAACAAGGTGAATAGTCTATAGGCCCAACAGAACTCCCAAAGATCGTTGGTGGCACTTTGGCTCAGAGGACAGTACTGTACAACATATTCCAACACATATTTAGTCATATACCAGATTTTTCTAATGTTTTGTTCTATTTATTTATTTACTTGCTTGCATTTTGTTATTTACTTGAGACAGTGAATCTATGCAGCTCTGGCTGTCCAAGAACTCAGTATGTAGACCCAGATGGCCTCAAACTAACAGAGATCCACCTGCCTCTGCTTCAAAAATTCTGGGATTAAATAATGAACCATCATGGCCAGCTTGTCTAATGTTTTAATTACTAGGAAATAAAACTATGCTAATGCTCATAACTAGTACTGCCTTCTTCATCTGTGGTGTGGTGGTGGTGATGAGGGAAAGATGTCTTCTTGCCTTGCCCCTAACACCTTCAGCTGGCAAGGGAGCTGACCCCTTTGCTAACTCCAACACTTGGAAAAGCAGGCCCCGTGCCCCCTCAAGGCAGCCCAGTGGAGCTCACCCTATTGACAAGGGCACAGGTGAGCCAGCCCCAAGAATGTGAATATGGCAATGTGCCCACACCTTTTATTTGACCTATGGAGGCAAGGGTGGGGGAGGGATGCCCCTCCCGTCAACACCTGAGGCAAGTGGGAGAGTTGACCCTAAGGTCCTTCGCGTGGGAGAGCTGCTTCTGCCCCTACCTGATTCTACACTCAGGGGAGGCCCTGCTCTTCTGCCTGGGTAGCATAACAGTCTACCCTGTTGGCGGAGGTGTGGGTGAGCCGGCCCGGAAATTTTGAGCATGGGAGAGCTGTCCCCACTACTGGTTTGTCACGCAGTGGTGTACGTGGGGGAGAGATGCCCCCCTTTACTCCTTGCCCCTCACTGCCTGCGACAGATGAGGGAACTGACCATCCTCCTTACTATCTGCAGTACTCAGGGAGGCGGGCCCTGTCCCTCACCTGGGCAACACAGCAAAGCTGACCCTGTTGGCAAGAGGAGCAGGTGAGAAAGCCCCGAGTATATGTAAAGGATAGCTGGCCATACCCCCCATGTCTGCCATGTGTTGGTGAGGGTGATGTAAGGATGCCCTCCCTCTTGCCCCTGAAATCTGTGGTGGGCAAGGGAGCTGACCTTCCCCCTTCCCAGCTGCAGCACTCAGGAGAGCAGGCCCTGCACCTTACCTGGGCAGCACAATAGTTGGTGGAGGTCTGTGTGAGGCAGCCCTGAAGTGAGCATGGGAGAGCTGTACCCATTACTAGTCTGTCATGAGGCCATGTGGGTGGGGGAGCGATACCCTCCTCTTAATCCTCTATCCTTTCTGATCTTCCCCTTACCATCTGCAGCACTCAGGAAAGTGGGCCCTGCTCCTCACCTAGGCAGCACTGTGAAGCTGATCCGGCATGGGTGAGATAGCCTTGAGGATGTGAGAGTGGAATAGCTGGCCCCCCCCCATCTGCCATGTGGTGAGGGTGAGGAAAAGATCCCCTCACCCTTACCCTTGCTACCTGTGGTGGGCTAGGGAGCCGACCCTGCCCTTTACCAGCTGGAGTCGTCAGGAAAACGGACCCTGCACCTCACCTGGGCAGCACAGCAGAGCTGAAGCTGTTGGCAGAAATGTGAGTGAGCCAGCCCTAATGTTATGAGAATGGGAGAGCTGTCCCCATTGCTCATCTGTCTTGCGGTGGCATGGGCAGGGGAGAGATGCCCCCCTCCCCGTGCGCCCATCAACATCTGAAGCAGGTGGAAGAGCTGGCCCTGAAGTCATAAGAGCAGGAAAGCTGGCCCTGCCCTTAGGAGCTACAGCACTCAAGAGAGTGGCTCCTACACCTAGCCTGGGCAACACACCAGAGCTGGCACTGAAGGGGTAGGCCCTGAGGACCTGAAAGCAGAACTGGCCCTGCCCCTAGCTCATTGCTGCAACAGTGAACTTGCCAGGGCAATGCTGGAGAGCTTACCTTGGTGCTGAGGACAAGGGAGAGCTCACTGGCTGACAAGTCCCCAGGCCCAGAACCAGGGTTATGTGTTAGTTCATGCCAACATTCACCTATCTGTAATCTGAGGAGCATGGGGTGGGAGGAGTAGGTCCTGCAGACCCAGGGCTTCAGAAACTCCACACATAGGGCATCAATTGGTTGTCGAGGAAGAGTTCCAGTGATGGCCCAGCATCCATGGTGTAGCAGAGACCAGGAACTTGGTCATTGACCAGACCAATAGTTTTTTGCCATGAATGCTTGCATGTAAAAACATACGGATAAAGGGGGTTATTGTGCAACTCACTGTATCACACCACAGCTTCCATGATGAGATTTTTCCTATCCTTTCCCCCCTTTTTCTCTTATTTTTTTGTTTTACTGGGGGCGGAGAGATGGTTAGGATCGGGAGGCATGATGTAAAAGGCACAAAGAATAAACAAAAACAAAGTTTAAAAACCCCACCTAACACCAGAACTATAGCTTCAAATCTAGTGTTAAATAGGATTTCATAGGATTAAAAGGGCCATTCACTAAATCTATAATCTAAGGATCATTCTGCATTATTACCCAGGGTAAAGAGACTTCTAAATTAAATTAATTATGATATAGACACCTTGATACTATCAACCATAAACCAAATAATGAAGTATTTTTCCGAAGCAGAACATTATTTCATGGGTGTAAAGCATTTAAGAGAAACACTGAAGAAATACTTTGAAATCTGTCTTGCTTTCTCTAAGCTTTCTTTCCACAAGGCTAAAGCAAATATGAGACATGACGCAACGTGGCTTCACAACTGGTTTATTTATGCTAGCTTTGATCACACACCTCACATGAACATCACAAAAGAACAGCAGTAGTCACTTGAGCATGGCAAGTTCAATATACAGAAATAGTGATGGAAACAATGCCTGCTTTGTTGTATTTTCATAGATTTTACGACTGTAAAAATCCGTTAGATCCACAAATTTGTAACATTTTTCTCTCTGTGACACAGCAGAAAATACATCTGAAAGCCATTACAAACACTCTAATCCAATAGTGTCTCAGATTTCAAGTCACTGCATTTTAATCTTGGAGTACTTCTCTCACAGGCTGCTTATATCTTGCTATATTCAATACCTTACAAAAACATCACCCATGCCTTCCCTCCCATTTTTCTCTCTCCTACTTTAACTTCATTTCTTCTTTACTGTTGGTTAATACTGAAGTCTCTAGGTCTATTTGTGTCAATATCATTGATGTTGAGTGTAGGAGTAACATAATTTGTGTCAGACAATATATAGAATTTTAATAAGCAATGTTGAAAATTCTGGTGTGCACTACATACACCTTTATATTATACTATTGGATCATTATGGGCACATTTTAGTAGATCTCACTACTTGCAATTAGCCACAATCATTGCTCATTATTATGGCAATTTCCATTCTTTGCTCAGGGAATGTGAGCCTCGTTTCGTAAATGCTCAGTCTGTTGTTTTTGCTCTAAGATAGTCTGACTAATGCCCATTTGTCCTCTGTAGCATCAGTCAGCTCTCTCACTTTCTGTAAGTGGCAAGATGTTCCAGGATCATCTTACCTTCTCCAGCCCCAAGGCTTGGTACCAGCTACCCTCCAAGGAACCCTGGTTCCTAGTCATGGAAGAATAGTTTAAGGAACCAACACCTGGGCACCTGAGCGAGTGCTTATTTTTTGAAATGCATTTGGTTTGGGGGTCAGTTGACTATAGAGACCACTTAGGCTATTGCAACAGCAGAGCAAGAAGCTTCCAGGGCAAAGACTCACTTTTTCCAAATTATTTCAAAACAAAATCTCCAAATATCAGTCATCAACTATAATGTTTCATGATATACTATATATTGTCAATACCCAATGTAGACATTCAGATTTTATCACTGAGAGTTGCTTAGAAATTTCCATTGTATTCTTCTTTTTGGTCCTTCACCCATAAGTCCAGAATCTTGTTCTAAATTGAAAGTCTAATACTGTGTGATCACATGTATATGTTTAACCTGAAATAGTCAAACTCACTGAAATAGAATATGATGGTGCTTACCCCAAACTAGGGGCAGGAAAATGGGGAAATAATGGTCAAAGGATAAATAGCAATTCTCTTAGAAAACAGGAATAGAGCTCTGTGATTCATTCATTTTAAGGCACTAGAGTTAAAAATTATGTGATGTGCACCTGATTCATTTCAGTACTCTGGAGGTGGGGGCAGGTGGACCTCTGTGAATTTGAGGGCAGTGAGTACAGGGGATACAAAAAGAGACCCCATTTCAACAAAAATTATGTAGCACACATTTCAAAATTGCAAATGATAGATGTTAATAACAGAATTAAAATCAGTTATAATTACTTAAGTATATGGAAACAATCACATTAGACACATAAATAAAAACAGGGGCCTGAGAAATGGCTCAGCAGTTAAGTGTACTTGCTTTTCTTCCAGAGGAACCAAGCTGCCAATCCACTTCACAAGGCTCATGAATGCATGTAAGTCTGGCTTCATGGGATATGGCATCATCTTCTATCTCCTGCAGCACTGCAGCCGTACTCACAGAACCATCCATAAACAACCACATATACAATATAATTCAGCGTTTTAGTTAAAAAAAGCCAAGATCCAAATGTTCTTTAATTACAAAATTAGGACTCTAAAAGGAAAATCAGTATGACTATCTGCTTAAATAGATTTCTCCAATGTAGAAAATTAAATAATATAGAATTTAGAATATATTCACACCTCATACAAAGAAAAAAAAGAGACAAAAAAGTACACTGTTTACTACAAAATTAAAATTTAAATGATATCCCTGGGCCTTCCTTATCAGGAAATCTTATCTCCAGAGAAATAATGGAAACTCTGAAAACAGGTCATAGAATACCACAGGTAGAATATTGCTTAATATATATGAATTGAAGGAAAATATGAAAATCACTCGTTTCTAAGATTTTTTTCAAATAATCTTAATTTGCATTTTCATAGGTCCAATAGAGTGTTATAATGCTTTCTTTGAGCTCTTGCACACAGGTATTTTTCTAGCCTAACTGTTTTACTGCTGTTATTTACTTCGCCCATGGGAGGTGTTGAGTAGTGAACATTAAGTTTTCAATAGCTCTTAGATACATACAGACCAGCTCTATTGCCAGAGTATTATATTACTGCAATACAATCCTTCAAAGCACCACAAAATAACAGAAAACATAATAAAAGTTGCATTAATAATCAACAGGAAAATTTTACCATTGTAAACTTTAAACTTTGTACACAGTAAGTTTTTGTGGATTAATTACTAAAAATTTGCATAAATTCTCACAAGCTCTCCTTTGCATGGTGCTGGAGGGCAAACATGGGGCTTTACATATGATAGTATGTGCATTGCCATTGACCACAATCCCAGCTTCACCTCTTAAATTTTTTTGTGTTAAAGACATAAAAAAGATTATTGTAAATTCTACTTGTTCTTATTCATTTGCCTTATGTTACATGCTACACAAAACCATATAATTGGAAATTTTGTATATCAGAAAAATATTTTATTGTTAAAATAAACACGAAATATCCTTGTATGTATTAGCAGAAAATTCTAATCCAAATGTCCAATTGTTTGAATGGATTAAAACATTGGATGGGCGGTGGTGGTGCACATCTTTAATCCCAGCACTCGGGAGGCAAAGGCAGGTGGATCTCTGTGAGTTCAAGGCCAGCCTAGTCTACAAGAGCTAGTTCCAGGACAGGTACCAAAGCTACGCAAAGAAACCCTGTCTTGAAACAAACAACAACAACAACAAAACCACATAGCATGCCTGATGCCCAAATTTTCAATCTCTGGTTGGTAATCAGACAGCATAATCATGTTTCAAAATGTAACTCAAACCACAGTTGAAAATTTTAGCCAAGTAAACCCTCCCCCAAATAGTAGCATTTTAGTGTAGAATGCCAAATAAAAATCAATGACTGAAGAGTGAGCATACAAACATTCACCCATAAAAACAATTTTTATGAGTGAAAGAAAAAGCACACTTTGGCTGGAGAGATACTTCAGCTAGGCTCACAACAAAAAGGAAAAAAATCACACCCAATGGAAACTTCTAACTTTTCAACATCACACACAGACATGCACAAAATGAACACCTTGTAAAATGCAGAACATACCAAGAAAATGTAAAGGAAAACCTCAGAGAATGACACAGAATGGGAAACCAAAGGGCAAATTTAAAAACATATCCATAACAGAAATGGCAAATAAAAGCAGCAGTTGAGAAAATAACAAAACCAAAATAAATTCTCTAAAAGAAAAAAAAAAAAACCCTAACTAAAAAATAACCAGTCTAGAGCTGAGTGATATATTTCAACAGTAAAATAGTTTCTTAACCTGTTAGGACCTTGACTTCAATTGCCTGAATTACAAAATAAGTAAGTAAACAAATGACAAGACGAAGAACCAATAAGTACCCGATAACTAAGAATGATTTGGATTAATAAATGTAAATATACATTTTATAAAAATTAAAGTGGAAAATGATATTTTGAATAAAATTATACATGAGACTTTCCTCTTTTTGCTTCCTTGTTATTATACATCTTCCAGTTTTACTATAGAAATGAGAAAATAATGAATTTTAATAAAAACAGATCAAGGCATATTAAAATACTGAAACAACTACTGAGTAGTTGAATTGGCATTTCCTATGTATGATTGTGTTCCTAGGACTTTTCCAAATATAAATTTTAGAAACCAGCTTCCTGTGGAGGGAGGAGTAAAAATAAAAGAAAAATAAATGAATAAACAAAAAAGAAATAAATAAAAAATTCTAAGCTTTATAAGCAATTTAGTTTCATTCTAGAAATGGAATGGCACGTTTCTACATCTGTAGATGTGTATGTCTCAGTCCACAAGGAGGTTAACAAAATAGATATCTAAAATTTGTTCCAGATTGATGGTATTCCTGTGGATTTAAGTCTATTGTTTGTATTTCTTCTGTATTCTCTGGGTTTTCTTGAACCAATGAATGAACATTTTAAATTACAAGCAATTTAAAACAATTTTTGTTTTCACAAGAATACTACTAAATAGAACTACATTCAAATTTTTCTATGTAGCCATAGTCGTGTTTAGAAGTAAACAGAAATTTACTAAAGGTGGCCTTTACTCATTCATATTCTATTCTACTTTGCTTTCTTGACTAATAGTCAAGAAATGTCCTCATTCCCTTCAGTAGCAGAAAAGAAACTCAAGAGTATAAATTCCTTAATCGCCAAAATCTCCAATTCTGTAAGAAGTCTTCAATTACCTTTGTTTCCTTGAACTGCTTACATTTGAAACATACATTTCGCCATGAGAAGTTCATCACGTTACACTCATCGCAATACCAGTCCCCAGCTATGCTACCCATGGGCTTTCTATTCGGGGAGCTCCTAGATCTTGGTTTGAACTTCTCAGGAAGCGTCTTTCTGGAGTGATAGCACCTGCCTCTCCTGCAAGCTCGAGAACTGTGCACAGGAAGAACTACAGGAATTTGTTTGACTTCTGCTGCCTCTAAGGAAGCAAACCGAGGTTGGGCTGAGCTCGAGATCAAACTAAGGGGTTGCAGTGGATGAGCCTGAGACCAAGCCTTCTGCATTTCAGGGTAAGAATTGTCTACCTCATTTCTATTTGCTCTTACAGAAACCCCGTTTTCCTTTCCAAAAGGAACTGTAGCAGCAGCCCCAGCCTTGGATGCCTCTGTTTCAGTACAGTTATATCTCCCATCTCCACCAAGCACAACATTGTCTAAGGGACGTGTCTCAGATCCCTGGTCCTCATCTTTCCTTCCTTCCTGATTTTGATACTCAGCTCTTGCCACACTAACAGGGTTACTTGGGAGAAAATTTTGCTCCCTTTCTACTCTCTTAAGGTCCCTTTGTCCTTGTTGGAACGCAGCCACGCACTTTTCATCTTGATGCTTATCCCTCTGTTTTTGTACCCTCCCCAACAAGGCGTTAATCAACAGCCTCTGCTCGTCCACTTGATCCTGCATCACCTTTACCTTTTTTCTGTGTTCCTGCTCCTGCTTCTCTGCCAAGCCCACCGCCAGCGCCAGGGCACCCCAGGCACAAGACTTCTTGGTGCTTCTCGGCATGGCCCAGTCAGTCAGGATACTCTGTAGCTCCTTTTCCAAGGCACTCCAGGACTCACACAACCGCAACCTATAAAAGCTTCTACCAGGCCCATGTTTACCTATTTGTTCATTTAGAAAAGCTACAACTTCCCTGTGGTAGAAACCACAGGCTGGATCGCTAAAATTAATAGCCATTCTACGAGTCGTCTGCCCTGCTTTTCCCTTCAGAGCACTAACAAGAGCAGAGTGTGAACTTTGAACTCTTGGGGTACGCTCTCTACTCTAAGGGCCACTCTCTACTCTTACAGTTCTTACAGTAGTCAAGCGCCGCCTAGTGGTCTGAGGGTTTAATTCCAAAGTAGCATTTTTACTGCAGGGTTTAAGGTCAGTGAAATTAGTTAGGTACATAACACAGAATTAAAACCCAAAACAAAAAGTCCAATAAAGAATCTTATGCAACTTATTCATCCCATTAGTGAATCTAAAAGGTATATATTTAATAAATATTTATTAAATCAAACTGGCTAATACTTATTTGCCATTATTAATTATATAACTTAGTGTTAATTTGATAAGTACTATTTATGATTGTTGAAAATAGTTTACATTTTCTATAAGATTACTTGGATTAAAAAGCCCATTTTATCAGTGAGGTTTAATTCACATAAAATAAATGTTGAGCTAAGCATTTATTTATCTACCTGGCAAGGAAATAATAAATCTACAGGAACCGATAAGTTAAAATAAATAACCAACACAAAAGCGCTGGTAAAATAAAGGACCTAGTCAGTGGGTTGTCTTTTTGTCTTAGTGACAGTGTCCTTTGCTTTACAGAAGCTTCTCAGCCTCAGGGAGTCCCATTTATTCAATGATGCCCTTAGTGTCTGTGCTGCTGGGGTTATACATAGGAAGTGGTCTCCTGTGCCCATGTGCTGTAGAGTACTTCCCACTTTCTCTTCTATCTGACTGGGAGAAGATCTTCACCAACCCTGCTACTGACAAAGGTTTGATCTCCAAAATATATAAAGAACTCAAGAAACTAGACCGTAAAAGGCTAATCAACCCAATTATAAAGTGGGGCACTGATCTGAACAGAGAATTCTCAACAGAAGAACTTCAAATGGCCAAAAGACACTTAAGGTCATGCTCAACTTCCTTAGCGATCAGGGAAATGCAAATCAAGACAACTTTAAGATACCACCTTACACCTGTCAGAATGGCGAAAATAAAAAACACCAATGATAGCCTTTGCTGGAGAGGTTGTGGAGAAAGGGGTACAATCACCCATTGCTGGTGGGAATGCAAACTTGTGCAACCACTCTGGAAAGCAGTGTTTCGGTTTCTCAGGAAATTCGGGATCAACCTACCCCTGGATCCAGCAATACCACTCTTGGGAATATACCCAAGAGAGGCCCTATCATACAACAAAAGTATATGCTCAACTATGTTCATGGCAGCATTGTTTGTAATAGCCAGAACCTGGAAACAACCTAGATGCCCTTCAACGGAAGAATGGATGAAGAAAGTATGGAATATATACATATTAGAGTATTACTCAGCAGTAAAAAACAAGGACTTCTTGAGTTTTGCATACAAATGGATGGAAATAGAAAACACTATCCTGAGTGAGGTAAGCCAGACCCAAAAAGAGGAACATGGGATGTACTCACTCATATTTGGTTTCTAGCCATAAATAAAGGACATTGAGCTTATAATTCATGTTCCTAGAGAAGCTAAATAAGAAGGTGAATCCAAAGACAAACACATAGGCATCCTCAGGAATATTAACCTTCATCAGGCGATGAAAGGAGACAGAGACAGAGACCCACACGGGAGCACCGGACAGAAATCTCAAGGTCCAAATCAGGAGCAGAAGGAGACGGAGCACGAGCAAGGAACTCAGGACCACGAGGGGTGCACCCACACACTAAGACAATGGGGATGTTCTATTGGGATCTCACCAAGGCCAGCTGGCCTAGGTCTGAAAAAACATGGGATAAATCCGGACTAGCTGAACATAGCGGACAATGAGGAATACTGAGAATTCAAGAACAATTGCAGTGGGTTTTTGATCCTACTGCACGTACTGGCTTTGTGGGAGCCTAGGCAGTTTGGATGCTCACCTTACGAGACCTGGATAGAGGTGGGCAGTCCTTGGGCTTCCCACAGGTCAGGGAACCCTGATTGCTCTTCGAGCAGATGAGGGAGGGGGAATTGATCGGGGGAGGGGGAGGGAAATGGGAAGCGGTTGTGGGGACGAGGCAGAAATCCTTAATAAATAAATAAATTTAAAAAAAAAAAATAAAAATAAAGGACCTAGGCAACACTAAGCAATCAAAACATGTTAAAATTACTACTAGATGAAAGTTGGATGTGGAAATTTTATATTAGAAAGCCCAGATTCATGCCATCTGAGCAAAGTGACAAGTGCCCACATCACTAAAAGCAAAACACGGACACAAAATTCCTCATTATATGATGTAAGAGGAAGTACACAACCTTGCTAAAACTGCCATCATTAAACCTAGTGTTTAGCTCTAAACTGGCAGTTTAGAGAAACTTGATAAGGAACGTACTCAAAAGCTAACCAGGCAAGCCTCCACATGCTCAGTGGAGGTGATTCTATAAGGAAATATTGCAGTTTTCCCAAAAAGTCAGTTATGTAAGAATCCAGTAACAGGAAACAGAAGAATATCAGACAAACAGTGGCCCTTTCCTTGCCCTCATCTGCTTCCTACTCTACTCAGTAAAATCAAAGAAAACATACTGAGACAATCTGAAAACTAGAATTTGGATTCAGTATTGGATATCTCAAAGGACTTTTTAACGTGGCAAAAATACAAATGTCTTCAACCATTTATCTTTAGGTATCACTTATCTGTGCATAAAAAAACCAATAAAAGTTTTACTGCAACATTTTGTTACAGAAAACATCATAAACATGGAACTGCAGAAGTCGAATACAATAATGTGATATATTCCTGGATATTTTGCTGTTGTTTTTGTTTTAATTTCTCTTTTTTTTAAAATTGAGTTATAAATTTTTTCTCTGCTCTCCTCCCTTTCTCCTCTCTTCCCTTCTACACTCTCCTGTGACTCCCATGCTCCCAATTTACTCAGGAGATCTTGTCTTCTTCTCCTTCCTATGTATTTTGAACTACAGCAAAATATCCAGGTCAAAAAAAAATGCTTGATTATATTGGAACTTACTTATAACATACATGAAATATTAATTTATATTGTCAATGAGAGAAAAGGAAAAGGTAATGAAAACAGTATTTTTAAACTGAAAGTGAACAGAACTTTTTTTTATCTTTTTTTTTATTGAGAAAAGGAAAAAAAAAACAAGTTTCCGCCTCCTCCCAGCCTCCCATTTCCCTCCCCCTGCTCCCACCCTTCTCCCCCTGCTCCCACCCTTCTCCCTCTCCCCCCACTTCTCTCCTCCTCCCTCTCCAGTCCAAAGAGCAGGCAGGGTTCCCTGCCCTGTGGTAAGTCCTAGGTCCCCCACCCCCTCCGTCCATATCTAGGAAGGTGAACATCCAAACCGGCTAGGCTCCCACAAAGGCAGCACATTAAGTAGGATCAAAACCCCGTGCCATTGTCCTTGGCTTCTCATCAGCCCTCATTGTTCGCCATGTTCAGAGAGTCCGGTTTTATCCCATGCTTTTTCAGACCACTAGGGGTGCACCCACCCACTGAGACAGTGGAGCTGATTTATTGGGAGCTCACCAAGGCCAGCTGGACTGTGACTGAAAGTGAACAGAACTTTGAAGTGGCTTTGATGGGCTCCTGGTATAGGTCGGCTAGTCCAGTGCCTGACCAGCAGTGGGCAGTAGAGATGGCACAAAGTCGGGGCACCAGATGCCATTTAGGCTGCACTAAACAAGCAGTGGCTGGTTTGAATCTCCGCTGAGCGCCCGCTGTGGAAAAAGCTGGAATGTGGCAGGAAAGTGACGAAGGCCTGTTTGCTCCCATAGAGCTAGCCTGTTGACTCCTGAGAGGCAACATCCAAACGCTTGAAGGCCCCCATGGAGGCGTGGGTGGGTCTGCCCCATGGGTGACACCCACAGGAGAGTAATTTTGTAGCCTCTTCCTGCTGAGGCACTAGAGCTATCTGTGAGTAAAGCCAAGTAATGCGTCCTAGTTTTTCCGGGTAAAACCATCACTACAGAACCATAGTGATACAGAAATGGTTCTTCTTTCTTTTTTTTTCCTTTTGGTTTTTCGAGACACGGTTTCTCTGTAGCTTTGGAGCTACCTTACATACACAAAATGTCCAATGTATATTTTTATATTTGTATATGTATCATATATATCATCCATATAATATTAATATAAAATGTGTGTGTAGAAAAACAAAGAAACAATGAATTTGAGAGACAGAAAGGTAGGATACCTAGGAGTGATTGGAGGGAGGAAAAGGAAGGGAAGAAATGATGTCATTATAATTTTAAAAAATATTCTAAAATAAATAGATAAAGTTTTACCATGAAATGATGTCATTATAATTATTTAAAATATTCTAAAATAAATAAATAGAGTTTTATCATAAAAACAGAGAAAGTGGAGTAAAGGGACACGGCAAAAAACCAAAACCAACCAAACAAACAAACAGAACAAAGGACCCTTAGCTTGTTATTTTAGCCAGACCTTTTTCCTGTTATTGCACTGTAACTGAGGCTAGTTTCTCCCTCACTCTCCCCCAACCTCCCTCCTTCTCTCTCCCCTCATCTATGACCATTTACATAATAGAATTGAACACTTTACTTTTGGTTTATTCCCTCATTCTGCCCCCAATCTTCATATCCCCTTTTCTGCACCCTATCTTTGGTTATGTAAAATATTTTTAAAGTCAAATTTGGAAGGAGGAAAAGGTGGGGGACACCAATGTAATTATATTCAAATTATAAGAAATGAAAAGAAATTATTTTAAAAATAATTTTAATTTAAAATCTTAAAATAAAATTAGTTTTAAAAGTCTAATGGAGAAGTGTAGTCACTGGAGTAAACATGACAAAAGAAACAAGAGCAAGTTTTTACACTTCCAGTTTGATAACAATACCTTTTCACATAGCATTGGGGGTGTGCTGATTGGCTAACTTTATCTAACTGTGTTTTCATGAAAATAAAATTTTAAAATCAGTTTATAAAAATTAAGTTGTCTTTGTGATGTGCAGTTAACTATTTTGGTTAGACACTGAAAACTTCTCATGTTATTGAGAAAAATCACAACAATCTGTCTTTGCCTCTGCCTCCCAAATGCTTTGATTCTAGGTGTGAACCCTACTCCTACCCCGGTATGACTTTATTTTTAAGTGTGATAGTTGCTATTGTCTTTATAAAAATAAATCTTAATCACAAAAGACAAGCATAATGCTTGTGGTAATGATACTGATTATTTTGAGTTCTGGGATTAAAGGTGTTCACCACTATGCCCAGCTAGAACTATAACATCATTAAAAATTTAGTGTTACATTGATTCCTAGGTGCTATTAATGTGTAATGATATAAGATTATTTTATCATATATCAGTATGGAAACTAAAACAGTAATGAATGCAATTCGCTAAAAAATACATTTTCAAATTGAGACAGTGGGGCTGATCTATTGGGAGCTCACCAAGGCCAGCCTGATTGGGACTGAAAAAGCATGGCATAAAACCAGACTCTTTGAACATGGCAGACAATGAGGGCTGCTGAGAAGCCAAGGACAATGGCATGGGGTTTTGATCCTACTGCATGAACTGGCTTTGTGGGAGCCTAGCCTGTTTGGATGCTCACCTTCCTAGACCTGGATGGAGGGGGGAGGACCCTGGACTTCCCACAGGGCAGGGAACCCTGACTGCTCTTTGGACTGGAGAGGGAGGGGGAAAGGAATGGGGGGAGGGGGAGAGGAGTGGGGGAGGGGGAGGGAAATGGGAGGCGGGGAGGAGGCGGAAATTTTTTCAATAAGAAAAAAATACATTTTCACATCAAAGATGATAGAATACAGACAAATATTCATCTGCTTTTATTTGTTTTTCGCTTATTTATTTATTTTTATTATATGGCAAGCCTGCGATAATCGTTTTACTGGCCAACACATTTCCCCTCAATTAAAACTTATTTTATTATCTTTTTTTAAAAAAAATTCGTATGTATGAATGTTTTGCCTGCCTGTAGGTCTGTGGACCGTGACTGTATCTTGTGCCCACAGAAGACAGAGGAAGGCATTGGTTCCTCTGTGACTGGTTATAAGCTGCCACGTGGGTGCAAGAAGTCAAACCTGGTCCTCTGGAATAACAGTCAGAGCCCCAAACTCCTAAACCATCTCTCTAGCTCTTTACCACCACTTTTAAAAAGCTTGAAGTGATCCACACGCAGCACACAGCAAAGTTGGGGAACAAACAAAGATTCTGCTGAATCCTGCCTCCAGAATTCTACTTAGAATTGCTTCTAGATTAATCAGCCTTTCTTGCTCTGAGCATAAGAGTCCTACTTTTGGTTGTCTTGTATTGTTAGAATAATGTTCAGCAATTTGTACATTCTTTTGAAGATGATTTTCTTTGTCCTTTTCTAAGTAATTCATAATCTTTATGTTAATGTCCTTGTTGATAGTGCATCCGAGAATTTTACTTTTATTCTTAGAAGTTGGCATGAAAGAAGCAATGTTTTTGAAGTTTTATAGTATAATAGTATCAAAACATAACTCACATTCAAAGTAGTAATTTACTATGGAAATTCCCACAAGTACAGTGTGTACTAGTATAGCAACGCTATGTGTGCCCATCCTCCACCTTTAACATCGTCAACAGCATTCTCATGGCTTATACTTTACCTATATCTCCATATACCTGACCACCAGTGCATATATTTGAGTCATCACAGACATAATATACTTCAAATATATACTCAAATGTTCCTGAAAATAAAATACTTTTGAGACTTTTGTCCTTTTAAATAGATGTATTTATTTTATGCATATGACTACTTGACCTGTTCGTATATATATGCACCACATAAATGCCTGATGACCATGGAGTTCAGAAGGCACCAGATGCCAAGAAATTGTAATTATGGATTGTTGTAGGCCATCTCTCCAGGCCTGATCCCATTGTCTCATAACATAGTCGGAAGGTTTTTTTTCTTTCATTGTAAAACATAATTCTTTATTTATTCTTTGGGAATTTCACATCGTGTACCCCAACACCATTCACTTCCCAATCTTTCTATATCTGCCCCTCACCTCTGAAGCATGGCCCCCAAAAGAAACCCCCAAGATAATTAATTAAAATCAAAACAAAAATAAAAAAAATCTACTTTGCTCCTCCATCTTCTCAACAGCTATTCATTCCTCTTAGCAGCATCAGGAGCTGCAGTGTGTCACACAGTATACCCTTTTGTCCAATTATCTCCACTCACAAAAGGTTCCTTGCAATGAACCATTAGTCTGGCTCAAGGCCTCTGCCACATCTGGCTCACTGGACACTCAACGAAACTCCGATGGATATGGTTGCCCTGAGTCATGGAGATCCTGTGGTTATTGTTCAGCAGGACCAGCCCCTTCATGCACTCCAGCAGGCCATAGATAGTGTGGATGTTTTGGTAGGCAATCCCAAGGTCCAGGATGTGAATCTCGGTGGCAGCTGAGCTGGTTGGTCTGAGCCACTGGGACTGACCACCTCAGGTGACAGACAGAACCAGCTCTCCTAGGCACATGTCCCACAGGGTGGGACCATCTCTCCTGAATGCAGAGGGAGCAGAAAGGGGCAGGGCCAGCTATCCCATGTCCAGTGAAGAGTGGGGCTGACTCAGCATAGCCTTCAAATTTCAAAATGCATGGTTCCTTTGACCCATACTCCAATTGCAGCAGAAACAGAGACCCAGACATGGATCCTTGGAAGCAGCTCTGCAGTTGTCACCATGGCCAGGGGGCAGCAAAGGCCACTCAAATTGAGGTTTCTTTATGTCAAATATCTGCCATCATTCATAGATATTATTTTTTAATTTTCCTCATAATTTTTTAAGGTTATTTTGTTCGAATCAGGTCCCAGATGATATAGATCTTATATTTTATTGTAATTTCAAGTTTTATTTTATGAGTCTTTTTTTCCATATTTTTCACATCATTTGCATTTTGAAGACACTGAGTTGTCTGTTCTGTTTCATTGTTCAATGGGGATCTGACTGCATGAAGCTTGTGGAGTCTGAATAAGAATGCCCCTCATGCAGGCTCATATATTTGAATGCTTACTTAGTCACCAGGCAGTGGCACTGTTTGAAAGGACTGGGAAGCATAGCCTTGTTGGAGGATGTTTATCAACGGGGTGTACTTTCAGGTTTCAAAAACCTATGCCAAGTCCAGAGTCTCTCCCCTGCTCTACCATCTATGTCTAACTCCTACAGTTACAGATAATCCTTACATGTTCCCTCCACTTATTCTTTTAAAAATATTCCCAGAAATCATGACAATTCACCTATAACATATTAATATGAATATTTAAAACACATTTTATTTTTTGATGCATATCAACACTATCAGAGGGGAGGTTGTTTTTTTTTTTTTTCAGAAACAGAAAGCAGAGATTGAACTAGCTACAAAAAGTGGGTTTTTTTTTGGGGGTGGGGGGGCGAAGCCTTTAGCAGAACAATATAAATCAGGCCTTGAAAATGTAAGATAGCATTTAGGGTCAGAGGAGACACCCCCATAGGTAAAGTGCTTGTGTAGGTGTAAGGAAGTGAGTTTGGATCCCAACATCTACACAAAAAGTCAGGCATAATGGTACATGAATGTCTTTGTTTTGGATTTTTTTAAAGAATTAAAATATAGTCATATCATTTCCTTCCTTCTTTCTATCTCCTTTCTCCAAAAACTCCAATGACCCTCCGTTCTCTTGCTTAAATCCATTACTTCTTTTTCTTTAATTGCTCTTGTTATAGATAAGTATGTGTATGTGCATGTAAAATGCATAAATATATAATTATAAATATATAAACACAATCTGCTTCTTCGGTTTAGTGTTGCTTATATGTATTTCAGAGAGGACCGGTGGTATTGAATAGCCAATTGGGGGCTCATCCTTGGGAAAGACTTTTTCTTCTCTACATTGATTAGTTGCCTTCAGTTATTTGTCTTGGGAAGGCGACCTGTTAGATTCTGTCTTTCTGCCTTCTGTTCTGTAATGTTCCCTGGTCTTATGTGCAGGAGTTGTGCTGCAGATATATCAGTTGAGGCTGAGAACCCCAGGATGATTTGTTCTCAGCATTTCAGGCCATTGTGGTTTTCTGTAATGATTCCCATCTGTTGCAAAGACAAGTTTCTCTGATGATAGGTGAGAGCTACACTTACACTTACCTGTGCTTAAGAGGTAAGTATTTAGAATGCAGTTAGGAATGTGCAGTTAGTAAAATGCTTATAGTAAATCATCTTCCAAGATACGTGACTTCACTAACACTGGGTAGTTGGCTAGGTTTCCAGTAACAGGCATGATTTTCCTCTTGTTGAGTGGGACTTAAGTCCAATTAGAGAGCTGTTCACCATCAAGATATGAATGCCACTATTGCACCCTTAGAGATATTGTGGAATGCTATTTATTATTTTGGTTCATATCCATCACAGCTGGGTAGGACTATTAACAGCTTCTGTTCCTTAGATGCTTACATAGCACTTTCTGTTACTATAAAAGCTATTCCTCGGGGAGGAGGCTTTCTGGCCAGATCCAGCATGGATCCTCTTGTGTCCTGTGTCTGAAATACACAGTAGCTTCATCAAGAAGAATGTACCTTCAACCCCTGAAAGGCAATCAAGAGAAATAGTGGTAATTTATATTGCTTTGATAGTTTCATGCATGCCCTGACCAACAATTTGGAAGGGAGTTTCTTATACCCTGATCCTGAGGTTTTTATTATCTAATTTTTGTGTATTGCTTGTCAGAGATGATGTCATTGTGTTGGTTGACTTTAAGGTTTTATGATGTCATAAAAATGAGTCTGCTTATACAGTGCTTTACTGAATCAAAATACAGGATGAATATGGGGATTTGTTTCTTAAATAACTAAACTCAGTGTTAAGCAATATTCTTTATCTGTTTATGAAGAACTTTGTTTTAAAGTAACTTCAGGATATTTTTTGCATTATCATAATTTTCTGAATATGTAAGAAATTTCATTTATATTTTATCTGTTGGCTTATCAATATTTAGCTTACCAGATAACTATAGTGATAGGCTAATTCATGATCCTAAATGAAAATTTGGGAACCCTTAACCACTAGACATGCATGAATGCGATTGAAGAGGTAGTCAACCATTTCTAGGTTTTTGTTTTATAAAAGAATTCAAAATCAGCTAACATTACAAATTCTAGACCACTCTTGATAGCAACAGACTTCTCTGCAATCTACCATTTAGCTAGCATTTTAAAAAGCGCAAATATTTGGTGTTAATTACTGTTTTATTGAGATCTAGTTCAACTGCTAAAAATATTTGGACACCTGATACAGGGCAAAGTACTTAGGGATATTTGTTGAAGTAAGACAACATTTTTGCCTTGGAATGTATGAATATATGAGAAATATTTCAACAATAAATGATAATCATAATTACAACTCTCATTCTCTTCTCTCTCGCTCTCTTTCATATCATACTACTGAGTGTATTACATTATGCGAGAATGGGGGCTTTAAATTTGTTGGTATCCTACATTATCTTGATAGACCCAATGTAATTGTATGAACCGTAAAGATTGGACAAAGAAACAGATGTTGAATTGAGAAAACTGGAGGTGCTGTGTGGAATGCTGAAAGAAATGGTTTGCTGGAGACCACTACCTCAGCTAATACCTTGATTTTAGCCTAGTTGAGACTACCAACAAAGAATTATCTGGAGGTGCCAGGTTTCTAACTTACAGAAACTTGTAAAATTCACAAAGTTTGTAATAAGCTGTAATAGAATGAATAGAAAACAAAGGTTTCACGGCTTCAGCTCAATAAGGATTGGAGACTTATGATTTCCTACAAGTAGGGAAAAGGCCAAGGATACCAGAGCCATGAAACATCTGCCAAGGAAAGCTACATATAGGGAGTGGATCCAGTCCCCCAAAAGAGATGTATGTTGCAAGCCACAAAATTGGAGAAGCAGAACCATCTAAGACATTTGAAATTAAAATCTCAGACATTGGATATAGGCCTATATGATTTGGTGATTGCCCTGATGAGTTTAAATCTTGATTAGTTCAGTATTTCCTCACTTTCCTCCTGCTGTGGAATAATCATCTTGTACGCTTTAACAATTTGATACTCGACTTGGTTTAATAAAATGTTGATTGACCAGGCAGGAAGTATAGGTGGGGTGACCAAACTAAGGACGATGGAAAGGAGATAGGCAGAGTCAGGAGAGCTAGCCAGACATAGAGGGAGCAGGAGATGAATGTGTCATGCTAATAAAGGTACCACCACAAGGCAGTAAATAAGGAATATGGGTTAACTTAAAATATAAAAGCTAGTTAGTAATAAGCCTGAGCTATTGGCTGAGCTTTTACAATTAGTATAACTCTCTGTGTGGTAATTTGGGAAGCAGCTGCCAGGTATTTGGAAACAGATGGATCAGAAAGAAAGGTCTGTTTAATCCTCCTTGTAGTGCAAATTCTAATTGGACTCAATAATAAAAACCCTGAGTCAGATATTATCAGGTGAAAGCTGAAAGATCAGAGAAGCAGAGCAGTCAGCCACTAGAGTCCTTATCTCTATGAAATCCTCAGACTGAGAAGGGTATCCTGTTGCTACAAGTCCTCAGACTGAATCCCTCAGCTCCTGTCTCTTCCCACCTTATATTCCTCTCTCCTCACAGCCATATCCCTTCCTGTCTCCACCTTTCTCATGTTGGGATTAAGGGCATGTGATCCCCAAATACTGGGATTAAAGGTGCTAACCATCACTTCCTGACTGTTTCTCATTTAGACTGGATCAATCTCATAAAGCCCAGGATAGCCTTGAACACACAGAGATCCATCTGCCTCTGTCTCCTGAGTACTGGGATTAAAGGTGTGTGCCACCACTGCTTGGACACTTTGGCTAACTAGTGGCTTATCTCATCACTCTGATCTTCAGGTAAACTTTATTTGATAGATCACAAATAAAATATCACCATAATTTCCTTTTGTAATGGGGATGTATAATCTGTGTTATTGTATGTTTAAGTTATGTAATTTGATTTTTGATTATATTGGGAGTCATGGTTAAGGGATAGACTTGAGTATCAAAGGCTTTTTGGACTTTTAAGCAATGATGAAACTGTGAAAGACTATGGGAACATTTGAAATTAAACCAATCTTACATTATAGTATGGCCTGAGTCTATAGGAGGGAGGAAGTAGAATGTGGTAGTTTAAATGAGAAATGTCCCACATTCGGCTCATGTAGTTGAATGTTTGGTCCCCAGTTGGTGTTGTTTGGGGAGGTTATGGAAATAGTAGGATTGTGTTCATAGGTAGGAAGCACAAAGTGAGGAAAACTGATGTTCAGGTCTTTTCACCTTTTTATTCAGTCAAAAACCATAACCCTTAGAATAGTGTACCTACATTCAGGGCAAGTTTTCACACTTTAATTAAGCTAACCTAGAAATTCCCTCAGAGAAATGCCCCAAATTCCATTTTCATGGTGATTGTCTGTACCATCAAAACTACAATTAAGATTAACCACCACAATCAACCTATGATCTCTGCATGAGAGAGTGTGTTTGTGATACTTAAAAGTCTCTTAATATCTCAGTCAGCTTTTCTAAGTAGAGCCTATACTACTAGAGCCACAATAAGGACTCAAAATGTAGAACACTAAAGCTTCTTTAAGGCTAATAATGTGTAGAGCTGTCACAGGAGGCACCAAGGTTATTACTAAAGTTCATTTTAATAAAAAAATATGTGAAAGTCAGTAGGTGTGTGTATGTGTGTGTGTGTGTGGTGTGTGTGTGTGTGTGTGAAAGAGAGAGAGAGAGAGAGAGAGAGAGAGAGAGAGAGAGAGAGAGAGAGAGAGAGAAAGAGAGAGAACTACTCCTCTGAAGTCCCAAACTGGAAATGGGTCACAGTATATAATCTTATGAAACCTTAAAAAAAATGTATCCATTACTGATGTCTTGTGGACTAATAGAGCAAAATAGCCATGTAAAAACAGTGGTGCGTGGCAATTAGAATGCTCTGTTTATCTTGTTTCATAGCTACAAGTACCCAAGATTTGAGTGATGTACCTAGAAAACTGTAAATTGTCACATGTGCCATGGATATATGAACCAAGGCAATGAACTCATTCACCTAACACTGCTAGACTGATCTCCACATGTATATTGTGTATTGTGCATTGTGTGACATATACACAATAAAGTTATTTTTGAACAAAATTAAATATTAAAAGAATTAAAAAGGAATGAAGACATGATACAGAAGAATAAAAAGGGTAACAGTATAACACTCTAAACATTTTGATGATTTAAAGAAATCAGGTCAAACGAAAGGATTGATAATGCATTATTCAATGTATATAAAATTTTACAAGATTAAAAGAAACTATAAAAGGTTAAAACAAATCTTTAATAACAGAGGCAAAAGAGTAGTTGCTTGGGGAGAGCAAACTAGTGCAAAATCAGAGTTATTAAAAAAGTTACAAGGAGCCTCTTAGGAAGCTGAATGTCAATAATATTGAGTATGGTAATTATTTCAGCATGTAAACATATGCTATGTGTTTTGACTAAATTAATATTTCTTAGAGATGCATACACTGGCATCATACTGCAAAGATAAGCAATGAAATTATCACTACAAAAATCCTAAGGGAGCTGGTGAGATGGCTCAGTGAATTAAAATAGCCTGATGACCGGATTTGTTCAGTCTCTGGGGACCACATTCTCATTCTCTGTCTCTCTCCCTGTCTCCTGAATCACGATTAACAAAATCTCAGAGAGAGAAATTGGTATTCAACCTTAAGACCCAAAAGGGAAAACAGCCAGCCACTGGCTCTTACCTCTACGTCAATCTGAAAAGGTGATCACGCCTCCAGGAATTTCATAATAATACTGAGACAGAGACTGCAAACTGTCTCCTCCAGTCTTATCATCAATACTCTCTAGTTCTGGAATTAAGAGCATTTACCACTCTGCCTGGTTTTTATGCAAGCTAGTGTGGCTACTGAGATAAAAGGTGTGTGTTACCACTGCCTGGTCTGTAAGACTGATCAGTGCAGTTGTTTTACTCTCTGAACTTCAGTCAAACTTTATTTATTAAAATACAATTTAAATGCCACTAATTCTCCTCCCTCTCTTTCTGTCTCCCCTCTCTCTTTGTAACGCTGTCTGTCTCTCTGCCTCTGTCTGCCTGTCTGTCTGTCTTTCTGTATCTCTCTCTCTCTCTCTCTCTCTCTCTCTCTCTCTCTCTCTCTCTCTCTCTCTCTCTCTCACACACACACACACACACACACATGAATCTACAAATTAGAAGAGTTTCTCTTTGATGGGGAAAGGTGGTACAGTGGTCAGGGAAAGCAGAGGGGTTGTTGCTGCAAAAAATTTTGCATTTATTGACATGTGTCATGCTTTCACTGCTATTGACCTTCTATTTACTCATTAAAGAATTTCCTGAATTTTTATTTTATAATAACAAAGGAAAATAAGAAACAATAACTAATAAAATGAGTGGATCTAGTAATTCAAATAAATATCAAAAGTATAAAATTAGTATCTGTAGGTTTAACAACAAAGTAAGATAAGCATAGCAAGGACCAGATGTGATGACACATACCTTTAATCTCAACACTCAGAAGACATAGGCAGGCAGATCTCAATGAATTCAAGATTACATAGTGAGACATTTTCTTGGAAAAAAGAAATGTTCCAAGATTTTTTCTATGTTTATAATCAAATTATCCCTCATGTTGACTGGGGGTTTTCTGTCCTGCCCAGTTCCTACGGCCAAAGAAATCACACAGAGGTCTAAATTAGGTATAAACTGATTGGCCCATTAGTTCAGGTTTCTTATTAACTCTTATAACTTATATTAGCCCATTATTCTAGTGTATGTTAGCCAACAGCTCAGTACCTTTTTCAACAGAGTGGTCACATCTTGCTTCTTTGGTGTCTGGACAGGACTGCAGAGGGAGCTTCCCTCTTCCCAGAATTCTCCTGTTCTTATTGACCTGCCTCTACTTCCTGCCTGGGTACTGGTCAATTAGCATTTATTTAAAACATAATTGACAGAATATAGACAATTGTCCCTCACCAACTCTCATATCTGGATAAATCTCATATTGTAAATACATTTACATACTTACACCTCATATATCATAGTGCTCATTCACATTTTTTTCCTTTTTTAAAATTTATTTATTTATTAAAAAGCAGAGACATCCAAAAATAATGTTCTGACATCCCATACGCAGAATTCTAAAAGCATTCCTACTAACACACGATTGAAACAACACTACCTATTTCAATGTCATCACTTAATCTTGAGACATATAGATGATATACTTACTGGAGAGGGACATAGAGAGGTAGAAAGTGGATTGGGAGACAAGGTAAGGAGCCAGAGCATAAAGAGGCAGAAGAGAAAACTTAAAGATGTAGTGGAATGATAAACAGCTAACATAAAGATATAAAAAACACAAAACTGATTAGACCTAATAATAAACTTTACAAATTGCTGGAATGACATAGCAAAATAAATTAATATGGTTACCATCCACCAAATCTTATCGATGTAACACTGTGAAGGGCAATATTATTTTAGAATAATAATAAAAGATTTCAAACTTACATGCAAAGCTAAAGGGTATACAGTCTTCAAAGATGCAATTCTATAGTATTAAGTAGCACAAAAGATGAGTGGAATTTAAATATTTATTATAGTTATGAAAACATGGTTATAAGAAAAGGATGACAGTGCCCTTCCAAATAATTTATAAATAGAAGATAATGCTGATCAAATTTGCAATAAAATTATTTATGAATTTAGACTAATTCTAAAATTCACCAAGAACAATTAATATCAGATTAGTCAAGAAAATACTCTAAAAATAGAGCTCAATAGAAGCATTCACCAATTACATATAAAATGTATAATAATTTCTGAAGAAATAAATGAAGTGGGTGAATAAAATGAAAAAATTCTGAAAAGAGCTAGTATATTATATAGTGACTATAGTATAAAATCAGTCCTATGTAACACAATGCCAAGAACCAATTGTTCAATAAAGTGATGTGAGCAACATTTGTTCTCTTTATAAAATACTTTAAAATTGTACCACATACCACCAGCAAATATTAATGTACTTTTAAGTGAATGAAAGTATAAAAATAAGTATTTCAAGAATTATAGTATAAATAATAGGAGTATATCTTTATGATTAAAGAATAAAATGTTCCATAAAATGATAGTGAAACTCATGAGGTAAGATACTAATAATAGACCAAAAGATTAATTTCTATAACATAAAAACCTCTGAATATATAAAAGTCAAATAGATGAGATACATTCAGTTATAATTCTTCATACTTATACTAGAAGAACTAACAAACTTATGAACATATTTTGAGACTAACATCTTAAAATGGTTTAAATGACAGTCAAATGTAAGTTTATAGCTATAATATAAAAATAAGTTTCAAAATACCAAAAATACTTTTTGAGGAAAATCAGAACTTCTTTACACTGTTGATGGGAATGTAAATTAGTGTACATCTTCTGAAAATAAAGCAAATATCCAGTAAATAAGAAAATGTACAGATTCTAGGACTTAATAATTCTAGTTCTTGCTGTACTTTTGAAGGGGATAAAGCTATAGATCAAAAACAGCAGGATCTCCATAATACAGGACAACAGGGTATCCAAGAGGAGCCCCAGTGAGAGCCCATTATCAGTGGTGTAGCAGAGGTCAGAGACCTTGAACCAAATCAATGACTCATGGTAATGAGTCCATGCAATTAAGATGAATTGACTAAAGGGTATACTGTGTGACTCAATGGGCCCACTACAGCTTCCACAAAAAGATTCTTCTTTATATTTTAATTTTGTCTTTGTTTTGTTTTGTTATTGTTGTTTGTTTTGTTTTTTTTCTTTTATATTTGGATTTGATTTCTGTGAGATTGCAGGGGCAGAGGGCAAATGCAGATGTGAGAGAAAAGGGAGATAAGTGGGATCAGAATGCATGCTGCGAAATCCACAAAGGATCAATGAAAGTTAAAAAAAAATGTTCAGTAATTGAACAAGAAAACATTAAGAAACAGTGCCCACTGTTATTCTGTTGTGTATCAAAGAAATCCATAAGCTATTACAAGCTAGACCTGTGATACATATGTCATTGAAGTTGGACAGAACGCATCTGACTTTCTCGTATTTATATGCATAGGACACAAAAGCTTAACATTCAGTACAACAAAAAGTGAAGTATTATATATCATAGCCATTTGGCATATAATTTTAAAATGTATAAAGTAATTTATATGCACATATATGTAATAATGGTATAAAAACATGGATTGGAAATACATATTCAATTATGTATATATTTTTCCAAGAATGAATGAGACCAGAGAGGAAATAAAGGAAACCCATAGGATGTTGCTAAAATTAGCCATTTGGTATAGTACAACCAATTGGTTTGCTCCTCCTGGGGAAGACAATCTCTCCTTCTCAGTGTTCCTGAGTTGCCATGTAGTTCTTTGTCTAGGGTTGACATCTTGTGAGGTTTTCCATTCCATGTCAGCATGTCTCTTGGGGTCAAGATGTATTTATGTATTTAGGAGTGTGTGTGTGTGTGTGTGTGTGTGTGTGTGTGTGTGTGTGTGTGTGTGTGAGCGTGCGCGCATGCACGTGTGCCATCAATTTGAAAGAGTATTAGTAGGAAATGCATGGGAGGCTTTTGAAGGAGGAAAGAGAAGAAAGAAATGGTGTAATTATATTACCATCCTTAAAAATAAAGATTAAAGTTATTTATCTAAGTTTGTTTCAGATGCTATAACATAATAAAATAGCCTGGGTAAGACAGAAATAAGAGAATGAGCTTTACTGTTCCACAGACTGGGATTACCAGAATCAAGGCTGTACCAGACAGTGTCTGAAGAAAGCCTACTTCCTGGTTCAAAGATAATCTATCTTTTTATCAAGTTGTCTTTTGGGGATAAAGACTTAAAATTTCTGCTTTTTCCCTTTTTGTACTTGGAATTGAACCCAGAGCTTTTGAACATTTTATGCAAATGTTCTTCCACTAAACTGTATCCTGAGTTCTTAGTAATTTGTTTTATTTTCACTCTTTTGCATATACCCAAAGGATGCTTCATCCTCCCACAGAGACATTTGCTAAACCATGTTCATTGCTGCTCTGTTCGTAATAGCCAGAAACTGGAAACAGTCCAGATGTCCCTCAAAGCATGACTGGAAAAGCAAATGTGGCACATTTTCACAATAGAATATTACTCATCAGTTTAGAAAAACAAAATAATGAAATTCACAGGTAATGTTTAGAGCCAGAAAAAATTATTGTGAGTGAGGTAAACCCCAAAAGACATATATGGTTTATGTCTGCCTATATGTGGATGCTACATGTTAAGTCATTGATAAACAATTTACAGTCAATATAAACCACAGAGGCTAGGTATAGAATGAGGGACTCGAGAGGAGAGAAAGATCCCCCTAGAAAGAGGAAATAGAATAGTCATGGGAAGGCAGGATGAAGCAGGAAGAAGGTAAAATGGGGAGTGTGAAAAGAGTACAATGGAGAGGGGCAGCTAAAAACTAGGCTTAATTAATACAGTAAAAGCTTTTTTCCAATAAATACATATGGAAAAGAAATCTTAATTGGAATCACCAACTAACTGGGCAGTAAAAGCACCAAATGCTCTTGTCACCCAATGCAACCTCCAGTGCTAGGAATGGGTTACATCTAATCAAGTTGTTGACCAAAATGGAACTATGGAAACCTCAAAACAACCCAGGATATTGGTAAGGCTTTTGGTTGCCTGGCATAAACTGATGGTACAGCCCTATTACTGAAGACAACACTGAAAATGGAGAAGTTGAGCTGGGGCCTACCTAGATTCTTTACTCCTAATGACTATTGTTCATAGTAATTAAAGGTACTCTGCACACTACTAGAGGATAAAGATAAATACAAACCAAGCTACAAATCCAGCCATCTAGAGTGGTGATCTGCCTGCAAGATACACTGGTATAATAGTGGCGCATAAGTTGCAGAAATAACCAACAACTCTCTGATTGGAGTTAAGGCTCAGTTAATGAGTTAGAACCCATCCTTGACACTACTTGAGAGGTCAGATAAGTCAGGGACCTAGGGGAAGATCAAATGTTACTGTTCTGCTAAAGGAATATAGCAATAAAGTGACTTTTATTGACATTCAGTTAAGCCTGGAGATCAGTCTCTTGCTCAGCCATCACCAGAAAAGCTTCCTACTGCAACAAATGGTAACAAATACATTGAAAGGTAAAATCAAAGTAATTATGTGCTGGAGAGATGGTTCAGTGGTTAAGAGTACTGACTGCTCTTCCAGAGGTCCTGAGTTCAATTCCCAGCAACCACAACTATCTGTAATGAGATCTGGTGCCCTCTTCTGGTCTGTAGGTACACATACAGACAGAACACTGTATACATAATAAATAAATCTTTTTTAAAAATCAAAGTAATTAATGCATCAATGATACCTCATATTGTTATAACATCTAAAAATCTACTTTTATCTATTTGCAAATATACATTGTATTTTACTATTAATGGTTACCATATTATATAATACATGCCTGAAAAAAATTCACCTATCTAACTTACCTGTATATTGCTTGTAATATTGCCTCATTGTGTTCTTCACCAAGGTTCTAGCTACTATCCTCTTACTCTTTGTTTCTATGCATTGAATATTTTAGATTCCAAATAATATGAGAGATTAGTATTATCTCATTTAGTATGTCTTCAAGTTCATGTTGTGTCAAATGGAAGCATTTTTGATTTGCTACCTTTTAAATTATGGTATCTCTCTCAGTTTTAAGGGTGAATCATTCTGTTTTATATACACCACTTTTCCCCACCAGTTTTTCTCTTGAGGGACACTAAAATTGGCTCCATATCTTGGATATTATAAATGACACCACAGTAGACATGAGAATAATGTATCTCTTTAACATGCTGACTTCATTTCCTTTGGATATGTATCCAGAAATGAAATTGTTGAATCACATGGAAGTTTGAATTTGAGGTTTTTGAGGAACATTTACAATACTTTTTATAACAGCTGTACTGATTTACAGTGCTTTCAGTAGCATATAATAATTCTCATTTTTTCATTTCCTTGTCAATCATTTTCAATTTGATGAACCTCATTTTAATAGTTGTGACTTGATATCACATTTTAGTTTCATTTATTTATTCATTTGAGAAAAGTCATCTACTACCAAGCCTGTAAGATTTGTGATTTTATTTGATAAGTATTTGTGATTCCTCTGATAAGTGTTTTATATCTTAGTTATTTTTCTATTACTTTGAAGAGACACCATGACAAAATCAACTTAAAGAAGAGTTTATTTTGAGGCTTCCAGTTTAGAGATTAAGTCTATGACTGACTACCAAGGTGAGGAACTTAGCATTAGGCAGCAGACACGGTATTGGAGAGGTAGCTGAGAACTTATATTTTATCATCAAGCAGCACACAGAGCAGAAAGCTAACTGGAAATAATTTGGGCTTTTGAAACCCTTTAGACCACTTAAAGTGACACACATTTAACAGAGACATACATCTTAATCTTTTCTAAAAGTTCCAGCAACATATGCTCCTACAGAGGCCCTCTTCATTTAAACCACCACAAACAGCTAAAGGTTTAAAAGACTGTGTTTAATATATCATAAAATTGGGAAAGGCAAGAACTGGTGATATACAAACTATCTTACCTCTCCCCAAATAGATGAGTTTCAACCAATTAATGGAGGAAGGAGAAAAGGAGAAAGGGAATGGGGGAGGGGATAAGAGAGAAAGAAAAAAAGAGGGAGAGCGAGAGCGAGAGAGAGAGAGAGCGAGAGAGAGCGAGAGAGAGCGAGAGAGAGCGAGAGAGAGAGAGAGAGAGAGAGAGAGAGAGAGAGAGAGAGAGAGAGAGAGAGAGAGAAGATGGGAGATATGCCAATAAAGAAGCTCCATCTTCCTTCACTGGTTTACAGGTTGACTACTGGGGATAGTGTAGGATGTGAATACAGCATGAAGCTTGAATAAGTAAATAGTCAGAGCATATGAATGTGATGGAACCCCCTCTTAGCTCTATTTGCCTTACTATGAAGCTTACTCAACTTCTATGTCTCTAGTTAAGTATTGAGAGGAAGCCCAAATTTTTAGGGAAACTTTTCTTTGAAAAGAGATAGATCAGGAAAGTTATGCTTTATGAGTAATTCAGAAAACAGAATGACTTATGATGCTGCATAGCTACAGCTTGATAAGCCACTGCTTGGGCTTATAATATTTCTATAAATTGTTGAGTCAGAGACACTAAGTTAGATAGTTCTGTTCAGGTAGCATCTGACAATTTTCGTCACAGTGTTTATTTATTAATCTTTTCGCCCTTAGTAACTATTCTGTGTACTATTTATATAGTTTACTGTTATGCAAATATGCTCATTTTGCACATATTTTGCCAACAGTGTTAGTTTCCTCCTTCAGCTCTTGTTAGCAACAGTTAGTTGTTTCTAAATGGTGATATTTTACTATTTATTGCATCTAAGTTCATTAATAACATTTGTAGCAAACTAGAAGCAGTCTTTTAAAGTATGATATTCTTTAATCTGTTGTTTAATAATTTAGAAGCATGCATTTTCTTGTTGTTGTGGGTATTTTTCTTTGGAGACAGAGTCTCATTCTGTATCCCTGGCTAGCCAAGAATGTCCTATATAGACCAAGCTGGAGTCGAATTTATAGCAAGCCTATGGCCTCTGCTTATGTTCTGTGATCAGAGGCCTGCACCATCACATCCATGTGAGAGAGAACTATTCTATTCAATTATTTATTTATAGAAAAATTTATTCAAAGGTATTTATTTTCAGTCTGTTAATTATAATCACATTGAGTATTTTATTATTGAAATTATGTTATTTGTGATATACACTTTAAATACTATTATGTATTGCTTTGATATCTTATGATAGATATCAGAAGGTTCTCAAGGGTCTTACCTGCAAGTTCTCCAGACAATCTTCCTTATCATGGATACCATATACCATCTGATTTACTTATGTTAGGAGGCTTCAATTCCTTTCTAGCTCAGGGTAGTAACTAGAGACCACACATATCTTCTCTAGAGTACTAAACCTGCGTTCCACTGTCCTGAAATTTACTATTTCCAACCATAACACTCCTGAAGAATTGCTTGCAGTAAGCTCACCCCAGAGCTGTGAGTATATGGAACTATTACACTATCATTTGTCTAATGGCAATGCCTTCTCTATAACTCCAGGTCAGCAATCCCTCCATCATTAAGAAATTAAAGAAGGTGAGATCAAAACAGGATGTCAGGTGATTGAGATTATCTGTATTTATGTCCATATGAAAATTATATCACAACCTAATTTTCAATGCCATCGAGTTAAGAAATGCAGCCTTTGGGGAGTAATAAGGGGAAGGGTATTCTACTCTCATGAATAGGATTCATGTTATACAAATAAAAGTCTTTCAGGTGCTGAATGCTTCCTTCTGTCATGTGAGACACTGAATATGTTGATCACTTGACCTTGGACTTTCAAACCTAGAAACCTATGAGCAATATATTTTTCCTGTTCGTAAATCACCCATGTAAGGTATTTTGTTATAATAGCTTGAACAGACTAACACGGGAGTGTTCAGATTTACTCCTTTAAGAGTCCAACTTGCAGAAGTGTTGAATCCTAGAGTAGAAAATATATAAAATGAAACTGGAACATCCTGTACCAGAAAGTACAGAAGTGCTCACTTGAGTTTTGGAAAGGAAATACATAATCAAAGCTATTTGCCACAACCCACACAGACTATTACACGTTTTTCAAAGTTTAATACTTAGTAATCATTGCACTTACCTTCACATTCTTTAATGGTAACTCTCAAAATACTTTTAAATAGTAATACTGTGAGATAGAGCCAAAGAAATGTACCAAACTATTTCATTACATGGAGTCTACTAACAAATGGTTTTATGCAGCATTAGGAATTTCCTGTGTCTTCCAGCATCTTGCCAGATACTCTACACATGCAGACCCCTAATAGAGAGGTCAGATATGCTCTTTAGTAGGTTCCTTGTACACTAATTGTCAGTTAACCTGCTACAGGTTTCTCAAGCAGAGCATCAAACAACAGGAGACAGAAGTTCAAGCATCCCTACTACAAAAATGTATTGGAAACTTAATAAAATCAATTACACAAGAAAAGACTTGAGCACATACCATAAGTCAGTATATTCTTCAGAAAACTCTATCATGGTTCATCTTATGACAGTATTCAACAACTCTTCTTGGCTTTGGTTTCGTTCCGTTTTGTCTGTGTGTCATCTGGAACTTCAGTGACTGAGAAATTGACCTCAAAATGGAATTCATTTTTTAAGAGAGAAAATATAAAATAAACAAATAAGAGTATGTTTTAATAAGTGACTATTATGCAATGAATATAACCTAAAACAGTTTGTTTCAGTGTTAGGAATATAGGCATTTTTTCGTTTAGTGAATTTTAGTGAATATAATTTAAAGGACTAGGAAATAAATATATGAAATAAAAGCTATTCCATTTAACCAGTCACACTCTTGCTTAACAATTATGATATTATGGTATATTCCAAAATATAGTCCCTTTCTAGTTTATTCTCTCACTTATTCATTTATTTTTCTTTTGATCTTTCTTTTCGAGATAGAGTTCTCTGTATGTTTACTAAGCTGGACTCAAACTTTTGGGTTCAAGTGATACTTCTCCTTCAGCCTCCAGAGTGACTTATATAACATGGCCGTATACCAGAACACTTCATTCTTTTTCTTTTAAAGTAAAAATGCTTTTAGTGTAAACTTAAAGGCCACATAAGTAAAACAGCATAACTACTTTAACAGTCACAAGCCTACTACTTTAAGTTAAAGTCATATTTCCATCCACAGTTGGCCATCCACTTTAGTTAGAGCATTGACTTTAAATTGTGGAGTCTAAAGTTCCATAAAATATATTGGCAACTAAATCTATTTGAATAACTTAGAAGAAGATTTCATACATAATTTGTGCTTACTTCTAAGGAACCTCGAGTTTTCTTTGTAATTTTGTATATGGAAATTTTGATGCAATTTGCCTCTTCAGTCACCTATCCAAGACCCAGAATACTTTTCTTCTTAATCTAAAACGGTACCAAAAATAGTTCATATCCATTTTCTAAACATGTGATGTCATTAAAACTTAGCGTGTAGTTAGTTTTCTCACAAGTTATCAATTTTCCCCTACCTTTAACACTGCTTAACACAGTATGTATTGAATATGCATTAATCAAAAGGAAATTGTTGTGTGAATAAATCATAATACCTACACCATATACTGATGTTCACCATTTATCAATAGCTCAAAGAGTTAAATCACAGGGACATATTCTATTTTGTATACTCACTGGGCAAATCATTATTTATCAACACTGAATGAAACTTTGTTTCATAAATCAAATTTTTGTTTTATTTCCATTTAATTTTGTTTTATCAAATACGTCTGAAGAAGTTACTTTTGGTTTCTTGATATAAACATATCAGTATAACTAAAAATGGGCTGATTAGTTTCATAAAGCTTTATAATAAGCAGCTGAATCTTTTTTTTTTTTTTTTTTGTCTTTTCAGACAGGGATTGTCTGTGAACAGCCCTGACTGTCCTGATCCTCGCTCTGTAGACCAAGCTGGCCTGGAACTCACAGAGATCCACCACCTGCCTCTGCCTCCCGAGTGCTGGGTTAAAGGTGTACGCCACCACCATCAGCAAGTACCTGAGTCTTGATTTCAGTCAGTTATCTACTCTTGTCATTCTGACATGTTGATTTCTTTCCTTCTTAGTCATCACATGACTCATCATTTTAATCTACTACGCTCTGGGTTATAATTAAGCTTGTGTGTAAAAAGGCAATGTCTTCATTTACTTCAATTCCCCAACACAACAATCACTTTTCACAAAGACGTACTACCTTCTGTCAGTAATATCAGTTTTGTGTTAGCCCTAAATACAACATGTCAGTTAGAACTCTCTTTTGTACATGTACTTATTTTTGGTGGTGGTGGTGGGCAAGCATTAATCATTAGGGGAGGAACCCCTTGATTTTTGTTTTTGTTTCTATCCTCCATTTATCCATGAAGACACCATAGGGATACACTAGAATCACTAGAATCACTCAGACTGTTGGCCTTGCTGTGGTGCATGAATTTAATCCAAGCACTCAAGAGGCAGAGGCAGGTTGATCTTTGTTAAATTGAGACCAGCCAGGGTTATATAGCAAGACCTTGTCTCAAAAAACTAAAACAGACTAAATTGTTACCCTGACCTCCCTCCTAACACCCGTGGTTTACTATGTGCCTCCCTACAGCTACCTCCTTCCTTCATTCCTTTTTCCTTTCCTCCAGGTTAGTCCAGGTTCTATAATGAGATCTAAACTTTCAGAACTGGGATTCACAAATAGGAGAAACCATGCAGTGTTTGGGATACTTCATGTAGTATAATATTTCTCAGTTTTATCCTTTTTCCTGCAAATTTCATGATTTCATTTTTCTTTCCAGCTGAATAGAATTCTATTATTTATAAGCACCACATTTTCCTTATACATTAATCAACTAAAGGACACTTAGGTTGTTTCCATTTCTTAGTTATTGTGAATAGAGTGGCAATGATATAGCTGAACAAGTGTATCTGGAGCTGAAGACTTACCTAGAGAGGGGATAGGGGTGGCAACACACAAATACATCCCCCATCTCTCTCTCTCTCTCTCTCTCTCTCTCTCTCTCTCTCTCTCTCTCTCTCTCTCTCACACACACACACACACACACACACACACAGACACACACACACACACACAACAGAGAGAGGGGTAGATAGAGAGACAGATAGAAAAATAACTCTAAGGATGTTTTTAAAGCCATAGGGAATTACATTATTTTGTGTTTACTTAAAATTACACATATAAGCTTATGTGTATGTATGTAGGAGTGTGTGTGTGTGTGTGTGTGTGTGTGTGTGTGTGTGTGTGAAAATTAAGTTATGTCTGTAGGGGTTATATTGTTTCCCCTCAAGCCATAGACTGTCCAACAAATGAAGATCTTGGTTCTAGCTATGGAGAATCACCTTTTTTTGTCGTTAGTCAGGGAACAAGTCTAACAAAAATCCCCTACACCTTTCATCCTATTGCCATAGTCCTCCATCACCTACCAGAAATTGAAGGCAAGACTCTACTGTGAAGACACCAAACATTGTGGATGGAGGACTTGGAAGAATATTGCTGAAACTGACCTGCCAGATTAGTTCCTAAGTAGTAGATCTCATAGTGTTAGAAGGAGGTATGTAAGCTAAGAAGGGAAAATGCAAGTAGTCTGATGTAGGAGGGTCATCTCTCTATGTGTTACTTTCATTGGTTAATAAAGAAACTGCCTTGGCCTTTTGATAACCCAGCCCTTAGGTGAGTGGAGCAGACAGAACAGAATTCTGGGAGGAAGAAAGCAGAGTCAGGCAGATGCCATGACTCTTCTCTCCAAGACGAACGCTGGTTAGACTCATGCCGGCAAGCCACAGTCAAGTGGCAATACAGATATTAGAAACGGGTTAGTATGTGATAGTTAGCCAATAAGGTATTGGAGATAATGGGCCAGGCACTGTTTAAATGAATGCAATTTGTATGTTGTTATTTCGGGTATTAAGCTAGCTGTGCGGGAGCCAGGCAGGACAAAAAGCAGGCCTGCTCACCTCATCACTACAGTAGTCCCACCCAGCTATAAGAACAATGAACCACAAAAATGACCAGAATGGCAGAGTACTCTGAAAGGTGCCATGTGGCACTTATATCCTGTAACCAACTGCCATCTACTCAATGGGAGTAAATTCATGTCTGGCACTGTAAACTCAGCCCACTATCCTTGGCTTGTGGCCAAGGAACCCAGAAAAGAAGTTACTATGGTCACTTCCCTATAAACTTTCTACTGCATTCTAAAATCATCCTTATAACCATAGTTAAGTCTAACTCTTGCTTCTCAACAAAGATACTTCTTTTCAACTTGAAGACCATTCCAGAAATACAAAATTGGTCAAACTGCAGACAACAATTGATCAAAGTGGGATAAACTCTAAAGTGATACATCTACAACACAACCTCTACATCAAAGGCTCAGGGGACACCCTTGGACAGGAAGTGAAAAGATTGGAAGAGCAGAGGATAAGCATAGCTACAATAAGATAGTGTCTTCTATATCTGACAAGAAAGGCATAGTCATGAAATCTCAATAATATGCTTGCCCCAACAGTACCTAAAAGGGAACAGCACCAAGTGGCATGTCAAACTGGATGTGGGAAACCTGAGAAGACCCTACCCCTAGAGTTAAAGCTACAGGGAATTAATGGCTGCTGAGAGAAAAATATTGTGCTGCATGGTTGAACCATGTGGTAGATTTTCCAGTCATAAAGAGTGAACCTAAACACATATGTATTTGAGAAAAACAAGATAATTTCAGCCTGTTACATTTATAAATGTGTGTGGATTGTGTGCCTGCACATGTGCATATGCATGTGTGTGCATATGTGTGTATAAAGAATGAAAGTCCATATATTTCAGAGGGAGTCGGGGGCATGGGAGGAGTTGGTGGGAGTGGAAATGAAGTAAATACAACTCACATGTGAGATTTTAAAAATTTAATTAAAATTTTTAAGTTCTTATTTATTCTTTGTGACTTTCATATCGTGCATCTTGATACCATTCATTTCCCTGACCCTTTGTATCCACCCTCTGCCCTTGTAGCCTCCCCCTCAAAATAAATACAACTGATATATATATATATGAATAATTTTCATTGGTATGGATTTTAAGGTCAATTTTGTTATATGTATATGTATTTCTGATATTGATTCAGGTATTGTGATTGTATAATTTATATAAAAATGTAATGTATATAGGTTGTTAATGGATAGTCATCTATAATAGTCAAGTTTGTAGTCATGTTAGATTTTCTAGATGTGCATATATATATTTTAGATAGACATTCTTCATATCTTTCAAAGACTATAGAATATGACATTTAATGTTTTAATAACTTAGGACTTTTCATGGCAATGAGACACATCTGCTCCTGGCAGCACCAATCTACTTCAAGAGGAAAATGGGCATCGAAGAGGCTCCTTATGGAGTTGGTTAGTCATTTGGGCAAGAAACTGCTCTTGCCTGGACTGTTGCATAAACTGGACACAGAGAACCCTTAGAGAGAGGACTGCTGAACTTGCCTAAAGGTGAGATGATCTTTCGGGGTTCTTGATTCATGAAAGTGTCTGCGAGACATTCTGCAGGACACAGCAGATAGTGACTTTGAAATTTCCTGCTTCATGGAAATGTCTCTGCATACTATGGACCTGAAGGCTGAAGATTGATGCACCAATGGTACAGAGGAACTTTGGGTGACTGTACAGGCAGCAAAATGTCTCTGTCATTTCTAGGGTTTTGAAAGTTGCTTACTTCTTGTTTGCTTAGATAATATTATATCCTTCTGGAGTCTTTGATGGAGTTGAAGAATAGATAGATAGTTACTGTTTTCCTTAGTTATGATAAAAGATAAAATAGATATAAATATTGCAACTGTAATCCTTGCTTGATAACTGTTTTGTTATATGTAATTTTACTATGTTAAAGCCTTTCTTTTTTGTTTCAACAGAAAGGGGAAATGATGGAGGAAATGATGATATGTCTATGTGTTACTCTCATTGGTTAATAAAGAAACTGCCTTGGCCCACTTGATAGGCCAGCCCTTAGGTGGGTGGAGTAGACAGAACAGAATGCTGGGAGGAAGTGAGGCTATCGCCATGCCTTTCCTCTCTGGGTCAGTCACGATGAAGCTCCAGCCCAAGATGGATGTACACTAGAACCTTCCTGGTAAGACATACATCTCATGGTGCTACACAGATTAATAAATACGGGTTAAGCAAGATATGAGAGTTAGCCAAGAAGGGGCTAGATATAATGGGCCAGGCAGTGTTTATATGAATATAGTTTGTGTGTTGTTATTTCGGGACATAAGCTAGCCAGGCGGCTGGGAGCTGGGTGGCAGGAACGCAGCCCACTGCTCTTCACTACATAAAACAAAATTTACAAGAGAAGAAGAGAAAAAAAGAAGAATCTCATCATGGAAGCTGTGGTGTCACACAGTAAACATGTTTATGTACATATCTTTACTTCCAAGTGTTCATTGTTTTTTATTTAAATAACATTTTTTCATTTATTTTGCATACCAACCACTTTCCTCTCCCTTATATCCTCCTGTCCCCTCTCATTTCCCATCTACCTCCATCTCCATCTGCTCCTCTTCTTTTTCCATTCAGAAACAGATAGACCTCCCATGGACTTGCACAAAGCATGTCACATCTTTTCTCTTAATAACATGTGCCACTGGGTGGTGGTGGCATACACATTTAATCCCAGCACTCGGGAGGCAGAGGCAAGAAGATCTCTGTGAGTTCAAGGCCAGCCTGGTCTACAAGAGCTAGTTACAGGACAGGCTCCAAAACTACAGAGAAACCCTGTCTTGAAAAACCATAATTAATTAATTAATTAATCAATTAACAGGTGTCAGTTTCCTTTTAACCAGTGGAATTATTACTTACTACTTGGTTCAGTATATATTAGATAGAATATAATCCATAGGGTTGTTAGGAGAAAGGTAAACACTAACCCAACTACAAACCCTTTGATCTATATTGGTGACCTTCCCACAAGATATGCCAGTGTTTTAGTGGTATACAACTTGTGAGAGTTAACAACTAATATCTGATTAGTTTTAAGGCCTACTCCTTGAGACAGAACTTATCTCTGACACTGCTCAGGTGGTCAAGAACCTGAGACCTGCTAGCCAGCGATCTAATAATAAACCAAATGCAACTGTTCTGCTAAAGAAACAGCAATCGAACAACTCCCAATGATATTCTGCTATACCCATAAATCAGCTATTATCAGAGAAGCTTCCTCTTGCAATAGATGTAAATAAATGCCGAGACCCAAAGTTGGAGAATGTACAGAAAATGAGAGACCTCAGAACACTCAGTTCTTAAATGGGAGGTTTCCATCAGTTCCATTCCTTATGGCTCAGGGAATCTCACTGAAGAGGGTACAGAAAAAATTGAAAGAGCCAGAGTGAATAAGGGACACTAAGGAAACAAGACCTTCTAAACATAGTAGGAACAGTGCACATATGAACTCAAAGACCATGGCTGCATGCATAGTGTCTACACAACCCTGGGACAGATAGAGTCCCAGCACTGAGAGGGAAACCATGTCTAACCCAGAAACGATCTCCAATTGCTCACAAATGAAAAAATTAATTTTTTGGCAATGAAGTATCATTGGACATACAAACCACACTTAACGCCAGGTGCCATGTCTAGCAGAAGATGGACAACACAAAACAAACTCAATGGAATTTTTGAAGTTTGTCTGATAATAGTACTTTGTCAGAGTTTTTTATTTTTTTGTTTTAAACATTACACATTCTTTGTGTATAGATTATGATTACTTGTTTTGTGTTTTCATGGGATTTCTATGTATCAAAATGGTCTGTCTGTATGTGTTTCTGAGCTTTTATTTGACATTTTTTTCTTTTGTTTATTTTCGTCCTATTCTGCTTTATTTATATTTTATCTAATTTTATCTTACCACTATTATTTTTAGATGCCGAGTTGTATCCTAGTGAAAGAGACAAATAAAATGTTTGAATGTGGGTGAGTGAGAAAGTGGGGAACCCTGGGAGGAGTTGGGGAGGTATTGTATACAGAATACATTGTACTTCAAAATATATTTTCAATTAAAAAGATAGAAAAAGGGGAATTGAAATTGATGGAGTTGGCCCACCTGGATTATAGACAGGAGTGGAGATGGAATTGACTTTCAGCTTTGTTGGATGATCAGAACTTGAAGAGACAGGAGAAAATGAGAGAAGAGAGGAGGAATGAAATTTAGTATGGTGATAGACTTTAGTGTGAAAAATACATATACAGGCTGATGCATCAATTATAGAGTCCTAGCAACAAACAACAACAATAAGGCAAGGCTAAAATGTATTTTGTAAAAATAAAATAAGCAGTCCTCTTGGCTCACTCTCATGAATGGGGCAGTGAAGTCTGTGCCCATTCAAATGATTATTGTTGCCATCTAAATCTGGGAGCAAGTTGGTAGTTGGGTGAACAACAAAGTGGATAGAAGTTGCTAACTGCTGCAGGTACCAAAGCCCCTACAGATATAGACCTAGAAAACTCAAGGTGATAGTAGCTGTAGAACTGAGGACACCTGTGGGTGATATTAATACAGAGTTTATTTTGGTCCCCTGAGGGATGTTAAGGCTCAGCAGACCTTCGAGGTACTACTGCATTTGGAGACCCTAGCTGTGCCTGTTTCTGTCAGCAAGCTACTAGCAATCACCCTATGGTTAGATTGCCACTGTGCAATGAAACCTGCCAGGAACTTAAAGTAAGGCTCTTTAAAGCTTTTATTCTAAATGAAGAAAAAAAAAAGCCAGGATAGTAAGAGAAGTAAATAGCACCTCTGTATTAAAGCCATCATGTCATTACATTCAAGAGTCAAATGGAGTCATGGCTTGCTCGAATTCGACCTATGGAGCTATGGAGACGAATGGGAATTGAGCTAATATAATGCCAGAAACTCCAAAGTATAAGACAACGTAGATTCCTTGGAATGACAAATGAAAAAGCTGTAATTTACTTCAAAATGCATGTATTTTTAATAAGGAACAAGAGCAGAAATGAAAACTGAGACTGAGACTCGGTTTATTTCTCAAGTTCAGATGCACGGGGTAATAACTGATTTTTGTAGTAGAGGGGATTGCACACACCAGGCAAACACTTCCCCACTGAGATAAATCCTCAGCCCCAGAAATGATAATAGTTGATACTATAATATGAAAAGTATTAGGCAGTATTTTCCTTCCATTAGTGTAACACTCTCCCGGTTCCCAGGATGTGTCTTATTCTAACCATTTCTGTCCTTCATCTGGAACTTTTTGAAGTGGAGAGCTCAGTTTCCTAAGTCCCCCTTTTTCTTTGTGGTGAGTCTTTGCATGTCCAAGCTGGACACATGTGTTTCCCCACCCTAATAAAGGTCTTTCTTCACCTGCTGAAAAACATGGCTTTCAATTACCGTTACATATTAGCAAAGACTTTGTAAAGTGATCTTTAAAACTCAGCCTACTTGTGTACTTATTCTATGCTACTACAAGCAGATTTAGAATTTTTTTTAGACATTAATGACACAGTCCCATATCTTTTGGTGTGTTTTAAACTTCTTTCGTGGAAAACCATTTAAACATGATTCTTCCCGAACAATCCCTATTTTATCATCTTATTAATATCTTGTTATTTTCCTTGTTTCTGACATTTCCTCCCACCCTCACACTGTCACTGCTATGTGTCTATGTTTCCTTTGCTATATATTGGATTGTATAATGATAGCTTGATAATTTCCATGATGTACTACAAGGTTTTTTTGAGGATAAGAACCTCTTTGGATACCAGAAACTCAGTATTTAACAATATCTGACCTATGTGGTACACTATGAATCTCATCAGTACAGTAAGGATTTCAGATACACAGATGGGAGTGATGTCATGTAAGAAATGTGCATTGGCACATACATTATGGAAAGGGGATAGAATATCTTCAAAAACTAAGAAATAGATAAGGTCAGAATGATCATGTAACACAGCAATCTATTTTGGGATAGATATCCAAAAGAAAAAGAGTAACTATCTCAAATAAGTATTCTCAATATCATATTTATTGCAGAATTATTCACAGGAGTCAATATATATAAACAAATCAAACAGTTCATTGATCCACAAATAAGGAAACTAAAAATATTTGTACAAATAGTTATATATACATGGTAGTATATTATTAAGCTTTAAGAAGAAAAGAAGCAGCCAGGTATGTTGGCACATACCTTTAATTCCAATCAATCCTTTAGATAATAATTTTTAATTGACATGTGGTAGTTTATTTTCCAAAACTGTTGAGTTCTTCTACTTGCTGGTTAAGCATGTAAGGAGACCTATAACATATGGTTATGTGTAGGGATAAGTCCCGCCCCTTAGGGGGCGTGTTCGCCTCGGGCTAATGTTTGCCTATAAATTTGGCGAGTGTGCTCCCAGCCGTCTCTTCTGCTTTCCTGGTCTCCACGGGAACGGTGGTTCTGTAAGTCTATTTCGCCATTAAAACTGTATATATATTTTTACAATCTGTCTGCATTCGTTTATGCCATTACAGTTATGGACATTAAATTATTTGCAGTCTGCTTCAAGGAAAGAAGAAGGACTTGTTTATGTTTCATGGCTACCAAGCAACCACCCTGAACTATTCCAGTCTTAGCACCTAGAACTGTATGTGCTAAGAAAGTCATTGTCACCAAATAATCTGGCTAATTAGACAACCTAGGTGATAGTGGTGCATATCTTGTTTCCTTTTTTTAATAAACCAGAATAAGGACAACATTTACAATCTATTTAATTTTCCACACCCTGCAGGGTTATGTGTGAGCTGGTCCCAAGGGTATGTGAGTGGAGGAGCTGGTCCTGCCCCCCTGGTCTAACATGTGGTAGGATGTGTGAGGGAAAGATGCCCTTTTCCTCACCCCTAGTCACTTGTGGCAAGGGAGGATCATGGGAGAATGGACCCTGAACCTAACCTGGGCAGCATAGTAGAACTGACTCTCAACAGGGGTGCAGTTGAGTTGCCAGAGAATATGAGTGTATTAGATCTGGCCCTGCCTCTTATTTGCCATATGGTGGCATGGGTGAGGGAGAGATGATCCCCCCATTGACCCTCACTGCCTGTGGCGGGTGGGAGAGTTGGCTCCGAGGTCATAAGAGCAGGAAAGCTGTTCCTGCCACTCACCAGCTTGCAGCACTCAGGAAAGTGGACCCTGCACCTCTTCTGAACAAAACAGTAGATCTGGCTCTGGTTGTGTAGGTGTGTGTGAGCCATCCCCAAGGGCATGAAAGGAATAGAACAGGTCCGGTCTCTTGCTTGTTGCTACTTAGGGTAAGTAAACTAGCCTGAGCAATGCTGGAGAACTTACCTTTGTTGTGAAGATGGGGAATAGCTGGTGGCCTGACATCTTTACACCCACCCAGGCCTAGAATCAGACTATGAGTTGGTCCACCCCAACATTCTCCCATCTATGATCTGCTGGGGCATGTGAAGGGGCCTGTCCTGAAGATCCAAAACTTCAGGATCTCCACTACACAGGACAGCAACAGGATATCTAAGAGGGGTCCTCTCAGTGTGGACCTATTACTGATAGCATAGCAGAAGTCATAGGTCTTGATCCAGATCAATGAGTCTTTGATTATATATATATATTTCCTGATTCCTAATGTGATGAGGATTATTTAACTTTGAGATTGAATCTGCAGGACAATGAGAAAGAGAATTTTGTGGCTAGGTCATGTAAAATCTCAGTTATTTCCAGATACCAAGTCATATACTATATAGGTCTCGTCTCTTTACCATTTTGATACCACATAGAGATGTTATCCTAATCAGAATGGTAGTTTTGTTTACTAATATCTTCTTGGACATTATGGCTTTTTTCTCCTTGGATACTTCAGGCTGAGGTAGGTGCAGAGTTTCAATACAGAATGGATTTATAGAAACAAACTTATTTCAAAGGTTTCCTATGTCAATCATTTTGAAGTGACATTTACATACATTTAATGTTGTTTCATAGTTTTATTTTAAATGTCTTCAAAAATAAGGGGAAAACAATATATGTGAATGACCACTGGAGACTGTGGAGGAGTGAAGAGTTTAGCTTTACAATTTGGGTTATTCATGTCTAGATCAAAGGAAGAGAAACAAACCATTTCTTGTGTTTCTTTTCCTTTGCAATATATACTATAGATTGAAGGCAGAGTCTCAATTGAGGCAAGTACTGTACCACTGAGAAAAAACTCCAGCCCAACTTTTAAATTTTTATTTGGAGACAGGGTTTAGGCTTCTTAATAAAGTAGTCTTGAATTTATGGTCTCCTACCTCTGTTTCTGGAATAAGTGAGGATACATGCTTGTGCCATAAGGCCTAACTGGCTGTGTTTTCCTCATTTTATGGAACATAAAGATGGAGTTCCAAGTCAATTTTCCTCATTATTCTATTGCTTTATGTTTTCATAATGAATCCTTACTGCCTCCTATTTAAAATTAACTCAATCTGATGAGTCAAAATTTAGATACTGAAATGAAAATTCTTTCTTTCTTTCTTCTTTCTCTCTTTCTTTCTTTCTTTCTTTCCTTCCTTCCTTCCTTCTTTTTGATACATGATTTCTCTGTAACAACCCCAGCTGTCTTGAAACTCACTCTAGAATAAACTGGCATTGAACTCACAGAGATCTTCCTGTCTCTGCCTCCCAAATGTTGGGTTAAAGGCATGTGCCATTATGCCTGTCCCAAAAGTGAAATTCTTAACGCTGACTTTCATGTTTAGGGTTTTTGAATGGTCTTTGCTGTTCTTCATCCCCAAGGGCCACTTCTCTTCTTTAGTCTGATTCATTAAAAATGAGTCTTCATGTTCAGGAAGTTTCTACATACAAAATAAACAGTGGGAATTTGCCAATGACACGGGACAGATATAGACAAGGAACAAATAACCATTTTTTAGATTCTCCATCTAGTAACCATTCTTAGGGCATTGGGGGGATTCGTTCCCTTTTCTTATACTTGTATTTAGGCATAGTCACTTTACAGGCATTTCTTTGGAAATGTAAACTATTTTTTGTAAGGGCCAACTTTGTTTTAAGATTCACAAGAGTTGAATCTGTGTTGAGAATGCCTTATATCAAGGGAGGCCATTGTAATGGTCTATTATATTAAGCCAGGAATCCTAAGGCTGGGCTTCCAATTTCCCTGGGAAGATTTCTTCATACTGCTAAATATGATACATTCCTCAGACTCTGAGAGATAGCCTAGTTGGACTTATGGTTGCTACTAGTGCTATATCCATTATAAGTATCTTACCATACTGAGGAAAAAGGAAATAGAAGTCCATGTGCATTAGAATTTCACACTAGTTCCACTAATTAGAGATAATAAGATCTTCACTCATAATTTCACACACTGTTTTTAGAAATAAACAAAAAAAGTTTAGTAAGTTGCATAAGACAGTGAAGTAGTATATTTTGAACTTGTATGCTTGTGAAAATCCATGTTTTTTAGTGACACAATGCTGACTTCACACAGTAAGGACGTTGTTGGGGGAAAAACAGGCTAGTTTTGACACAGTGCTTTGATACAAAAAGACCAGTCAGAAGGGGAAAAATGATTGAAAACATGAATTATTTTTCCTTATCTGTTTTATAATGTCTTTTCATGGGCCCATATATGAAGGGAAAGACTGGAAAGTGCTTTTGTCTGTTCAGTAACTTATTAGCATCAATAACTATTGATGTCATTTTGACCATGACAGGCCAGTCTGTTTCTTTGTTCTCTTCAGTGTCAAAAGCAGCATGTTACTGAAAGTCATGAAAGAAAGAGAAGTACAAAAAAAGATGGATTTTCTTATAGAAATGCTAGTCTTTACATTTTTTTCTCACTCAGCATATTGACAATTTTTTATCTCTACCACACACATACACACACACACACATACACACACACACACACACACACACAAATATGCTTTGTACTATACCCTTTCCAAAAGCAGAATAATTTAAAAAGCACTTAGTTGGTAACTAAGTGAGGTCAGAATATGATAAAATACAGTTTTAGAACTTTCTAATGTCAGACTTCATTTCAAATTGCCAGCCAAAATTTCCATATACATTAACAAAATCATCAAATATGCCTCAAAATCATGCTAAAAGATCTGATTAGCTGATGGTTATGGGCAATTTTAGTCCCCTTAAACGCTTTCAAAGTACACTGGTAATTTGAATCAGAGTACAACATAACTTTCTGAAAATTAAATCAGATATTTTCTCAAATCACTGTTTTGTCTGATCACTGTGTTTAGTGCTGCTCCCTTAGCACTCCTCTAGAAGGGATGTGACGAGCTGTCGGAACCACTCTGACTATATAAAACACCACGTTTTTCCAGAGGTCTGTTTGCCTTCTTTTTGCTTGCTTAATCTGTCAAATATTTACAAGTTAGATTGAAGCTAGCATTTCATGCTTCTGTTATCTGCAGTCCAAAGTCACCAAATTCTAGGTTTTATCAATTATGGCATTCCCTAAAGGACAGGAATAAATTACCTGTTTATTTCTGCCAAATATAAAACTTGGTAATAGCTTTCAAAGAAGAAATAAAACTAATATATTTATAAGAGTTAAAAAGTATGTTTTTGTTCTAAAATGGAGAATGTTGCTAAAACTTCCTATTTCCAGTTGATATGCAACAATAGAGTGGAAATAAAACACTATTTGGCTCTAAAAATTTGTCTAGAATTGTTTTTTTTTTTTTTATAAATAACTAACAACAAGGCGAGTATGTTCTGGCAGCATCCATACTCCTCTAACAAGTAATACCCCCTGCATAAACCTTCCACCAAATCATATCAATGACTGCAAATCAAGCTCTCATTCCATTTCTCAAGGTGGATACAATCTGGTGTATTTTTAGAAACTGTTTTTTTTTTCACCAGAAAGGGAATATGTATTTCCTTATTTGTTGAATTTAATTATATATTAAAATATACAGTGTTCTCTTCTATTATGAGTAATCAGGACATGCAAATTGCAGGCTTCATTCTTCCATTTTAATATGCTTCATTGAAAGATGAGCAATGATTTGTTTTTTTAATCTCGCACATATCGGCCTGAGGGAAAATCGTTTGATCTTTGACAATTAAGGCCTTAAGATTTAGCTATTATGCCATTAGATCAGGATAATTTTATTAACTTATCTCAAATATCATGGAAATTTGAGATCATACCAGTTTATTTAACAAGTCAATTTAGAACTCATATTGCATTTGCATAATTTTCTACCTCTTTTCCCCTCAGAATAAAACTCTTCAGGTGTTAACTCATGACATGCTTTAAAACCTAAATGTTTCTCTTTTACTCCAAACCAAATCAGGCATGTATTTTTTTGCATTCAAGATACTGTAAGTAATTTGTGTTTATCATTTACATAGGTGCTAAGAAATTTCTAATCCTTGTCTTACTCAATTTAAACATAATTAAGCATTTATAATGCCTGAAACTTATAACATCCTATAACTTTCCTCATCAAGTGAATATATTTCTCTGTCTTTTTTCCAGACTTAATTTACCTTGTGTGTGTTTTCAGTCATACTTTACACTGAAACACTGAAACTAAACATAAAAGGTCCAGCTCATCATAAGCACATGTGGATATTGCTGAAATTGTTGAATATCATTGGCCCTCAAGCAAACAATACAGTAAGTCCTTATATTTTCCCTACAGAGTATAAAGAGCATTTTTATTTCTCCAAGGAAATACTCAGAAAATCATTTCAGTGGAGAAAAGTTAAAATACTATAGATGGCTAACAAGTAGAAAGCATGAGAAAAGGTAATTTTATAGCACACATATAATCAGAAGATAGCTGGTTGAGAAGGTTTCTAAATAGGATACCGAATGCAGCTGGATATCTGTGATTGGCTAGAATCACTGAAATGGGAAATGGGAACTGCTCAAGATGAACTTCTAAAACTGTCTCTGGCCATAGCTGCTGTTTCTTCTGATTAGACCAGGAAGAAGGGTGCCGTCCCCTAAGAGAACATCTGGTTGACTTATTGAAGTGCAAATCTGACTGTGTTTTGGAGTCAGATACACTGTGGTGTGCTTCTTCCCAAATCAAGTCTAAGTCCTGACTTAACTAAGTTCTCTTATTCTGCTGCCTTGTCTATTGAGTAGTTGGTAATACCAGTATAGCAGATTGCATGGAGACAATACCCAACAGTGTAGGTGCAGTCTTTACCACACCTACGAAATAAATTCCTTCCCTCCACAAATTCACAAACACCAGTATCTCTTTGCAGTTCATAGACTTGTCTTATGATATGACAGTATCTACCTCTATTCATTGCAGTAACATGGGTAATTATAATCTTAAAGAATTCTGATGTTACATATAAAGAGGCAGAATAATGCTGTTTCTTAGAAGCATCTCAAATGTTATACTCTCTCTCTCTCTTTCCTCTAAACCCAGGAAGTTCCCAGGCTGACAAGATGAATCAGCAGGTAAAGGAGTTTATATCCAAGCCTAAGAATTTGAGTTTAATTTTCATTTTGGTGATCCCTGGAATCCACATGGCAGAAGAAGAGAACTGAACTCTGTAGTCTGTCCACTAATCTCCACGTGTACATTATGCCTTACATGCACATATGTTCATGAGAATACACACACACTAATAAATAAATATATTTTTAATTTTAAAAATGGATCTTATAGCAGATGAACTTTCAGCTAGATGTAGTTCATTTGTATAAAAAAGAAACTATGATGCAAAATGAATCCCATGGAAGACATGGAAAAATTTTACTAGATAAAACTATTACAATCGATAACTATTCTCCATAAATTAGAGTTGTATTTTATTCACATAATTATTTTTCTTCAAAAAGACTAACCACTCTATTTAGTTAGAAAGAAACATTCACGATGGTTCTTATAGAAATTAGCTTTCAGTTCACTCTTCAGGGCAGGATTTGTACACAAGTTACAAATATCATGAAGGTAGAACATACTGTTTTCTCCATTTAAAGGTGAGTAAATTGTGATACATAAGCATTAATGAAGTTACCAAGTCCTCCACAGGACTGGCAAAGTTGGAGTAGAGTACAATTATTTTGAAGTGAAATTAAGTTTCCATTTTCCCTGCTATTAATAATACCAGCACCCAGATTCCTGAAGGACTAATTTGTGATAAACTCAAACATGTCATTTTCTCTCTTCAGAGTGCTATTTCAATATTTGGAGAGAAAAGGAGACGCGTAGTTTAGATTCATCCTGTATAATACCAACGGAAACCAAGAAGATCACTTGTATCCATGCAACATGCACACTATTTTACTTTCTAATTTGGTACTTGGACAAGAAAATTGAACTTTTAAAACCATTTAGTAGCTTATCTCAAAATCCTAAAGCAGTATTCAGATAAATGGCATCCAGCTCATCTGAGTGTTGAGTTTCCAGATCATAAACTCCTAAAGGGCAGAGTCTACAATTATTTGGCTAACTTTCTATCGCTTGTGACTGTAGAAGCTTAATAAATACTATTTCATGGTAATGGTGATGATGACAAGTTAATGCTCCTCAAAGTACCATCCAACCAGTCAATTTAGTGAAAGTCAAACTGGTCATTGGATGTCATAAAAAAAAATAGTCACTTGATTGAATGAATTATACAAATGGCAGCTGGTTGCTTTTACACTTGTATAGCCATAATATTAAAGTTGCTTTTCATATTGAGAAGAGTTAGGGAATGGTGCAGTATAGCTGTTTTTTAGTAGCCAATGGAGTCACATCAGTCAGAATCTTTAAAACAGAAAGCTGGAATCACTACTGAAACTAACAAAAATAGAATAATATAATGTTAAAGAATCCAACATAAGAAAAATTCTCTGATTTAACTTCTGTTTTAATGTTTTCACATGACATATTTTAATCATAGTCTCTCCCACCCTCCCACTCTTCCTAGATCCTCTCCACCTCTCTACCCACCCAACTCGGTGCTCTATCTCCTTCTTAAACTCTTTCTCTCTCAAAAAATAAAACTAAGTAAAACAGCAAAAGAAATTTTCAAAAAGAGGCAAATTAAAGAAAAGGAAAAGCAATAATTAAAAAAAAAACAGCGCAAAACAAAAAGCAAGCACAGAGGAAAACATGGAGTCTGTTTTATGTTGGCCAACTACTTCTGGACTGTGTTTGACATACCCACTGACTGTCCACTGAAAAAAAAACTGATATCCCCTCCAAACAGGTACTGACTACAAATACTTCTTTGTTTGGCGTGGGAGCTTACTCAATTTCTTAACCATGACCTGGTGCAATTAGAATTAAGTATCCCAATCAGGAGGATACTATTCATTATCTTTGTCCTACAAAGAATACATATTCATCTTTTCATTAGGAAAATTACTAAGCAGTGGCTTTTAGCAAAGACCAAATAATGAAGATCATCAGAATTTTCTAGATAATTACCTTAGTGTGTCCTTTCCTCCTGTATTAATTATATATTCAACTTTGAAACAAAAACAAAGTCATAGAAGTTGCTCCTGGATTTCAGAACTTACTCTAAAGATATCATAATTGAGGTAACTTAGTATGCATCAGACTACATTTATAAAGGTCAATGCAATAGAACATATTCTAGAAAAAGAACTCAGAGATCTCCAATTAACTGATTTCTAAAAAAAAAATGCTAAGCTAATTCATGTGAGAGCGATAGTCCTTTCTATTTATTAGATTTTTAAAAAACACCAATCCTAGTCCCCGCTCCTTCCCCTCCTCCCATTCCCTTCACAGAGCCTCCTACAACACCCCCATCCAATCCTCAGAGAGGGTAAGGTACATTGCCTTGTTCAAGGTCCAAGTTCCTCCCTACTACATCTAGGCTGAGCTAGGTATACTTCCAAAGAGAATAAGATCCAAAAAAGCCAGTACATGCAGTAGGGATAAATCCTGGTGCCCCTGCTAGTGGCCCCTCAGTCTGCCCCAGCCATGCAACTGTCAACCACATTCAGAAAAACTATTCATTCCCTGTCCAGGTGGAATTGGTGAGCTCCCATTAGCTCAGGAAAACTGTTTCACTGGGTGAACCCATCATGGTCTTGACCTCCTTGCTCATATTCTCATTCCTTCCACTGATGGAGGAAGGTCATTGGCTAATAAAGGAACTGCCTTGGCCCATTTTATTGGTTCGAGGATAGGTGGGAGGAGTAAACAGAACAGAACGCTGGGAGGAAGAGGAAGTGAGGTCAGACTCGACAGCTCTCGGGAGCAGACGCCCGAGAGAGACGCCATGCCCCGCTCCCGGGATGAAGCTCCGACCCAGGATGGACATAGGCTAGAATCTTCCTGGTAAGCGCACCTTGGGGTGCCTTACACAGATGATTAGAAATGGGCTAAATTAATATGTGAGAATTAGCCTAGAAGAGAATGGGCCAAGCAGTGTTTAAAAGAATACAGTGTCTGTGTAATTATTTTGGGGCATAAGCTAGCCGGGCAGGCGGCTGGGGTGTTGGGGACGCAGCCCCGCCGCCGCCCATATTACTACATTCCACTCTTCTGCTGGACTTTGGGAGTTCAGTCCAGTGCTCTGATGTGTGTCTCTGCCTCTGTCTCCATCAGTTGCTGGATGAAGGCTCTGTGGTGATATTTAAGATAGTCTGACCACAGGGCAAGTCAAGTTCGGAACCCCTCTCCTCAATTGACTAGGGTCCTAAGTGGCGTCATCCTTTTGGATTCCTGCAAGTTTCTCTAGAGCCCAGTTTCTGCTAACCCTATAATGGCTCTCTCAATCAAGATATATCTCTCCTTGCTCTCATCTCTGTCCTTCCTACATCTTGACCATCCATCCCATTCCCTCAAGTTCTCCTCTACCCTCCCCTTCTACCCTCCTCTTCTCCTCCTAACCTTCCCTCTCCCCAAACCACCATGCTCCCAACCCTGCCAGTCAATCCTGTCCATTTACAATTTCCATGTGTGTCTCTATATATTTTTCTTTGGGTTCACCTAATTACTTAGCTTCTCTTGGATCATGAACTATAGGCTCAATGTCCTTTGTTTATAGCTAGTATTCGCTTATGAGTGAGTACATACCATATTCATCTTGTTGGGTCTGGGTCACCTCACTCAGAATAGTGTTTAATACCATCCATTTGCATGTAAAATCCAAGAGGTCATTTTTTTTTTTTTACCGGTGAGTAGTATTCTAGTGTGTAAATGTGGCACCTTTTCTTTATCCATTCTTCCATTGAGGGCTGTCTAAGTTTTTTCCAGGTTGTGGCTATTACAAATAATACTGCTATAAACATAGTTGAAAAAATGCTTTTGTAGTAATGATTGAGCATCTATTGGGTATATGCCCAAGAGTGGTATTTGCTGGATCCTGAGGTATGTTGATTCCCAATTTTCTGAGAAACTGCCGCACTGATTTCCAAAGTGGTTGCACAAGTTTGCATTCCCACCAGCAATGGATGAGTGTTCCCCTTACTCCACATCCTCTCCAGCATAAGCTATCATTAGTGTTTCTGATCTTAGCCATTCTCCCAGGTGTAAGATGGTATCTCAGAATTGTTTTGATTTGCATTTCCCTGATAGCTAAGGAAGTTGAACATTTCCTTAAGTATCTTTTGGTCATTTGAAATTTTTCTGTTGAGAATTCTGTTTAGTTCAGTACCTCATTTTTCATTGGGTTATTAAGAATTTTACTGTCTAATTTCTTGAGTTCTTTATATATTTTGGAGAGCAGTCCTTTGTCTGATTTGTGGTTGGTGACGATCTTTTCCCAAGTTGCTTTTTAGATTGCCGGAGGGATTCTTGCATTGGTGCCTACCTATCTCTTCTTTCAAATAAGGCTGGCAGTGTCTTTGTATCTTGGTCCAAACCTTGCTGTGACTGTCTGAGTGTTTGGGAGTTTTTTTTGGTCTGCTCTGTATTGTCAATGTCTGTCTCAGAAAGCCTCTGAAGTCTCTATATGCCTTCTCTCTTGGTCTTCTCTCCTGGTTTGCTCTCTTGGTGTTCTCTCTTATTCCCCTCAGTGTTGTATCAAGCTCTTGGTCCCTCTTAAGTCCCCTCAGTATTGGAGTAATGTGTGTTTCAGAGTTCTACTGAGGTTGCAGGAAGATAGGTAGGTTTGGATGGCAGCTGGATGGGTTTGGGTTTCGGGGGATCCTAGCCACAGGAAACTTCCTGTTGGCTGGATAGAAAAGCCAAGGGAGTTGGGGAAGGGGCTCAGGGTTTTGTCCCACTGGGGAGGCCCTAGAGAGTGGGGCGTCCTGCCTTGTGTCTGTTCACTCACCTCTTAAGTCCCCTCAGTATTGGAGCAAACTGTTTTTCTGAGAGGAATATTCTTATAAAAATGTGCTAAAAATTGGAGGCATGCAAAACATAAAAACCAAAGAATAAGAATAGTTCCTGTCTTGGACACTTGCTCAACTATTTTCATAGCAGCATTATTTGTAAGAGCGAGAACTTGGAAACAACCTAGATGCCCCTCAACCAAAGAATGCATAAAGAAAATGTTGTATAGCTACACAGTGGAGTATTACCCAGAGGGGGGGGGGGAAACAATGCCATCATGAAATTTGAGACCAATGGATGGAACTAGAAAAAATATCCTGAGTGAAGTAACCTGGGCTCAGAAAGGCCAACACAATATGTTCTCACTCATAAATGGATACTAGATGTAAAGCAAAAGATAACCAGACTACAGTCCTCAACCTCAGGAAGCTAGGCAACAAGGAGACACATGGATCTCTCTGGGAAGAGGAAACAGATGAGATGTTCTGGGTAAACTGTGAGTGGAGTAGAAGGGAGAGGATGGTGGGTCGGGAACATGAGGGATCAGTATGACTGCATTGGGGATGGCATGAATGAAAGAGATATCTTGAGGGGGGGGCCATTATGGGGTTAGGGAGAAACCTGGTGCCAGGGAAAGTCCCAGAAACCCACAAGGATGATCCCAACTTAAGACTCTTAGCAATAGTAGAAAGGGTGCCTGAACTAGCCTTCTCCTATAATCATATTGATAACTACCCTAATTAACATCTTAGAGTCTTCATCCAGCACCTAATGGAAGTAGATGCAGAAATCCACAGCCAAGCACTGGATTGAGCTCTGGGAGTCCATTTGAAGAGATGGTGCAGGGATTTTATGAGCAAGGGGGGAAAGATCATGATCTGGAAACTCACAGAGACACCTGACCTGAGTTTGTGGGAACTCACGGACTCTGGATCGACAGCTAGGGAACTGGTATGGGAATGACCTAGGCCCTCTGCATCTGGGTGAAAGTTGTGTAACTTGGTCTTTTGTGGGGGCCCCTAGCAGTGGGATCAGGACCTATCCTTGATATATGAGCTGGCCTTTTAGAACCTATTCCTTGTGGTGGGATGTCTTGTTCATCCTTGATGCAGGAGGGAGGAGCTTGGTTCTGCCTCAACTTGATATCCCATGCTTTGCTTATTCCCATGGGAGGCCTTACCCCATCTGAATAGAGATGGAGGACGAGTGGATTGTGGGGATAGAAGGGAGGCAAGGGGATGGAACAGGAAAAGAGGAGGGAGGGAAAACTGGTTTGTATGTGAATTGAATAAAAAAAATGGTGAATAATAAAAAACAAAGAACAAACATTTTTCCTTTATTTTTTCTCTATTGAATAAAAATGTGTAGAAAATGGCATTGGCCAAAATACAAGACAAAACTTATTTTAAAATTTTCAGTAAAACTGGGTGATAATGGTGCACACCTTTAATCCCAGCACTTGGGTGGCAGTGGCAAGTGGATCTCTCTGACTATGAGGCCAGCCTGGTCTACAGAGTAAGTTCCAGGACAGCCAGAGCTATACAGAGAAACCTTGTCTCAAAACAAAAACTAGGAGAAGCCAGGCCTAGTGGTAAAGATACCCTGTCTCAAAAAGAAAACAACAAAACCAAAATTAAGAAATCTTAAATTTGATAAAGATTTCTCAAATACAAGAAAAGTAATTTAATAGAGAAACCAATAAATCAATCACAGCTGATCAGATTGAAGGATTTTTTTCTATTATCTAATATCTGTGTGTGGTCATGTACTTATATGTGCACACATGTAGAAGCCAGTCTTTCTCTACCATATTTTTTATTATTTTTAGTGAACTTTGTTTCGTTGTTTGTTTGTTTATTTACTTATTTATTTTTTCCATTCAAAAAGATACATTTTCTCTACCATATTTTTCTAGATAGGGTCTCCCACAGAATTTAGATCTTATGGATTTAGCTACACCAGATGGTCAACAAAACACTCTTGTCCCTGCCTGCATGGCACTGAGATTACAGGCACACAACACTGGACCTAGTTTTTTCCATGGATGCTAGGGATCAAAACTCAGGTCCTTCTGTTTATGTGGTAAGCTCTTTATGGATTGAGCTATCTCTCTGACCCCAAAGCTGCTTTTGATTGTTTTGTTTTCTTAGTTTTGTTTTTGTTTTTGTTTTTTTTTTTTTTGAGACAAGCTTTCTCTGTGTATCAGCCCCAGCTGACCTGCATCTCATTCTGTAGAGCTCGCTGACCTCAAACTCATGGAGATCAGCCTGCCTCTGTCTCCCAGGTACTGGGGTTAAAGGCATACTCCACCACTCCCAGCAATTTTTTACAAGTAATGTGTGTGTGTGTGTGTGTGTGTGAGAGAGAGAGAGAGAGAGAGAGAGAGAGAGAGAGAGAGAGAGAGAGAGAGAGAGAGAGAGAGTCATGGATAGAGATAAAGCATTTGCTAAGCCATTACTATGTTATATATATTCACATATAAAGATTTGGAGTTAGGAGTTTCCAATGAGAGAAAACATGAGATGTTTGTCTTTCTGGGTCTGAGTTACCTCACACAATATGAACATATATATATTTGCCTGCAAATTTCGTGATTCTGTTTTTCTTTTAAGATGGATAGTATTCTATAGTACATAGGTACATTTTCATTATCCATTTGTCAATTAAAGAACATTTAGGTTGTTTCCATTACCTAACTATTGTGAATACAGCAGCAATAAACATTGCTGAGCAATGAATATATCTGTGGCATATGATATTGAGTACTTTTGTCATATGCTAAGGTGTATTATAGGTAGGTTACATGACAGATTTATTTTTAGCTTTTTGATACTTCTTCTCATTGCCTTCTGGAGTTGCTGGGTGTGTTTGCAATCCTACATGATATTTATGTTCCAGAAGAGAAATTTTATTCTAGGGGGATTTTCTTCTTTTTTTTATTTTATTTTTTATTTTTTTTATTGAAAGAAAAAAGGAGAAATTCCCGCCTCCTCCCAGCCTCCCATTTCCCTCCCCCTCCTCCCACTCTTCTCCTCCTCCCCCCACTCCTCTCCCCCTTCCTCTCCAGTCCAAAGAGCAGTCAGGGTTCTAGGGGGGGGGGTTTCTTAACGTGTAATGTGTTCTCATGCTAACACTACAGAGGGATTTTATTATATAAAATGCCTTTCTTCTTCTTAGCCCCCAAGGTCAGAAATATAGTCCAATCTCATGTGGTTCTGGAAGTGAGAAACATGAGAACCAATTAAAATTGTTAGCATTTTTGCTCTATGGCTCTTATATCTCATAGTTTTCTGACCTTGTATCTGTTTTACTCTGTTCAATTTTCACTATGTATACTGGTTCTCACTATCTGTACTCATAGCAAAAGAGGAAAAACAATTGAATAACACAACAAACTTTGAATAAAGTACTACCCCAAATGTAAAATAACCACAAGTTCTTCTTAATATACATAAACCGTTCGATATACAAATGAAAGATAAAAAAGAGATAAATCTTTCATGGATAAGAATTTGAGATACTTTATGAAGATTTTGTGTGTTCAAGGCATTTAAACAAATTTTCCAGTCTTTACATGTGGGCCATATAGAATAAGGTCAGAGGAAAAGACAATGGATTTACAGAAGAGAACATTCATCAGATAGTTAGAGTTAATATCATTAGTGATAAATCAAATGTGTGGTCAATACTTTTTAAATTGTGTGATGAAAGTCACATTTTCCCTCAGTGAACTTCTTCCTCCAAACTCTGAGACTAGTCATAATACATTCCAATTGTTGGGTATCTTATAAAAAATCCAATTCATATCCCTCATCAATGTCAACATTATCAAAGCCATGTAAAGTTTAGAGACTATCACAGCTTTGAAGAACAAAAGAGAAGACACTCTGTCTTGGATATAATTTATTTTCTAAAGTTTCACCTGTCCCCAGTGGAGCAGTCTACTGTAGTGTCACTTAGAACTCAACTTTCAGTAATAGATTCATGCTATCTCATAGGAGCCGATAAGGTGTTGTAGGGGAAGATATTTCCTGAGAGAGCAGCAAATGTAGAAACCAACCCTGACCCCACTTTAATCTCTTTTCATCTCTTTCTGAACACACACACACACACCAGTTGCATATCATCTACCATGAGGCTTCTTCAACACTAAGTAGATGGCAGAGAGTGTTACTGAATGTCCAGTATTTCAAAATAAATAAATACTTTTCTTTGTAAAGTACCCTACCTTTGATATTGGAAGGAAAACCATACTAAAATCCTTATCAACAATGAGATGAGCAATGGATATCCTAACCATTAATTAATGCATGTATGTTTTGAAGTTGCCACACCACAAGTTTTGGTTTTCCTACAAGCTTAATTTAAAACATGAACTTTCCAGATGACATAGATAATCATTAAGAATACATTATTTTACCAGACATTTTAGGTCACACTTGTAATCCCAGCCATGAGGAAAATGGGGCAGGAAGATCAGCGGTTCAAAACTACCAGCAACTTAAGAAATTTGAAAATAGCCTTGGACTATATTAGACACTGTCTCAAAATTAAAATAATATAAAATAAACCAAACTCAGATACATAGTAAATTTCAGGCCATCATGTGTTATATAGTAAAACTATCTCAACAAACAAAATAGAGGAAATTGTATTATCTTTCTCACGGTGTGTGGTGATGTTCATTTTTTTTTTGTGGTGCTGGGAATTAAATCTGTGGCCTAATGCATGCAAGAAAAGCATTTTATCAATGCATATATGATTGTAGTCATGCTCTCATGTTTAAATGGAACTTGGTATAAGACAAAAAAAAAACTAACGGCAACATGAAGAGGCTGTCAAAATTCTAGAGATACACCTGTGGTATTATAGAACAAAGATGCTTCCATGCCCCTCAGTTTATGTAGGGAAGCCACTCCATCCCCATGCTTTAATGCCATATTTAGCTTATGATGTCTATTGTCAGGATCTTCAGCTGAAGCCATTTAGCTCCTGCCTGATTGTTCAGAGCTACAGGTAAAAGCAAACTCAGCTTGTAGTTAAGGCAAGTAGAAAGATTCAGCTTTAAACAGCTGAAGGTGTGCCATTTAGAATCAAATCAGAGTACCGGTCACACTGATCTGCCTTCTGCTAGCAGCAATTGCTACCACATTAACTTTTTCACTAATTTTCAAGGTTCAGCATGAACTATTATTCATAAAATACAATGTTACCGAGTTAGGAGACAATCAACTAACAAGGACATCATAAATCAAGTTTTAAAAAGATCAGGAAATGCAAGTTCCAGAAAGAATGTTCTCTGTTACAGTCTTTTCACTCTGATTTTAAGAGCAGAGCATAAATGTTAGATACATTTTATTTAAATATTTTTTTTCAAACAGTATATTTTGATCATATTCTTTTCTTTCCCCCAATTCCTCCCAGGACTTCCCAATGTCTCCACCAATCAACTTCATGTCCTCTCCCCTCCTCCATCAACAACAATAAAACCAAAAAATAAAACCAAAAAACCCAATGAGACAAAAAGCAACAAAGCAAAATGAAAATCACACACACACACACACACACACACACACACACACACACACACACACACACACCGCAGAGTGCATTTTGTGTGGGCCAACTACTCCTGGGCAATGGTCCTACCCTGCAGTGTAGTTGCTATGTCAAATGACACTCTACTGGAGAACACCAACTATCCCCTTCCCAGCAGGTATCAATTGCAATTAGCTTCTTGATTAGTAGTGGGAATCTCTCACATGGCCTGACATTTATTAGCTGTACTAAGCTTGATGGTCAGGGAGCCCCAGGTATATACCTATCTCTGTCTTCCCAGACGAGTGAGCTGCCCAGCTTTGATTTTGATTTTTTTTTTTTTTTTGCATTCTGGAGCTTGAACTTGTGTCTTTATGTTTGCACAGCAATTATTTTCCTTATTGAGCCATCTCCCAATCCCTGTTTAAAAGTTTTCTACAGGCCAAAAGAAGCAATGTAGTTGAGTTGTACATGAATCAGATTACAGGGTACTGTTCTAACTTCAATTCAATGAACATCCTTATCTATATACAAAATTACCCCTTCCAATACTATGTGCATTCTTTGGAGGCTTATACAGTTTCAATGAGTTTATTAAATTAGATCATTTTTCTCTGAGAATCAATTATACTAACCATCAAATATATCAGACTGGTTTTTGATGAATTACCTCCTAAAAACTAAAACCATGAATGGAATGAGGAAATTAATTTAAAAATCAAATGCTAGAAAAAACATCATTTGACAAGATGTCTAGCACTTTCCATAATTAATGTAAAAACAGCAATGATGCTGTACCCTCTATTATTCGTTGATCAGCTTCTATTTTTTTGTATTTTTGTATAAAACAAATTTGGTTTCTACACTAGAACCATATAAATGTCTGTCTTCATAGCTCTTTCCTTAAAATCTGGAAGTTCATGATAATGAAGTCTCAAATTCTATTCATGATCTATTGTTTCACACTGGATGTTTTTGAGACAGGATGGTTAGAAGAAACACAGTTGAAAGACTAGTATGAAAGGGAAATCCATATAAAATCATCTTAATTGTGTTAAAAGATAATTTCACCTTTTCTTCTTATGAAAATTATTTGCATTCTGAAAAGATGTTTTGATATAGAGCCATTTTTCTGCTGCAAAACAACTACTCTAAGCATTTGAAATTTAGTTGATTTTATAGTTATATATTCATATCTATTTAATACTTATATAGATATGAGTGCATATTATCATAAAAAAAGCTTTCAACCTTTGTTAGGACAGAAAACTTTGACTGATGTTCAAAGTAAAAGCTTAAAAAAAGACTAAAGATAGCATTGCATCGTGGGCTGTCAGTCCATCTCTCTGAACACTAATTTCCTCACCATATGCTCCCAGATAACAAAGTGCCACATACAAAATTTATAGACAACAATAAGTTTGGAATAAGTATTCCCCAAATATGTAGAGGCTCTATCTATAAAAAGAAATTATTCATTATATAACTGATGTTAAATTTAACTAGAAGGTCATGAAGAAATGCATTTCTTTTATTTGTTAAATTAACAACCATGTGGAAATTTGATTTCTAAGGTGTTTAATCCAGAGAATTTGAAAGGATCATTTCAGAAGAAAACATTCCTATTTTTGCTGCACATGATATGCTTGTGCATAAGATTACATAATGCTCTGTTTATAAAAAGAGTCCTCAAAATTGAGTCACCTTAAGAATCATTTGGAAAATTTTTAAAATTATGGAGTATCCTAAGAAATTCTGGTTCATCTGCTGTGGAGTAAGGCTGGGGAACCTGAACTTTTGCCATATGATTCGGGTAAAGCTGATACAGACATCAAAGGTCTTACTTTAACAGAGAATGTGAGAGCGAGAAATGCAACTCAGTTGGTAGAATTCTTGTTTAAAAGGCACAAATACCTGCCCTACGTTCTGTCACCAGCCCCACACAAGCCAGGTTTGGTGACACAAGCCATTAATTCCACTTTTTTGGAGGTAGAGGAAGAGGGATCAAGAGCTCAGGGTTATCCTTGTCTGTATAAAAAATTTCTGGCTAACCTTAGCTACATAAGATGCCATCTAAAAATTTTCTTTAAAAAAGGTTATCTCTGACAGATGTGGTAGCACACACCTTTAATCATAGCACTCGGGAGGCAGAGGAAGGCAGGCCTCTGTAAGTTCGAGGACAGCATATTCTACAAATCAAGTTCCAGGACAGCCAGGGCTGTTACACAGAGAAACTCTGCCTTAAATATCTGCCCCACTCAATGATGATAACAGAAGGAAAGAGAGGGGGAAAGGAAGAAGAAAGGGAGGGAGAAAGAAGGATATCTCACATCATGATGAGGTAGCTCAGTGTGTAAAGGGGCTTGCTACTCAAAGAAACAAGCCTGCAACACTCAATGACTTGAGTTTGATCCAAAGAACCCACATAAAATGGCAGATAATCTCTTCCACAAAGTTGTCTTTTGGCCTCCATTCCCACGAAAGAGGTATTAGGTGCCCACATGTGCATGCACGTGCACGTGTGTGCGCGTGTGCGCAGACACACACTCACACACACACACACACAATTATTTTATGACTTTTAACACTGTGGGTATAATACAGTATTATGAAAATACCATAATAAAATCCATTAATGGTTATGCTAACATAAAAATAATTGTCAGAAACAAACTTGTGCCATGCTCCTGTGAATGCAAAACTCATGACCACTTGGATGCTAGAACTGCTCCTCCCACCAATCATTTCTTACCATCCTAAAATTTTGACACTGCTTGTATAACTACATAAAATAACCACTCTGAACCATTGTGTAGGAGGAACTCTTTGAATAACACATATTTAATGTTAAACTGGTCATGAAATTGGTCTTTATTAATGCTGTAAAATTGGGAACAATTTCCTACAATGATATTCATATTTGAAGCAAAACATTTTAGAAAAGGTAAAAAGCAGTTTCCCTTAATAATGGGGACATTTTTTATTGGATACTTGGTATGGAAATTGCAGAGGCAATGTTCATTTAGGTGAAAAAACATATGGTTAAATGTTCTGAAAGAGAAAGCTAATTATTATTTTTGAAAGCTAATTATCTTAATCAAAATCAACCTATTAAACTAAAACTGAAATATCAAAAATTAGTATGTAAACTCTCAGAACAAATGTCTCAAATGAGGACTCAATAATCCACAATTGTCCTTTCCCAATGAATATTTAAATACTTCTTGTAATTGCAATTTAAAAAAGAAAGTGTATCAGCACCACCACCGTAAGCTATTGCTGTAATCATAGCCAGTTTTACTTTAGTTGTTTTGTTAAACTAACAGTTGGAGTTGATCTTTTGGTGAGGGCCAGGAAGTAGGTTTTACTGATCTTATCACTAATGATTTAATAAACAAATATTGTATATGGATACATTTACATATTCAGAAATAGCTATAAGAGAAGAAAACATTTCAATTTTTCTTAAAAGCAAAGCATCAATATGGGCTTGAAATGAATTGCCCCATTCTGATAGCTATCTATGATTACATACTTTTAAAAATAATGTTGCTATTAGTTCTCTAAGAATTTTATACAATACATTTTGATAATATTCATCCTTCTCTGAACTCCCTTAGGATCTCTCTCTGCCTCCATATACACCCACTTTTATTGACCTCTATCTATTCCAGGTTGTGTTGGCCAACTATACTTCGACTTGAGAACAGCCTTGGAGTGTGGTTGATATCCAATGTGTCAGTCACTTCACTGAAGAAATGTGACTTTCTCTCTCCAGGCAACAATCAAATGTCAATGGTTTCTCAGCTAGAGTTCTACCTTCTCTCCTCCATTCTGGGATTTTGTCTGACTTGGCCTTAGGCTTTTTTGCAGGCTGTCACAAACTCTGTGAGTTCATAGTTGCATCTGCCATGTTGTGTCTGGAATACACTGCTTAATTTACCAACTCTGGCTCTTAAACTCCTTCTACCCTTTGGTCCAAGCAGATCTATGAACCTTGAAGGGAGGAGTCTGACATTTTCTCTTAAGACATTTGTATTTCAACTTTGCCAAAGGTAAATAAGGTAAATCCATTATAAAATGGTGTGTTAGACATTCTGGAGTAAATTATTTGTGCTATGTGGAAACAAAAACAGTGAATTTAGAAGCTATAAGTTGGACTGTAGTGTCCCAATTTTTGGGTTTAATTCCCAAATCCACAGTCTTTTGGCGATGTTGTGGCAATATATTTTTATAAAAAAAAATCTGCCACATTTTAAGAGACTGAATCTTTTTCTGAAACTCAAAGCCAAAGTTAATAAAACACCTTGAAGTCAGTTAAGTCCAAGGACTGCTATTCTACTGTGTTACTCGACATGTTTGTTTGACATGCCTTTATGACAACAACAGAACAACCAGCCGTCCTTGCCTTGGATTTCTCATGGAAACTGCTTTTACAATATCATTAATGCATAGCTGTAATCTTAAATTATGTGTATACTTGCAGGCCACCTGCATGCGTGTGTGTATATGTTATGATAGTCATTTCCTAAAACAGAAAATAGGATGAAACCAGCCTTATAAAATGAATATCCAATACAAATGCTGGACACAGCATACAGGTATTGCTTGATAGCATGTGGGTTGTCTAAGACACCTGAAGTCAGCACTTAATCTCATGTAAAACTCTGTTAAAGATTTCTATAAAGTATCCTACTCTTTCCCTATGTGATGCTTTCTGTGATGTTCAATGAAAGAGAGAGCAAAGCCATTTATTAGAGACACACAGAGAAGGACAGTAAGACAGACACAGATGCAGGGACAGATTCACAAGGCAACATTACAAGCAGGCAGAGATACAGACCATGTAAAAGATAGATAGGGTATGATGGACAATACAGGCAGAGAGAAGTGGGGGATTTAAGTCTGGTGTGAGTCTTTCTCAGATTACACCACTGATTTCTTTAGTGTAAGACTGGCACGTTATTGGTGACTCTGTATTATTAATGTGTTCAAAGTGACTCTTTGATTTTGGAAATATTGATAGCTCTCTAACTCTTTGAGATGTACTTGGGCTTTACCTCATCAAGTATTCTAAGGATACAGTGAGATTATAAGGTAATGTTATTGGACTAGTACCTGGACCTTAAGAAGGACCCAGAAGTGGGAGGTTGGCAAAAGTTGCTAGCATTGCAATTCTAGTATATGGCTTTTTCATATATTCTTCCTGTTGGTGACAACTCCTCAACATTTTCTTGAGAGTTCATCCTAGTGTGTCAAATAATCTTTGCAGAGTGTATTGAATTCTCAGGGTAGAAATCATAGGAGGTGAATCCACAAAGTGGTCAAAGTGGCCCATGACTTGTTTCCTGCCATATTCTCAGTAATATAGAGGTGATTCCAAGGCAGGTGATCTTACAAGACTGACATTAACACAGATTTGAAAGACAGAAATATCTCCTTGCCATTGGAATCTTAATGTCCTATGCTCTAATAAGGCAAAAGTTCATAAATTAAGTTAAAAATAAGATAATTTAACCTTACAGCCTAAAATTCCTTTGCATAAACAGGATAGAGAAACTTTTTCTTTTATAGTGCCGAATTATAATAGCGCTTCGTATGTAAAAAGATAACAGTAAAATTACTTCCTGCCAGGCTATGGTGGCACACACCTTTAATCCCAGCACTAGGGAGGCAGAAGCAGCAGGACCTCTGTGAGTTCAAGGCCAGCCTAGCCCACAAAATCTAGTTCCAGAACAGGTTCCCAAAGCAACACAGAGAAACCCTGTCTCAGAAAAACAAAAACAAAAACAGATGGTGGATAAGCCAAGACAAAGACCATAAAAGATGAACACAACAAATTTAGGATACAAAGGATGTCTTATTTAAAGAGAACTTAGCTGGAACCTAAAAACTCACTAATAAGTTATGGTTTTTTGCCCAAAGTTTTATCTATTCTGTCTTTTAATTTTGCATGTTTTTGTGAGTTTATGTGTATCTCATGAGGACAAGTGCCCAAGGAGACCATAGGGTGTCAAGTCACTTGGAATTGGAGTCACAGGCAGTTATGAGCCAACTGATGGTTCTGGAAACTGAACCTGGCTCTTCCAAAAGAAAAGCAAGTACTCTTCAACTCTGAGCCCTCTTTGCAGACCATTATTAACGCATTTAATTTCTTCTTTTCTCTTCTTTTTTTGAGACAGGGTTTCTCTGTGTAGCTCTGGCTGTCCTGCAACTCACCCTGTAGATCAGGCTGGCCTTGAACTCAGAGATCAGCCTGCCTCTGTCTCCTGAGTACTGGGAATGAAGGCCTGTGACACTACCACCCAGCATTAGTAATGTATTTCACATTTCTGGTCAGAACCTCATTTTGTACTTTGGAAATGAAGAACATCTACTAAGTGTCCCATTGAGTCTAGAGACATATACTCCCTAATGTTGGATCTCAGACGATCTGTGGGAGATGACCTTCAATGGTCAGAGGAAGTATGTCACACAATCCCATCTTGATTTCCCAGAACATCCTACAGTGAGCTTCTCACAAAACATACTCAGCATAGATGGCAGGTTTATTGTGCAGGAAGAAATATCCATTGACTGTTCTATGAACAGGCAGATTTGACTAGATTTAATTAGGCATTTAACATTTTTTGTGTGCGTTACCTATACTACCAACTTTTTTCTTTCAAAAACTTTTTTATATTTATCTACATAGTTTTTAACATCTTCTGTAACTGAGATGAAGCATTGCATTCCTTTTTTAGAAAGTGAAAATTGCTGTGCTCAAATGGAAACAAATTTTACATCAAAGAGCTCAAATTCAATGCCGAGGGGAAAAAAGCCAAATATGTAAAGCATTCTAGCAGCTGGAACTGATACTGGCAAAGGATGTGTCTAAACATGCAAAGTGAGAAGATATGGGGTAATTTTTAAATAATTCCAGAAGTTTCATAACTTGGTTGTAATTACCTGAGTACTTAGACTAAGGAATACCTTAACTTAATTGACATGAAGAAATAACTCAAAACTCCATTTAACTTTACATAGACAAACACAGACCTTATCTATCATACTAAAAACTCAGATGTTTTGAAAACTTTGGGTAATTTACTGCATTTTTTTCAGTCTTCATCCAGATGCCTAGCAATTTAGAGCCAAAACCAAGGCCAGTGAGACTATGGAACTTTTTCCAAAGGGCAAAGTAAACTGTTCTCCAATCTTCCATGATTGCACGGTTGTTTCAGTTGAATATAATTATAGTGTTAGAGTATTAATAGGCATAAGATTGACTATGTACCCAGAGCCTAGTAAAGCACATAAAGATTCAGTTTGGATCCTCTAAATCTTATCTGTAGCCACTGATGTTCGCTTGGTCATACATTTTAGTCCAGTTAGAAGGGAATAGTTAGACAAAAGATGGCTAGGAAAATGAAAGAGATATATAAATGACTCATAAAATTGTCTAAATTCCTACACATGAGCAAGGTAGAAAATGTATTTAACAGCATATTCTAATTTAATAATTTAGAAAAATGAGATGGATGAGAAGGGATGGATGGAGAAGTCAAAGATAACAATGCTGTATATGTGTTGCTCCACTGGGCAATGAAATTCTCAAGTTATTCAATTTCAACCTTTCTTATGATGAACATCTATAGTATTATACCTATATGTGAGTATAGAAGACACAGAAAGTAAAGATGACAACTAAGAGAGAAGAGCTGAAAGGAAAAAATAGATGGGCAAATGGAAGAGAGTAGAATATAAATGCTGGTAGAATATAAAATATAGCAAATATCTATATGCCATACGTTCAAAGTTTATAACAGAATATTTAGGTACATAATTGCCCTGTCAATCCAGAATACTTTTCCAAAGCAATAAAACTGAATATTATGCCTCACTAAAATAAAGAATCTTATGGAGTAATTTAATCTGAAAAAATTGCTACATATCTAGAAATTTCTTGGTTTAAAATTTTGGAGAGATGGCTGGAAAAGGAAATTATTTTGCTAAATTTAGGCTTTTTATTATTATTTGCTATCAAACAGACTATAGATTGAGGAGTTACAAGTAGTTGTGACCAAAACTTATTTATTTAAGAATATTATCCGTCATTTTTTTCTTGTTCCAACAATTATTGAAAAGGAAACAACATAGCATGTCCAATACAGTAGTTATTTTAAAGAAACTTCTTAAATATTCAAATTATTTTATATAGATCTTGGAGGAGTTGGAGGAGGTAAAACATAATCAAAATACATTGCATAAAATATTTTAAAGAAAAAGTAAAACATTTTTAAAACAATTTGATTTTCTATTTTTTTTACTTAGCTCTTTGAGCCTTTTACACAGCTGTATTTTGATAATACCTTCCTCCTCCAACTCATGACAGATTTTCCACATCTTACCTACACACCCAATTGTGTGGCTGCTGCTTCTTCTGCGTTTTTGTCCTTTTACTACTCTCATCATCACTCTCTCCCTTTTCTTCATCAAGTCCAACTTTTGCTGCTCATGTACTCTTAGATGTATAGCCTAGTAGAGAAAGACATGGACGTGAACATCAACCTGGAGAGAGAGAGATTTTTTTAAGGACCTCAAAGGTCTACCGTGCCACAAGGACTTTTCTCTACTAAACAATTAATGCTGAGCTGCTAATGCAGAGTACTCCCTCTCTGCAAAACCAAGTACACATTGGGCTAGATTGTTGTTAAGCCATGCACACAAGCTTGTTGAGTCTATTTCCTTTTATGTGTCTTTCTCAAAGTCTATTTCACTTTTAATTTTCCAAGGAAAAGATTTTTTTTAATCTTGTATAACCAGAAGAATACAATTTCTCTGAAAATATCTTATAAACATATATTTTATAACAATGTATCTCCAGGACACTATCAAATGAAAAGGAAGTGTAAGGTGTTTTCATATCTGTGCATTTTAGCATACTTACTCAAAAAAAAACCAAGTTGTAATAAGTGGTAAATGCTCACAAATCCTGCATAAAACCAGTCATTCTCCATCCTGAAAATACAAACAGTAAATGGTTGGTGAGATATGATATGATAAATATAAATTATCAGTCCTCAGAAATACTGCATTTCGATAACATATACTGGTCTAACAAAGTGAAGTCCTTTTAAAAGGACATTTAAATAAATGAAATGCTGATCACATATTGGCGATATAATGCATAGCTTTATGAGAATCCTATTTATTTAGAGTCAAGGCATAAATATTTTTGTGTAATTCCTAAAAATTTAAGGTCTTAAGAGTGTCCACTGAGGGAGAGACACTATTATTGTGTTCAAGCTGAGAGAGAGAAATTTGGGGGGTGTAAAATAGCTTTGAATTTGTTGGGTTCTGTCATTAAGCATGAATACTTGACAAATCTCTTTGATTCCATAGATTGTAAATCAATGCAACACTGAAAGAAGCCACTCACGAAAATGTGCTATTGATTGTGCTCATCTATATAGTGATTACTTTTACCTGCAGCCTGGACAGTGTGTACAAGTACCACATAGGGGAAAAGTAAAAAAAAAATAATAATTTCTTTGGTCATTTGCTTTTTACTCTGAGTTCCTTACTAAAAGAACAAGACTCTTATGTATAGATACTCTATAAGTTAATATTGCTAATCCATTTATACATATGGAATGTAGTATGAGGAAAATTCAAAATTAAGAAAATCTGATGCCAAATTTCAAGAATTTTAATCATTTTGGAAAAGACATGTGCATACATACATGAATCCACATGAAGGTACTCAGTTACAAACTTAAGGAGAACACCAGGACCAGAACTCAATTTTTTTATTGATTTTATTGAGCTCTACATTTTTCTCTGGTCCCCTCCCTGCCTCTCCCCTCCTTCCTTCCCCCAAAGTTCCCATGCTCCCAATTTACCCAGGAGATCTTGTCTTTTTCTACTTCCCATATAGATTAGATCTATGTAAGTTTCTCTTAGTGTCCTCGTTGTTGTCTAAGTTCTCTGGAGTTGTGGTTTGTAGGCTGGTTTTCTTTGATTTATGTTTAAAAACCACCTATGAGTTATCTTTATTTCTAACAAAGTCAAGTGGAGGTATTAATCAAAGACAAAGACCTTGATTTTCCATCAGGAATAATGTGTGGGATTATGTAGGTTTTGCCCTCTGCCTGGGAACCTAGCAGAGTGGATATGGGGGTCCAAATTCCATCCACTGTCTGCTTTTCCAACCATGAGCCCTGCTGGAAGTTTTTGTCCCTTGACACAAAGGAGAGCATTCAGTGGCCATGCAAAGCACCTGAGGGATTGTATCCACCCAAAAAGGGTTCCTTTTCTCATTCCTACAAAGGCCAACAGGAGACCTTACCTCTAGCTCCTCAATGGACTTTTCAAATGACTGTTTCAACCCCTCCTGTCTTCTTAGTTTGAAATCCTTTCCATTTGAGTTTACCTGCTTGTCCACCATTTGGGGTTTCCTTTAAATCTTTCCATATTAGAATTGCTTTATTGTGGCAGCCCAAATAGCCTTCTCTTGTTCTCTCAAATTAGATATAGTTTCTTCTATGCATTTCAAGATTGAAACGAAATGAGTTGATAACCTTGAAAAGGCGGAATCCCCCTACTCTGAGGATTTATTGCCCCTATCAGTTGGTGTTCACAATGCCTACACCTATCTACTTGCTCTTATGAGCCTCACAGATATTGTAAACTTCGAAGAAGAAAAACAATAAAACCTAACTCCTGGAAAATAGTGACAAATGAGATGGTCAGTGTGTCCATACCTTGGAAACTGCAGAGCCCTGCTTACATGTAAGATAGAATGACAGGTTTCATTTGTTGTCTCTGTGACCAAACATCTTATAAAGCCTCTGTTGTTTCCCTTTCAAATAAAAATTAAAAAAAAACCACCTATGAGTGAGTACCTGTGATATTTTTCTGTGTCTGTGCTACTTCACTCAAAATAATGTTTTCTAGCTCCATTCACTTTCCTGCAAAATTTAAGATGTCGTTATTTTTTTCTGCTGTGTAGTATTCCATTATGTAAATGTACCACATTTTCTTTATCCATTCTGTAGTCAAGGGGTATTTAGGTTGTTTCCAGGTTCTGGCATTGAAAAACAATGCTGCTATGAATATAGTTGAGCACATGTCCTTGTGACACAATTAAGCATCCTTTGGATATGTACCCAAAAGTGGTATTACTGGGTCTTGAGGAAGGTTGTTTCCTAATTTTCTGAGAAATTGCCACACTGATATCCAAAGGGGTTGTACAAGCTTGCATTCCCACCAAAGCTCAAATTTTAAGTGTTTCATTTCTTTAATTTTCTGAAGAAACAAAAACAGAAAGTAAAACAATATGATTAATGCTTCTAACTTAAAAAATTGAAAATGAGACGACTGTGTAGATAATGAGTCAACAATTAGTTCTGAAGCTAAAAGTACATTGGTGAATTAATATTTTCTATTACTCTCTTAACAAGGTATCCCATATTTTATGTGCTGTTATTTAAAGAACTATTTTTTTTTTCAGAAAAAAAGCAGTATTCCATGAATTTGAACTGAACTCAAATATATGGCTGTCTCCCAAGTCCTGGCCTTAAAAGCTTGTACTTCCAACCCAACACTACATCGTAATTGTACATTCAGGTAGAAATATACATGTGCAATATGCAATAAGATTAGGGCAAATAGTATTAGTTTGACACATCACAGATATTTATCAATTGGGTTGAACTTTATTATGGTTCTGCTATGAGGCTATTTAAATGAACTGAGTTGTACGCAGAATGTTTATGGAAATTTGAGATGTTGTAGAGAGGGGTGTTGGTGGACTGTTGTGAAAGAAGATAATGGAAAGATGTAGTCAAATGAAGAAATATTCTGTGGAATAGTGTAGGCTGATGTGGGAAGGTCTTCTGTCTATGTGTTACTTTCACTAGTTAAAAAAGAAACTACCTTGGCCCTTTGATAGGACAGCAGCTTTGATAGGTAGAGTAGACAGAACAGAATGCTGAGAGAAAGAAGCAGATTCAGGCAGTCGCCATAGCTCTCTTCTCCGAGATGGACATAGGCCTGAATCTTTCCCGGTAAGCTACACCTTGTGGTGTTACACAGATTATTAGAAATGGGTTAATCAAGATGTGAGAATTAGCCAATGAGAGGCTACAGATAACGGGCCAGGCAGTGTTTAAAAGATAACAATTTGTGTGTTGTTATTTCGGGTGTAAAGCTAGCCATGCAGGAGCTGGGCAGAATGCAGCCCACTGTTCCTACTACAGTAGGCACTTATAATGACCATCAGCACTAAGGAGAGCTCATTAAAGGGTATTCAACAAAAAGGTGATATAATTTGTCTTTCATCTTAAAATTTTTCAATTTTTAACATTGCTAGAAGCTATACCTTAAATTTTCACCAACACAAAAACATAAACATGAGCTGAACAAGAACAATAGACATGCTAACATGGATGAAGAAAAGCCCATGAAGCCCCAACACTACACAAAGATCTAAAGACTCTAGAAAGAAGGACAAATAGTCTTCCCCAGGGAAAATCATATCAATTCGCTTTCCAATACAAAATGGTTAGCCTGAAAACACAAACATATATAAGTACCTTTATCTAACATCAGCAGGTTGAATTTATACATTCATATATACACATATATGGTGTGGGAGGTTCTTCTGTCTATGTGTTGCTTTTATTGATTAATGAATAAAGAACTGCTTTGAGCCTATGGCAGGAAAAAAACAGAACTATGAAGGGAAAGGTAGGCTGTATGCTGGGAGAAAGAAGGGCAGAGTCAGAGAGAAGCCATGGAGCCACTGCCAAAGTCAGACATGCCAAAACTTTGCTGGTAAGCCACTGCCACATGGCGTTACAAAGATTAACAGAAATGGGTTAAATTAATGTGTAAGAGTTAGTCAATAAGATGCTAGAGCTGATGGGCCAAACAGTAATTTATTTAATAGAGTTTCTGTGTAATTATTTCAGCGCTAAGCAACCAGGAACTAACAAGTGGCCTCCTTACAATCCTTACAACGTGTGTGTGTAATGTATGTATATATAACGTGTGTGTGTGTGTGTGTGTGTGTGTGTGTGTGTGTGTAAGCCTTTCCCAAACCCCATGGCTGGTGAGTTCACAGGCCCAAAATGTAAACCTACTACCATTTTGCTAAATGGGCATAATATCGACATTCCTTTTAAGTACATATCTCAATATCCATGGATTAGTGCAGCTTTCATTATTAAAACTGCTTTTGGAAAATGATGGCAGTTACTAAACACTCACAACTGATCAAAATGTCTGTAGAGTATATATAGTGATAAAAAGAATATATATTTCATAACCATTGCTCTATAAAATGAAGGCAAATATTCAGAGGAGGAGGTGGAAACACTTTAAGAGCATAAGGTCAGAGAGAATTGAGGTATCATTTGGATATGATAGGACCAATGCTCATGTGCAAAAATGAAATCATTGCAGCTGTGGTTGGCTGCACAAAATCAAGCCAGTCATAATTCTAGAATCCTCATGGGCAGGACTATAGACCACTGGCAGCTACTAGAAAAGACAGTCAATTTTTTTGAGATGTGATCCCTGGTAAGTTAACCATTTTCCAGTGTTTATTATCACACACACACACACACACTCACACATGCACACACTCACCCATACATATGGACAGAACTGAATAGGCTTGGTGGGTAAATAAAAAGAAGGAGGATGTGAACTTGGGAGTAGGATGTGGGGAGGAAATAGGGTTTCTCTGCATAAAAGCCTGACTATTCTGCAACTTGCTCTGTAGACCAGAATGGCTTTGAACACACAGAAATCTACCTGCCTTTGCACCAGAGTGCTAGAATTAAATGGTTGTACCACCACTGCCAGGCTATCAGCAATGTTTCATAAAACTCACCAAAGTAGATGTTAAAATGGGTGGATTTTAGATATAAAGTTTCCCCAGAATAATACTTATCTTTGTAAAAGATTTCCAGATATTATAAGAATTCTTAGGAAGGAAGGCTCCAGTTCAATTCCAGTTAGATCCTACCAACCCCGCTGTATGAAGTGTAGGGTGTCTTCAGTCATAGGGTTTTAGCAGTCAAGTTCTAGAACACAACCAAGAACAATAGTAATATCATATATTGTTTTAGAATTTTCTTGGACTGTGTTGACTAAAAACTTAGGAGGTATGTTGATTCCCACTTTTCAGAGAAATTGTCACACTTCTATAAAGTGACTGTGCAAGTTTGCACTCCCACCAGCTATAGAAGAATGTAGAATATATATTTTAATATTCTCCCATCTAGAACTGTTTCTCTCTCCTTTGCTATTTTCTGGGCTTTAGTAGTTATTTTGGACTGTGTACTATAATCTAAAAATTTTGAGCTAAGATCAACAAACAAAAAAGATTGTGGGGAATTTGTCTATCTAAATCTTGGTTCCTTCTCTCAGTTTAGATCTCCTAGTATCCAAGGGAGATAATCTTTCCAGGGAGAAAGATAAACAATAGTCCTATTCAGTTGCATCAACTTGAGATATAATGATGATGCACCCACCAAGATACTGCCGATGTTGCGATAGTGAGCATTTTGATCTTGTAGGTTATCAATAGCTGTCTAATTGGACTAAACTCCAACTCAAAAGGAGAGCATTAATGATTGGTACTATAAACCTAGTCAACTACGGTAGCTGCAGTGATCATGGAGAACATAACACTTATATTTATCCAAGTAATATAACATTATCATGTTATTATTATTATTATTATTACTATTACTACTACTATTATCTTACCTTTATACCACATGTAAGTGTAATTCTCACCTCTCATCAAGGAAGTCTCATCTGTAATAGATAAAGGTTCTTACCAAGATCAACTAGTCAAAATCAGGGAATAAGTAATTGTGATGTGCCCAGCCCCAGCTGGTACCTATACAATACAACTTCTTCATTACAGTGCAGGGAAAATGTTGGAAGAGAAAGCAAAACAAGTGAGTGAGTCAAAGAACCAGGATGCCTACTACTAAATGATATCTACACACAATAGGGATGCTGCACCCCTGAGATTTCAATAATGGGTTTGTCTAAAATATCTGTATAATGATAGCATCAGTAGTCATGTTCTTGTAAAGAGGTAACTTGTTGGTTCCCGGCTGCTCAGCCCCAAAATAATCACACAGAAACTGTATTAATTAAATCACTGCTTGGCCCTTTACCTCTAGCTTCTTACTGGCTAACTCTTACATATTAATTTAACCCATTTTTATTAATCTGTGTATCACCACGTGGCTGTGGCTTACCGGCTAATGTGCATCTGTCTCTGGCAGGAATACATGCCTTCTCCCTAACTCTGCCTCCTTTCTCCCAGCAGTCAGTCCAGTTTCCCCCAGCTAGCTCTGTTCCCCTTATAGCTCTGCTATAGGCCCAAAGCAGTTCCTTTATTAACCAATGGCATTCACAGCATACAGAGGGGAATCCCACATCAATCATGCCATTATGAAAGGGATATTTATAAGAGTCCACTCTGTAATTGGAGAGCTACAAGAAGTCAACAGTTTCAGAGCTAAGGAGAATCATTTTCCTGCTGATATGTTATCGAATCCCAAGTGATTAGCCCTAAACACATCAACATATAAGCAAACTAAATGTACTCAGTACAATGCATGCACACATGCATACATACACATCTACACACAAATAATAATTATAGAGGAGGTTTTGAGTTTGAGGGGTGGAGAGACATGGGAGGAATTGGAGGGAGAGGTGGACTGGAGATGAAAGTTGGAAATGGTGTAAATACCACACTCATTAATAGGTGCAATATTTAAGTATACTTTCCTAATAATCTTACATATTTTGACTTATATACATTTTATAAGAACACTATTATTACCTATTGGTGTAGATTCTACTAATATTCTCAAAATACTGTTAAGAGAATCATTTAGCAAAAAGATTTAAATACCTTGCTCCAAATCACACAAAATGGATTGTGACCCATACAAATTATGCTAAGTAAGCCTAATCCCCAATTAGAGTAGTGCTGTTATTGCATGATGATATTGCATGTACATAACATAGTTACATGAATATCTAAATAATATTTTATTTTACATTAAAAATTAAAATGTTAAAATACAGTGTTGACCATAGTGATCTTTTGATATCTTTACTTCATTTTTTTATTGAGGTCTTATGTTCTGGTTTCAGAAGGGTGAAAGCTTTGTTTTATATTATGCACCTTCTTGATCTGTAGTAATAAGGGCGGCGGGGCTGCATCCCCAGCACCCCGGCTGCCTGGCTAGCTTATGCCCTAAATAACAACACACAAACTGTATTCATTTAATCACTGCTTGGCCCATTTCTATCTAGCCTCTTCTAGGCTAATTCTCACATATTAATTTAGCCCATTTCTAATCATCTGTGTAGCACCCCTAGGTGCGCTTACTGGGAAGATTCTAGCCTATGTCCATCCTGGGTCGGAGCTTCATGGCATGAGTCTGCCTGGGAGCTGGGAGCATGGCATCTCTCTGAGGCATCTGTTCCCGAGAGGAGAACTGTGGAGTCTGAGCTCACTTCCTCTTCCTCCCAGCATTCTGTTCTGTTTACTCCTCCCACCTATCTTCTAACCAATGAGGGCCAAGCAGTTTCTCTTTATTTAACCAATGACCTTCCTCCATCATTTCCCCTTTTTTGGTTTAAACAAAAAAAAAAAGAAAGGCTTTAACTTTAACATAGCAAAATTACATATAACAAAACAGTTATCAAGTAAAAGTTACAATAATCTTCATCATAAATAAGGAAAACTATAACTATAACTAGCTATTCTTAACTCCATCAAAGACTCCAGAAAGGTACAATACTACCTAAGCAAACAAGAAAAAAGCAACTTTTAAAACTCTAGAAATGACAGAGACATCTTGCTGCCAGGACAGTCAACCAAAGTTCCTCTGTACCATTGGGGCATCCATCTTCAGCCTTCAGGCCCATGCTATTCAGCAGACATTTCCATAAAGCAGGAAAATTCAAAGTCAGTTCAGTCACTATCTGTTGTGTCCTGCAGAACGTCTCGCAGACTCTTTCATGAATCAGGAACCCTGAAAGATCATCTCACCTTAGGCAAGTTCAGTAGTCCTCTCTCTGTGGGTTCACTGTGTCCAGTTTATGCAATAGTCCAGGCAAGAGCAGTTTCTTGCCCAAATGGCTATCAAACTCCATAACGAGCCTCTTCGATGCCCATCTTCCTCTTGAAGTAGATTGGTGCTGCCAGGAGCAGAGTGTCTCATTGTCATGAAAAGTCCTAAGTTATTAAAATATTTTAAATGCCATATTCTCCAGCCTTTGAGAGATATGAAGGATGCCTATCTGAAATATATCTCTATATATCTAGAAAATCTTAACTAACATGACTACAAACTTGACTATTATGATTATCTATTAACAATCTATATTTCTAATTATACATTACATTTTTAAATGAACTACACAATCACAGTTCCTTAATCAAGATCAGAAACACATATACATATAATAGAATTGACCTTAAATTTAAATCACTAAAACAAAATCCATATCAATGTAAATTATTCAGATCACGATCATATCACCCTTTAAATGTAAAAGAGCATTTTATAAACCATATTTGGTAACATGGGCACAGTTTTTTCTCTCCAAACTGCTTCCTACTGAATGGGGGCGTCGTTAATTAGGTCTTTCTTGGTATAACCTGTGTGCTAGTTTCATCTCAGTTGGCAGTTGAGCGAAGCAATTTTCTGAAGATGTTCACAACAACCCTTCAGAGGGCGTGGTCCATTATACCAAATTGGAATAGAAGAAATGAACAGGGTCTCATCCTCTGTGAAAACAAAATAAGAAACTCCTTTCCAAAACATCAAGTCTTTAGATTCAAATTTCAAAGTCAAGGCATCAAAATATCTATGTTGGATTAGTTCAGCAACATTTATAAATAAATATCTTTTAGCATCTGTTGCTCCTTCCTCAGCATTTAAATAATTTAAAGAGAGCATAATAGCATATAGTATCAAAATTCTCTGTCTATTTTACATCTTTGTACAGCTTTGTTTTAACCTCTATTTCATTTATTTTTACTTTTAACTATTTGCTTTTTGAGACACGTTTTCTGTATCTTTGACCTGAAGTAACTCTGTAGACCAGGCTGTCTTTGAACTCTCAGAGATCCGCCTGTCTCTGCCTCCCAGGCATTCGGGATTAAAGGTGTACACTACTACACCGTGAACTCACAGAGATCTGTTGTCTCTGCCTTCTAGGCACTGGGATTAAAGGCGTGTGCTACCACACCTTGAAGTCACAGAGGTCAATCTCCCTCTGCCTTCCAAGTGTTGGGATTAAAGGTGTGTACTACCACACACAACAACTCTCCTCCTTTTTTTTTTACTTTAAGAACTTCAACTTTTAGTCTGCATATATTTTTAACACACTGTAAACCATTTAAAAATTTTCTTTGTCTTTGAATCTCTCTTTACTGTATATCTCTCTTTTTCTGACCACATGAGTCTTTAATTTACCAAGCAATATCAGTAGGATTAAAGGCGTGGCTTTTCTGGCTGGATCCAGCCCATTCCTTAGCTTTCCAGCCTCATGGCTGAGGTACTGGCTGTAGTCATGTTTACTGCCACAACTCTATGGCATTTCAAGGTCCCTGCCAGCAAGCGAGCTTCAGCAGCCTGTGCTTGCAAACCGCATGAACTGCCTGTGTAAAAGAGTCAGAGGTTACCCTGGCAGGACAGCCCAGAAAGCTGGCATTTTTAAACGGCGCAGCTTTTTTCCTGCTACGGCTGAAAACCAAAAAGCATGCATTTAGCTTTTTGTCAACACTGTTTAAGTGTTTCGTGGCAGGACCTCTTAAAAGAGCTGCAAGCTTTGCAGCTAAGTCTGAGTCAGGAAGCCTATCTTAGATGAGAGCGCTTGCTTGCCTCTAACAAGCAGAGCCGACCCGAGAACACAGCGAGTCTAGTTGTCATCAAACAAATCGTAGCACTTTATTCCAAATGCTCTATTCAAAAGCTCTGTCTCCCGCAGGAGCCAGACAGAGATCGCAAGGTTGGCACAGCCCCAGGAAGTCGCGCTTTAAAATGACACAGCATTTTTTTCTGCTTCTGTTGCCGAATCAGGAAATCTCTCTACAGCACGCCACCAACAAACAGCAAAAAGCTGTGTTAAACTCTCTCTCCCTTATTTTTAAGCCTTCTCAGGTTTTTTAAGTGGGTTTAGTCCATCACGTTGGGTGCCATTTGTAGTAATAAGGGCGGCGTGGCAGCGTCCCCAGCACCCCGGTTGCCTGGCTAGCTTATGCCCGAAATAACAACACACAAACTGTATTCATTTAATCACTGCTTGGCCCATTTATATCTAGCCTCTTCTAGGCTAATTCTCACATATTAATTTAGCCCATTTCTATTCATCTGTGTAGCGCCCCTAGGTGCGCTTACCGGGAAGATTCTAGCCTATGTCCATCCTGGGTCGGAGCTTCATGGCATGCGTCTGCCTGGGAGCTGGGAGCATGGCGTCTCTCTGAGGCGTCTGTTCCTGAGAGGAGAGCTGTGGAGTCTGAGCTCACTTCATCTTCCTCCCAGCCTTCTGTTCTGTTTACTCCTCCCACCTATCTTCTAACCAATGAGGGCCAAGCAGTTTCTTTTTATTTAACCAATGACCTTTCTCCATCAATGTTTATTATAAATTATTTCATTATTTTCTTACATCATGACTTTTAAAAATGGGAGTGGGGCTATCAATATTATTGCTCAGTGGTTAAAGGTACTGACTGTCTTTGCCTAAAGACCTAATTTTGATCCCTAAGTACCACTTGTTGGAAGGAGAGACCAAACACACACCAGTTAATATACTGAACACCACAGCTCCATAGTAACTACCCCCACAAATATATACATGGAAATTAACTGTAATACAATTGTTTAAGAAACAGGAAAAGAAAAATACAATATAACATAAAGAGAGAAGAAGCAGAAAGAATGTAAGAGCTAGAAGATGGTGAGAGTTCCAGGTAGTGCTGTCTCCTAACTAGATATTGCTGGTATAATAATTAACTCACACCAAATATGGCTATCTACATAACTTCTATACAGGATGAAGCCAAAGTTTCAGCACTGATTCAGGAGGGACTCAGAGGAACCCATTCTTAGCTGAGGAGCTTTTAGAAAGTAATGGTTGGAGTCATTTGTTTTTTAAAATATGACCATGGCTTGTTGTACACACTTTAGTGTATGATCCCATTCATGTGTATATGAGTAGTAATAATTGGATTCCATAGAATATACAAAAAAATGAGAACAATAATCTGGAAAGGGTTTATTTTGGAGAGTCTAGGTAGAAGAAATGAAATAAAATTCTCAAATAAATAAATAATTGCCTGTTTAAATGTTTTGTCCCTTACCACTTCTCCTGAACACCTTCCATGTCCTCCTCTGTATCTCAAGCTGATGGTCACTTTTTCTTTTATTATTATTGCTACATATACATACATATAATGTATGTGTATGTTCATATATACATATATATATAATCTTGATGAATATGTTTTTTTTCTTCATGTGTATATGATTTCAGAGTTGACCACTTTGTCCTGGACAACCAATAATAGGGCTAATTCCTGGAAGAGGACAGTTCTCCTAATCACATCAGTTATTCATTGACCATAGTTCTTTGTTGGGGACTAAGACCACGAGAACTTTCCCCCTTCTGTGTTAACATATATATTGATATTGCCAATGTTCTGGTCTTGTTTATGAAGTCGTTTATAGAAGAGATGTTCACATTGTTGCTCTTACAGTCTTCCTACTCTCTCTTTGTGATGTTCCATGAGCCGTAGATGCAGAGTTGTGATTTATCCATTGGGGCTGGGCTGCCCATAATTTGTTGGTTTTTGTATGGTTCCCAGCTTTGGCTCTTTGTGACGGTCTCCATTTGTTGTAAATACAGTATTCTTTGATAAGGAATGAGAGATACACTTCTCTGTGAGTATGAGGATAAGAATTAAAATATAGTGAGGAATTATAATGGTCTAGCAACGTGGCAATAGCAGATTATTTTCTAAAGTCCATTATCTCACTAGCCTGGTTTTTAGGTTTCCAGTAATACACTATTTCCCTCCTTTTGAGTGGGCGGTAAGTCTCATTAGATAGCAATTTGCTGCCATATACATGTGAGTGCCACCTACTGCTCCTTCATGCATTTCTTTTCATACTGGTAATTGTTCGGCTTCATGGGTGTTTCAACTGTGTAGGACACTGATTTCTTCCTTCCCTTGGCAGTTTCCATATTATTTTCTGGACCTATAGAATCTAGATCACAAGAATGTGTATTTCACATCAGATTCAGTTTGAACCATCCAAGTACAGTGTCTTAAGTGTGCATTGTCTTCAGCAATGGGGGGCCTACACTCAACTCCCAAGGTGCAACCAAGGAAATATTAATAGCCTATTTTGTTTGGGTGGTCACATGAAATACCCTGACCAACCATTCAAAAGGAGGGTTCCTCATGCCTGGTGCTGAGGTTTTTATTTGTACCCTAAAATGTGTTGTGTATAATTATTTTTTGGTTTTGGCTTTTCAAGATAGGGTTTCCCTGTGTAACAGCCCTAGCTGTCATGGATCATGCTCTGTAGACCAGGCTGGTCTCAAACTCACAGAGATCTGCCTGCCTCTGTCTCCCAAGTGCTGGGATTAAAGGTATGCATCACCACTGCCTGACTGTTGTGTATAATTTTAGGAAATCATAAAATTATTCCTTGAAGCTTTATCAAACAACCTTCATGTTATTTATCCACCATCCCTGCTTCTCCTTCTATATGGACCTCATTCCCTCCTCTCCAGCTGGAATCCTCCCCATTACTCTCTTTACTACTTCATATCACCTGTATCCTTCTATTCACCTCCCAAGCTCCCTGGCCCTAACTATGGTTCCTTTATTTGCTCTTGGTTCCTGTAGTTATTCCATGTTGTATACTCACAACTGAATAACTGGAACCACAGAAGAGAGTAAACTTGCAACATTTGTCTTTGTGGGTCTGGGCTACCTCACTCAATAACAATGTTTTCTAATTCCATCCATTTACCTGAAATTTTCATATTTAAATTTTCTTTACACCTCACTAGTATTCCATAATGCATATTTAATATAGTTTCATTATACATTTATCAGTTGAAGGACATTTAGATTGATTCCATTTCCTGACTATTATGAACAGAAAAGCTATGAACATTGTTGGACAAAAATGCTGTAACAGGGTGTTGGTTCCTTTAAGCATATGCCAAGAAGTGATATAGCTGTGTCATGTGGTAGATTCCTTTTCAGTTTTTTTTTTTTTTTTTTTTTGGTTTTTTCGAGACAGGGTTTCTCTGTGGCTTTGGAGCCTGTCCTGGAACTAGCTCTGTAGACCAGGCTGGTCTCGAACTCACAGAGATCCGCCTGCCTCTGCCTCCCGAGTGCTGGGATTAAAGGCGTGCGCCACCACTGCCCGGCTTTTTTTTTTTTTAAGATTCTCCACACTAATTTCCAGAGTGTCTAGATCACTTTGCAGTCTCACCAACAGTGTATGTAGGTTTGCTTTTCCTTGCATCTCCTCCAGCGTTTTCATGAATTGATTTGTGAATCTTAGTCACTCTAACGGGTGAAGTGGACTCTCAAATCTGTTTTAATTCACATTTTCCTAGCAGCTAAAGCTCAAGAATAGCCTTTGAGGTATTTGTAAACCAGTCTTATTTCTTCTATTCAGAACTCTGTTTAGATTCCTAGTCCATTTTTAATTGTGTCTTTTGTTTAGACTCCTAATTCACTTCTAATTGGCTCAATTGAAACTTCACCATTTTTTCTAGTTCTTTGTATATGCTGAACCCTCTGTGAGATGAATAGCTGGCAAAGATTTCCTCTGATTCTTTGGGTTTCTTCTTCATTCAATTGGTTACTTCCTTAGCTGTACAGAAGCTTTTTAGTTTATGAGGTCCCAGAATTCATATATTCATCTTCATTCTTGGGCAAAAGGAGCCTTGGTCAGATACTCCATTCCTATATCTGTATCTTGTAGGGTACTGCCTTTGCTTTCTTCTAAAAGTTTTAGTATTTCAAGTTTAAAACTGAGTTCTTTGATTTTCTTGGATCTCATTTTGGTGCAGGATAATAAACAAGAATCTCATTTCCATCTTCTGCATGTGGACATCCAGTATTCCCAGCACCATTTTTCTTGTTGTTTGTTTTTATTGTGTTCTTTTTGTCATATATTAAATGATCGTAGTTATAGCTACTCATTGTAGTAAATAGGGGTGGCTGGGCTGCGTCCCCAGAACCCCGGCTGCCTGGCTAGCTTATGCCTGAAATAACAACACACAAACTGTATTCATTTAATCACTGCTTGGCCCATTCCTATCTAGCCCTTAGGCTAATTCTGATATCCCGATCAACCCATTTCTAATAAACTGTAGCACCGGTCTTACCAGGAAGATTCTAGCCTATGTCCATCCTGGGTCAGAGCTTCATAGCATGCGTCTGCCTGGGAGTGGGGCATGGCATCTCTCTGAGGCATCTGCTCCCGAGAGGAGAGCTGTGGAATCTGAGCTCACTTCCTCTTCCTCCCAGCTTTCTGTTCTGTTTACTCCTCCCACCTATCTTCTAACCAATAAAATGGGCCAAGGCAGTTCCTTTATTAGCCAATGACCTTCCTCCATCAACTCATGTTTTACCTTCAGTTTTATTTCATTGGTCTCCATGTCTATTTTGTGTAAATATCATACTGTTTTTATTATTATAGTTCTATAATATGACCTGAAGTTCTTGAATGACATTCCCTTTAGTTTTCTTTTTGCTTTGAATTACTCTGGCTATTTGGGGACTTTTCTGGTGCCATATGAATTTTAGAAGGTATTTTTTCTATTTCTGTGAAGAATGTTGTTGGGTGTTTTGATAGAGATTCCACTGAAACTGCAAAGTGCTTTTGATAAATTGGTCAGTTTCACAATATTAATTCTACAAATTCATGAACAAGAGCTGTCGCTCCATTTTTCAATCTTGTTCTTCAGATACTTGAACTTTTCATTGTAGAGATCTTGCACTTTCATGGTTAACTTTATTCAAAGTTCCTTTATTGTCTTTGGTGCTATTGTAAATGGAAATGATTCAAGACCTCTTAGTGTATTTGTTGGTGGTGTTTAGACAGGTTGCTGAATTTTATAAGTTTATTTTTGTAGCTTGCCACTTCTCCAAAATTATTGTCTCTAGATTTTTTTGTGGTTGGATTAACTGGGTTCCTTAAGAACATCATAAGATTTGATAACAAGGATAATCTGAATTTTACTTTTTTTATTTGTGTTCCCTTAATTTCCTTCTATTGACTTATTGCTCAGGCTATTATTTCCAGCAATGTATTGAAAAGGAGTGCAGATAGTGGGCAGCCTTGTATCATTCCTGGTTTCAATGGGAATTGCTTTGAGTTTTTTCTCAATTTAGAATAATGCTGGCTGTGGGTTTGTGTAGTAATATGGGCGGCGGGGCTGCATCCCCAGCACCCCAGCCGCCCGCATGGCTAGCTTATGCCCGAAATAACAACACACAAACTGTATTCATTTAAACACTGCTTGGCCCATTCTCTTCTAGGCTAATTCTCACATATTAATTTAGCCCATTTCTAATCATCTGTGTATGGCACCCCAAGGTGCGCTTACCAGGAAGATTCTAGCCTATGTCCATCCTGGGTCGGAGCTTCATAGCATGGGTCCGCCCAGGAGCCAGGAACATGGCGTCTCTCCTGAGGCGTCTGCTCCGGAGAGCAGAGCTGTAGAGTCTGACCTCACTTCCTCTTCCTCCCAGCGTTCTGTTCTGTTTACACCTCCCACCTATCTTCTAACCAATAAAATGGGCCAAGGCAGTTCCTTTATTAGCCAATGACCTTCCTCCATCAGGTTTGTCATATATAGACTTATTTTGTTGAGTTGTTTTCCTTCTATATGATGACAGATTTTGATTCTACTGCATGAACTTGCTTTTTGGGAGACTAGTCAGTTTGGATGCACACTTTCCTAGACCTGGATGAAGGGGGGGCTTGGACTTCCCACAGAGCAGGGCACCCTGACTTCTCTTAGGACTGGAGAGCAAGGGGGAGGGGGAGGGGGAGGGAAATGGGAGGATGGGAGGAGGTGAAAATTTTTAATAAATAAAAAGATGACTCAGCAGTTAAAGGTACTTGCTGCCAAGTCTTATGAACTGAGTAAAAAGTAAAAAATAAAATAAAACAATCAAAAAGTTACTATCTTGGATATGCTTTCTGTTTTGAAAAAGAGGAGACTTTTCACCAAAAAGAGTCATTTGGTGAGAAAAAAAGACAGAAAGGCATTTGGAAGCCAATTTAAAGAAGTAAAATCCAGGTATAGCGATGCACACCTTTAATCCTAATATTCAAGAGGCTGAGGTAGGCAGATTTCATTGAGTTTGAAGGAAGCTTGTTCTACATAGAGAATTCAAGGACAATCAGGGCTGTGTAGAGAAACCCTGTCCCCCAAAAAGAAGTGAAAATGAAGAGATTCTCTCAAAGTATCATTATAAAGTGGTTAAAAACTTTGGAAGTGTGTAAATGTATGTACCACATTTTCTTCATCCTTTTTTCAATTGGAGGGCCTCTAGGTTGTTTCCAGGTTCTGTCTATTACAAATAATAGTGATATAAACATAACTGAACAAATGTCCTTGTAGTATGATTGAGCAAGAATGGTAACAAGGAGAACCCTAAGAGAAACATACATGTATTCCCCCCGGAAGGGGAAATAGACAATATAACCTAAGAAAATTAGGATCATGGGGGTAGGGGGAGAAGGGAAGGCAGAAAGGGAGGAGGAGTGAAGAAGAGGAGGGGGGAGAAGAACTAGAGGGAACTGGATGGTAGACATGAGGGAAGTACAGAGATGGAGAACAAGGAAAGAGATGTCTTGATTGAGGGAATCATTATGGGGCTAGCAAGAAACCTAGCACTAGAGAAATTCCCAGGAATCCACAAGGATGATTAAGATGCTAAGCAATAGTACAGAGGGTGCCTGAACTGGCCTTGCTCTGTAATCAGATTGATGACTATCTTAAATGTCATCATAGAAACTACATCCAGCAACTACTACATCCAGCAACTGATGAATGCAGATGCAGAGAACCACAGCAGTACATTGGGGTGACCTCCCAAACTCCAATCAAAGAGAGGAAGGAGTGAGAATATGAGCAACAAGTTCAAGACCATGATGGGGATACCCTCTGAAACAGCTGACCTGAGCTAATGGAAACCTTTCATCTTTAGCCTGACAGTGAGGGAACCACCATATGACCAAACTAGGCCCTCTGAATATGGCTGACAATTCTATGACTGGGGCAGTGTAGGGGAATCATTTACGCCCCTTCAGGGCAGACTGTGGGGCCACTGGCAGTGAGAACAGTAGTTATCCCTACTGTTTGCTCTGGAACCCATACTCTCTGGAGGGTTATCTTACTCAGCCTAGATAGAGGGGGTAGGGCCTTGTTCCTGCCTCAGAGCAATGTGCTAGATTTTGTTGACTCCCCATGGGAAGCCTTACTCTCTCAAAGGATTGGATAAGGGGTAGGATGGCACTGGGAGGGGCTGGGAGGGGAGGAAAGGTGGAGGGAACAGGAGGAGGGGAGAAAGTGGAAAATGGATTTGGCATGTAAAATGAGAAAAGATATTTTAAAAAAATAAATTAAGAAAAAAGACTTATAAACTCAGTAAAACAATAAAAAATTGAAAGTGTAGTTTGGGGTGGATAATTTCATGTAAATTAGTATTTATGCTTTTATATGAGCACTGGACATCTACATTGTGTTTTGCCAATATATTTCGGGAGGACTTCTGGCAAAATGATATCAGATGGAAATTTGTCATATTTACATAGAATTTGAAATAAATGAAAATTAATGACTTTCTCAGATAACCCATGGCGGACTCAAAAATTCTTTTTTTAAAATTTCTGTAATGCTTTTCACTATACAAACTCCTTTCTGCACACCATCTGTGCAGTATTTTCGTGCATTCCAGCTTCTATCTCAGTAACAGAGGGATCAGAGATGTGAAATCTTAGATTACTTACAAACGTTGAAAGCTTTAAAATGTACACTACTACTAGAACATTGCATGGGGCTTATTGTCTTAAAAGGATTAATTGTATTTAGTGAAACAATCAAATTATGCAGCCATTCAAAGCTTTGCTGATGCTGTTTGTCTTGATTCACACACCACATTTGTAACTTTCCTTCACTCAACAGTATAATTGAGCTTCTTGATATACCTTACAGAGTGTCTTGTAAATATCACCAAAGCTTATAAACAATTAATCTCAATAAGGCTTCATTGTACACTTCTACTTGGGGATTCTTTAATTTTCTAACTTCTTAAAATTTATTTATATTGTACAGTATTCTACCTGCATGTATGCCTGCAGGCCAGAAGAGGGCACAGAATCTCATTTATTGATGGCTGTGAGCCACCATCTGGTTGCTGGGAATTGAACTCAGGACCTCTGGAAAAGCAGCCAGTACTCTTAACCCCTGAGCCACTTCTCTAGTTGCCTAATTTTCTAACTTCTATATGCTAGTATAATTTTTTAGATGGGAAGCCTTACAAATTCAGTTTTAGACGTTTAAATGTGTATTTAAAATGAGAAGTCATTTGTCCCTAGGGTTAAAAATTCTCCTTTACAAAGGTCTGAAATTAATCTGTATCTGATATTCAAAAGCCTAGAATGTTAAGAAAATCCATTTTCAGAAGCCATTTTACTAAATTAAGCATAAAAAATTTTAAATTCTCATGACATATTTCATAGTATGATAACTGAAAAATAATTGAGTGACTACACTTTATTGTTAAATATTCAGCACTTCAGAAGGCACTTTTAAATCAATTTATATACTGACTCTTGAGACTATTTTAAATCTAACATCAACATAACAGAGATGATTTGCTTTTTTCCTTAGGTAAGGCAAAAGAAGCCATGGAAAATTAACATTATGTAATGTAAAAGTAAAAATGAAATGATGTAATGCTCTCTTCTCCCTGCAATACAAAAAGATGAATTGGAAACTTCATTGCTGCAGCTCTTAATTGCGACTCAATTTATGATTTAGTAAAATGAATTGGATGTCAATCTTTTTAAATAAGAATGAATAGAACCAGTGTTTTAATAAACACCTTCTTCCAGGAAGGTCAGCAAATCCTTAAGGCAAAAATGTCTAATAGATATTACTAAACATACAAGGTCTGGATGTATTGCTTCTTGACATGTTCTTAAATGAAATGATTTTCACTGGTGTTTGAAGGTCAACTCAACTACTTTTTGATAAAGCATCTGTGACATGATCGTTCTTGATGAACTGCTGAGCTCTTGGTCAGAAAATTAAGATGCTCTTATCAATGTAATATAGGTCTGATGGGAAAGAAGGGAAGGATATATCTGTGTTGTTAAGGGAACTTGCATCAGAATTGGCTTCTATATACAGTTGTTTTTTCTTGTGGACAATAAAGCACAAAATGCCTCTCTTGGACACCTAATGAGGATACGATAGACTCTGTGCTTCCTAATTTGCATATTCAGACATCATGCCATTAGTACAGAGCATCATGGTGTTCAAACATCTCCCTAGTAGCTGACTGCTGGTTTTCAAAGTGCCCTTGGCTCCCAAACAGCTGAAAAGACACTGGTGAGCAGATGGCTATTGTGTGATGAAAAGTCTTATTGTATTTGCCTTCTCTAATGGAGAGAAAGCCAGGACAGTCAGGCAGGTCAAGGAATGTGGGTAGGACTATGATACTGTGTCTGAAGAGAAATTTGGAAAGCTCAGTTGGATAGCTAATGACACAACTTACAGGCCCCCAGGCTGAGTCTGTACCTGCAAACATTAGGAAAGAAAGCAACGAAGCACTAAGCCAGAAATCACAGGTCCACAAGCCCTCTGAACACTATCTGACAGCACAGAAGCATTGCAATTAGATAGAATTGTGCTTTGCATTCCAGCTGCACCAATATAAAAACTGCATGACATGAGGGAATCTAAATCAGCTCTCTAAGTTGTAGTCCTCTTAAGAATAAAGAGATAACAAGAACCATACTCTTTGTTGCTGTGAAATGCCATGAAACAAAATAGATATACACAACACCAAAAATAGCATTGCTTCATGATAAGAGTTCAATAAACGTGAACATGCTTTAGCAATTATCTGGAGAATGCAGGCAAAAGTATCCAAGAGCGTGTCTTACGCTGCTTTCCCTAGGAGTAGAGCTTGACATGTTGATGATTTAAAACTAAATATAAGTGGCCATTACAGGACTATCTCTCACCTTTGTTCTATAAAAATCCGTAGGGATTTCACAAACTGACTGTCTGTATCTAATCCCATTTTGTATTCAATAAGTCTGTGCTAGTAGTTTGAAATCAGCTATGACATTTAACCTAACAAAGGTTATAATCAACCCCTCCCCTTTTCCATTTCAGAAAATTGTCAAGCATTTACCAGTACACCCTTTCTTGTAATTAAATTGCAAAAACTATTTATAAGCCTAACTCCTACATAGGATTTACAAGGTGCCATAAAGGCTAAGTGGGGAAATTGCCAAGTATCTGTGAACAGCTAAAAGATCCAAGTTCCTCAAGTGACCTTTTAGAAATTATTTTTTTTAAATTTCTTTGTGTGTGCCATTAAAATTTGTTTTGTTTGTGCCATATGCACAGTGTATATGTTTTTGTGTATATATACATGAACATATGACACACACACACACACATGGTAAGCAAGGAAGGATGTCCCCACAAAGGAGAGAAGAAAAAGAGTAGTTGCATAAACATAAATGAATGTCCATGGGAGTTGAGGCCAGAATATGACATCGTGTGACACATGTCAATAGATAAATATTTTGGTAGTAGGAGCTGTGGGCTGCATTCCTGCCACCCGGCTCCTGGCCACCTGGCTAGCTTATGCCCCGAAATAACAACACAAAAACTGTATTCATATAAACACTACCTGGCCCACTATATCTAGCCTCTTCTTGGCTAACTCTCATATCTTTCTTAACCCATATTTAGTAATATGTGTAGCACAATGAGGTGGTGTCTTACCGGGAAAAATTCAGCATGTCTGACCTGCATCCATCTTGGGCTGGAGCTTCATCGCATCTGCCCTGGAGAGGAGTGGCATGGCATCTGAGCTCACTTCCCTTCTTCCCAGCATTCTGTTCTGTCTACTCCACCCACCTAAGGGCTGGCCTATCAAATGGGCCAAGGCAGTTTCTTTTTTAACCAATGAAATCAACAGATTGACATATGACCTTCCCATATCATAATTTCTCCACTTTGGTTTGGAAACAAGTTTTCTCATGGGACCAGGAGTTTGCTGATTGCCTAGTTCCTGGGAACCCTCTATCTTCCTATCCCTTAACACTGGCATTAGCAATGCTCATTGCCATACATGGCTCTTTTTTTTTTTTTTTTGCATGGGCACTAGAGACCTAAAGTCAAGTCTAGACTGAGAAGATTGAGCAGGAAATCATCAAGCACATTGAACACAGAGATTACCATGGTTGCTTTCCTCAGAAGCATTCTGTACATTCCTCATAGACAGTTTCAGGCTAGTGGAGCGTATTTCTAGAAGAAAGTAAGCAATATCACCAGAAAATGATTTCAAACCATACCAAAAGAGTTCCTATAAACCAGATTTACCCAGTGTTGTACAGAACCCAACTTGTGGGGACCATTACAAAGTAGGTCTCATGGAGAATATGGAAACATCAGTCCTAAGGATTCTTTTAGTGTTTCAAAGCAATGATATCAAATAAATTTGGTCTTACAAATCTCCAAATATCATAAAAACAGAGCAAAATAAAAATGAAACACTCAAAATTTATTTTCCAAATTCAACCAGTCCTTAAGGGAATTGGAACAAAGTTTTGATTATCCCCCTGCAGGTGACGCTCCATCCCAACAACATGAGGGGCTCAGCTTCATCAAAAACCACATGCTATTGATGAAAAACATGCCAGATAGCCTAAATCTAACATAAAAGGCCGTAAGAAGTAGATTTCTCAAGTTCTTCTAAACCTCTTGGAGCCATGCAGTGTACGTCTAAAAGGAATACAGGTAGTCCCCAATGTTTATTTGTGACAATAGATCAAGTGACATATTTTTTGAATTTGATAAATAGATATCAAACACAAATTAAAAGTACCAATAAGTTTTATTTTAATATCTCATTGGCAAAATATATATTTAGCTAGACAATGATATATATATATATATCCTAAAAAAATCAAACAAAATGTTAATATTTGAAGTTGTTCTCATACATAGGCCTTTTCAAATTTTTAGGATTGTTTCCATGTCCTCCTCTCAGAGATAGCCTTCTTTTCTAATACTGCCCTTCTTCTTTCATCCCTCTTCACTCTTCCCACTTTAGTTTTTTATGCTGTAATTTATGATTTTTTTTTATTTATTTCACATGGCCTATGAAACATAAGATTAATTGGTTGCTTGTGACACAAAGCTTTTCTGGATCACTAAGAAAGGACTTTTAATTTAGTTGTTATTGTGCCCCTTATAATATTTTACAATGCCTCCTCCACAATTTAAGCTTCACAGGAATGATTACCATGTCTGTTCTCATAGCTGTTGTCTTTCAACTCACCAAGACAGTGACAGAGTGTAAGTGCTTGCAGAATAAGTAGATCTGATCATTTTTAGCATGCATAAAAAACTGTTATATACTTTTTAAGCATTATATAAAATTCCTCATACTAGAGTTTCCTATGTAGTATTCCTCTTCTTTTTGATATAAATTAATAGTGTTTCTAGCATTTCTGATGCTAAAATGAAGGGAAGGTGAAAATGGACATGTGAAAGGCTATAAAAAAGAAGAAGAAAAGTAATAGAGGGAATAAATATGGCCAATATTCATTCTATTCATATATGGAAATTCATAATGAAACATCTGACTTTGTTCAATTATTACATGCTAATAATAAAATACATAATTTATATTTACAATGTATTATTGCCATAGTGTTTGAGATATATAAAGCATGATAATTGTATTCCATTTGCAGCATTATCAAGTAATAGCATCAATATTATCATTATAAAATAATTATAGTTTTCCTTTGACTATGCAAAAGTTAACTCAAGAATTGACTTTATCTCAAAATAGATCTGTTGCATTTTGATATTTTCTCTTCTGCCTCCAGTTATATTTCTAGCACATAGCAGATACCTATATTTGAAACTTAGCAGTGAAGGTCTATTGCATATATTTTTCAAATATTTCACATTAAGATTTCACTATTTGCATAGCCATTTAAAATTTGTATTTATCGCATTATATACACAAAGGCTCTCATATTATATTATATTATATTATATTATATTATATTATATTATATTATATTTACAAAGTCTATATAGAAGGCTCTAGGCCAAAAAGTGTGAAAATATGTATGGTGATAGTAATACTAGTAAACTTGATTTGACCATTCTGCACTGTATACATATTATATTATATTATATTAATATATATTATATATACACACATACAATGAAACATATTATTGTACTCCAAAATGTATTCAAGGTAATTTTAATGACAAATTCTAAAACCTGTCCCCTAGACTGCTCAAATAATGCCTGCATATACAGACTATTTTGCAGAGGAATGTCTTTTAGACAAACTCTTAGATACATTTGTTTTCTAATGTGGACATAAATTGCCAGATACAGGAATTAGATTTTGTTTTTGAAAAAAAAACTTTATGAAAGAGATATTTAAGAAAGAGTCATACCCTGATACCTCTATGTTTCTATCCTTATGTATGGGTATCGTTGCTCTCATGTCCTAGAGCTGATCTTCAAGTCATTCCATGTTTCATCATCTCTGATTTGAAGATGATCACATGACTACCATCCCTTAAATCCTGCCTGTACACCGTATCACAATTAACTGACCCCTAAAACCATTTTATTCATGGTGTACCATTTGAGGTAATCTTGACCCAATCTGGAAAGGTGTTCAGATTTTCATTTATTTTTTTTTTATTTTTATGGTGTGTGTGTGTGTGGTGTGTGTGTTATTTAGATGCTCTAAAATGCATATATCCTTTTCTGAAAGAATGGAGTATTTAGAATGTATTTAGTTTTAATCTTTTGTTTAATAAAAATGGTGTTGATTATTCTACCCCCATGCTCCCCCCTTAAAAATTGCAAAGGCTATCAAATTTATTTTGCCAAGATTACAGGCCATTGAAATCCACAATTTTTCTATAGCTTCCCAAAGGCACTAAGTGATCTTTGTGGAAGTCTTTCTGGCTTTATCTATCAGTGTGACATCTTATATTTCCCACCCCACCCGCCAGAACATATAGTTGACTGATCACCTCTACAATGTGGAGGAATTTTGTGCTTGTCAAGAAAGCTTTGAGAAAAGGAGTGAGATGGGGATCTAAGTTTCCACCCTGGTAACTGTGTGCATCATCTATTAATAATGTCATCTCTCAAGGCAACTATCAAATAAGATAAACTATGAGAATTTGCAGAAGTATCTAAGGAGAAAAGTGCTCAAAGTCCATACCTCTAGAGATGATCTCATTTTCCCGCTCTCAGCTGACAAGGCATGGAACTCTATGAGAAGTTGAAGTGTCCTTAGTGTGGAAGTTAATATGCATAGTCTGCCTGCTACTGAACCCTGGACCCCATGAGATTCACTACTTTGCTGAATTCAGCCTTTCATTGCACTATAGTACTAAAACTTTAAGAAAACAGAAAGCACATGATGACTCGGGTCATATAGTAATTCTTATTTATATAACTTCTGATTATCCAAGCATAGGAAAAGACAAGGCTGCAGATGTGTGCCTCCTTCTTATTTGTCATGGGTGGGAGATCTAATCAGCACCAACAAAGATATGCTAAACCTTAATGCAGAGACACAAAAGTTCCAGAAATGTTCTGGCTCCAGTGAAAATTCTTATATATTGTTTAGTGTCTCTTTTGGGACTGTCTGCAGCCTTTAGTAGTTCTCAATTAGAGAAAGCCACAGTCTTTCATCAATGAATGCTTTTGTTTGGTGGTGCTAAGTGGCTACAAATCTGATATAATTTTCCTTAGAGGTAGTAAGTTTTTGTTTACCTAGGTTTCTGTAAGTACTTAGTATTACAGTTCATGCAGAAATAAATGAAACAAACACTTTCATTTATTATTATGGACCATGATGGTGCAAGGGGTATACTCAGTATCAAGAAGGTCTGTAGATTCCCAAAGAAAAGCAATGGAACCTAAGCAACAGATATAGAACAGAATGTCTAGGCCAAAGACATTAGAACAAAAATTCCTTTCCCCAAGCTTAATATGACTTCAGATTTCCTTTTTTATTTTTCAGATGTATGGAGGAAAAAGAACATGCTTTAAATGGAGAGAGTAGGGATTCTGACAATATAATGTAGTTTCAATTCCCTCAGTTCTTCAATGCTGATTTATTTTGGGGGACAGGTTCTCACTATGTAGCCCTGGGTGGCCTGGAACCTCAATATCTATGCTGACTAGAATTCACAGAAATCTGCCTGCCTCTGCCTCCTGAGTGCTTGAGTTAAAGGCTTCCATCATCCCATGAGGCTCAAAGTTGATCCTCATTATGGGTATTTCCATAAGCTAACAAATGAACCAAGTCCAGACTGACTTAATAATTAAACAAACATCCCTAATTTGAATTCCAGATAGGGACAAGGTAGGAATACAAGGTAGGGACTCTCAAAGATTTTCCCACTTCTTCTTACTTGGCTATCAGATATGATTTGGTGCCTAAAATACCTAGTTGCATAGCTTATTTCACCAGGCTCTGTATATGCTCTTTTCACAGTACTGGCTGGATTCATAAGTTTGGTTTTCAGCTTTGAAATTTGCTTCACTAGGGTCAGAATGTACTGATCAATATTCTAAATCTTTCACTAGTTTCTTAGGAGAATTTGTGGCAATAACTAAACTATCAGTACTAAAAAAATAGAATAATAAGTCCCTCCTAGTTATTGGAAATATTAAACAAAGATGATTCATATTTAATGTACTTATCAGACTATCTTCATGGGCGATGTTATGCTAAATGTTAACTATGCTTAGTGTCATCCCTAATCATCTATATAAACTTCTTTTTTTTTTTTTTAAATAATTTTTTTTTATTAAGAAAAGAAGAAAAAAAAACATAAACAAAAAACAAGTTTCCACCTCCTCCCAGCCTCCCATTTCCCTCCCCCTCCTCCCACCCTTCTCCCCCTCCTCCCACCCTTCTACCCCTCCCCCCACTCCTCTCCCCCTCCCTCTCCAGTCCACAGAGCAGTCCAGGTTCCCTGCCCTGTGGTAAGTCCTAGGTCCTCCCCCCTCCGTCCATATCTAGGAAGGTGAACATCCAAACTGGCTAGTCTTCCACAAAGCCAGCACATTAAGTAGGATCAAAACCCCGTGCCATTGTCCTTGGCGTCTCATCAGCCCTCATTGTTCGCCATGTTCAGAGAGTCCGGTTTTATCCCATGCTTTTTCGGTCACAGTCCAGCTGGCCTTGGTGAGCTCCCAGTAGATCAGCTCCACTGTCTCAGTGGGTGGGTGCACGCCTCGTGGTCCCGACTTCTTTGCTCATGTTCTCCCTCCTTCTGCTCCTCATTGGGACCTTGGGAGCTCAGTCCAGTGCTCCAGTGTGGGTCTCTGTCTCTGTCTCCATCCATCACCAGATGAAGGTTCTATGATGATATGCAAGATATTCGTCAGTATTGCTCTCGGATAGGGTCATTTCAGGTTCCCAATCCTCAGCTACCCAAGGAACTAACTGGGAACCTCATGTTGGGCACTTGGGAGCCCCTCTAGGGTCAAATCTCTTGCTCACCCTAAAGTGGTTCCCTTAACTAAGAATTGTGGTTCCGTGCTCCCCTATCCACCTTTCCTTTATCCCAATTCTCCTGATTCCCCAAATCCCCCCTCCTTCCCTTCTACCTTTTCTCTCCCCATCTCCCCTTACCCCCATCCCACCCCACCCCCAAGATCCTAATTTTCTCCCCGGCAATTGGGTCTACTTCCCTTAGCCAAGAGGATAACTATATGTTTTTCCTTGGGTTCACCTTCTTACTTAGCTTCTTTAGGTTCACCTATTGTAGACTCCGTGGCGCTAATTTATGGCTAGAAACCAATTATGAGCGAGTACATCCCATGTTCATCTTTTTGGGTCTGGGACACCTCACTCAGGATAGTGTTCTCTATCTCCATCCATTTGCCTGCAAAATTCGAGAAGTCATTGTTTTTTACCGCAGCGTAGTACTCTAGCGTGTATATATTCCATACTTTCTTCATCCATTCCTCCATTGAAGGGCATCTAGGTTGCTTCCAGGCTCTGGCTATTACAAATAATACAGCTATGAACATAGTTGAACAAATGCTTTTGTCATATGATAGAGCATCTCTTGGGTATATTCCCAGGAGTGGTATTGCTGGGTCCAGGGGTAAGTTGATCCCGAACTTCCTGAGAAACCGAAACACTGACTTCCACAGTGGTTGCACAAGATGGCATTCCCACCAGCAATGGATGAGGGCACCCGTTCCTCCACAGCCTCTCCAGCAAAGGTTATCCTTGGTGTTTTTGACTTTAGCCATTCTGACAGGTGTAAGATGATATCTCAAAGTTGTTTTGATTTGCATTTCCCTGATTGCTAAGGAAGTTGAGCACGACTTTAAGTGTCTTTTGGCCATTTGAACTTCCTCTGCTGAGAATTCTCTGTTCAGTTCAGTGCCCCATTTTTTAATTGGGTTAATTAGCATTTTAAAGTCTAGTTTCTTGAGTTCCTTATATATTTTGGAGATCAGACCTTTGTCTGTTGTGGGGTTTGTGAAGATCTTCTCCCAATCAGTAGGCTGCCTTTGTGTCTTATTGACTATGTCCTTTGCTTTACAGAAGCTTCTCAGTTTTAGTAGGTCCCATTTATTCAATGTTGCCCTTAATGTCTGTGCTTCTCGGGTTATACATAGGAAGCGATCTCCTGTGCCCAGCTCCTGTAGGGTACTTCCCACTTTCTCTTCTATCAGGTTCAGCGTGTTCGGGCTGATATTGAGGTCTTTAATCCATTTGGACTTGAGCTTTGTGCACGGTGATAGATAAGGGTCTATTTTCATTCTTCTACAAGATGACATCCAGTTGTGCCAGCACCATTTGTTGAAGATGCTTTCTTTCTTCCATTTTTCGATAAAGGAGCTAAAAGTATAAACTTCTTAAAACTATCCTATAGATCAAGAGTCTTTCTTGAACTGTAACGAGAACAGTGGCTGGATATGAAGAGAATAGTTAGAAACGTTTTCCTTTTTATTATAGACTCAGCTTTCAAACATATCTCTCCAGAAAGTGAGTACCACATATCTACCTATATTCTGTTCAGTGTTTGACTCACTGGATTATCTCTACCCAATTCTGACACTGTGATGAGTCATGTTATACATTTACTCAAATAGCTGTCCTCTTAGTTATAGGAACACTTGATTGAAGACTCATATATGCCTTTGTGATGTGGTGTAGGAGGGTCTTCTGTCTATGTGTTACTTTCATTGGTTAAATAAAGAAGCTGCCTTGACCTTTCGATAGGCCAGCCCTTAGGTGGGTGGAGTAGACAGAACAGAATTCTAGGAGGAAAAAGACAGTGAGGCAGATGCCATGGCTCTCCTCCCCGAGATGGACACTGGCTAGATTCATGCCGGTAATCCATGACTTTGTGGTGCATGCAGATTATTAGGAATGGGTTAGTCAAGTTGTGAGAGTTAGCCAATAAGAGGTTAGAGATAATGGGCCAGGCAGTATTTTAATTAATACAATTTCTGTGTGGTTATTTCAGGCATAAACTAGCCAGGTGGCCGGGATGGGGCCTGCTGCACCTCATTACTACAGTGATAAGATTCTAACCATTCCCTTTCTCTTACTGTTTGTTTAATATTGGTCAGTTGTGTCTAACTGTGTGTGACAAAATGTTGGGCTAATCACCACTTTTGGCAATTTCCTTCCTAATCCCCCCATTTTGTTTTCTTATGTCAACAGGTGAGTAGAGATGAAACCAATATATTTGATAGAAGCACCAATCTGAGTCAATTTCAAAAGTATGGAAAAAATCACCTGTAGATGAAAGTTTCTGTCACACCTGGTCCCTCCTGGTTCCTCAGTCATTCAGTCCCAAAGAAACATACAGACAGGTATATTATTTATAAACTGTTTGGCCTATTAGTTCAGGCTTATTATTAACTAGCTCTTATAACTTAAATTAACCCATAATTCTTATCTACGCTAGCCACATGCCTTGATACCTTTTCTCAGTGAGGCATTCTCCTTCTCTTGCTTTCTATGCATCTGGCTGAAGACTGACTCTGCCTTTCCTCTTCCGAGAATTCTCTTTGTCTGGTTACCCTGCCTATATTTCCTGCCTGGCTACTAGCAAATCAGTGTTTTATTAAACCAATATGAGTGACAAATCTTTACAGTGTACAAGAACATTATCCCACAATCACCACCATTTTTATAGTATATGATTCATGGTTACAACCAAAGAGAAGGAAGGGTTCTTTGTGGCTCACAATCAAAAGTTTTAGTCCATAGTCCTTGATTTAACAGATTCTGGAACCACAGTGAGGAAGAACATTATAGCAACCGGGACTGTGAAATACCCTATTGAACACATGAAGGACAGAAGCAAAAGAGTGGTAGAGAGGTGTCTAAAACAAAATACGGTTTACAAATATCTGTCCACAAAGACCAACTAAATTTCACAACCTATGTTATAAATTATTCCAAAATAATATAAAGCAAGCTTTCAATACATGAGTCTTGAAACAGGACACAATCTAAACAGTAACACTGGACTTTCCCCATCCTTACAAAATATTTTGCTACATGTAGATTGGTGACATAAAGAACACAGCAAACACAGCACATTCAATTTAAAAACATCAATTTAGATGAAAGTGTATAAAACAACTGACATCAATCCATCATTCATAAAAACATGGCTAGTCTCAGCTTTGACTTTACCAATCCTACATTTCCCTATCTGATAGAGTTGTCTGTTTATTTAATTATTCCAGTTTTCTAAATTTACTAATAACCAGTGATTGCATTACTAGTATTGAACACTATTACTATAATCCTACAATCATGAGAGATAAAGATCTATTTTCAGTACTACACATTTGAAATCATATAAATCAGAATTCACATATGTAAGATGCTATAAAGCAAAACTGTTAGTGTGCTGACATTTTTAACTGCAAAGAAGATGGAAAATAAAAGACGGAAGTTGGCCTAGGCTCAGTCCCTCAACAGTAGTTAACAACGTAATTAGGAAATGAGCATGCGTAGCTCCACACACTTGTACATGTTTCATATATGTATACACACAATGGAGGTGGTAGCAGGATAGAGATAATATGCTTAAAAGAAATGTGAAAGATGACATAGAAAAAAAAACAACGTGAGATAGGAGTAACAGACTTTTTAAATGATAATTTATTGAAAATTATGACAAGAATGACTCATACGAGGAAAAATGTTGATATCACAGCACATAAGAATAACAATCCCTAATTTCACATGAACATATATACAGAGAAACAATTGAAGTTTAGTCTTAACACAATTTTAAATACTTGGAAAAGTATGAGTTCTTCTCAATGTTGACAAATATCACTGTCAGTGTGACAAAATAACTTAATACCTAACCCAAGGATATCTCCATCTCTGATTTAAGGTAGATAGGTTGAATGTATTATGACAAAGTTTCTTATGAAAGTTCTGTCATTCAATCAAATATGATTATGGCATTGTTCCTACAACATTGTTTCTAATTATAATTTGCATGGTAGCAAAATTAAGTATACAAATGCATTTAATGAAAGGCTTCGTTATCATACCTTCTGGCCCTGCCCAACCACAAGTTGGTGCATAAACAGGTAATTGGTATTTTTAGTTCCCTATTTTGATTTATGATGTTCTTTGAGTAACATAAACTATGAGTGATTATTCTTGCTTTCCTCACACTTTTATAAGAAAGGTGATATATATATATATATATATGGCATAATATTCTGTACTTATTTCATGCACCTATTAATCTTCATTTAATCAGTAAAGTTTCCTCTTTCATGCCTAATAGTTCATTGTGAATACATCCTAATTTAGTCAGTCAACTGAAGGTAGATATTTACATTTATTTTGATATTACAAATAATACTATAACTGCAAGCAGAAGCAAATAGCAAAATAAGTATAAGCTTACCCAGTGGATGATTACATCTGTACTTCAGTATTGAAGGCGATCATGAAGTTAAATTGCATTTGGATTATGCTACTTGCATTCCTATCAATAATATGAAGGCATCATTTCCCTAGGCCACAGATCCACTAATGATGGGTTTTTCGTTCTGAAAGGTAATTGATGACATCTCAAAATCCTTTAAAATATATGCTCTCTCTTTAGAAGTGGAAGGTTATTTGAAAATTAGATAGACACACTTTCTATTCTGAAAACATTTCTATTAGCTTACCTCTTAGGCCCATTTGTATAGTTGATCTATACCTGTCTACTGGGATAGATAGTCCTTTGTCTGTGAGTTTTCTCACATTCTCTATTTGTACTGTGCTTTTCATTTCTTGCTTCAAGGATTTTAATATCAATTCTTGCCTAAGAATAATGGCATATCTTATGACACAGCATTAAAGAGTAGTTCATCTCATCATTAATGATGGTAGTAGCTGAGCATTAATATTTTATACATGACAAGTATGCAAGATAGCGCTGATGCCAGATAAAATTCAGTATAAACAGTTATATTAGTTCATTCTTTATCACTAATATAATAAGAAGGTCTGGTTTATTTAAAAAAAAAACAGGTATTTTGTGGCTCAGAGTTCCATTACAAAACTGAGGTGCCTCATCCAATGAAGTTTTCTTGCTGTAAAAGTTTTAAATCAGTGTAAGAAATCATAAAGCTGAGATAGAGAATAGCAGGTAATAAAACCAGCCAAACTGCCATGTAAGTAGACCCAATCTAATCAGAATCCATTAAACAATTAACACAGTAGTTCTTTCTGTCATCCATCACGACAGAACCTTAATCTTATCTGACCCTACTTGTTAATATAAAAACCTCAGATATCTCAACATGATTTTAGAAAGGTTGAAATCATGTTAAAGCCATAAATACAGTTAAATTAATCTTTTCCAAAATAATTACTTTTAGCATAAGTATATCACCAATTGATCATGAAATATATGTATACTAAAAAATTTATTCATCTGTCATTCAGACTTAACTGTACATTCTGAATATTCATTTGCTGACTTCAACAACTTTAATTATACTTTCATATTTTTGAGATCAAAGTACTGTGTCTATGGTTCATTGATCTCAAAGCATGTATCTAACCATTAATTTATAAAATTTTAAAATGCTACAAAACTGGCCAGGATAAATACAAAGTTTATAGTCCTGAGAATTGAGCCCCAAATTTTGCAAATGCTAAGCAAATGTTCAACCACTGAGCTGTGGTTCTAGATAAGACACTTTAAGGACATGAAGCTCCAATGTGCAAGCAAAATATACAGGCTGTGAACAATACACCCTCAGCACCCATTTACTTAGTATGCACTTTGAATGGCACAAAGTTGTTATTAGTAGTTTTCAAGAGAGTAACATCCTATTCAAGGTTTTCAATCATTGCTTGATAAACTATTTTCCATTTAAATGCACTCTCCTATCCATTAGCTTTTCTCAGTTCATCATAGTAATAACTATGGGCACATCCAATCCTTTGCCACATCAGCTCTTTAAATGTGTGTTGACAACTATCAGCATTGCTTATTTCTCTCTAATACATATTTTTAGTTCCATCCATTACCTGTTATAAAATGTTATTTCATTTTTGCTTATACAATAGTAAATATTGATTTTACACAAGTTATACACCAGGTATTGTGCTAGGTGAAATGAAATGGAAATGAACCATAAAAAAAATCACCACTCCTTGAGACAGTCTTAGTCTAATGAGGTAGGGCAGGTCCAGATACATAGAGGACATAATAAGGAGTACTATAAAAATTGGTGAGCAAGATATTTTAAGAAGAATGAAAAGCTGGTTCGACTTGGGAGGAAAAGAAGACAGTAGGTAGGAAGGGAAAGGTTTAGCCAGAGCTTGGAATTTGATACCTGAACCTTGAGTGTTCTATTCGAAGTTTCAGGTGGAACTAGAGAAATGGAAATTGCTAAATTCAATCAGTGATAAGGGGTGAATTTGACTGAAATATATTCTATACAGGTATGAAAAGGTCATGATTAAATTAAGAATAATTAACACATGCTAGTAAAAATGGCAATTGAATTAAAAATTTGAAAACTCTATGTTCATTAGTTATCATTCAGTTAGTGTACTCTTTCACCTGTGTTTCAGAAGGTTTATATTCAACTGCTGCATTGTTGTTGTTGACAGAATTTTAAGTATACAAGTCTCAAATTCACTAAATGCACAGTATATGGACCAATTTCATTGTCTTTCATTTGCAAGTATTAACCATCATAAGTAACTTAAATGAAGTAAAACACTTGCTAATTTCTTCAGTTGCATCCTTTTCCAGTACTAATGTAGCATTTCTATATAACTGATGTGTCGTAAGAAAATTAATTTCTTTGCCAAGGCCAACATCAGTGGGTGATTGATTCACTTGTATCTTTAGTCATGGTTTCATAACAAGAATATCAGGGAAGATGTGTTATCTGGGAGCTAGTAATCAACGTATTTTTATAGTTCTTTCTACCTTAACCATTCAGCCAAATAACATTCCAAGATGTATCACTGAATTGAAGCATGAATTCTCATGTCAAGAAAATATTTATGTAGTTTAGATTCAGTTTATCTCCTAGAAAACAATTTTTCACAAGCCATTTTAAGTTCCTCAAATCTGGTTGTTACCTCCATTTTAATCTTATTTAAAACTAAATATGAATTCATATTTCTTATTGGTGTCCTTACCATGTTCTATTTTTCTACAATAGGCTTTACTCTGATTTACTCAGAAACAACACAAATATAGTTATTTGCAATAAGTACAGCACAGACACAATGGCAGAGAGAGGATGTACATGTGTTTATAAAGACATCATGCAAAGAAGTAACACACATAAACATTGTCCAATGAAAAATGATGACTACATATATTTTCAACTTAGAAAAAAATGAAAGGAACAAACCTGATAATATGCTTAATTTCATTTTTAAATATATGAAAAGCTGGAGAGATGGCCCATTTGTTAAGAGTATTAGCTGCTCTTCTAGCAGAGGCTTACTAACAGTCTTTAGTTACAGGGTCCCATTGTCTTTTTCTGCCCTCTGTGGGAACCAAGCATACATGCAAGCAAAATACTCACATAAAAAATAAAACAAAATAGGATAAAGTAAAATAAAATAATTTCATAAAGGATATGTATTTTAAAATGACAACTTGGCCAGACAAAATGACCATTAACACAAAGTATTTGCAATCTTTATTAAATTTATTTAAATTTATTAAAGAAATTCTTTATTTCTTCCCTGACCCAGGGGTGGTTCAGTAGTTGACTGTTCAGTTTCCATGAGTTTGTAGGCTTTCTGGGGGTAGAATTATTGTTAAATTCTATCTTTATACCATTGTGATCTGATGAGTTACAGGTGGTTACTAATATTTTTTAGTATCTTTGGATGTTTGCTTTATTACCAATTATGTGATCAGTTTTTGAGAAGGTTCCATGAGATGCTGAGAGGAAGGTATATTCTTTCTTATTTGGATAGAATGTTCTATAGATGTCTGTTAAGTCCATTTGATTCATTATCTCCATTAGTTCTCTTATTTCTCCTTTAGGTTACTGTCTTATTGATCTGTCCATTGGTGAGAGAGGAGTGTTGAAGTCTCCTACTATTAGTGTGTGCAGTTTGATGGCTGCCTTGAGTTCTAGTAATGTTTCTTTTACATAGGTGGGTGCTTTTATATTAGGGGCATAGATATCAGGATTGAGACTTCATCCTGATGAATTGTTCCTGTTATGAGTATAATGTGTCCATCACCATCTCTTCTGACTGATTTTAGTTTGAAGTCAATTTTGTTAGATATTAGTATAGCCACACCTGCTTGTTTCTTAAGTCTGTTTTATTGAAAAACCTTTTCCCAACACTTTAACCTGAGTAGATATCTGACTTTGTGGTCGAGGTGTGTTCCTTGTAAACAATAGAATGTTTGATCCTGTTTTCACATCCATTCTCTTAACCTGTGCCTTTTTATAAGTGAATTGAGTCCATTGATATTAAATGATATTAATGACCAGTGGTTGTTAACTTGGGTTATTTTTATTTTTGGTGGTAGAGTTTGTGTGTTTCCCTTCTTTGAGTTTTGCTGGTGGAGGGTTGTTAGATGTCCTAGTTATTGTGGGCATTGTTGGGTTTCTTCAGTTGTGATTTTCCTTCTATTACTTTCTGCAAGGCTGGATTTGTGGATATGTATTGTTTAAATTTGTTTTTATCCTGTAATATCTTGTTTTCTCCATTGATGGTGAATGAAAGCTTGGCAGGGTATAGTAGTCTGGGATTGCATCCATGGTCTCTTAGTTTCTGCAACACATCTATCCAAGACCTTCTGGCTTTTATGGTTTCCATAGAGAAGTCAGGTGTAATTCTGATAGGTTTACCTTTATAAGTTACTTGACCTTTTCCTTTGCAGCTGTTAATATTCTTTCTTTATTCTGTATGTTTTGTGTTTTGATTATTATATGGCAGGGGCATTTTTTTATACAGTCTATTTGGTGTTCTGTATGCTTCTTGTACCTTCATAGGAATATCGTTCTTTAGGTTGGGAAAGTTTTGTTCTATAATTTTGTTGAATATATTTTCTGGGCATTTGAGCTGTAATTCTTCTCCTTCTTCTAACCCTATTATTCTTAGGTTTTGTCTTTCTATGGTGTCCCAGATTTCCTGGTTATTTTGTGATGAGAATTTGTTGGATTTGCTCTTTTTTTTTTGATCAGTTTATTTATTTTCTTTATAATGTCTTCAGCATCTCAGTTTCTTGCTTCTATTTCTTGTATTCTGTTGGTTATATTTGTGTCTGTAGTTTCTGTTCATTTACCCATATTTTCCATAGCCTTCCATCCCTCGGTTTGTGTTTTCTTCATTGCCTCCATTTCAAGTCTTGGAGTGTTTCCATTACCTGTTTGATTGATTTTTCTTGGTTTTCTTGGGTATCTTTGAGGGATTTATTCATTTCTTCTAACTTTTTGTTAGTCTTCTCATCCATTTCCTTAAAGGAGTTTTTTAAATCCTGTTTAATGGTATCTAACATTTTTATCATGTTACATCTAAAGTCAATTTCTTCTACTTCTTCTGGATTAGGGTGTTCAAGTCTTCCTGTTGTACGTTTGCATGATTCTGGTGTTATCATGTCACAGTAGGTCACAGGAAGCTTGTTGCAGTTGCAACTTAAATTTGTGTTGTGATATATCACTATTTGCTAAATAACTGGGTGTTTATATTTCTTACAGCCAGACATTGACAAACATCTCATCTCCCAATAGATTACCTAATAGAATATCTTAGACTAAAGTGCTATTCTAGTCTTGCCTTGAGTTAATGTCCTTAAACCTTACTTTTCAAAATATCATTGGGCAATACTTATGTCTTTAGAACATATATAAAACTCCTTTGTACACACATGCATATATTTGTTCTGTTATTTTGTTTGTGTTATGCTTTTCTACAAATGACTGTCTATTTACTGTATATATTATATTTTTCAAGAAACAATATTTAAAATATTAAATGGAAAAACATTTTGCAAGAAAAACATAGTCAAGCACCTCATAAAACAACCAACAAAATCAGTAATGGTAAGCTTCTTATTCCTGGATCGGGGCATATATGAAAGGTACCAAGCAATATGAATATCACTTAAGAAGCTTATCATATGATCCTTAAATATTTGGAAGAAAGTATTTCTATTGTGGTGCAAAGTTAGATTAATTGGGATAATCTGGTTTGTCTGGTTATATTAAAATGTTGTATTATTTATATACTACTTGAATTGTGATAAGCAATTTAATTACTGCACACCTTAATTTCATCTTTCTAAATATGGTGAAAATAATCAACCCTTTATTTTAAGATGAAATGTTTTATGGTAGCTAAAGAATTTGAAATATCAACAAACAAAATTTAAGCAATCGATATATGTTAACTAGCTGCAATCCCAGTGGTAGAATTCATCATTAAAGTAACACACAATATCAAAGCCAGCATGGGATACATACACAATATTTAAATATATATATATTGCATAAAGCAACGAAATTACTCTGATAGCTTGGACCTCTAATTGCAGTTCTTAGGTAGCAAGAGGATTGCCTTGAATATAAAGTCAGCTTGGGATACATACTAAGGTAAGTCACTGTGGTCTACAAAATAAGAAAATGTCTCAAAACAACAACAATCAAAAAATAAAAAATGTTTAAATCTATAATAATAAAAACTTTAATAAAAATTAGCATACCTTCTTGACTAACACTAAAAGTTATTCTCTACTTTTTATATTTTTTTCCTTGGGATATAATACAGGACACATTTCTCAGTTACTAAAATTAGAGATATTATTAAAAGAAACTATATACATGGCACAGGATAGTTTTAATCTTTTATTCATTATTGTATTGTTGGTTATTATTCTTGTAGTTTCTTTTATCCAGAAAACAGAAAAGTGAAAAGAAGAAACTTAAAGCCATTAGACATTCTTAATTTTGCTCAACATTCCTAGCCATCAAGGACATACATATCAGAACTACTTTGAGATTCAATCTTACTCTAGTAAGAATGGGTATTACCAAGCCCAAAAATAACAATAGATGCTGTTGCGACTGTGGGAGGAAGGGTGCCCTATACACTTTTAGTGGGTGTGTAAATTGATGCAGCTACTGAGAAAATCAAGTTGAAATTTCTCAAAAGTATTAAAAAAGGATCCTAATATACAGACTTCATATCCCACCCCAGAGATTCATGAAATATTCTTTATTTCAGTATTCACAATAGTAAGGAAAGGAAGTCATTGTTGTATGGGGGAAGGCCCACTTGTTCTTCCCAGCTGCCTAGCTAGCTTACACCCAAAATAATCGCACAGAAACTGTATTAATTAAAACACTGCTTGGCCCATTAGCTCTAACTTCTTATTGGCTAACTCTTACATATTAACTTAACCTGTCTTCATTAATCTGTATATCGCCACATGGCAGTGGCTTACCTGGAAAGATTCAGCATGCCTGTCTCTGGTGGCTCCATGTTTCTCTCCAACTCTGCCTTTCTTCCTCCCATAATCCAATTCTGTCTTCCCCACCTACCTAAGTTCCGCTCTATCAACTAGGCCAAAGCAGTTTCTTTATTCATTAACCAATGAAAGCAACACATAAACAGAAGGATCTCCTACACCAAGTCATCTTCGATGACCATTAACTGAAGAATGATTTAAAAAGTGGGATGCATATACATATGTGCATATATATGCAAATGTAGTTCAGTAACAAATAAAAATGAAATTTGCAGAGAAATGGATGAATCTGAGAAAAAATGACAATTAAAATCTTTCTTGTGTGTGATTTTTTTTGTTGGGGGGCATAAAACTGAAAATAGAACTAAGAAAGTGGCAGGAGAGATGTTGAGGAAGAGAGGATGGGAATAGTATACATGTGACATGAGTGTTTAAAAGAAGCTATGCAGACTGGGAGGCAACACATAGCAAGCAAATGGGGGAGAAGGGGAACAGTAGGATTAGCAACAACAGCAAAATGAGTCCTGAAAATGTCATAAGGAAATATAACATTTTATGTCCTAATTACATAGATCAAAGTAGAAGACTAAGGAAAATAAAATTTTACATCTTGAGACATTCAGACTGGAGGTACACAACAATATGGTCTGGGATGACGATATCAGCAGAATACAAAATAGAGCCTTGGGGGATGTTTATGTATGTGATGCACGTGTATTGCAGCTTAGACTGTGGCCCAGAAAGATAAACAGAATGAGGAGCAGAAAACATATGATCTTGTGTATTTCAGGAATCAATCTGGGTACATAATATTGAATAAAGAGGGGACGTGTAACTAAGACGACCTGGAATTCTAACAGGTAAAAATCAAATGAAATATGTACTCACCGTTTCCTATTATAGTTTCTTTTCTCAACACAGTTTATACTAGGGCAAAGAGCCTTGGAAAATACATCTTTATTACTGTTATATTGATTATAGATGGAGGAAATTAATTACTTCTCCCAGGGTTTAGATTGGCTTATCCAATCAGCAGAGCAACAGATGAGCTCCTCAGTAAATCTCAGACCTTAGTGGGAAAGAATCTATCCAGAAGCTTACTAAATAACCTAGAACATTGGGGCCTTAAGTACAGAGATTATTCCACTTCAGTAGTTTTGTTAGAATTCTGTGTAATTTTTTTTACCTTTTTGCCACTTTGCTAACAAAAGCTCTTGAAGGTGTCCAACAGACCATATTTGAGAAATGAAATGCACATGATCTCAAATTCCATAGCTATCTGAAAATTTTCAAATGAACTTTGGGTCAATACTCTTTGAAATTTTCCTATTTATGCATCATATTCCCCTCGTGACTGGTGAATTTCTCACAAGCTTATTGAGAGAACAAAGTCAGGAATACATATGAAATAGGGAAAATTTTCAAGTATCTTGTCTTGTTTTGGTTTTCAGTTGTCGGAAATTTGGTCTTATTTTTCATTAATCAAGCTATGATTCAACAGGAATCACAGCTACTAATTTAACCACTATTATTTGTGAGTCTATGGCAAATTGTTGAGTCTGTTGGAGAAGAAAAAGGTATTTCACAATAATGATACCTATTCTTTGCTTTTAAAATATTTAAATTTCTTCCTTATAATTTCATTTACATATGTAACACATTCTGATTACTCTTGTGCGCCTAAGCCTTTATTACCCTTTTATGTTGTTTTCATTTTGTGACCCACAGAGCTTATTTTTTAAATTATGTTTGAGTGCTTACTAATTGGACATGAATGTGATAAGTACTTGACATCATATGAGATAAAACTAGGGATATCTTCATTTGATGGATGAAAACAGTGCACGTGTAAAAGGTGGAGGAGTGGTAGAAAGTACATTTATTATTGATGAAGCAGAGATTTGGAGTATACAAGTGCAGAACTCCCAGATTCTGCTCTGAACAACATAACATACATGATGGCTTTGCAGGGACGTTCCAGTGGGATAAGCAATCTCTCTCTCCTATAAAAGGCAATGGACCCTGAGAAGATCAGCACAATGCATCATTGACACCTCAGGGATCCAAGATAGCAGTAAGTTGGCCCTGCCAGGTTATTATCTTTTGTAAATAGTGAGTCTTTTCTGCTTGTCTGGGCAGGGTAAATAAGTGAAGGACAAATATGATACGGAAGAAATAAATGTGCTAATTCCATTTCTCTGAAGTTTATATGAAAATTAAAGGTTCTGCTTCAAAACAATGGATGTGGGTACTTAGGAACTCATCAGATGCACTTTAATTTCTACAATAGCTATATGAAGAATGGAATACAAGTTTTAACAAAAGCCTTATCTGGTTCCCTGCTTAGAAATAAAATTTAGATCTAGAAATGACTTTACTGACTTGCACAATAGAACTGACAACAGCATTCTTGGAAGCTATAACGAGTAATATAGGTGCATGGTATAGTTGTTTGTTTCCTTGCTAAAGAGATAGTAAAACAAAAGTTTCATTTAAGTGGATTGTGATAAATCTCATTAACAGAGTATCCTCGAATAATTGATGCTGCATCACATTTAGAATAAACAAGTCCACATCATGGAGCTTGACTCATAAAATCAGAACAACATGTCAATTATTTTAATGAACAGCTGCTGTGAGGACTAGGCTTTTCACTCAGACATGGCTAATGCCTTCATATCATAACCATCACACATGCCATGCACAATCATTAAATCCTCAGTTTTCTCATGATTAAAATGCAGGCAATAAATGTGCCAAACTCTCAGAAGGCCATTGAGAGAACTAAAGTCAGGAACACGTGTGAAGTTCATAACACAATATCTGATACACTATAATTCCTCAAATAATTCTACCTAGTCTTATTAAATCCTTGCTTGTAAAAATAAAAAAAATAACTGATTATTTTAGAGCTCTTAATCCTAAAAGAGATATCTGTATCACCTGGACACACACACACTATTTCCCCAGGTTAAGGGAACATGGCAGGAGATGGGGCAGTAGAATATAAAAGAGACACTAAAGAAAACTGCCGTTAAATGCTGGCTTCTATACGTGACATAGCCAAAGCATTCATGAACTTCCTGCAGCTGTGGTTACCTGCTCATGACCTACACAAGATTGAACCTATCAACATTTCGTCATGGAAAGGCAAAGGGCTCATGAGTCCCCACTATTCCCTGTGGGATTATTGACAGTTAATGTTGGCTAGTGGAAGGGATGTCACTTTTTTCAGTGATAGAGCAGCTTTTAAGTTACTCATGCTCCAATAAATACCCTCCCTTCCATTCTCATACAGGCAACTGTTTTAAACTCATTCGATCACACACACACACACACACACACACACACACACACACACACACACACACACACAAGTAGGAGAGGGATTTAGTGTGAATAAGGGTTGCAGCAGGAGCAGAAAGAGTATTGAGATAATGCACTAAGGGCAAGAAGGATTAAAACTCATTATAAATACAAACAAAACTGTTAAAGTGAATACAATTTTAAAAATCATTGCTGGTAAGATGCCATGTTTATAATTACATCTCTGGCTCTGATTACCCTGATCAACCACTTACCTATTGTCATTTCATAGGCGACTTCTTTATAAAGTCAAAAATCTTTTCTTTTAAAATGAAAACCATGCTCCTTACTACAAGCTGACTTGAGGAAGAATAAGCCAAATGTCTTAAAAGAGAAAAATAACACATTTCATATTCATCTCTTTTACTAAATATACAAGTGTTGCAGAAACTGCAACCCATCCCACTCTTGAAGAAATACTGTGTATGGAGCTACTTTATTGACTTGTTCAGCTCTGAGCATTAGATGAAGTGCCAGTCTCTGGAGACAGGTGATAGATACTACAACAAAGCCAAGTCATCACTGATTTGGCTGGTAAGCATATAAAACAACATTTGGGAATTTAGACAATAATTTGCTTAACTAGAAAGAAAAGAGTAACCAAAAATGCCATGTCCCCATGATTGCTGTGTCGCATACAAAGATAGCCAACTGAAGATATCACAAGTGGTAACTAGAAAGAAAAGAGTAACCAAAAATGCCATGTCCCCATGATTGCTGTGTCGCATACAAAGATAGCCAACTGAAGATATCACAAGTGGTGGCATATATGATTGCTGGAAATCCAATTCTAGAAGACAGCTAAGTTTTGCAGAGGTGGCTCAATGTAAAAGAGCACTCACTGCTCTTCCAGAAGACCTGAATTGAGTTCCAAACACCACTATTGAGTAGCCCATAACTATCTCCAGTAGATACCATTTTTTCTAGTCTCTAAGGCTACTCATGTTTGTATATTCACATGCTGACACTAACACACATAAGTAAAAGTAATCAAAAAAAGTCTTAAGAACAAAAGTAGTAAAGACTGTAGTTATATTCTGAAAGTGACAGATTGACTTTAGCAGAACATTCCAGTTGAAAGGAAACTAGAGACAGATGAGTAGGTAGTGGCACCTCATCACAGGGCTCCCATTCTCTCTCATTACAGGAGAATCATAGTGTGAGCAAGCTTCACAAAAGTTTCCAGAGAGCTTCAGTTTATAAGACCTGTGTGGGTACATGTGAAATGGATTAAGGATTGAGGTATAAGAGACAATCACACACACACACACACACACACACACACACACACACACACAGAGAGAGAGAGAGAGAGAGAGAGAGAGAGAGAGAGAGAGAGAGAGAGAGAGAGAGAGAGATCAACCATTAAGATTACTTATTGTTCTTGTTGAGGATCTGGCTTCAGTTCTCACAAAACGGCTTATGGCTCCAGTTCCAGGGGATCCAGAGTCCTCTAGTTGCCTCTGTAGACACTAGTCATATATGCAACACATTGACAAACATGCAAGGAAAACACTCATGCACATAAAATCTAGATAAATAAATCTTAAAAAGTAAGGGAGAGAGAGACAGGCAATCAAACCTCAATTCATCAGAGTACCACTAAGATACAAAACTTGAAATTAGATCATAGGCTAATCATCTTTTCATCAAGGGAAGAGGAAAGAGGAAGGTTTTACTAACCTTGTAGGATTGAGATCCTGTATATTCTGTGTTATTTTAAAAGAGTCTGGAATTTAAACTGTCCTATCATAGGAAGCAGCAGTGTTCTGAGGGGATCTGTACAGAAGCTGTTTTCATACCTATAAATTTACACTGTGTAATGCCGTGCCGAATGTTGTATGGTTAGTAGGTGGTTGACCTTTCCAATGTTCCTATTTTCTTTTGAAACAATCTGGCAACACTGCTCAAACAGAGGTTGAAGGTGGAAGGACAAGTCACATGCTTGTTTATTGGCAAACAATGACTCTAAAGAACCTTTATTTCAAAATAGATAATTATAGCAGTGGCAAACTAAATAAACAGTTACCCAGTCTTTTATATGAACTAAAAATACTGGAACAAAAAAGAATTTTATTATAAGTTTTAAGAGATTAATACATTTCTTAAATTATTTCACATATAAAGTGGAGGAAGTGTAATTTTAAATACTTCTTATTTGCATTAAAATACAAAAAAATCACTTGGCTTTTACTAGCTGGGATATAAGAAAACTATAAACCTTGATTGAGAAACATACGAAAATTGACAAAGAGTAAATGTTTCTCAAGGATAGATTGATACCATTACCAAAAGGACTGCACCTTTTGTACACAAGATCTCACAATAACCACGACTGAAATTACATGATATACAGAAGATGAAAACAAGTAAAATCCAAGCATGTATGAAGGAGGGGGCTCATGAAGTCCCAACCCTAACTGGCAACTAGAGATAGAAGACAAATCACCACTGCTGAAGATACCACATTCTTGGGACTCAGCACCCAGATGCCCCCGAAGGGGAATTGACCTGAAAATTTTCTCTCTGAGGACTAACTAGCTTTTATGGTAACAGAAGGTAACATGCAAGCTTCTGAAGGAGGAAGCAATGAACACTCCTATCCACCTATGATGCCTAAAAACTACAACAATGACCAGCATGGCACGATATTACCTTAAAGATACAATAGTGGCACACATACCGTGACACTAGCCAACAGCTCTCTAATTGAACTTATGACCGAATCAAGTAGAGGGAAATCATTCCGGGTACTCGAAACCTAGCCAACTGCCAAGAGCTAGTGAAGAACCTATAACAACCATTTTTCCTAAGCCAACCATTATAATCCCTAGCTACATTTTTTTTTCAAAACAGGGTTTCTCTGTAGCTTTGGAGCCTATCCTGGAAATAGCTCTTGTAGACCAGACTGGCCTTAAATTCACAGAGATCTGTCTGCTCCTGCCTCCTGAGTGCTGGGATTAAAGGTGTGTGCTGCCACCACCCAGTTCCCTAACTCTATTTTATTTTATATTTTAATTGTTTTTTATTGAGCTATATAATTTTCTCCATTCCCCTCCCTTCCTCTCCTCTGTCCTTCTCCCCCCATTATCCCCAAATATTTTAACTACATTTTAAATAGTCATCCTTACATCTACAGATAAGTGCAGTTCTCACCATTCATCAGGGAGACTTCCCTTTGTCCCAGACAGAGACCATTACAAAGAACCACAACTGGCTAAAATTCAGAGTTGTGAAGACCAGGCCTGATGGATACATCTCTAGTACATCTCCTACCTAAGGCTTAGGGATCATTGAGGAGGAGGAGGTGGAAAGACTGTGAGAGCTAGATGAGCAATAAGTTGGCTGTGAAAGTGTATCTTCTATAAATGTCCGAAAGGCAGCACCAATGAAGGCTCACTAACATGGATGCCTAAACATAACCTGAACAGGGATGATACCAATAATTCTGCTAAATTGAAAGACAGAAAGCCCATGAGGCCTCAGTTCTAGGTAAAGAACTATAGGCAACTCACAAATGTTGAGACTGGGAAAAATAGTCTACCCCAGGGAAAAGGACAGCAATTAGTTATATAATACCAAAGTCAACACTGAAAACATACACATATAAATACATTTCTACAGACTGAGTAGGTTATATTTACATATTTGGGAATATGTCTTTCTCTGTGTATGTATACCAACAACTACAGAAAAAGAGAGACCATGTATCTGAAAGAAAGCAAAGGTAATACATGAGATGGGTGGAAGGGTCAAAAGTGAGAAAAGAATATCATTATAGTAGAATCTCAAAGCATAAAACTATACAATTTTACAAAGAAACACACACAGCTATTGAATACTGAAATTATCTCCCTCCATTTCCCTAATTTAAGTCCCCCATTTTTCTCTCATGCATCATCAAATCACTTATACCCTGTTATTTCCCTTCCTATTGCTCTTTGGAAACCCTATGGTCCCCTTTTACTTTCCTGGTTTCTGGAGTAAGTCCAGATTACATACTCACATCTGAAAACTTGCAGCTAGGAACCACAGATGAGGGAGCCCTAACTGGCCAATATCAAGTGGCCACCCCTGTATATACATACAGGTAACATTTTGCGGACTGAACAGGTTGTATTTATGTATTTTAGAATATATGTACTCGTTTGTGTGTGTGTGTGTGTGTGTGTGTGTGTGTGTGTGTATGATATAGGTAATCACTAAATGAAAAGAGGTCATGAATTTAAAAGAAGAAAGAAGATGTATGTGAGGTGTTGAGGAGACGAGAAGGAAGATGGAAAGTGATATAATTATAATAAATTTAAAAAAAATATAAAGCCATTGAAAAAATTATTACATGTTTGTAGCAAACAGGTAATTGCAAATCAATACTTCAGTGCGACAGAATCTTACCTTAGTAAGTAATAGCCTTTTCAAGATAAAAATGACAACAATTGTTGACAAGGATGAAGAAAAAGGTGAATGTTTCTTCACTCTTTGTGGGAATGAAGACCAATATGACCACTAAAATCAGAAATACAATAGATTCAGCTATAGCGTTCCTGTGCATATAGCTAATAGACTCTGTACCATAATACGGAGATACCCACATATCTACCTAAGTATGTTGTTTCCCTGTTCATAACAGCTAAAAAATGAAATTGATCTAGAAGGCTAACAATTAATAAATGGATAATAAATTAAGGTATGGAAACTGTTTTATGATATTCAAATCCCTAATTTCCTTAATGGTTGGCCTCTATGATAATTTTTTTAAACTCCTGCAGTTTGAACTGCTTACATTAATGGTGCTCTACTTAGACAGGATTTGTTTCTCAGCTCTGCTTGTCTCAAGCTCTCCACTTAGTTGTTTTATTGTGTACTGAAGTGTGTGCAGACATTGGTTCTGCTCCAGTTTCACTTGTACTTAATGACCCAGCCCTATGACTTCCTTCACATCTGTGAGCTGTTCTTATTACTGTTGCCAGCTAATGACTCTTGTCCTCTCCCACCTCTAAATTGTGAAGACTTTTATCCCTTACATTTGTTCAAACTAGATAGATAAAACTGTAGCCACCTATTGACTCTCAAAGTTTTTATGTATGAAAACTAATTTTTCTTTTAATGTAAAAAGTTCTTTTCACCTAACAACCTATTTACTTTCTTTTTTGTCTTTTCCTTTGGAGAAGTGTCTGAAGCTCTCTTAGTCCCATCTGATCAACAGCATAGCTGTGTATTATATAAAATAAAATTTACATTCTATTTTTTCCATAGTAACCATCACACATAGGATTAGATATAAAACTACTTCCTGATATGAATGTTTTCTGAAAACAGGGCTTAGAGTTGCCAAACTAAGCTATATAGAACCAAACTTTTCAACAACACTTTGAACCAGAATTTCGCATGGTTACGAAAAAAGTCAAGAGGAAGTTCACTGCATTGTATCCAAATGCAAATAACCACTGGGGGATTTGTATTTTAATACTTTAAAGCTTTTTATCTGAGAAGGCTACATTGAGTTGCTATCAGATGGAGCTGCTCCCTGCTTTTCAGAAAAGAAAAAATGTAACCCGAACTCGTGAAATTCGGCTTGTCTCCTCTTTGTATTTTTTGATTCTGTTCCTTTCTTCTTCCTTCATATCTTGAGAAATTATGATTCTATGTCACACATCTTACCTTATCTGTTTTGTATGTGCCTGTGAGAATGTTCTTGCTCTTTTCTCTGTCTTCCTAGCATACCATTGCATCAGTCATCACAGTCATTAGTCTCCTTAGCACTGATTTCTTCCTTTGGGAACAGGAACACACCAAGTCTTCTTTGTAAACAATAATTCCTTTCCTTATACTCCGTTCCTTTTTCAGTCCCACTTTTCTACCTCCTTTAGCTAATCTTTAGATGTAACATTTGCTTCTCCAATTCATCACCTTGCATCCACTCTTCAGAGATTTGTAATGTAGATTTAAATTTCCCATTATTTTATTTGATTTACTCCTTATTAAAATATTCTAATATTTTGCCTCAATAGACTGACTATCCATTTACCACATGATAGTCTGTGCCTTTTCGTATAGTGGTAATGGTAAGTGTACTCGGTGGGTTGACAAAGAAAGAGAGAGAGAGAAAGAGAGAGAGGGACAGAAAGAGAGAAAGAGCATATATGGAGAAAAGGAGGGGAGGGAATGTAGGTATGAACTTGATCAAAACACATTATATGTATGGAAGAAATTCTCAAACAGGAAAAGTGTAAGCCTTCCTTCCAGTTAATAAGTCTGGGGATGATTTAGTTTTTATTTTGCTTGTCCTGTTGGTAGCTTTCAGCACAAATAGTCACTTCTGTCTCTCTAGGTTCATGCTCCCATTCCTGTATCCCTAGTCATATCTTCTCACTGTTCTTGTATGTACATTCTATTGTCTTCTCCTCTGTCACATTAATTACTCGATACTGCCATTTGCTGACCTCTCTTGGCATTCTTAAATTTTCTCCACACCTTAGCCTCCCTTACAGCTCCACAATCTCAAAAATCTAGCTTGGTATTACCAACTTCTCTGGTGAATTTGAGATCCAAATGCTTGCAACTTAGTAGGTCTACATATGTATCCTAAAACCTCATTAGTCTCAAAATACATGTCTCTGAATGTACAATCTATCCACTCCCTCCATCCATCAAACCAGCTTTGTTTCCTTTTGGTTTTCATTTTCTAAGCTAGTGCCAAAATCATTTGTTGATTCAATCTCAGGATAAAAATCCCGAGTTACATCCAATAATTCTCTTATTGATTGCTCCCTTGTATCCAATCAGTATTAACACACATTAATTATACCCTAGAAGGACACATTACCTCTATTCTCACTTTCTACTTCCAATGAGGTTGTTCAGGTCATTATCTCTTGAGTATAAAATTGTAAAATGATACTTATACTCTCTTTTGTGATTAAATTCCTCCTAGGATAAAGCCTAGAGACCCCATTCAGGATCACCTTCCTAAAAGAAAACTCATCATTACTTCACTGAGAATGTTGAGGCTCCATGGTGTTTGCTGCTTATGAAATTGCAGAGTTCCAGCAGACATTACTTGCATTGTGGTATATATGAATTTCCTTCTGAACTGAGAAATGTTAGAAACAACTTAGGTGAATATAGGAGCCTAGATTCCATCCCAGGCACTGCCCTCTACACTGGGAATACAAATACAACAGTGAACCAGTTAGTTAAAAAAAAAAAAAACCAAAAACCTTTTACTTTCTTGGAGTTCTCAGTGTGGTGAAAAATAGAAAATACATAAATAAGCATGGAAATCTGATAATATCAGTGCTAAGCTCAAAAACTTTTGATATATTATCATTAAAATAAAGTACTCTTTTTTTTATTAAGGCTATCCCTTGTGTGATTAAGAATATTACCTTTGACAGGTGTAAGATGGTATCTCAAGGTTGTTTTGATTTGCATTTCCTGATTGCTAAGGAAGTGGAACACGATCTTAAGTATCTTTTGGCCATTTGAACTTCTTCTGTTGAAGAATTCAGTACTCCATTTTTTTAATTGGGTTATTCAGAATTTTAATGTCTAGTTTCTTGAGTTCTTTATATATTTTGGAGATCAGGCCTTTGTCTGATGTGGGGTTGGTGAAAATCTTCTCCCATTCAGTAGGTTGCCTTTTTGTCTTAATGGCAGTGTCCTTTGCTTTACAGAAGCTTCTCAGTTTTAGAAGGTCCCACTTATTATTCATTGTTGCTCTTATTGTCTGTGCTACTGGGGTTATACGTAGGAAGTGGCGAGTAAGATAACCCGGACCCAAAAAGATGAATATGAACCTTCATCTGGCGATGGATGGAGATAGAGACAGAGACACACATTGGAGCACTGGACTGAGCTCCCAAGATTCAGATGAAGAACAGAAGGAGGGAGAACATGAGCAAGGAAGTCAGGACGGTGAGGGGTGCGTCCACCCACTGAGATGGTGTGACTGATATAATGGGAGCATACGAAGGCCAGTTGGACTGGGACTGAATGAACATGTGATCAGACCAGAATCTCTGAATGTGGCTGACAATGAGGGCTGACTGAGAAGCCAATGATAATGGCACTGGGTTTTGATTCTACTGCATGTACTGGCTTTTCAGAGCCTAGTCTGTTTGGACGCACACCTTCCTATACCTGGATGGAGGGGAGAGGGCCTTGGGCAGGGCACCCTGACTTCTCTTAGGACTGGAGAGGGATGGGGGAGTGGGGAGAGTGGGAGGGTAATGGGAGGAGGGGAGGAGATAGAAAATTTTAATAAATAAATTAATAATTTTTTTTAAAAAGAATATTACCTTTGGTTAGGAGGGAGTGGCACACATCTTTTATCCCAGCACTTGAGAGGCAGAGGCAGGCAGATCTCTATGAGTTCTAGGCCAACCTGGTCTACAAGAGCTAGTTTCAGGACAGTCCCCGAAGCTACAGAGAAAGCCTATCTCCAAAACAACAACAACAAATAAAGAATATTACCTTCTTCTGTCTGGGGTATTTATCCAATGTATCCAGGCTGACACAATTTACATCATTCTTCAAAAACATGCCTTATCCCACACTATTATGCACCAATATTTGTCCTTCCATTTTAAACAACTTTCCATTCTTATTGTGGTCACAATTTAGTTATTTAAAACCTATCCAAAAAGATATTTTCCTAAAACATCTTTAATATTATCATAATTAACCTCTTCTATAGAACAAGGAACAGGCACATTAAACACACAAGACATAGAAATTTGTGAAACTAGATTTGAATTTGAATTGTTTAAACAATACCTAAGATATTGGGACAGTGTATAAACCTCTTTGAGGCTTCAGTTTCTTTTTTTTTCCCATTTTTTTTATTAAAAATTTCTGCTTCCTCCCTACCTCCCTTTTCCCTCCCCCTCCCCCCACTCCCCATTCCCCACTGACCACCCCTCTCTCTCCAGTCCAAAGAGTTGTCAGGGTTCCCTGCCCTGTGGGCAGTCCAAGGTCCTCCCCCCCCTCCATTCAGGTCTAGGAAGGTGAGCATCATAACCATACTAATGAATATCTTGCATATCACCATAGAACCTTCATCTGGCGATGGATGGAGATAGAGACAGAGACTCACATTGGAGCAATGGACTGAGCTCCCAAGGTCCAAATGAGGAACAGAGGAGGGAGAACATGAGCAAAGAAGTCAGGACCACGAGGGGTGCACCCACCCACTGAGACGGTGGGGCTGATCTATTGGGAGCTCACCAAGGCCAGCTGGACGGGGACTGAAAAAGCATGGGATAAAACCATATTCTCTGAATATGGTGGACAATGAGGGCTGCTGAGAAGCCAAGAACAATGGCACTGGGTTTTGATCCTACTGCATGTACTGGCTTTGTGGGAGCCTAGCCTGTTTGGAGGCTTCAGTTTCTTTATATGCATAAAGGTGGATAAGATATATCTTAAAATTATTATAAAATGCACACATTATATGCATCAAGTGTGTAATAACATGATACATACCACAGTTTCTCAACATCAGGTGTGCAGAAACCACTAAGAATACAGTAAGTACTTAACAAATAGGTTTAGAAATTGCTGGTGTGGGTTTCAAATCACACCCTCAGCTACTTAGCAGCTATGTAACCTGTAGCATGATTCCTAATCTTCCCTCAGCTCGGGCTGCTTATCTATAGGTACAGTCACAACTGAGTCTCAGTGTTGCCTTGAGTTCAGCACAAAAGAGAACTTGACGAGATGAGTTCTTCCCAAGCACTGACTGAAGCCATAATGGTGTGCACATGTGCATCTACTTGCAGACACCAGCACTTAATCTATTTCTCCCACTTAATTATAATAGATTCTTCAGGTCCTGTGCATTCACTCGGCTGTCTGTTGACCTCATTATGCCTTACAGGGCTTCAAGTTTTGATGTGCATGGCCATTTGATGACTTTCTATCCCTTGTGCCCAAGTTCTTGTTTTCTCACCAACCCTTTCTTGCACACCGCTGTCAGATAGGTTTTTAGGTGTTTGAGTGACAGACAGCATGGACATATTCTGTTTCATCCCTTGGAGGAATCCTAAACTGAGAGGTTTTTTGTGGTAAGATTTCAATATTTTGGTTAATTCAATTCTTATTATATCAACCATAAAGTCGTTATGAGAAATGTATCTAGAGTTAATCATGGGAAGTACAACCTCAGTAGACATTATAAAAAGCATATTTTGATAGAACAGATCAATCATTTGGTCTCTGTGTGATAAGTGATCATGTACTTAAATATCTCACACAGTTCAACCGCTCACAAAAATGAATGTTCATGGCAGTTTCCACAAGCCCAGATCCCAGATGACCCTTTTGCTTTTGTCCATCAGCTCTGCAGTTCATTAAAGCAACATCATAAAATCTATTCAGACAAAGACCATTAATCTAACCAAGATATCAACTTCAAGATAAAGAATTGCAGTAGAATTTGATTATGCTCCAGTTCTCTACTTTCTTGCTCACGATTTTTGATCATGGTGTTTTATATTAAATTCACGTCAGCAAGTCACAAAGGTGACAGATTCTCATTTAGGCTTTACATCTAATATATAGTCATAAACTGCTTTTCTATGTTGCCCTGCACAGATTCATTTAAAGCTCTAGTCCACAACTGACAGATGTGCTGACTTCTGATAAAAATGGCCCAGTGTATTTTGCTTCGTGTTACTTAGTTTTGTGTTAGATGATGAAAGCCACTACTAATGATTCTGCTTTGGTCAGCAATGAAGTTTATTGTGACATCCATTCTGTCCTCTGATAATAAAAAAAAACTCCAGGAGTCATTGTGATGGAAACACAAAAGGTCATGCTGAAGATTATCGAAAGAGAAAGTTAGAAGATGGAAAAGTGCCCCGAGAGCCACATATAAAGTATTTTCAATCCTGGCTTTATTATATTGAATCTATGCAAATAGTGGTAAACCCAAATCCCAAGAAATTAGAAGGAATTCATATAAATGGTAATACATCCAAAAATGCTACAAAAACTTAATATTTGTGTTTTCATGAAGAATTGAGAAAATAAAGTGGCATGTTTATATTAAACATGCTCTCTGAATTCCCTGTTTTTGTGTAGGAAAACAGATTTTTTTCCACACCATTTTTTGACAGGATCTTAGGAAAGTTGGGGGCAATGATGGGGAACTATTGTAACATGACCTGTAAAAGAAATGAAGACAGGAGCTTCCCCCAATTGTATCCTCAAGCGTTTTTATTGGGTTAGTTTTTGACAAATCATACATGTTCGTAGTATAGTCTGGTCACTGTCTCTCCCTTACCCTCTCTTCTCTACCTCCATCCATAACCAGACAAAATGGGAGAGAGATTAATGGGACTCAACCCATATGACAGAACAATTTCTTAGGGACAGGTTCAGGGAAATGAGGAATCATTGCATTCAGCCAGGTATGTCCAAGGCTCTTCTAGTCCCAGATCAATGGTCACAATGATGGCCTTAGGTAAACTAAATGGATCACATAGCAAAGCCAAAATCTTGTTAGTATAAACTGTAAAAAGCAATAGGTCTCATTGTGACATTTACATGCATGCATAAAATGTACTTAGTTCTTATTCATATTCCATTACTCTTTCCTGTCACCTGACCTTCCCCCTAATCCATTATCTCACCCAAAATTGTTCCTCTCCTAGTTTTATTTCTTACTTGATAAATCTAGATTCTCCTGCATATTAAAGAAAAAGTATTTGTCCTTCTATGTCTGGATTAATTCTCTTTTTCTTGAAGATGGCATACTTATCTTTTATAATTAAATAATAATGCATTGTGTATATGTACCACATTATCTTTTTTCATTCATCTGTTGATGGATGTCTATTATGATTGCATGACTTGCCAATTAGGCAATGACAAAATGAGTATACTGATAATGATTCCTGGCAGGATATAGAGTGTGATAGCAGTATCTTGATTTATAGACATATAATATCAGACTCCATGCCACCTTTATAATACAGTACTTCAAGAAATGAATGTTTACATATTTCAGATTAAACATTCATTGAGTAATGCATATAGTAACAGTTATTGTTTACTACTGATAACTTGGAAAATATAAATTATATAGAAGTTCTAGACATTATTTTATGAAAAAATAAATTTAAAGAAATTAAGTTTCGAAAAGGTATCACAATAACTCAAAGTGCCAGAAGTCAATCATAGCTGTTATTTCAAAACCAGTGCTCTCTGTAGCACCTATCTGCCACATTTAATTAATGGAGGTATATGTGGGAAAGAGTTAGAGATTTTAACTTGCTATTCAGAGGCACTGGAGAAACTTAAGTTTAAAATTGGGGAAATATATGTATGAATGTGGAAAGGAGTTTCATGTAATTCTCATGCACTGATTTTTACATGACAGATTTTATAATTATTTGATGATTTGGCACAAAATACAAACTTTTCTTTAGGTTTTACACAATTCCTTTAAATTTTGATGCCTAGCAACTTGAAGAAAGTATTCAACATTTGTATACATAACACTTTTTCATTCCTTCCATACTTAATCCATTCTCATTTCTAAGGTTGTTCAATAAAAGAGTATAAATTCCTGGACAGTAGACCTTTTGTATTATTCTTTTGGATGGAATAAATTGCACAGAAAATCTACAAATAAAGTGCTTGATCATACTGACAAAGAAAAATGGTATTGTAAAGTGTCAATTTGATTGCCATTTGAAAGACAATGTTCTTGTCTAAACTGTAGCCCCGTTTTCATACACTAACATTGTGTGTAGTATTTTTTGGAAACATTAATGACATATAATTTGCACAACACACTTGCCCACTTTATATATATGATTCAATAAAATGTAGAATAATAAGAAGGCTATGTAAATATCATCAAAATCAGTTCTTGAGCATTTTCATTTCTTCTAAACCAAGCAAATCCCACATCCTTTGACTGTCAGTCCCCTAACCCTACTCACACAAGACTGTGTCAAACATTAACTTTGTCTCTATGAATCAGATTTCTGATGACTATAATGGTAAATCTTTTCTGTTTTTTAAGAGCACAGTCATTATCAGTTGAACCACAGAAAGTTAATATTTGAGTTAACCAACATTTACCAAACTGAGGAAAAAAGTACAAGAGAAAAAGAAGCACCACATTTTCTAAAGTCAAGACTTGTAAATTTTGTGATTTCTAATTGGTGGAAACTTTTTCTATAGTTTGGCTTTCAAGAAGTTAATTCAATCCTTTGGAAATGTAATTTTCGATTATCCCCAGGAAAAATAATACTAAGTCAGCTTTCTTAGAGCATGAAGAGTACAACCAAGTAAGATTCTAGTCTTGAAAAATCTCATTGCATGGAACCAAGGTTGCTGTATATAGTCAATGTCTCCACTTAACTAGTTTATTGAACACACTAGCAAACTAAGGCATTTTAAGGAGTACATGGGGATAGAGGATTCAAGGTTCAAAATAAAGGAATCTTATTTTCAATACCACTTAATAGGTTTGTGACTTTACACATTTTTATTCTTACTCTTATATTCACTAAAGCTAGAGTGTATTTGTACAATCATGTTCATAAATATCAGCTTTTATAATGTGTTCCTGTAAACTCCAGATTTGACCAATATAAAGCATATGACATTGTGATCAATAACAGAAGACCTGGATTGGGCATTCCATTTTGATCCAACAATCACATTTTAGTCCAAATTATTAACCCATGTTGGTTCTTGCTTTCTTCTGTATCAAGATGCTTTGAAGATAAAAATACATGTGAGAGGCCGGGCGGTGGTGGCACACGCCTTTAATCCCAGCACACAGGAGGCAGAGGCAGGCGGATATCTGTGAGTTCGAGGCCAGCCTGGTCTACAAGAGCTAGTTCCAGGACAGGAACCAAAAGCTACGGAGAAATCCTGTCTCGAAAAATAATATATATATATATATATATATATGTGTGTGTGTGTGTGTGTGTGTGTGTGTGTGTGTGTGTGTGTGTGTGTGTGTGACCTGGGTACCTTGTTTAAATTCGTGTTTTAACTCATTAATACAAGGAGGGAGAGAATTCTAAGACTTACAGCCCCTAGTGATGTGAATGAAGTCCTGAGTGAATATGTAATACTGACATGGGCACAGACATGACAGTGATCAAAGATTTAGGCCAGTGGAAAATTGACAAAGCCTCTCCCAACACGGGCTAGGCTGGTAGTTGGCTAAACCTTCTTGTGGTTCAAATTTCCAGTGTTTACAGACAATTGATCAGTGTATACAAGTACTAGCCACTGTAGCTTCTTCCCCCATCAAATCTTTACAGTATGAGACTACTGTTGTACAGAGACCTCTGGCCTAGGTCAGCTAAGCCTTCTCCTTTTGCTGTGGTTAACAGGCTGACAGTTCCAATGATAATGGTGCTAGCATGTGTGGTTCCATCAGAGTGTGACAGTGTCCTGACCCCAGTTTTCTGGGTGTCTGTCACTACTTCATGTCCTCACTGTACTTAGCCAATATCTCAGACCAATGCAGTTCAGGTTATAGCAAGAACCTTTGAGTGTAGTCAAGTCCAATGTGAATGTTACGATACTGTAATCATGATTAGGTCATATTGCATGGCAGATGAAGATGGTTTTGTTGATTTAAATGTTGTTCCAAATAAGTTCATCTGGGGTTACTGAAAATAGTGTCCTAAGTTGGTGTGACCACTTCAGACTAATTCATCTGAAGAAGGTATAGGACTTCAGACAAAGTCAGAGAATGTCTCTTGCTTGTCATGAAGTAGTAAGCTGTTAAAATTTTTTACATATATGAGGAAGTGAATTCTACATTTTACCAACAACCGTGTAAACCTGGAAGTGGACCACTTGCTGCTGATCAAACCTCAGCTAAGACTGACATATGGATTGTAGCTGAAGGGACCTGCGCTCAGTGGGGTGTTACCTTCCAGCCCCTGATGAGACACAAACCACAACCAAGCACCTATTTTTCACAGAGAGATATTTTATTAAATGAGGAAGAATAGTAAAGTGACTGTTTTGTGACTCAGACTCCCAAAATAAGCAGCAAATGACCTTACAGATGTGTTTTATTTGGGGAGGATAAAAGGGGAGCTCTGTGTTTGAATGGGCCAGAATGTGGTGGTATGTTTTCATACAGCATGTTAGATAGGGTAGTCAAAATGGGACTTTTTGTTTGTGGGTTTCAATACTGTGATAGTTGGACCCAGCCTTAGGAATGAGTCTGGCATCAGAATGTATCTAAATAAGAGAATAGACATTGATGGCTAGCTTTACATTTATAATCTATGATTTACAAGGGAGAGAGAAGGGGGATGAGCAAGGCCTGCCAGTGCCATGTTTGCCAATGCTTGGGCCTCCTAGAGCACTTCCGTAACTTGCAAATTATCCAGCTAAATAATACTCAGACACAAAAGCCTTGAATAAAATATGTTGTTGCAAGATGATAAATCCATGTGATTTTCTTAGGCAGAAATATAGTCTCTACATAGTACGCTGTTGTGAGGTTTCAAGCTAACTGCTATGTAGTAGGAGCAGCAGCGGGCTGTGTCCTGCCACCCGGCTAGCTATACCCAAAGTAATTACACAGAACTCTATTCTTTTAAACACTGCTTGGCCCATTAGTTATAACCTCTTATTGGCTAGCTCTTACATATTGATCAAACCCATTTCTAATATCTGTATTGCCACTTGAGTGTGGCTTACCAGGACGAGTCTAACCGGCATCCATCTCGGAGAGGAGAGTCATGGCGGTGACTGACTCGGCTTCTTTCTCCCAGCATTCTGTTTGGTGTACTCTGCCTACCTAAATTTCCATCCTATTAAAGGGCCAAGGCAGTCTCTTTATTTAACCAATGAAATCAACACAAAACAGAAGACTCTCCCACATCACTGCTACTGATACTATATATCACATACACACTCCAAGATATGGAGTGAAAACAGACTTAGACTTGCCCTGGAGTGTCCTTTTTTACAATTTCTCAAACCTTATGCATACAATTTAATGATTTCTCATTCTCGTCTATGAACTCCATTTTCTAAGTTTGTTTCATAGAAGTTTTATGGGAAATCTGCACTTAAACTTTCAGATTTCTATGTGTACTCTCAATAAGGATTTCATTCTCCTTTATTTTTCTATTCTCACACAAGAAAATTAAGTAGATGTTAATTAACTATAAATATCACAACACAGAGATGTAATTACTAGTTCATCAATTCAGTCAAACCCTTTTAAACTACACTAGGCATTACTAATAAAAGGATCTTAACGGCTACACTTGAGAATGTTAAAAAATCTTCTCTGAAAAAAAGTAAATGCACCTCTTAGAAAAGTGAAAAATGTTCACTATTGTTAGCTATAGACATTTTGCTGGATAGCTAGTAGATAGGTGGAATTTATGTTGTATTTTTGCAACTTAGTACCTTCTGATCAACATCTTCCCATTTCTCTTACTCCAAGCCCCTGACAAGCACTGTTCTACCCACTACTTCTATAAGTTTGGCTGTTTGGGCAACTACAAATAACTTATATCATGCAATATTTATTTGTATGTTTCTGGCTTATTTCACTTAGCTCAATATTCCCCAAGCCCATTCATAATATCACAAATGGTGAGAATCCCTTCCTATTTTAAGCTAAATATTTCATTGTAAGCACCATATTGTAATTTACTGCCTGTCTTCATCCATCAACAGACAGGTCTGTTTTGTGAAACCATAGAAGGTGAATATAATGGCCATAAACACAAAGATACAGACATCTCTTTGAGGTCACGAATTTGAGAGGGAGTGGGAAACATGGAAATAGTTGGAGTGGAAAGAAGGAAAAGTACCATATTTGCCATAATATCAAAGGATATTAAGTATTTAGGAATAGATAAACCACAAAGGTTAAAAATATCCATCCACTGAAATCTAGAAATCCTTGATAAAATGTACTGAAGAATACACATGAAAATCTTCTCCATGTTTACAGATAAGAATAAGTAATATTATCAAAATGTTCATGGAACTAGAGTGAACTACAGGCACAATAACAATGGCAATTTTTAGAGAAACAAAGAAAATTACCTTAAAATTCACATTAAATATTGAATAGCTAAAGTTATCTTAACCAAAAATAAATAAATTGTAGGTAAGGCACTTTCTGATTCTAGATCACATAGCAAAATACAATAAATTACAGTATGCTACTCCCATGGAAACAGTCACAGCACAATAAGACTAAATATGTATCTTCCCCATGTGCACACATGAGTTGAAAACACAGCAAAAAAAATGGTCTATAAATCAAAATACAGAATACATAACCTAAGGAAAAGAAGTCATTATCTCATGACCACTATATTTATCACTCACATACAAACAAAACAACAACAACAAAAACTATCTGTTGATGAATGAATAGAGGCAATGTATATACAACAATATTGGGGAAACTGGAAACAGAGATACAACTGAATTCATAAAAATAAACTCACACTCAGTCAAATATACTTTGTTCCAAAATCTGAAATCGGTAAAACCATAAGGGCCAAAGTTCATTGACATTTATATATGCTACAGTTGTGTGTGTGTGTGTGTGTGTGTGTGTGTGTGTGTGTGTGTGTGTGTGTGTTATTAGGAACTGAAACTAGGACTAACCACGTGTTCTATTATCCCATGCTTTCCATGCTTTCCAATGATACTTTTTGGACATGATATAAGCACAGGCAGTAGCCAAGTAGAATTACATCAAACTTAAGCAAATGATACCATTAATGAAATTACAAGCCAGTTTGTGCCCTTTATATCAAACATCACAGGCTATTGCCATTATTCTTCATTACCCAGAACCTGACTGTAAAAAATCCTACAGCTGAAGACAACACATACTTGCATCATAACACTTGGCAAAAACAAGCTGTTACAAGCTTATTGGTGTCATCCCTACTGCCTAGCACTCATGGTGCTGGAAAGCTGCTGTGGAAACTATCAAATGAGAAAGTAGATCATCAGTCATATCCAGATTTCAATCCAATCCACTAAAATAGTGGCAAAATATACCTACTAATGCATGAGGCCAATAGGAGAAAAATAAAAGCAAAAACAAAACAAAAAAAACACTTTTTCTGATGGGATTTAAGTACTGCTCCATAAGACAACACCCAATCCTAGCACCACTGTTGGGTCAAGAACCTATGGTTATCAGGTCATAGGCACTAGAGGACAACCTATTGCTATTATGTTGCTAAATGGATGTAGTATTAAACTGAATCCTAACAACATAATGTTATACAATAGATTAACTTTTCTCTTATTCCTCCTCTTAGAACAATCTATTTGCATTAAATGGTGATTAGAACAGAGACCCACAATGGACAAAGGTGCAGGGAATACAAGATTGTAGAATGATGAGCCTTAAAGGTAACATATACTGCACTCTTTCTTCCAATGACTCAGGGATCACTGGGAATGAAGGGGTAGAAATAGTATAAGGGTCAGAGGCAATGGACGACTATGAGGAAACTATACATGGGGCAGCTGCACATGAAAACTCACACTGGTTGAGACAGCATGCCCAAGAGATGTGTAAGCCCAGCCCAGACAAGGTTCCAGCACAGATAGAGGAGATGGACTGAAGGTTCCATTCTTGTTGTGGAAGAGCTATTGGTAATAGTTAGCTGCAGGGAAATGAGGGTCAGTTTTATCTAATAATGTGTTTCTGTTAGTTGATTAGGTTTCAGTGTAAGGACACACATCCAGGAATACGTGGGCAGTACAAAATGTTTTTCATGGGTGAAACAACAACAACAAAAATTCATGAAGTTGAGTGTGTAGGGAGGTGTGAATGAATCTGAGAAGAATTAGCAGAGGGCGAATATGATTAAAACACATTTTGTACAACTCAAAGGACTAATAAAAACCCAATTTATGTGTGATGGAAAATATTTGTGAACCTACATCTGATAATTAATATGTAAAATATGTGGAGTTTCCCCAAATAAGAAGTACAAAAATAATTGTAAAAATGACAAAATATTTCAATAAATAATTTCTCAAGAGAAGATGTACAGGTGATTAATATATACATAAAACATTCTCAATTCCACCAACTTTCAGGAAATTGCAAATCAAGACTTTCATGAAATATAACTTCATATCTATTCTAATAACTGTTCTGAAAAACTAAGAAAACAAGTAATAGTTAAATCGTAGAGGAAAGGAACGGTGGCCCACTGTAGAAAAGAAAGTATGTTGGTACATCCCTCATAAACACAGGAAATAAGTGACTGTGAAGTGCTTAGGCCCAGTTAATATATCTAAGGTTTAAGAAACATTGCCTAAGATAGGGTGGAAAGATTGTAAGAGCAAATGGGACAGAACATTTGCTGCTAGATAGTCTCTTTTAGACATCTCTTAAATACTGAACCCATGAAATGTCAACAATATGGTTGCCTAAACAAGATTCGCATAAGGCCAACAACAAGGCCAGTTGACAAGACAATGAGGACTTGGGGAATTTAACAAGTTCCCACCCTTAGATGATGAGTTATAGGTGAAGAGAGAGAGAGAGAGACAGAGAGAGAGAGAGAGAGAGAGGGGGGTGGGAGGGAATGAGTTTTTGTCTGAGAATATGCCCACTTATAAATTATCCAACTCCAAGATGTCAATGCTAATTAAAGATATGATTTTGAGAGAGATTGGAGAGGATGTGGGAGGATTTAAAGGGTAGAGATGAAGGAGTAGGAATGGTGTAAAAACAGTATTTATTCTTTAAAAAGATAAAAAGGACAGATTTATCTGCATGTAACTAGAGTGCCAGCACCCCTTTTACAAAACCAGAAACATATAAAAGTCTAAAGGGAAGATATATTTTCAAGAAAATACAGAGTTCTCCTCCATAAATGGGACATCCATACCATTGCTTTTGGCACAATGCTCAAGAACATAAGCAAAGAATAAGAAAGATTTTAAGATAAAGAGGTACTAGATGACTTGAGACATGGGGAAACCAATGCACACATAAATTCACAGCACTATGAGCCCAAGATATGCACAAAATAAAGCCAACAAAGGCTCATGAAGTCCCACCCCTAGCTGAGAAGCTTTGATAGTTGACAGATGCTGGGGGAAGAAAAGACAGTTTTATTAAGGTATGTGGACCCTATGCTTTCTATGCTCCAGTAATTGGGCCTTATATTCATTCATATACTAGTCTCTCTAAGAGAACTCTATGGGTTTAAAAAGAAAAGCATGTGAAATTGAGAAGTAATGTGGTGGAGAGCAGTGATGAAACAGAGGTGAGGGAAGGGAAAGTCGATTGGTTCAAACTATATAAATTGTTTTGCATATATGTTTTGCTCATATGAAAATTTTAAGCAATAAAAAAGTTGTAGATTTTAGGGGATTTCAAACTGAAAAAAAATGATTATTCATGCTCTCCTACGCAGATTTTTCAGTACCCCATCTGTTGATGACTTCATTTTTTGAAGAAGTATTTGTCTGCAGCCTTACCTTCAAATCACAGCAGACAAAACAAAAGAATGAAATTGCTGCAAATCTCTTTTGGGGCATTTTATCTGAAAACAAGAAGTCATTTTCTCTCTGGAACCCTTATCTTGCCCTTGTTAAATGAAGCTTACTGAACTTTCAGTTCAATTCGCTTTTGAAACTATAAATTTGAAGATGTTGAGAGGAACTCGGAGGAGCAGAAGAAGGGGAAACTGTAATCAGAATTCATAATGAATGAAAAAAATTGATCATCAATAATATAAAATGAATAAATAAGAATGTTTATTGCATCATTGTTCATTACAATAAAATAATTATAGCTATGGTTAACATTATAGAAATGAAGTGTTTACCTTAAAAGGTTGTTTGTATTAATATAATACCCTCAGATATGAAGTATGATAGTTACTAAAAGAATGAATTCATGCCCTAACAACTATCTTGAAGGGATATCTATGAACTATTATAAATAAATAAACTATATAACTGTTTAGTTAAACAATAAAACTATGTGTTTGATAAGTTGCTGTCCTAGGAAATAGAAAAGGGGGCATTATGAATTACCTATATTCCTTTCTTTTGTATAGATTTTTTATCTAGAGGGAATACATGATGTAACATGCAATTATGATATGATGTCATATTTACTAGAAAAGGTAAAGTTCCCAAAGGGCTAATACATGACACTGGTTTACATGCAGGAGTCAAGAATAGGGCCTTTTATTATAACAAAAGAGAAGTATTTACTTTTGATGGAAAAGCATTAAATAGAAAATATCATGAGATTATACCCTAGGTGAGAGACAGAAAATAATAGAAATATAGAAAAATAATGGCTAATTAGCCATATAAGGAGTTGAGACTTTAATCTAAGGCAGCACTTATAAACACGTGTGTCACAGGGCTATTCTTACCTTGTTGGAGAATTCCAAAGAAGACTTTATATGTATACTAAGTGTCAATACTTTTCATATTGGAAATTCAACCTAAAATAACTTCAAAATATCTATTTGTTCAGAAAAGCATCCATTTAACAACTACTACAAAAGATAATTCTATGTTTCCCTTTTATGTTTTTATACATCCTGATTCTAACATTAAAGGACTGAATGTATCTTAATTACAAACTCTGGAAAGTTCAATTCCCATGAGAAAATGTAAATGACAAAGAATATCTTAATATATTATGAAAACTCCTTTGACCTTGTAATGCAAAATAACTTAGAGACTTCTTGATGCTACTCAAACAATAATTTAAGAACAAAATTATAAGACATAGAAAAATAAAACATAAAGGATCCAAAGAAGGCAGGTAGACAGCATTCCCTCATCCCTACAAACTACTCTGCAGAGAATGAATGCTATTACATTAGCTACTTCATACATTGCTGTGACAAAATACTAGGCAAAGGCAATTTAAAGAAGGAAACATTTACTTTGCCTGACAGTTTGAGGGTATACTGAATTATATACATAGTGAACTCAGAACGGAAGGACATTGAGGGGGCTAGTCACATTGTATCCACATCCAGGAAGCAGAGAGCATGAATGCCTGTGTTCATCTTACTTATTCCTTTTCATTCAATCTGAGACCTTAACAAACGGAATCATGTTCACCACATTTAGGGTAGATCATTCTATCTCAACTACTCTAATATACATAATTCTTCACAAACATATCAGACACTAGTTTGCATGATGATTTTATTAATAAACAGCATCAAGTTGACTATCAAGATTAGTCAATATATGTATTAATAAATATTTTAAAAATGTATACCAGATCATGAATACTCATATTGAACTACTTTCAACTTTTATATGATGTTATACATACTGAACTTATAGAGCCTCAATGCTGTTATTGAAATAATCATACACTTATAATCATGCATTACAATCAAATCAAGATCCAACATAGGTTTGGATAAGAAAAATGAAGCTTGACAAAAGATGTAACTTTCTTCAGTATCAAGTCTTACAAACCAATGGATAATAAAATACTAAATATCACTTCATAAAATAACATAAGATAATAAAGGTATACAGAGTTAAGGTCCTAAAAAATAAAACGCTGAATCAAGAAGGAGTGGGAAGACCTAGAAATAATATATAATGATTGTCCTCATCAATAATAATTAGTAACTAATATTTTAGAGTACTCTCTGTGTGCCACGCTAAGAGATTTATACTTGCTTCAACTGAATCTTTACAACAAACTATAAAATAGGTTCTTTTAGGAATAATTACAACTGGTACTATTATTATGATTCATAACATTTTTGAATGGTTACAATATATCAGGTGTTGTGGTAAGGGTTTTTTTTTATTGAGAAAAGGAAAAAAAAAACAAGTTTCCCGCCTCTTCCCAGCCTCCCATTTCCCTCCCCCTCCTCCCAACCTTCTCCCCCTCCTCCCACTCCTCTACCCCTCCCCCCACTCCTCTCCCCCTCCCTCTCCAGTCCAAAGAGCAGTCAGGGTTCCCTGCCCTGTGGAAAGTCCAAGGTCCTCCCCACTCCGTCCATATCTAGGAAGGTGAACATCCAACCTGGTTAGGCTCCCACAAAGCCAGCACATTAAGTAGGATCAAAACCCCATGCCATTGTCCTTGGCGTCTCATCAGCCCTCATTGTTCGCCATGTTCAGAGAGTCCGGTTTTATCCCATGCTTTTTCAGTCACAGTCCAGCTGGCCTTGGTGAGCTCCCAATAGATCAGCCCCACTGTCTCAGTGGGTGGGTGCACCCCTCGTGGTCCCGACTTCTTTGCTCATGTTCTCCCTCCTTCTGCTCCTCATTGGGACCTTGGGAGCTCAGTCCAGTGCTCCTGTGTGGGTCTCTGTCTCTATCTCCAGCCATCACCAGATGAAGGTTCTTTGGTGATATGCAAGATATTCGTCAGTATTGCTATAGGATAGGGTCATTTCAGGTTCCCTATCCTCAGCTGCCCAAGGAACTAACTGGGGACATCGCCTTGGGCTCCTGGGAGCCACTCTAGGTTCAAGTCTCTTGCCAACCCTAAGGTGGCTCCCTTAAATAAGAATTGTGGTTCCGTGCTCCCCTATCCAACCTTCCTTTATCCCAATCATCCTTTTTCCCCAGGTTCCCCCCATCCTCCCCTTCTCACTTTTCGCTCCTCATCTCCCCTTACCCACATCCCACCCCACCCCCAAGATCCCAATTTTCTCCCCAGGAATTTTGTCTACTTACCATAGCAAAGAGGATAACTATATGTTTTTCCTTGGGTTCACCTTCTTACTTAGCTTCTCTAGGTTTACCAATTGTAGACTCCGTGACCCTTATTTATGGCTAGAAACCATAATTGGGTCTGGGTTATCTCACACAGTATAGTGTTTTCAATTTCCATTCATTTGCATGCAAAATTTGAGAAGTCATTGTTTTTTACCGCAGCGTAATACACTAATGTGTATATATTCCACACTTTCTTCATCCATTCTTCCATTGAAGGGCATCTAGGTTGTTTCCAGGTTCTGGCTATTACAAATAATACTGCTATGAACATAGTTGAACAAATGTTCTTGTCATATGATAGGGTATCTCTTGGGTATATTCCCAAAGGTGGTATGGCTGGGTCCAGGGGTAAGTTGATCCCGAATTTCCTGAGAAACTGAAAAACTAATTTCCAAAGTGGTTGCTCAAGATTGCATTCCCACCAGCAATGGATGAGGGTACCCCTTCCTCCACAGCCTCTCCAGCAAAGGCTATCATTGGAGTTTTTTATTTTAGCCATTCTGACAGGTGTAAGATGATATCTCAAAGTTGTTTTGATTTGCATTTCCCTGATCTCTAAGGAGGTTGAGCATAACCTTAAGTGTCTTTTGGCCATTTGAACTTCTTCTGTCGAGAATTCTCTGTTCAGTTCAGTGTCCCATTTTTAATTGGGTTAATTAGCATTTTAAAGTCTAGTTTCCTGAGATCTCTATATATTTTTGAGATCAGACCTTTGTCTGTTGCGGGGTTGGTGAAGATCTTCTCCCAGTCAGTAGGTTGCCTTTTTGTCTTAGTGACAGTGTCCTTTGCTTTACAGAAGCTTCTCAGATTAAGTAGGTCCCATTTATTCAATGTTGCCCATAATTTCTGTGCTGCTGGGGTTACACATAGAAAGCGATCTCCTGTGCCCATCTGTTGTAGGGTGCTTCCCACTTTCTCTTCTATCAGATTCAATGTGTTCTGACTGATATTGAGGTCTTTAATCCATTTGGACTTGAGTTTTGTGCATGGTGATAGATTTGGGTCTATTTTCATTCTTCTACAGGTTGACATCCAGTTATGCCAGCACCATTTGTTGAAGATGCTTTCTTTCTTCCATTGTATACTTTTAGCTCCTTTATCAAAAATGAGGTGTTCATAGGTTTGTGGGTTAAAATTCGCGTCTTGTATACGATTCCATTGGTCGACTTCTCTGTTTTTATGCCAGAACCACACTGTTTTCATCACTGTAGCTCTGTAATAGAGTTTGAAGTCAGGGATGGTAATGCCTCCAGAAGATCATTTATTGTATAGGATTGTTTTGGCTATCCTGGGTTTTTTGTTTTTCCATATAAAGTTGATTATTGTCCTCTCAAGATCTGTGAAGAATTTTGATGGGACCTTGATGGGGATTGCATTGAATCTATAGATTGCCTTTGGTAGAATTGCCATTTTTACTATGTTGATCCTCCCAATACAAGAGCAAGGGAGGTCCTTCCATTTTCTTGTATCCTCCTCAATTTCTTTCTTCAATGCCTTAAAGTTCATGTCAAATAGATCTTTCACTTCCTTGGTTAGAGTTACCCTAAGATATTTTATGCTGTTTGTGGCTATCGTGAAAGGTGAAGCTTCTCTGATTTCCCTTTCTGCTTCCATATCCTTTGTGTATAAGAGGACGACTGATTTTTTGGAGTTGATCTTGTATCCTGCCACATTACTAAAGGAGTTTATCAGCTGTAAAAGTTTTTGGTAGAGTTTTGGGGGTCGCTTATGTACACTATCATATCATCTGCAAATAACGAAAGTTTTACTTCTTCCTTTCCAATTCGAATCCCCTTGATCCCCTTATGTTGTCTTATTGCTATCACTAGAACTTCAAGCACTATATTGAAGAGGTGGGGTAAGAGTGGACAGCATTGTTGTGTTCCTGAGTTTAGTGGGATGGCTTTGAGTTTCTCTCCGTTTAATTTGATGTTAGCTGTTGGCTTGCTGTATATAGCTTTTATTATATTTAGGTCTGACCCTTGTATCCCTAATCTCTCCAATACTTTTATCATAAAGGGATGTTGAATTTTGTCAAATGCTTTTTCAGCATCTAGTGACATGATAATATGGTTTTTTTTTTCTTTCAGTTTATTTATATGATGGATTACATTGATAGATTTCCGTATGTTGAACCAGCCCTGTATCTCTGGGATAAAGCCTACTTGGTCATAATGGATAATTTTACTAATGTGTTCTTGGATTCGGTTTGCCAGTATTTTGTTGAGGATTTTTGTGTCGATGTTCATGAGTGAGATTGGCCTATAATTCTCTTTCTTGGTTGAGTCTTTGTGCGGTTTTGGTATCAGAGTAACTGTAGCTTCATAAAAGGAATTTGGCAATGCCTCTTCTGTTTCTATATTGTGAAATACATTAAGGAGTATAGGTATTAGGACTTCTTGGAAGTTCTGGTAGAATTCCGCATTGAAACCATCTGGTCCTGGGCTTTTTTTGGTAGGGAGGTTTTTGATAACCTTTTCTAATTCTTCGCGACTAACAGGTCTATTTAGATTGTTCACCTGGTCCTGATTTAACTTTGGCATATGGTATTTATCTAAAAACGTGTCCATTTCCTTTACATTTTCCAGTTTTGTGGCATATAGGCTTTTGTAGTAAGATCTAATGATTCTCTGAATTTCCTCTGTGTCTGTAGTTATGTCCCCCTTTTCATTTCTGATCTTATTAATTTGCAAATTCTCTTTGCCGTTTGATTAGTTTTGATAGGGGTTTGTCAATCTTGTTGATTTTCTCCAAGAACCAGCTTTTTGTTTCATTGATTCTTTGAATTGTTTTCTGTGTTTCTATTTTGTTGATTTCAGCCCTCAGTATGATTATTTCCAGTCTTCTACTCCTCCTAGGTGAGTCTGCTTGTTTTTTTTTCTAGAGCTTTCAGGTGGACTGTTAAATCTCCAATGTGAGCTTTCTCTGTTTTCTATAAGTGTGCACTTTGTGCTATGAACTTTCCTCTTAGGACTGCTTTCATAATGTCCCATAAGTTTAAGTATGTTGTTTCTTTATTTTCATTGAATTCCAGGAAGACTTCAATTTCTTTCTTTATATCTTCCTTAATCCAAGTATGGTTCAGTAGTTGACTGTTCAGTTTCCATGAATTTGTAGGCTTTCTGGGGGTAGCATTGTTTTTGAATTCTAACTTTGTTCCATGGTGATCTGATAAGACACAGATGGTTACTAATATTTTTTTGTAACTGTGGATGTTTGCTTTGTTACCGACTATGTGATCGATTTTTGAGAAGGTTCCATGAGCTGCAGAGAAGAAGGTATATTCTTTCTTATTTGGGTGGAATATTCTATAGATGTCTGTTAAGTCCATTTGATTCATTACCTCCATTAATTCTCTTATTTCTCTGTTAGGTTTCTGTCTGATTGACCTGTCCATTGGTGAGAGAGGAGTGTTGAAGTCTCCTACTATTAGTGTGTGCGGTTTGATGGCTGCCTTCAGTTTTAGCAATGTTTCTTTTATGTACATGGTGCTTTTATATTAGGGGCATAGATGTTCAGGATTGAAACTTCAACCTGATGAACTGTTCCTGTTATGAGTATAAAATGCCCCTTTCCATCTCTTCTGATTGATTTAAGTTTGAAGTCAACTTTGTTAGAAATTAGTATGGCCACACCAGCTTGTTTTTAGGTCCATTTGCTTGATAAGCCTTTTCCCAGCCCTTTACTCTGAGTAGGTGCCTGTCTTTGTGGTTGAGGTGTGTTTCCTGTAAACAGCAGAATGTTGGATACTGTTTTCGTATACAATCTATTAGCCTGTGCCTTTTTATAGGTGAGTTGAGTCCATTGACATTAAGTGATATTAATGACCAGTGGTTGTTAACTCCGGTCACTTTTTTAGTCCTAGAGTTTGTGTGTTTCCCTTCTTTGAGTTGTGTTGGTGAGGGGTCTCTAGATGTCTGAGTTATTGTGGTCATTGTTGGACTCTTTGGTTAGTGATTTTCCTTCTCTTACTTTCTGTAAGCCTGGATTTGTGGCTACGTATTGTTTAAATTTGTTTTGATCCTGGAAAATTTTATTTTCTCCATTTATAGTGAATGAAAGCTTGGCTGGGTATAGTAGTCTGGGCTTGCATCCATGGTCTCTCAGTTTTTGCAGTACATCTATCCAGGACCTTCTGGCTTTCATGGTTTCCATGGAGAAATCAGGTGTAAGTCTGATAGGTTTACCTTTATAAGTGACTTGGCCTTTTTCCTTTGCAGGTCTTAAAATTCTTTCCTTATTCTGTATGCTTTGTTTTTTGATTATTATATTGCGAGGGGATGTTTTTTTTTTTTGATCCAGCCTATTCGGTGTTCTGTATGCTTCTTGAACCTTCATAGGTATATCTTTCTTTATTTTGAGAAAGTTTTCTTCTATAATTTTATTAAATATATTTTCTGGACCATTGAGCTGCACTTCTTCTCCTTCTTCGACTCCTATTATTCTTAGGTTTGGTCTTTTTATTGTGTCCCAGATTTCCTGAATGTTTTGTGATGAGAGTTTTTTGGACTTGCTGTTTTCTTTGATCGGTGTGTTTATTTTCTCTATGGTATCTTCAGAATCTGAGATTCTTTCTTCTAACTCTTTTATTCTGTTGGTTATGCTTGTTTCTGAAGACTCTGTTTGTTTACTTAAATTTTCCATGTCCAGCCGGCCCTCTGTTTGTGTTTTCTTCTTTGCCTTCATTTCAGTTTTCAAGTATTGAACTGTTTCCATTATCTATTTGATTGTTTTTCCTTGGTTTTCTAGGGTATCATTCACTGATTTATTCAATTCTTCAAACTTTCTGTTATATTTCTCATCCATTTCTATAAGGGTGTTTTTTACATGCTGTTTAAGGGTGTCAATCACTTTCATGAAGTCAATGTTTTCTACTTCTTCTTGATTAAGGTGTTCATATCCTCCCGTTGTGAGGTCGCTGGTTTCTGGTGGCTTCATGTTGCTTTTCAGCTTGTTGGGTGAATTCTTGCATTGGCGTCTGCCCATCTCTTCTTCCAAATGCTCACTTATGGATCTTCTTTTACCGGATCAGGTCTCCTTGCCTACTGATGTACCTTCCCAGTGATGGCTCTCCCCAGTGATGGCTCTCCTGGTGCCGAGATCAGATCTCCGTGCCCAATGATGGCTCTCTCCAATGCTGGCTCTCCTGGCACCGAGATCAGGTCTCCGTGCTGGTTGGGTAGCTCGCAAACAAAGCACCTACCTTGCTTGGTATAGGCAGGCTATAGAAACAAAGGAACTCCCACCCGCTTGGGTGCCCTGAGTATTAGGACCCAGTGCCCTGACAGGCTGGGCTGGGTGAGTTATTTGCCAAAAGAGGGCGGTGGGGCTGAAGTGGGGAGGGTTCTGGATGCAAGCTGGGTGGGATAGGAAGAAAGAGGCAGCATGCAGGGAGTAGAGGCCCTGCAGAGAGCCCAAGAAGGATAGGGGGCTGAAGAACCCCTGAGTTCCCTGTCCCTGGCTGGCGCCATGAGATCAGAAACTCACCCCAATGTTGGCTCTCCTGGCGCCGAGAGATCTGGTCTCCGTGCTGTTTGTGCAGCTTGCAAACAAAGCACCTACCCTGCTTGCTGCAGGCAGGCCATAGAAACAAAGGAACTCCTGCCTGCTTGGGTGCCCCAAGGACTCAGACCGAGTGCCCAGACAAGCTGGGCTGGGTGATGTTATGTGTCGAAAGAGGACAGTGGGGCCGAAGTGGGAAGGGCTCCGGATGCAAGCTGGGTGGGATAGGAAGAAAGAGGCAGCATGCAGGGAGTAGAGGCCCTGCAGAGAGCCCAAGTAGGATAGGGGGTTGAGGAACCTCTGAGTTCTCTGTCCCGGGCTGGTGCCGCAGGGTCAGAAACTCACCCCAATGTTGGCTCTCCTGGTGCCGAGAGATCAGCTCTCCGCGCTGGTTGGGTAGCTCTCAAACAAAGCGCCTACCTTGTTTGGTGCAGGCAGGCTATAGAAACAAAGGAACTCCCGCCCACTTGGGTGCCCTGAGGATTAGGACCCAGTGCCCAGACAGGCTGGCCTGGGTGAGTTATATGCCGAAAGAGGGCAGTGGGGCCGAAGTGGCTGTGGTAAGGATTTTATTATCATACTAAATGCAATCATTACAACAATTATACACTAGATACCTATATTAAACAGTTTTATTGCAATAATGAGACTTGCAATACAATCTACTAATGGAGAAGATTTTATATATATATATATATATATATATATATATATATATATATAATAGTTTTAATTTTGAGTGCACATCCTGGCTGCATCTAATATTAACTTGTACTAATAGAGGGTTATCTGTGAGATCAATCAAATTATTATATCGTAAACCAAATCCAGGGAGAATGGTCCCTCATCAATACTAAACTGATCCAGATACTGTGAAATTAAATTTCCAAATATTTTATTAAATTAAGCATTTCTCCTTATAAATTTAATGGCCCTAGAATTTCTTTCTTGTAGTCCAAAACAAATACAGTAACATTAATATTATTTGCATTTCCAGAATGAGAAAACCAATGGAAGGATGAAATTCCTATGATAAGGGAAAGGAAAAAATAAGCCATTCACCAAAGACTGTGCAATTAGAAAAAATAAGTCCCAGAATTAAAATTTATGTCTATGTGACTTCATGGTCAATGTTCAGCCTTTATACTATACTATCATCATGTAAGTTACCATGCTTATGAATCAGCAAGATGGTGTGTTAAGTAGATCAGTAGAATTAGTGACAAGTAAGATGTTTGTACTAAGGTAATTGGTACTTTGAGTGAAGTAGTATTAATTCTGACCCTACATAAAAAAATATTTGAAGGAATGTAACTTGTTGCTTAGATGGTTAATAATGTTTTAAATATAGGTATATATCTATGATTACCTAGTGTACAATTGGTTATGCTTTGCTTGCTGTTCACAAACATGAGTATATTCATTGCTAGTAAGTGTGCGGTTATACAAGAGACTTATAAAAATCTAAACAGACCAAATTTGAAATCCACCTCTCTATTACTACATGACTTCAGGTATGTCATATATTCTTCCTATGTGTCAGTTTTCATGCCTATAAAATGGAGGCATTTATAGCATCTATTTAACATGGTGGTTTATTTAATCAAATACTACTGCATGCACCAAATATTTATCACAGAATATTTTACAAAGCAAATGATCAAGTACATTAACTATATAATCAAATTCTATTCCAAGAATTTCTCTTCACTCATGGTGCTACTTAAGGACCACTTTTTTCCAGTACTGGTACCAATAATGATCATGTTGGCCATGATTTCCCTTTCTTCAGCAACTAACACTACAAAAAATTCCTTAGTAAAGACCCTTGTCACCTAGTATGAACACTTCGTTGCTGAGTATCTGTTAATCTTCAGTGAATCAATGAATCTGAACTCCAGTGATGGAGCTCCATAACTACATTACTAGATCTTTCCTAAAAACAAAAATGACAGTTAGCAACAACAACATGTTGGCACTCATGAACACATTCACAAGTGAAGAATTTTCTTCACCCAAACCCACCCATGAAATCTGGAAGAGGTAATTGTCTTATCAAACATGCAGATATCCATATAAGTCTTCAGAGAAAAATAAAGACTTGATGCCATAAACAGAATACAATGATTTTCCATAAACCAATTCCAAGGAAATGGATACTTACTGTTTTCTAGATAAAGAATTAAAGTGATTGCTTTATGAAGTTCAGGAAGATAGAATACAGACACATAAAGAAGTAAAATCAGGAAAATACTAAACAAAATTAGACATTCAGAAAAGAGACAGAAGTCATATAGAAGAAACCATTAAAAATTCTAAATCAGGCTTATACAAGGAACAAAGGAATTTGTCAACTAGAACAAAGTCATTTGCTATGTAACTCAAGAGAAAAAAATAGCACTGAACAAAGAGATGGGAATAACTGGATACCATGGAGTAAAACCATTATCACAATATGGAAATTTCAGAAGGACTAGAGTAAGGAACAGGTTATTGAAAAGAATAATGACAGAAATTTTACTAAATCTTGGAGAATATGGGTATCCATATACAAGGACTTCTAGATCCTAATAAAATTTTAACCTGAATAAAATTTTAGTGAAGAAATACAATCGAACCAGAAAATATTAAAACAAAGAGAATTTTGAAAGCAGTGAGAGAAAAGAAATTTAACTCATACAAGAGAATTCTCACAAGTAGATTTCTCAGCAGGAATCTTACAGACCAACAGAGAATGAAATTTATGTTTAAAGTAGTGATACAGAAACTGCCGAGGGAGAATATATTACCAAGAAAAATTCTACTTCAAAAATAAAGACACCTAGAGAGATGGCTTGGTGACTAAAAGCACTAGAGGTCCTGGGCTCAATCCCCAACTCCAGTTCCAGCAGGTTTGATGCCATCTTCCGGCCTATATAGGCACTGCATCCACAGTGTGCAAACATCCATACAGGCAAGACACCAGTTGATATAACATGAATAATATTTTAAATGTAATAAAGGTAAACAATTTCCCAATAGTCAACAGAGGAGTTAGGAGGCAGAGGCAATAGAATCATGAATTTGAGATTAGCCTGGATTACATAGTGAGTCAAAAGTCACTTTATGCAACAAACCAACACCTGTTACAAACAAGAAACAAAAAAGTCCTGTGCAGTTCACTTAGGTAAAAACCATTAAAGACGTAATAAAAGTCAAAATAATGGAATTATTCACACACAAAACATTTGAAAAGGAAAGAAAATATAAATTTCCCAAATTAAGAGTAAGCATACAGTCAGATTCAGAACATTATGATTCTTCAATGGTGGTATATATATCATTTAACTGGAGAATGAATGTTAAAAGACAAAAGTATTAAAAATAACTACCATGACAATAATGTGTGTGTGTGTGTGTGTGTGTGTGTGTGTGTGTGTGTGTGCGCGCGCATGCATGGGCACATGTGTGTGTATTTGATTCACAGCTCGGTGGACTTACAAATATATGTAAGATTTCAGTCTACAAAGGGCTGATAGCATACATTTTTTTCATCAGTTATGTTTCCACAGGGCTGAAAATGCATACCCACAGTATTTTATTTTAAGGGCATATATTATAACACACATAAAGTAAGGATGTACTAATAGGTTTGTAGTGCTCATGGACAGTTTAAGTTTCAGTGTGGTTAAAAGAACCTAAAAATCCTGCCGTCTGCACTGACACAATGGAAACATTGTCAAAATGACCAAGCTTACCCATTGAAATGAGACTGATGTAATTCTAAAACCAAACCAATCAAATAAGGGACTGAAGTGTTGATAAAATGGACTGGAGTTTTTTAGTATAGAATGAATAGGGACTTAATTTGGCAAGAAGAGCATAATTGTTGAAGAACCTGAAGTAGAATAGAATTTACTGAGTAGTAAACTGTCTTAAATGTCAGGTAATTATATTCATCATCTTCTTTTCAACACTGGAAAAGTTGTTAACTACCAACGTTTATAAGGAAATCTCATTTTCTTTTAAGGCACACATAATGGTGCAATTTTCAAAGCTAATTCCCCTCACATTTATAAACATTCATATATGTTCACATGTACAGGAACCATGCCTACCTGCTTCTTTGAAGATCATGGCTACCACTTCACCAGTGTGCCTGAATCCATCTGCCTGCAACTTTAGATTGTCATATTAGGCAAATAAGTTAGAAAAATAAATATCATATTCTTTTCTGATTTGTGGAATCTATGGGAGAAAATATTATGTATATATTCGTAACATGGATGTGGAAACAAGACTGTCTGGGGAATGGAAGTGACTGGTGAGAGGGAAAGAGGGCAGAGGTGAGAGCAGATGGCACAGCAGTCAAAATACATGCTAAACTTCTAAGCAGATATCTCTGTTAAATTCCTTACTATGTATAATGAGTACGAACCTGGAAAAAAATTGTAAAAGATGTGAAATTTTCATCTTAATTTAGCTGATATTTATTTTACCAGTAAGTCACAAAATATGTTTGAGATAGAGTTGGAAAGAATTGAAACATATACAGACCTGAAATACTTTTAATATATTAAAATAAAAAATCCATTTCAAAATATTTTTAAGAAAATTAATGCAGGCCAGGTCGTGGTGGTGCACACTTTTAATCCCAGCACTCACTCAGGAGGCAGAGGCAGGTGGATCTCTGTGAGCTCGAGGCCAGCATGATCTACAAAGCAAGTACCAGAAAAATTAGGAGTGTTACACAGAGAAATCCTGTCTTCAAAAAGAAAGGGAAGAAGGGAAGGAAGAAGAAAGAAAAGGAGAAAACAGATAAAAGATAAAAATGGGAGCCTAAGACTGGAAAAAATATTTACTTATGTATAAGATACTTAAGCCTTCACACCAAATATATGTTACAGAGGCTGCTTACACCTCTAAAAATTATGGCAAACAATCCAAAGGTTGTTTTTAAGTTGTAACATTTTAAAATTATTTTTTCTTACCGCACAGAGAAATGCTGCTCATAATTTCATGTTAACAATTACATACTATTATGCTATATTATTATTAATTACTCATTACCCTCCCCTGTTCTTCGTGAACCCTCTTGATGATTCCTTTTCTCCATCAAAAAAGTTCCCCATTGTTAATATCTATTGCCAACTTGATAATATCTGGAATTAGTAGGGAATTGATTTAATTATGTTAATTGAGGTGAGAAGATCTGTCCACTGTGAGTGGCTCCATGCCCTGAAGCAGACTGCATAAAAAGGAGAAAGCTAGGTAAGCACAAGCATTTGGTGCCTTCTTCATACTGCAAATGCCATGAATCAGCTGCCTTAAGCTCTTGACTTCAGCTCTTCCCTATCGTGATGGCATGTAATTTTGAACTGTGGGTCAAAATGACCCTTTCTCCCTCCAGCTGCCTATGTTAGAGTCTGCATCACAGCAGCAGAAAACCAACCAACACAGTTCCCTTTCTGATTTCATGTCATATAGATAGTACTCAAATAGCTAAAATCCAGACTTGACACGTGAGAGGAACATATCTATCTTTCAAAGTCTGCCTTATTTAGCTTATCATAAGCATCTCCAGATGCTTGCATTTTGCTGATATTTTCATAATTTCTTTGTCTTTATGGATGAATAAAATCTATTGTATGAGTGTACCATATCTTCTTTATCTATCTTTTATGAATACTTAGTCTGCTTGTGTATTTTGGTTAATGTAAGAAATATGGATATGTGGGATCTTCCACAAGGGCATGAGCATTCTCCCCATCTTGCAATTATTGTACTAGTGGGTACAACTTGCCTGGCAGATCATTATTTTAGCATTCATAGTACAGTGCTGAGTAAAAACAGTGATGTCTTCCATACACAAGCGGCAGAATGAAAGCTATTCAGCAGGAAATTAGTATCCTGGCCAGTTCATTATTAATTTATCTACATACTGCAATTGAAGTATACAGTTTGTTCAGCAAAAGGTACTTACAAGGTACTTACTATCTAGTTATGATGGGTAAACTAACAGCAAGGGCAGCAAATTGTTTTGGTTTTGGTACTTCTAAGATCTCACTGGCAAACAACTTGTAGAGAGGTAACTTGTTAATGGCACTGAGATTTTTCACTTAAATAACCCATTTCTTCTGGAAGCAATAGTTAACCTATATGAAACACCCATCTTCAAATTTCTTTTTAAGAGGAATTATGTTTTTATGAGTTTATGAATCGGTAGGGTTGCAGAAGGCTTCATCATACATCTTTAGCTTTGGTAAACTCATCCTTATTTCAACACTCCTTTTTCCTATCCTCAGTTAAACTTTTATTCCCGTATCCCTGTCCTGTCATATAACATGTGTTCCATTATCACATTTCTTTGTATTTTTTTACATGAGGTGAAAATTCATAGGGTCCCATATAATTCCCTCATGTATACTTTATTTTGGTTAATCCTCCTTATGACCTCTCATTTTCCCACCCCTATCATTTCAGTACCTCATTGAACATTTCCACCCCCAGTATTCTCTCTTTCTCCTTGCATCTCAACTATAATCTACCATCCTCCCTCTGAATTTCTGATGGGTACATGTACTCCAGGAAAAACACACAAAACACAGGATTTGAGATTAGCACACATATGATAGAGAATATTGAATTTGTCTTTGGAGATCTGGATGACCTTATTAAGAATAATTCATTTTGAATTCCAACAATTTGCTTGCAAATTTAATGATATATTTTTCTTTATAAGTAACATAATACTGTGTATATAGAACATTTTTGATGAGTACTACAATAATACAAGAAGTAATTGTAAAAACTGAGAAATGGAATACATGAAATGAAAGAGATCCCACATGGAAACAGGAGTCCTTTCTTTTAAGCAGTTATCACATGATCTAAAATTTTCACTACTTTGTGTGTTTTAATATAGTGAAAACATATATGCATAAATACTTCTACATAAATGTTGATAACAGATTTATAAATGACAACCAAATTGATCTCAGCAAGAAAAAGGAAAAAGAAAGATAACTCACACACTAATATATGCAGCAGCTTTGCATGAGTCTCACAGACACAAAAACAAAACTATTGACTTTTAGAAGTGAAAGAAAGACTAATCTAAGCTATAATACTACAAAACGAGTGACTATTCATTTTTGAGCACCATCGAAGGTGAGAAATGAATAAAAAACTCTACCAGAAGACCCTCAGAAGCAGTGTTATGCTATATGGAAGTCAGTTGTTACTTTTATTTCTACCTTTTCACATTCAGGGACAATATGATCAGTTTGAATGTGGGTATATAGGAATATTTAATTTTAAGGGAAAAGTAAAAAATCTTCATTAAGAACTATGCGCTAAACATTTTCAAGAATATCCTTGTTTTAGGGAGTGCCTTTTCTTAGGAGAAATAAACAGTGTCTACTCCTTAAGATGCCAACAATAAAGCAAATTCTAATTCTACCAAAGGCTCCCGCTAGGGAAGAAGAGTTTATTGAATGTACTTACCCCTGTTCTCATGGGTGGAGGAGCTGTGTACAGAAGTGTGAAGGAGCCCAAAACAGCTGCTCCATCCAGTCAGTCTACATCTACCATAGATGATAGCCTCCCCAAAGTCACTTATATGGAGTTTTCCTTTAGTTAATTTCCTGAAGCCTGTACTATTGAACCTTCTGAGACCCCCAAGACCAATTAGGAACTAAAAGCATAGAAATGTCTGTAGTGTACAAAAAAAAAAAAAAAAAAAAAAAAAAAAAAAAAAAAAAAAGAGTCCTGAAACTCCCTACCTCCACCCTTCCTTCTCTAAGGGAAGATCAATAGTCTACAAGTCCTTATCTTGAGGGTCTTTTGAATACAGGCACAACTAATCTGATGAGAATAGCAGCTGCTAGGTCAGAAAAACCACATTCTACAACAGGAATTAAATGACCATATTAGTATCTGGACTGAAATTTTGGTGACATTGTTACAAGAAATTGTCCAGACTCATACTATAAACTTCTAATGTATATATTATGTTGAGCTAATTATAATATGGATTTTCAAAAGAGGTAAAATCTTGGACAATCACATCACAAAAGTAGTCAATAATCAATTGGAAAAATGCTCAATAATATTAGTCATGCCATTATGTAAATAAAATCTGATGGCACTTCTCACTATGAATGTCTCATATTTAAGTTATACCTCCAGGTATAAGCTCTGCCCAGAATTGTAGAGAGCTGCATGGAGACGCACCTGATGGCGATGTGTAGAGAGTTGCATGGAGCTGCACCTGATGGTGCTGGCTTCCCCTTTCGGCAATTGCAAAAGTGAGTGCTCTCTGTGATAATCAACTCCTAATATGGCTAAGGCCTGACTCATGCTATTATCACGCAATGATTGTCAGCTGCTTGCATATGAATGAACCTATGGGCAGTGCCCACGTGGCAATCCGGGGTTGGAAGCCCATGCCTTTTTAAAGGTTGGGAGAGGTTTGCCTGGGGAGAGAGAGAAAGAGAATGATTGCTGTGAACAAGGTCCTGAATAAACTGCTTGCAAGAAGAGCTCCGGTGTTGGGTCTTCCTTGCTGGTCGAGACAGGCGTGACACAGAATATTGAGCAATTATAATTATCTTAGATTACCCTGGGGTATGTAAAATGATATTATCTTTAAAAATATCTTACCACATCTTTAAAGTTGTAGGTACACCCACCCAAAGTATATGTAAATATGTATAACAATCACTAACATGTTGGTGAATAACAGAAGCTAGATGAAAAAGAACACAGCCTATGTGCTTACATTTACTTCAAGAGCAAGAATAAGTAAACTAATTTATAATAAGAGAAATAAGCTCTATTTGTTTCAGGGAAAAGAGTCACTCAGGTAGTAAATCTGTCAAAATTAATGGTGCTTTATGCTGAGTGAACTTTATTGTGTGAAAATTATACTTCATTAATGAAATCAACAAAGAAAATTTCATCGAATTTAATTTTTTTCAAACATCAACAATGTACTCTTGGGACTCAAGGCTTTGTTTACAGTCTTATTTGCACATTGGAAATGCTTGGGGATTTTTAAAATATGGAGTCTTGTGTGCCATTGCCAAATATTGAGGGCTTCTTGTCTACTATGAAGTCATTCCTTTATTAATTGTGGAAAAAAACAACAAAATCGGAGAGTTTCAAGGCATCAGTTAGAAAAAAAAATCAATCTCCATTCTCAAAGGTACTGTCTCATACCTTCTTAAAACTGATCTGGTATTACTGGACATGCATATAGTATTTTAAAATTGGGGTTGGAGAGATGACTCTGTAATTAAGAGTACCGAGTGCTCTTTCAGAGGGCTAAAGTTCAATTTCCAGTACTACCTTGGAAACATCAGCAACTCCAGTTCCATGAGATCCAATGCCCTTTTCTAGCCTCTGCCAAGCACTAAACATATGTGTTGACACAAATATATATGTAGGAAATGTAACAATACTTAAGAAGTAAAATAAACAGTTTCAATTAAAAATTATATCATACATTCAAGAAACTGTTTTAGTCAACCACATTTAGCTATGAAACTAAAATAGGGCTTGTATTGGTTTTAATTTCTTCTGATGGCACATAGAAAATACTACAGTGGTCAACAGTAACAAAATTTTTAATAGAGAGAATTTTTCAACAAAAAAATAGACTGGATCCTAAGGAGTGGAAATTGAAGTGACCATAAGAGAAAACTGGCTTGGACATCAATGTCCCTTGGCCACAAAAGGACATCAAGTCCCAGGAATCTGACTCAGAGCTCATCATTACTAAAGCAAACTGAACTGCAATAGCAAAAGCAATAAAATTTAAATAAGTAGTGCAGGAGAAAGAACCTATGACTAATTCTCTAGCAATCTAAATCAAAGACCAATTCAAACTACTTTTGGAAAATTCTTTTCCTACTTTAAGCATCTTCACATTAATGAAGTGAAGGATTATGATTTTATGATTTCTAAGCCTGGAGTACTTGAGAATTTGTGGCCCAATATTAACTCCAGGACATAATGTAGTCCAGGATGTGGAAAAAACTTCTAAGGGTATATTTCAGTGTTGTAAGTAGCAAAACTTTCCAGGGCCAGAAAGGGCAAAGCTTTATTTTATGTATCAGGAGCTAAAGAGGTTAAACAGTCAGTGAATGAATGAATCCCATCTCTTGTTTTTTCCTAATCATTCAATTCATATTACTCCTCTAAATGTCTCACCATCAGAACTCTAGTCTTCACTTTTGGTCTATGGTAAAGCTTTGCTCAGTCCATAAGTTCTATCTGTACCTTCTGTCACAGATTATTAGTGCTTGAGGAGGAGTGATTCAGCACATTCACTAGAGAAGATTCTAGCAACACAGTCCTGCATATATTTAAGAACATTAACATTTTATAGGAGGCAGGAGTGGCTCAAAGATATAGAGCACTTGCAGAGGACCTGGGTTTGGTGGAGTTTCTATAACTCTAGTGCCACAGGATCTGACAACCTCTTCTGACCTCAGTGGGCATCAGGCACTTACATTGTATAGAAAAACACATGCAAACAACACACACACAAAAGTAAAACAACAAATCTTTTAAAAATAAAGAATTATAGCTTTAAGGGGAGACATATTTTCAAAGGTCCAGGTAGACTTAAATGTGTGATACTGAACATTATGGGGAAACTATCTCTGCAGCTAAATGAAACAACTTGGAAAATTTTTAATTAATTAATTAATAAAAATAATCTTTCATTTTACATACAAATCCCACTTCCTACTCCTTGCCTTCCTCCCCTTCCATCTACCTAATCTTCCCACCACACCCCCATCCACTCCTCAGAGAGGGTAAGGCACATTGCTTTGGGAAAGGTACAAGGCCCTGTCTGTTGTGTCCAGATGATGACGCCCAAAGAGACCACCAAAAACCAGAGAAATCCAGACTGCAACAAACAAGGTTTATAGTTAATGTAAGCATAATACGAGCTAGCTAGTACGGAACTAGTCTCCAGCACTTGCACTAGTTGTAGCAAGGTAGGGAGGAGTTAGAGTCCCCCCTCTGCGGGGTTAGCTATTTAAAAGTAAAAACTACAAGCCCTTCAGGGCCATCAGAGGGGTTTGACACAGGTGCAAGATCTTTGCTCTTTTCCATCCTGTTTTTGTCAGCTTGTTTTCTGTTCTCAGAGCAAGGTCACCCTGTTCCTGAGTCAGAACATCTTTATCAGTCTCCACCAGGTGGCTGGGCGTCCTTGTGCTTTGAATTTTCCCGAGGGGCGGGGGAGCACTATCTTTTCTGGGAACATGAAGCTAGTCTGGGGTTTTCGGTTTTAAAACACTCTGCTAAAAAATTCTTTCTTGTTCCTTTGAGAAAAAGGGATGAGGGTCTTACATCCCTACTATATCTCGGTTGAGCAAGGTATCCATCTAAAGAGAATAGGTTCCAAAAATGCAATACAAGCAGTAGGGATAAATCCCGGTGTCAGTGCCTGAAGAAGGACACTAAAAAGAAATCCCATACTATCTCGGAATTGAGTATAATAAAGGGTTATTTATTTAGGGATAGACTCACAGATCACAGTCCTCTGCACAAATGTGAAACAGGAACGGAAACCAGCAGCTGGAAGAGAGAGGGACCACGTACTCTACATCAGTATTTATAGTATAAGAAGCCATGCCAAAGTGAGCAGGTAACTTAAAGGCTACTGGCTGTAAGATTTCCTATAGCACCTCCCCTTTTTGTTTAAATAAGAGAGTTCTAAGCCTAATACAAAATTATATACAATAAGAACAAATATCAGGTATAAAAATTAGAATTACAACCAGGATAAACAATATCAAGCAAGAAATGTGATAAATGTTTCAATAATTATCCTATCTTAAGGAGTCTAAGTCTTGTATTATAAATAACTTGGACAAGTCATAAAAGAAAATTAACTATGACTATCTAGTCTTCAACCCCATCAAAGACCTGAGAAAAGAAAACATATTACTTGAGTAAACAGGAAGTGCAATCAAGCAACTTCTAAAATGTGCAACAAATGATAGAGACAACTGGCCACCTGAGCAATCACCCAAAGTCTCATTTGCAATGTTGGAGCAACCAACTTTGGCTAAGGCCTAGAGTAACTGACAGACCATTTTCAGAGGCAGGAAAGTTTTCAAAACTGTCCTACCCTTCTTGGGAAGATTTTGCAGTCTTTTTTCTCTTGTTCTGCTTCTCCTGTTTGGACATCGTGCATTTTGTCTGTAGTTAATGCTTGGGCAGTTCCTTTCCCAAAGGCAAGTTTTGCCAAGAAGAAAACAAGCTCCAAGTGGAGTGTCTTTGGTGTGCAACATTCTCTTGGTAATAGATCAGTGCAGCCAGGAGCACTCGTACCTCACATCAACAGAACCCTAAATTATTTAAATACCATATTCTACAGCTCTTTGAAGTGGTTGGATGGCGTGGGAGGTCCTTTTGTCTATGTGTTGCATTTGTTGGTTAATAAATAAAGAGACTGGCTTGGCCTATAGCATAGGAGGAGGAAGGCAGAGTTAGAGAAAAGCCATGGAGCCACCAGAGATAGATGCTGGGAATTTTACCCTGTAAGCCACAGCCACTTGATTAATGGAAAAGGGTTAAATTAAGATGTAAGAGTTAGCCAGTAAGAAGTTAGGGCTAATGGGTCAAACAATGATTTAATTAATACAGTTTCCATGTGATTATTTCAGATCCAAACTAGCTGGGTGGCCAGGAACCAACAAGCAGCTCCCTCCTCCTCCTACAGTTGAAGATTATCTATCTATGCAGAATACAGTCTCTATGTGTCCAAAGAAACTGATTAGTCTAACTATAAGCATGACAAACATGGATGACTATTAACCTATAATTCTTAATACCTACATAAATTAAAGACTAAGACTTCATATTAGAATATTAAACAATCTTTAAACTGTGCAACAAATGAGGACAATGATCTCAAACTGTAAACAATGTATAAGTATCTTGATCAGAGGTAGAAATGTATATTGCAATATGATAAATATATCCTAAAATTTTATCAATATACAAAATGTCTTAAGCAGATGTAGAAGCATGCCTATATACAATATGACAGAATAATTTTGCCTAGGTATACAAATATTGTAGACAAAAACAGAAACATATTCAATATAATTTAAGTTTATATCAATATGTAAGAATCTATACCAATGTAAATTTCCTGTAAATAATAGCTCACAAGTATTTACTCTATTACTCACTATTACTATAAGTGTGAGTAAGCTCACACTAATCCATTATGCCATCCCGTTTCCTTTTTCATTCAAAGAGATCCCTGAGCCTACATAAATTCCCCCCAAACCCCTAACCCTATACTAATTATATTCAACCCCTAAATGATATCCCTAACCCTGAGGTCAAACTTTGTTGGGAGAGGGGATATCATCTTCTAGAATTACTTCCAGCTGTCTTGGTGATGTTCTTTCTATGGAATCCTATGAAAGTAAAATGATTGTTAAGTTTCAAGATTACTGTCTGGTATAATTGCAAATAGTCTCTGAGTATTTCGTAAGGTTTTACTGGGGTTCCTCTTTAGAGTTCTGGACAGAATATTGTAAAAAGGTGCACCATGTCAGACGACCAAGTTGTAACCATCTTGAGCAGCTGGTATCCAAAATAGGTCTTATAGTAGTGTTATCAGCATTATGACATCATATTAACCAGGTGGAGTCATTGTTGTAGGGCCCCATCTTCTTCCTGGAAACTTCAAAGATTACTGCAGAAATATTCATTATTCATTGTGGAAAACAAACATCATTTATATAGACATATATTCAATCAAAGATATGATAGAGACAAAAATAGGTATGAAGAAAAGTACTTTTTTTCTAAATTCTTTCTTTTTTCTGTCCCATACCAGATGGCTCTTGACATGAGACAGAAACTCTGAATTTTTCTTTTTTTTTTTTTTTTTTGGTTTTTTGAGACAGGGTTTCTCTGTAGCTTTGGAGCCTGTCCTGGAACTAGCTCTGTAGACCAGACTGGTCTCGAACTCACAGAGATCCGCCTGCCTCTGCCTCCCGAGTGCTGGGATTAAATGAATTTTTCTTTTAACAACATGCTTGGATTTATAAAAGGACAGAGCCATTGTCCAACTCCAAAGACAGCTTTTGTTTTTAAGTGAGTCATGACTATTATTCCAGTTTATGTTTAGAGACTCATCTTCAGATGACCTCTCCTCATAAGTTATAATTTTCTTTGTTTGGTGATCCTATCTGGATAATTATTATTTTCTTTTTAGACATCTAGATATTAAGGGTCTCTTGACTTTTTGAAGATGAATATTTTCCTGCAAAGACAATAACAGAACCCTACCCGAACCCTATATATGTTTTTCTTACCACCTGATTGGTTGTCACCTCTGTGGATGAGCCGTCATTACTCTTAAAAGATTTCTCTTTTTCAATCTGAATCTTTATTCATTTTGATGGTTTCCATAACTTTTCTTCTTCTGTTGTAACAGAGCAAAATCCCTTCCCCAACATAGCACATCTCTTGGTTTTCATTGTGAGGTCAGCACATCCTTGAAATTCACTGGCTGATGTAATTCAGAAGACTTTTCTATTATTCAATGTCTTTCTGCTGCTGTCGTTCCTTTCTCATTAGTGTAAAGAAAGTTCAAGGTTAATATAGCATTATGTAATCTATTTCTGGGGTTATTTTTTATCCTTTCTGTTTGTTTAGCATATCTTTTATAGTTCAATTTGATCTCTCTATAACTGCCTGACCTGTGGGATTTTTTGGTATACCTGTAATATGCTTTATATTATAATAAGCAAAAAACTGTTTTATTTTATTAAACTTATATGCTGGACCATTATCTGTCGTAATTTGTGCAGTCATACCCATAATAGCCACAACTTCTAATAATTGTGTGATTACTGAATCAGCCTTTTCTGAGCTCAAAGCAGTTGCCCACTGAAAACCTGAATAAATATAAATGGTGTGGTGTGCATATTTTAATTTTCCAAAATCTGCAAAGTAGAACACATCCTTTTGCAAGATTTTATTTATTCCATTGAGTACCCTTTGGGTTAGTCCCTACAGGTAGCAGTGTTTGGTTATAGGAAGAAGAAGGACATCTCTTTATAATCTCCTTAGCTTGTTGCCATTTAATAGAAAACACTTTCTTTAAACTTTAAACTTTTGCTATTGACATATTTTTTTATGAAATTCTGAGGCCTTCAATACATTTCCAATCAATAATCGATCCATTTCTGCATTACCTTGTGATAGAGGATCTGGTAGACTCATATGGGATCGGATGTGTGTTATGTATATGGGACAGAGCCTATTCCTGATTATATCTTGAACCTGTATGAATAATAAAGTCAATTCTGTAACATCCGGTATAAATTCAGTGGTTTCAATATGCAAGACAATTCTTTCTTCATATTGTGAATCAGTAACTATATTAAGAGGTTCTTTAAAATTTCTTAATACTATGAGAATAGCATATAACTCTGCCTTTTGGACAGAATTATAAGGTCTATTTTTCTACCTTACTCAAATTCTCTGATTTGTAACCTGCCTTTCCTGATTTATTCACATCAGTATAGAATCATGTGCTCCAGTGTTGGTGTGTCCCATACAATGCAGGGAAAGATACAAGTAGTTCTTTTCATAAGGTAACTTCTATCACTTTTGGGATAATTGCTATTAAACTCTCCTAAAAAAATAGCACAAGGTCTTTACAAAGGTTCATTGTCTTCCCATAATTTTTTAATTTCATCAGTAGTAAAAGTCACTATAATCTTTGCTGGGTCTGTACCTGATAGTTAACAAAGTCTCAATTTTTCCTTTTTTAATTAATTCAGAGACATTTTCCACATAAGTTCTTAATGTTTTACTTGGCAACCAACTCAGGCAGTAATATTAAAGTATAATAAAAAATCTTGATCAATTGGGCAACTGAGAGCACAAGACATGCTAGGAGTACAATACAATTTCTTCTCTTATCTTGCCATTTCATTTCTAAGTATTAGAACCAGTTCATAGAAGAGTATGGCAACACTGAGAAAATGAAAGTTTCTCTTGCTGAGCCTGGATCTTTCCAAGCTACACTGACTGGTTAGCAAGACCCAGGGGTGAACTTATCTCTACTACCAAGCGCTGGAATTACAAGGACACACAACAGAGACCAGTTCATTAATGTGTGTGTTGAAGATTCATCACAGGTTTTCATACTTCCATGGTAAGCGCTTAACTGATAAAGTCATTGTCCATGCCCCCTAAAAAGTTTTATTAAATACAAAATTATCTATCATCACATGATTTCTCTAAAGCAAATACTTTCTTTTGTTGTTATTCTCTCAGAATGTAGAGTAGTGACTAGTACATAGTCATGATCAACGCAAGTTAGTTAAATGGATGCATTTAAGACGTGATTTCTTTTTCATTAAATAGGGATAACTATCTCTACTTCTCCATGAACTCTTTTAAGACAACTTTAAGCACACATAAATACCCAAATCAAGAGTATTTAATTTATATCTGAATATAGAGTATCTTGAGGAGGATCTCACTGAGAATATATCAATAACAAAATGAAGATGTGTCTCCAACTCTGGGCATGATTTGGACTCATGAGGAGAAATATCCTTGTGAGCCATTTGAACCCACTATATAGTGTCTGTGTTCATATTAAAAGCATAGGATAGAAAACTTGTTATTTATTTCAGACAAAAGCTACTGGAGCACTAGAATCACTTTCATAGATATAAATTGAATCTATTTTTATGGGTCACCATGTATGATGCTGAAGGAGCCACATCCATCAGAGGAGTTTTTCAAAGCATGTGAAGATTTCTCAATATTACAGTCATGTTTAGACACTCTACTGATTCTGATGGCCAAACTCGTGACCTGTAATATGTAATTTGTTATTGTATTAGTTAATATAGGTTGGCGCTTCACTTCCACACCCTTCTCTCCTTAGAAGATCTGTTGTTGGGTCTAGAGGAGATAAATCGTGACTTAGTATATAATGAGAAGTAGAAAGAAAACTTACATAATACAATAAATCTGCTCTTAGTCATTTCTGGAAAAAAGATTCAAGAACAGCTAAATGCCCATATATTACTCCAAGATTTAAGGTAAAAATTCCAACCACTTAGAAACCTTATTTTGAAGAAAAAACTGGAGGTGATCTCATAATTTTAAATACAAGTGTTCTTTGACAAAATAGTAGATTTTACAGACTGCTCACATTGGTGTAATGAATGGGAAAGTTGGCAGTAAATACTGAAGGAGACTGGATTATAGTTGAATAGAAGATAATATAAAGAGAAAAGAAAGAGGATGGCATTAGAAGTGCTAGTTACATTAGTACACCATAAGCTTGCATTTTTATGCACTGCTTCTTCAGTTCAGTATGGGCACAAAGATCATCAGGACCCAGGAATCAATCTAAGACCATCTCCATTTAATCCTTCAGGAGTGAAGTTTAAGAAATCATATTTTTAGCCGGGCGGTGGTGGCGCACACCTTTAATCCCAGCACTCGGGAGGCAGAGGCAGGCAGATATCTGTGAGTTCGAGACCAGCCTGGTCTACAAGAGCTAGTTCCAGGACAGGCTCCAAAATTACAGAGAAACCCTGTCTCGAAAAAAAACCAAAAAAAAAAAAGAAAGAAATCATATTTTAATTTATCTCCAGTTTGTGTTTTCATTCCTTAATCATGTTTGATAAACACTGGGTTGGTTTCCTGGGTTAATTCTTTTCTCTGATATTGATTCTCCAGTGTACAGTCATTGAATTATCACATATACCAAGTTTCCTAAGTGAATCTCTGGCAAGATTCTTTTGGAGATAAAGCACTGTTTGGGCATCAGTTTTAAACTCAGAAATCTTTCTTACTATGTGTCCTTAATTGTTGCAAAGCCAAGATATACCTGGTAGAAGAGGGAGAAGCCCCATGTAAGAGTTCCCATACAGAAGGGATTTTGGTAAATAAATGAAGCAGTGAACTGCTCAAGGGTGGCTCCAGAAAGCAGAAGGAGCCAGGCAAATCCAGTGATCCTCTCAATCCTCATCGACTTCAGACTGTACAGAAAAGTATTTTATCCAATTTCATGTTTTCTTCACGTAGACAAAATCAAAATTCTTGGCATTAGGATAGATATGAAAGAGATTGGGGAAGTGGTCCTGTGTATTAAAGGACTTTGAGTTCAGATCCTCAGCATCTGTCTAAAAGCCAATTATACCACACACTTGCCTGCAACTTCAGCACAGTGATGGCAGAGACAGGAGGATTATTTTGGTTTTCTGACATTCACACTAGTTTCAGGCTCAGTGAAAACCCTGATAGAAGAGGAAACCCAGAGTTCTCCTCTGGACTCTGTGAGCAGGCAGGTACACACACAAACACACAGATGCATGCACAATACAAGCATACACACATACATACACAATACAAACACACACACACAGATACACACACACACACACACACAAATGCTGAACGCCAAAAATAGCAACAAAATGTAAAGACTTGCAAGGAAAAGTATAGGAGTCATACATAAATTTGAATTTCAGATAATGAATAATTATAGTTTAAAAATACCTTCAAGCAATATATGGGATAACTTTTACAGTAAATATTTTTATTTTCTAAACCTGACAAACTCATCTAACTGAATAATCAAAAGAGTGAAGGGGAAAGTGCCTCTATTTTGTCCATGCAGTAATCTCACCAGTAGGGAAACAGTAGCATGGTTTAGCAAGGAAAAGTAAAGAAAGAATAGATAAAGGCCTTCAATAGCGAATGCTTGGCTTCAGTTTCTTTACCTGAGACATAAAAGAATTAAACTATATGCAACTTTATTAGAATCTGGCATTTTATGTCCCTTTGTAAAAGGGTCCATCCATACTTCCTAGACAGATTTAAGATATTTGTGTCTTATACTAGATCTCTTGGTGTGGATGTTATCTATACTTGGAATTTGTCAATATCTCTCAAGGTAACTGGTAGAAAACAGTTATGTATAATACCAGTACCACTTCAAACGATAATGTGGATGGGGACTTTTTTTTTTATCACGTTTTCTTGGTATTTGTGACCTGAGAGAACACCATACAAAAGCATTTGAACCTTTTTCTCTTATTGCTATAACTATTGCAGTTTCTTCCTTTTTCAAATTAAAACATACTAGTCTTGTGACAGATTATTAGACTATGCCCCTTTTATCTCTCTTTTGTTCCAGAGAAGGCTTTAGCTGAATCTTTCTATTATTATCTTGGTGTGAAAATTGCATATTGGTCCCCATCCTATTAGGAAACTAAGTTAATGAGGAAAGAAAGGTGTCACATGGCCTGGATTCATTTTCACTTCACCCTTAGAAGGATGCTGGATCCTTGGTCCCACATTCATTTGAATTTCTCTCACTAAAACAATTTTATTATCTAATAAGCCATAAGATCTGCAATTTCACTCTGTAATGGCACAAGGAGAGCTTTTCTTCAAATAAGGTAGATTTCATTGTCAAGTCTTCATTGTAGGCAGAAATCCATGCTGTCAGCCAGTTCCTCCATTCCACATGAAGAGTTCTGTTCTCTAACTCCTTCCTATTAATTAATCACTATCTTTATACTCGTAATAAATAGCATGACTGCCAGCTAAAAGACAAGAACACTAGTCCTAAAATACAGGGGTTTCCCCCACTGACAACCACTTCAGACAGCATAAATATCAGCCTCAGTGTGATGTTTTGCCATATAAATAACAGAAATTGTCTTAACTAGTTATTTTCAAGCACTGGTTTAAAAGGAGGCAGGGAAACTGAAACCTTTTGACAAGATTCTAAGGAAAGATTCTGTGCAAAATGTCATAATTATAAGCACCTGTTAATTACCATCTTATCTACATTTGTCATGAATTATAATTGTTCAGCTCAATTGAAGGGTTTTTTTTATATCTAACAGGAGGCAAGTTTTAATGATCATCTCATGTCTGACAAGATGTAAGCTGCATTCATTTTATTATATATTGGATGTAAATTATTTTATTAGTTCTTTGGAGATTGTATAGATTGTATAGATTGTATAGATTTTTCATTTTGTCACCCCAGGCCTTTACATCTCCCCTTCACTAGCCACCTAACTTTGTGTCCACTGTTTAAAAAGCTTTAACCCATAGAATTCAGTTGGTGCTGCCAATATACTTTTGGATATGTGACCCTTCCAGTGGAGTGTGGGAGGGGATGTTGTTGACTTTGAAATTCTTTTATAGAGACAAATGCAGATAAGATGTTGCTAGGATACAAGAGGTAATTATATTGTCAGAAGCTGTTGTGAGGATGATGTTTATTCTTTGCTTCTTACAGACCTTAATTTTCTTTAACTCAGTTCTACCCTGCCTATGATCCTTGACCCCTTTCCACCACCTCTTCCATTCTTGCTAGTGTCTTTAGGATATTGGCACTGCTATTGATTAAATGACAAGTTCGTTGACTACCTTGTTTTATCAAATGAATTATTTCCCTTAGCCTGTAACTAGACACAGAAATTCAGACTTTACAAATAAATGTCTTTTCTTAATTTCATTAGACATGATTAAAGAAATTCAATTGTTTCCTTTGTAAAGAAAGTCCTTTACTTCAAATATCTGTATAATTCATTGCTCCAGTTGGTCCAGATGGCCTTCTTTAACCACAGCATATTAACTTCCAGAAGCTTCCTCTTATCCAAGATATTCTGTACTCCCAGCTCTTACTTTTTTGTATAATTATTTTTCTGGGTCTGGGTTACATTTTTCATCATGATCTTTTCTATGCCCATTCATTTCCATTTTTCTTTGCAGATAAATAATATTCCATAGTATGCATGTACCTTATTGTATTATTCATTCATCAGTTGAAGGACTTTAGGTTGTTTCCATTTTTTAGCTATTGTGAATATCAATGAACATGGCTAAGCAAGCGACTGTGGAGTAGGATGTGGAGGTCTTTGGGCATATTCCAAGGAGTGGTACAGCTAGGTCATAGATTTCACTCTAGTTTTTTTGAGTGAGGGTTCCATACTGATTTCCAGAATGGCTAGACCAGTTTGCAGTTTAACCCATACCCTCTTCAGCATTTTGCTTTCATGGGTTTTGCTTATTACATCTGGATCTTCTATTTTGTCTTTCAGTCCTGATATTCTAGCTTCTGGTTGATTAATTTCACTTGTAAGACTTTCCTTCAAATTTTCTAGTTGGTTTACTGTATGTTCAGTTCCATCTTCATTTCAGTTTGAGTTTCCTAGCTATTATCTCTTTATCAGATTCTATTCTCAAGTCCTAGACTGTCTTCATCATTTCAATCAGCCTTGGAGGGCATCACTCAGGCATTTATTCTTTTTAATTTCATTGAGATTTGTCTTCTTTAAACACCTAGAATATTTTTTATAAAGTCCATGATGATTCTTTTACACTTTATCCTGGGTTTACCCAAATACTTCTCATTTGAGAATATTCCTATATAACTGATAGATTTGGGGAGGGGAATGCAGGGAAGGAGATATTGCCTTGATCTTCCCATATTATTTGCAGTTTTGTGATCAGATAAGGCCATGGGGACTTCTTTTGTTTGTTATATCTAATTTGGATAAAGTGGACTGGGACAGAGCACAAATATGAGAAAGATTAGGAGGTGTGTCCTGGTTGAAGGAGGTATGTCACTGGGGGTGGGTTTTAAGAATTTGAAATCCCATGTAGTTCCCAGTTCTCTCGCGGTCCTTCCTTTCCACTACTCATTCTCAGACTCATGCTTCTTGATCATATTTAAGCTCTAAATGACTGCCTCTGCATCACTGTTGCCTGTTTGCTGACATGCCCCTGACCATGATGGTCACGGACTCTGAAACCGTAAGTGACAATAAACCTTTCCTTCTCTAAGTTGCATTTAGAGTCTACATCACAGTATAGCACCCAGTACTGTTAACTGGGTCAAAAATTCATGTCTAGCTACATCATAGTCCCTGGCAGGAGGATTCTATGAAATGGGCATACTAAATATCCCCTAATTTCTAATCGGTGAATCTCTTATCTCAACCCTCATCAGAGATGTTTCATTGTAGAGTAGATGGTGATTAGTACAGAGATCTAAAATTTGTGAACATTCAAAGAATAGGAGATTATAGAATACTCAGCTTTAAATGGGATATCAATATCATACACACAGATACACATACTCATGAACTTCAAGAATCGTCATGGAAAGGGGGTGGTGGAAATATTGCAATATACAGGGTAATGTTTTTTTAGTCAAATATATTTGACAGATGGGACAGTGTAATTACACACATGAACTTACAGAAGCTGATACTGCATAAATAGGATCTGCAAAAGAAAAAGCCAGTTAAAATCCTAGCATGGATGTGCAGAGTCTCATTGCAATTGATGGCTACTGTCAAAAGGAGAGGTAGTTTTCTCAAGTGATGTGGTCCTATGAAGTTACCCATGCTTCAGTAGATGGTTTCATATATATATTCACATACTGATAACCATAAGGGGATCTCAATCATGTTATTTGAGGATCACAGTAAAATTGTAGGGATAAGTCCCGCCCCTTAGGGGGCGTGTTCGCCTCAGACCAGACTAATGTTTATCTATAAATCTGGCAAGCATGCTCATAGCGCTTGCTTCTGCTTTCCTGGTCTCTGCTGGAACGGTGGTTCTTTGAGTCTATTTCTCCATTAAAACTGTATATATTTTTACAATCTGTCTGCACAAAATCACCCTAATGACAAAGAATATAGCTAGAGATTTTAAAATACTTGACTTGAAATTACAAAGCTGCTGACACAAAAACAGATAGGCAGACCAATAGAATAGAGTATTTACAAATAAACTAACAGAAACAGTCACCTAATTCTTGATAAACCTATCTATAACACATGGTAAAAACAAGACAGCCTATTCAACAAAAGATTGTTGTAGTATGGGCTGCATCCCTGGCACCCGGCCGCCCACATGGCTAGCTCTAGCTTATGCCCCGAAATAATTACACAGAAACTGTGTTCTTTTAAACACCACTTGGCCCATTACATCTAGCCTTTTCTCGGCTAACTCTCACATCTGAACTAGCCCATTTCTAATATCCGTGTAGCTCACGAGCTGACTTACCAGGAATGATCTTAACCTGTGTCTGCCTGGAGTGGGAGAATCATGGCGACTCACTGATTCAGTTTCTTTCTTCCAGCCTTCTGTTCTGATTACTCCTCCCACCTATGTTTTAACCTATGAGGACCAAGCAATTTCTTTATTGCTTAACCAATGAAATCAACAGACTGATATATGACACTCCCACATCACTTCCCCTTTTTCTGTTTAAACAAAAAAGAAAGGCTTTAACTTTAACATAGTAAGATTACATATAACAAAACAGTTATCAAGCAAGAATTACAGTTACAATATTTATATCTACTTTATCTTTTATCATAACAATGGAAAACTATAACTATCTATCCATTCTTCAACTCCATCAAAGACTCCAGAAGGATATAATACTACCAAAGTAAACAAGAAATAAGAAAACTCTAGAAATGACAGAGACATCTCGCTGCCTGGACAGTCACCCAAAGTTCTTTTGTACCGTTGGGGCATCCATCTTCAGCCTTCAGGCCCAAAGTATCCAGCAGACATTTTCATCAAGCAGGAAATTCCAAAGACAGTTCAGTCACTTTCTGCTGTGTCCTACAGAATGTCTCGCAGACTCTTTCATGAGTCAGGAACCCTGAAAGACCATCTCACCTTTAGGCAAGTTTAGCAGTCCTCTGTCTGCGGGTTCTTTGTGTTCAGTTTATGCATCAGTCCAGGCAAGAGCAGTTTCTTGCCCAAATGGCTATCAAACTCCATAAGGATCCTCTTCGATGCCCATCTCCCTCTTAAAGTAGATTGGTGCTGCCAGGATCAGAGTGTCTCATTGTCATGAAAAGTCCTAAGTTATTAAAATATTTTAAATGTCATATTCTCCAGCCTTTGAGAGCTATGAAGGATGCCTATCTGAAATATATCTCTATATATCTAGAAAATCTTAACTAACATGACCACAAACTTGACTATTATGATTATCTATTAACAATCTATATTTCTAATTATACATCATATTTTTAAATGAACTACACAATCACAGTACCTTAATCAAGATCAGAAATATATATACATATAACAAAATTGACCTTAAAATCCATACCAATGCAAATTATTCATACCTATATCATTTCCCCCTTTAAATGTAAAAGAACATTTATAAACAATATTTTGGGAACATGGGCACAGTTTTTTCTCTCCAAACTGCTTCCTGCTGAATGGGGGCATCGTTAATTAGTCTTTCATGGTATAACCTGTGTGCCAGGGTCATCTCAGTTGGCAGTTGAGTGAAGTAATTTTTTGAGGGTGTTCACAGAAACTTTTCAGGAGGTCGTGGTCTATCATATCATATCGGGATACAATCAATCCACAGGGTCTGGTCCTCTGTGAAAACAAAAGAAGACCTGCTCCAAAGCATCATATCCTTAGACCAAAATTTTGAAATCGTAATACCCTTATATCCATTCTGGTTTCACTTGGCAACCCATGTAATGAAATGTCTCTCTGTACTTATCTCCTTCACAGTCAAAAATTTTAAAGAAAACACAATGTACATAATCCAGACTCTCTGTGAATTTTTCATTTTTACGTGGCTTATTTTTCTTTATTTCTTTTAATCTCTTAACTAACTGTACTCTGTCTCTTTAAAGACTTTACCTTTTTTTTAAACCATTAACTTTATTCTCTATATTCCTTTTCTTCTCTCTCTCAAGCCTACGTACATTCATCCAACAGTGTGACTCATTTAGTGGTCTGAATCTGTCCTATTGTGATTCTGCAATTTTTTACTATCCAGGACCACTTTTGATTTGCGCCTTTAAATCACTAGGCGCTTAATATTCTAAGCTGTGACATTCCTAGGTCAAAAACAGGTACTGCTTGCTGGCCCCGCCCAGTCCAACATGGCGGAGCAGCTCGTGCCTCTGATCCTTGCACATTGTACCACCAGCATGGTGGAGCTGCTTGTGCCTCTGAGCCGTGACACACAATGTCCCCCTTTTAGGCACACAGCAGTCTAGTTGCCATCAAACAAATCATAGCACTTTACTCCAAATGCTCCATTCAAAAGCTCTGTCTCCCGCAGGAGCCAGACAGAGATTGCAATGGCAGCACAGCCCAGAAAGCCGACATTTTAAAATAGCCAGTTTTTTCCTGCTGCTGAGTCAGGAAAATTTCAAAATGGAGGACATACCATTTTGTGCTAGCTCTGGGGCCGCCAGGTAGGAGCGGCACTCACCACTTTAATTCTGAGACTGAGCGTGCAGCACAGAAATTCTTTTCATCCAAGTTACATCCAAATCTGACATGCACTCTGTGCAGTATTGACAGCAGGAATCTGCCATGCTCTTCCGCCTGCCTAAGCCTGATTCTGCAGTTTGCCCAGGTGCAGGCGGGGAGCGCTGAGCCATCCACACCATCTCAGAGCACTCTCCTTCCGATCCCAAGCAGGAACACAAACATCCAGTCCCATAAAATCCATTGAAATGCTTTAAAGCCAGAGTTCATACTGGCAGCACAGTTCCAAGAAGCTGCGCTTTAAAATGACGCAGCATTTTTTCTGCTGCTGATGCTGAATCAGGAAATCTCTCTACGGCATGCCACTAACAAACAGCAAAAATCTGTGTTAAACTCTCTCTCCCTTATTTTTAAGCCTTCTCAGGTTTTTAAGTGGATTTAGTCCATCACGTTGGGCGCCACTCTGTTGAAATAGGAAGTGGTGCCCTGCGGGGTTGCAGCTTTCAACAACCCCATGCTCTGGTTCATGCCACTTAAGAGCTGTGCTTGCAAGGGAGATTTAAAACCGACTCAGAAAAGAGCAAACCACGCGGGCAGAGACTACGCGGGCCTGTGGAGTTTAAATCCACGTGGGGAGGCCAAGGCCACCACTGCAAGGCACAGGCGGTGGCTGAGGAAGGGAGGGCTCCTGCCAAGCTGAACTCGCGGCAGGCAGCTGAGCGGGGTAAGGAGAGTTTCTAAAACCAAACGTTGGGCGCCAAATGAAGGCGTAAATCACAAACAATGCCACACCAGTTTGGAATTATGATTAATAGGGTGGTATTTATTTAAAGGGGAAAAAACTTACAGATCACTGTCCCAGGCAACAGTCCTCTACGCAACCAGGAAGGGAGTCTAGTCGCCGGTGGAGCGGGAAGTGAAAAGAGAGAGGAGGGAAGTGGGCGCTTTTTTAAAGGGAGAGAGACCACGCACCAATGGGCTGTTATCTCAGCAGCTATAGGCTGGAGGAGTGGGAGGACCTCCCGCAACATATTACCAAAGGTTTCTCAATTATACCACAAGAACATGTGCTTAACTATGTTCATAATAGCATTGCTTATCATAGCCAGAACCTTGAAACAACCTAAATGCCCCTCAACCAAAGAATATGTAAGGAAAATGTGGTACATTTACACAATGGAGTCCTATACAGTGGAAAAAAAATAATGACATCTTGAAATTTGCAGGCAAATGTATATATCTAGAAAACATCATATTGAGTGAGATAACCCAGACCCAAAAATACAAATATGTACTCATTCATAAGTGGATTAGACATAAAGCAAAGAAAAATCAGCCTACAGTTTACAATCCCAGGGAACCTAGACAACAAAGATGATCTAATCTAAAAAGACAAGATCTCCCGAGTAAATTGAGAGCATGGGGATCATGGGAGAGGGTAGAAGGGCAGGGAAAAGGAAGGGATGTGAGTGGGTAAAATATATAGCTCAATAAAAACAATTTAAATAAAAGATTTTTTTGTGACCAAGTACATTTTTTAAAATATTCCGAGAAGAAGGTGTATTCTTTGTTGTTTGAGTACAATGATTTTTAGATATCTGTTAGTTCCACTTAGTTCATAATATCTGCTAGCTCCAGTAATTCTTGGTTTAGTTTTTGTCTAGATGACCTGTCCTTTATTATTGAAACATCCCAGTATCAATGTGTAAGGGTCAATGTGTGATTTAAGTTTCAGTAGTGTTTCTTTTACAAAGATGGTTTCCCTTGCATTTGGGGAATAGATGTTAAGAATTGAAATATCTTTTTGGTTGTTCTTTCCTTTGATGAGTAGTGAAGTGCCCTACCCTGTCTTGTGATTAATTTTGGGTTGAGGTCTATTTTGCTAGATAATAGAATTGCTGCACTAGTTTGTTTCTTAGGTCGATTTGTTTGCAAAATCTTTTCCGAACCTTTTACTCTGAGGTAATGTCTGTCTTTGATGTTGAGGTGTGTTTCTTACATGAAGCAGAAGATTGAAACCTGTCTTTGCATCCATTCTCTTAGTCTGTGTCTTTTAACTGGAGAATTGAGTACATTGATACTGAGATTTATTAGTTGCCAGTAGCTCATGATTCCTGTTATTTTGCTGTTATTGTTGATGGTAGTATATATATATATATATATATATATATATATATATATATATATGTATATATATATACATATGTGTGTGTGTTTTCTTTCTTTTGATTTTGCTTGTGTAAGATTATTTCTTTCCTACATTATCATGGGTGTAGTTAACTTCCTTAGGTTGGAACTTTCTTTCTTGTACCTTCTGTGGGACTGGGCTTGTGAATAGATAATGTTTAAATTTGACATTATCATGCAATATCTTGTTTTCTCCATCTGTGATGACTGAAACTTTGCTTGGTATAGTAGTCTTCAACACTTTTGTTTTTACATGGCTTTTTTTAAAAAAGGAATTTATTCATTTTCTCTAATTTTTTGTTTGTCTTTTCCTCAACTTCTTTAAGGGATTTTATTCATTTTCTCTTTAATTACCTCTATCATCTTCATAAAATTGGTTTTAAGCTTATTTTCTTGTGCTTCAGCTGTGTTGGACTATTCAGGACTTGTTGTAATAAAATAGCTGGTTCTGGTGGTAACATAGGGCCTTGGCTGTTGTTGATTGTGTTCTTACACTGACCTTTAGGCTTTTGGGTTTGGGGTAATTATAGGTCTAGGTGCTAATTTCTGAATTTGTCTTTGTTGCCTGGGTGTTATCTCCTTGGTTGCTAGTCTTCTGGCTAGAGAGGCATGTGATTCTGGTGACCTGAGAGTCATTTGGTATAGCAGTGTGTTTCTCTGCTGTTCTAGGTGCTGTCATGGCCTCTTGTCAAAGCTAGAAACTTTGGATGGAGTTGTGGGCTGAAATTAGTTGACAAGAAAGTAGGATAGGGTCTGTTAGGATTAGGCTTGACAGGCTCTTAAGGAGTATTGGCAGTCTATGGGCAGAAGGTTTACCTGGGGTTTTGGGTATTGGCATAGTCTCTGAGAAAGCAGGGGCTTTTGGGGGAATTGCGAAAGCCATCTTCTTCTTTTCCAAGTATGAATGTTTATGGGTGATTGACCAGTGTGTAAAAATCCGGTGACTGCAGCTTCTTCCTTCTAACATGTCTTTATGGCGAGAGAATATTTACCTATATAGACTTCCTACCTAGTGTAGCTTACCTGCCCTCCTGTACTGTACCTGTTGGTAGCAGTAGGTACTCTCTATAAGAGCATACACTCCTAGAAACTTTTCTATATATGTCCTTTGTTCATTCCCTAATGTCACTAGTCACAGTTTAACTCAAGTCTTACAGGTTTCAAGAATATATATTCTTTTCAGTCAATATATATGAATATTTTCCAGTTTAGGATCCACTTAAGAGAGAGTACATATTTTTTTTTTATATCTCTGGGCTTGAGACATTCTGCTTAGTATTATATTTTCTGAATCTACTCTCCTCCCCCTTCAATTTGATGTTTTACTTTTCAGCTTACTGAGACTCTATTGTATTTATGTACCAATTTACATTATTCTTTTGTTTGTTAATGGACATCTAGGCTGTTTCTATTTACTTATTGATGGAGGAAGGTCATTGGTTAAATAAAGAAACTGCCTTGGCCCTAATAGGACAGAAAATTAGGTAGGCGGAGTAAACAGAACAGAATGCTGGGAGGAAGAGGAAGTGAGCTCAGACTCGATAGCTCTCCTCTCTGGGGCAGACGCGATGAAGCGCTGACCCAGGATGGATGTAGGCTAGAATCTTCCCGGTAAGCGCACCTTGGGGTGCTACACACATTACTAGAAATGGGTAATCAAGATGTAAGAATTAGCCAGTAAGAAGGTAGAGCTAATGGGCCAGGCAGTGTTTAAATTAATACAATTTGTGTATTGTTATTTTGGAGCATAAGCTAGCCAGGCGGCCGGGAGCTGGGCTGTGGTAAGAGGCCCACAGCTCCCTCAACAACTTATAATAATTAACAGACCAGCAATATATCTGGATGGGCTATATATAGAATATGTTAGATATGCATCCAGAAGTAATATAGCTAGCTCTTTCTATTTTTAATATTATATTTTATTAATATTATAATTTTATTTTTAATATTTCTATTTTTACTTTTTTCAAAACCTCCACAATGATTTTCCATTTCCCTTATATCAAGTATGTTGAATATTTCTCAAAGTAGTTACTGACCATTTTGGTTTCTTTATTGGAGCACTATCTGTAGATTTCATTAGGCTATTTGTTGATTTGGGTGTTTAACTTTTCTCAATTATTTGTAAACAGAATATATTATCCTCCTATCTGAAGCATAGTCAGTAAAGATGTTTTACCATCTGGTAGGATGTTTAGTATATTGATAGTTTATTTTGTTGTGTAGAAAATTTTGATTTTATATATTGTCATTTCATCATTCTTGAGACCCATTATTATGCAACTGATGTTGGCTTCAGAAAAATTTCTCAGAAAACTAGATCTTGAAGTGCATTCGAGATCCATCTCTGTTTTCTTCTAGCAATTTCACCATTTCAGGTTTTAAAATAAGTTTTTATTTCTTTAATCAACTTCGAGTTGATTTTCTACAGGTGAATGAGATGCATCTATTTTCATTCTGCAGCTGCATTTATGCTTTTGGGAAAATCTTTTGATGTGGGAGTGTCATATATCAATCTGTTGATTTCATTGGTTAAGCAATAAAGAAATTGCTTGGTCCTCATAGGTTAAAACATAGGTGGGAGGAGTAATCAGAACAGAAGGCTGGGAGAAAGAAGCTGAATCAGTGAGTCGCCATGATTCTCCCACTCCATGCAGACACAGGTTAAGATCATTCCTGGTAAGCCAGCTCGTGAGCTACACGGATATTAGAAATGGGCTAGTCCAGATGTGAGAGTTAGCCTAGAAAAGGCTAGATGTAATGGGCCAAGTGGTGTTTAAAAGAATACAGTTTCTGTGTAATTATTTCGGGGCATAAGCTAGAGCTAGCCATGTGGGCGGCCGGGTGCCAGGAACGCAGCCCCGCCACCCATACTACAACAGAATGGCGCCCAACGTGGGGCTCGAACCCATGACCCTGAGATTAAGAGTCTCATGCTCTACCGACTGAGCTAGCCGGACCTGCAGGGAGTAACCCAAAGGGTACTAAGAGAAATGAAATCAGCAGATGAGGGAAGGGGACTTGATCGGGGGAGGGGGAGGGAAATGGGAAGCGGTTGTGGGGACGAGGCAGAAATCCTTAATAAATAAATAAATTTAAAAAAAAATCAGGCAGATGGATGTGTTCCACTTTATAGAATTTGGTAAATTAAAATATGTACACCATACCATAGACACATATTAAGGTTTTCAATGGGCTATTGCCCTGAGCTCAGAAAAGGCTGATTCAGAAATAACACATTTATTGGAAGTTAAGGCCATCATGGGTATACCTGCACAAATAAAGACAGATAATGGTCCAGCATTTGTATCTAAGAAAATGAAATGCTTTTTTGATTATTATAATATAAAACACATTACAGGTATACCAAATAATCCTACAGGTCAGGCAGTTATAGAAAAATCAAATCGTACTATAAAGGATATGCTGAACAAACAGAAAGGTACAGAAAATACCCCCAGAAATAGATTACATAATGCTTTATTAACCTTGAATTTTCTTAACGCTAATGAGAAAGGAACGACAGCAGCAGAAAGACATTGGATAATGGAAAAGTCTGCTGAACTAAATCAACCGATTTATTTCAAAGATGTGCTGACCTCTCAATGGAAGCCAGGAGATGTGCTACGTTGGGGAAGGGGCTTTGCTCTTGTTTCCACAGGAGAAAAAAAATTGTGGATACTATCAAAATTAATAAAGTTTCGATTTGAAGAGGAGAAACCTCTTGGAAAGGAGAAATGACAACTCATCTACAATAATGATATTCATACAGGTGGTAAGAAAAACATAAAATGGGGGCAGGGTTCTGTTCTTATCTCCACAGGAAAACACTCATCTTTGAAAAATTCAAGGGACCCTGGATGTTTGGATACTGACAGATGGAAAAATACCTGCCCAATATGAAATATCAAGAAAACTGAATGAGTTGTGTAAGTAAAATATATTAAACCATATTTCTAAATTTATAAAGCTGGTTTTGAAGTTGGACTTTGGCTCAGTCCCTCTCCAATTCCAAGCCTGTTAGTAAGAGAAAAATCCAGAGTTTCTGGAGTTTCTGTCTCATGTCAAGAGCCATGATATGGGACAGAAAGAAATATGAGTTTAGAAAACATCTTTGCTTTTCTTCATATCTATCATACTTTTCATTGAATATATCTATCATGCCTTTCAGTGAATACATACATATATGTCTATATGATTAATGTTTAAGTTTTTCACAATGAACAATGAGTTTTTCCTGAAGTGATATTTGAAGTTTCCAGGAAGAAGATGGGGCCCCATAACAACAACTCCACCTGGTTGATATGACGTCATGATACGGATAGCACTACTACAAGACCTGCTTTGGGTACCAGCTGCACAAGACAGTTCCAACTTGGTTAGCTGAAATGGTGCACATCTTATATAACATTTTGGCCAGATCTGCACAAAATACTTAGAGACTATTGGCAATTTTAAAAGACAGTGATCTTGAAATTTAACCATCACTTTACTTTCACAGGATCCCCCAGAAAGAACGTCGCCCCCATGACAGCTGGAAGTAATTCTAGAGGACGACGTCCCCTCTCCCAGTATAGTTTGCCCTTGGGTTTAGGGACATCATTTAGGGGTTGATTCTAATTAGTGTACGATTGAGGGTTGGGGGAGGAATTTTATAAGCTCAGGGATCATTTTGAAAAAAAAAAGAGGGATGATCTGATAATAGATTTGTAATTGTGAGTTACTGTTTTTAGACAAATATATTGGTATAGATTCTTGTATATTGATACAAAATTAAATTATATTGACTATGGTATGCATGCATGTTTCTACCTCTGTTTAAAACATATTTTTATTATATTGACATATATTGTATTGATATATATATATATTGTATATATTTACCATATTGCAGTGTACAATTCTACCTCTGATTAAGATACTTATATAATGTTTTTGTGTATTGATATATATTTACCTACTGCAATGTATATTTGTACATTGTTTATATTTGGAGGTCATTGTCCTCATTTGTTTCACAGTCGTTTATTGTCTTCGTCTTTAAGTTAGATAGATATTGAGAATTATATAGATTAATAGTCATCTAAGTTTGTCATTTATAATTAGACTAATCAGGTTCTTTAGAAATATAGAGATTATACTCAGTATAGATAGATAATCTTCAACTTCTTCAAAGAGCTGTAGAAAATGGCCTTTAATCTAACTCAGAGTTTTGTGGTAGTGAGACACAATTGCTCCTGGAAACACCACTCTATTCCTGAGAGAACGTTGAGCACCAAAGACACTCCACCTGGAGTCTTTCTATTTGGCAGAACTGGCCTTTGTGCAAAGAAATGCCCATACCTCAATGACTTACAAAGATACAGAGCAAGCATCAATGGATAAAACAGGACTGTCATATCCTGCCAAGACAGGGTAAGATAGTTTTGAAAAGTTGCTTGCCTTAGAAAATGGTATGTCAGTTATGTTAGGCCTTAGCCAAAGTTGGTTGCTTCAACGCTGCTAATGTGACTTTGGATGATTGCCCAGGTAGCTAGTTGTCTCTGTGATTTGTTGCATGTTTTGGAAGTTGTTTTACTGAACTTCCTAATTACCCAGGTAACATTATTTCCCTTCTCAGATCTTCGATGGGGTTGAAGACTATATTTATGTAGTTACTTTCTCTCATGACTTGACCAAGTTATTTATTATACAAGACCAAGCTAGTTAGAATAGGATATTTGTTCTTATTGTATATAATTTCTTAGTAGGTTTAGAACTCTCTTATTTAAACAAAAGGGGGGAGGTGTTGCGGGAGGTCCTCCCACTCCTCCAGCCTATAGCTGCTGAGATACCAGCCCATTGAGGCGTGGTCTCTCTCCCTTTAAAAAAGTAGCCACTTCCCTTCTCTCTCTCTCTTCACTTCCTGCTCCACTGGCGACTAGACTCCCTTCCTGGTTGCGTAGAGGGCTGTTGCCTGGGACAGTGATCTGTAAGTTTTTTCCCCTTTAAATAAATGCCACCCTATTTATCATAATTCCAAACTGGTGTGGCATTGTTTGTGACTTATGCCTTCAGTTATATACCCCTAAGTGGTATTTCTGGGTCTTGAGTAAGGTTGTTTTCTGAGAAATTGCCATACTGATAGCCAAAGTGGGTTTATCGGTTTTCACTCCCACCAGCAATGAAAGAATGTTCCCTTACCCCACATCCTCTTCAGCATAAGTCATCATCAGTGTTTTTGATCTTGGCCATTCTTACAGGTGTTAAGATGGAATCTCAGAGGTTTTTTTTTTTTATTTTTTTTTCTCTGATGGCTAAGAATATTGAGCATTTCCTTAAGTGTCCTTCAGCCATTTTAAATTCATCTTTTTAGAGTTCTCTGTTTAGGTCTGTACCCCATTTTTATTGCATTATTTTTTCTTTTGATTTCCAATTTCTTGAGTTCCTTGTATGTTTTGGAGATCAGCCCTCTATCCAATGTTGGGTTGGTGAAGATTTTTTTCCTATTCTGTAGGCTTCCATTCAAATAATAAATCTTAACAGATAAATTAAAATAGAAATAACTCTTTGTATCCTATCAGACCACCACATATTAAAACTGAATTTCAACAACATCAAAAAGAACAGAAAGCCTAAAATCTTATGGACACTAAACATCTCTCTACTAAATGACCACAGGATCAAGGGAGAAGCAAAGAAACTAAAGAATTCCTAGAAATCATTGAATATAAATTAACAACATACCTAAAATTATGTTCACGCTGAAAACAGTGTTAAGATTAAAGTACACAGTACTAAGTACCTATATAATGAAATTGGAGAGATTCCATACTAGTGACTTAAGAGCACACCTGAAAGATCTAGAATAAATAGAAGCAAACATACCCAAGATGAATTTTTGCTATTTCTATTTACATGTCATCAATCAGAAGTTCATTGACTCAAGGTTTTCCTTTGTTCCCTAATAGATATGTAGGTACGTAGTAGGTGGGCAAGTAGGTAGGTAGGTAAATGGATAGATAGATAGATAGATAGATAGATAGATAGATAGATAGATAGACAGATACATACATACATACATATTTTATATATAAGAAAACATATTGTAAACAGATTGATGGTGGTTATAAAAGAATGAGGGCAAACCAGGACTTGAGAATGGCACTATAAAACTTAAGATTTTAGTGTGCATGGCATAGCTGATGAGATTTCTAATTCTAACAAGGTATAGTTATTAGCAGTTATATGCTAGGGATTTTTAGCATAGTCCATTTCCATATAAGTCATTTTTAGCCCATTCTAAATTATATGTGTTAAAAGGATGCATGAATTCATTAAATTATTTTTAACTCGGCTCATTATTACACTCAGCTTGACATCTCAGACAGTTGTTAATTTTTAACGAATTTAACAAAATGTCCTTTGTTAGGAATTAAATAGCAATGTTTCTAACATATAGCTGAGATGCAAGTATTTCAGAAAAGAAGGTATATTGCTTATAGAACCTTAGGAAATTAGAAAAACTCTAGGAACAATTTAAAGTACTTATTAGACACATGTAGAAACATAATTATTCCTTGATATTTGTAATTAAATGATTAAACATAATAAAGGAGAAATAATCCAGTCACCTATTAAGATTTAAAAACTACCCCAAGGAATTTTGCTCCAAGTTAAAAAATGAGGAAGTGATACAGATGTACTGTAGGCCTTTAAAATCTTATGGTATAAGCCCTAGACTAATCATGTGCTCATGCAGCAATCATATCATGTACCATATTATAAACCATATAAAATCCTACGGAAGATAGGTTGGAAAGCTCTCTTTAGAATGTATTATATTAACAAGGCTTTCTTGGGTACTCTTTTTGCTTTTGCCCATACTGTGATTTTTATGAAAGTTCATTTATTAATGATGTTTGCGAAACCAAGAAAAACGACAAACACTCTGGTAATGAGAATTTAGGGAATTTTTAATAAAAACAGCTTTGATGAATGCATTACTATGCTTATACATATAGATGTTCATTTATTTAGTCAGCATTTACTAAATGTTGATTATGTGCTATGAATGTGAGTGAAATAATGTTGGCATAGGTCTCTAAGTCTCATTTCTCTGCAGAAACATAATTCAAATAATGAACCAATTGAGAATAGCACTTGTATGTGACACAATAAATGAAAGAAACTTATTCATTAAGGTTAGGACATTTTCACACCTCCCTTCTCCAAGGCCAGGTAGTAGAACATGGGAAATATACCATTCATATAGGAGAAAGAAAAGTAATTTGGTATGGAACTTTGCTTCAGATTCAAATTTCAGTCCTGTCCCAAGTAAATTCAGTACAGCATAGACTCATGGCCTCAGACTTTAGGGTTCCATGATGGACTTCATCTCCAGACCATCCAACTATGAGAGCAACATCAATTACCTCACACTCTAGATCAGTGGCTCTCAAAATGCTATTACCATTTAATTCAGTTCCTCAGGTTGTGATGACACCCAACTCTAAAATTATGTTTCTTGCTACTTTGTAACTGTGATTTTGCTACTGTTATGAATCATAATGTAAATATCCGACACATAGCATATCTGATATGTGACCCCAGCGAAAGGGTTGTTCTACCTCCAGAGGGTAAAGGCCCACTGCTCGATACTGCTTCCTACAGTAGACTTGATTTTATGGTCACAGAAGAAAGCTGGTAATGAGATGAGCACTCTCTGACTAAGCATTCAGTTGGGTGCTTGCAGAAACCATATGCCTCCAAACACGGCACTAGGCAGACTCCTGTAAGCTCAGGCCCTATGTCTGTTTCACAGGCAGAGTCTACAATAGGCGCATGTCAAATTCAGAATGGCCCTAGAAATCTCAAACACCTAATTGGCTCAGTTGCCAGGCCAGCACCCACAAAAACAAACTCTGGTTAATATTACTGGAAATGAGATTCAGACCAGTCTCAACATCAAGAAAGCCCCAAATTCCGTGGTTCTAGGATAGTCAAGTTCCAGGAGTACTGTATAGACCCAGTGTCTATTCCTCTCCCAATAAATCCCAGGAGTGGATAAGCCCAGACAGGCCAATATCTTGTACTTCATCTTCTGTGTTTTAATCCCATAATAGTCCTTAAAGCCCTAGCACACTGAACATCTGTGCTAACAGAAAAATATCTTGGCCCTAGAATTTAGACTCCATGCTAGTCCTAGAAGCAAGCTTGCCCTAGGCAAGTCCCTATGGGCAAAGCATCAGATGACCCAGCGACCAGGCCCCACTTGAACGTACTCTACTAAAAGGCTAGATCTATCTCGTGGACTGAGGCTCCAAGACAAGTACCACAAATTCAGACTCCACACCTGCTCTCCTGAAACCATTAACCAAGCCTTATTAGCCATCAGGGCCACCATCAAGCTCCAACACCAAAGGACTACCACCTTATGGTTGAATGTACTGAGTATACTCAAGCACAAGGAGATAAAGACTCTAGGTCCATTCCATTAGACCTAAGCTCTAGCCCTATCTAAAAGCGAACATTGTGGTACAACCTTCAAACCCCACAAACAGGTTCTAGGCCTGCAAATAAACAAAACTGACCATTGGGAATAAAAGGGATTTCTCCTGGCATTATAATGCAGACCTTTACTCCCAGCACTAGGGATTAAAATAACAAGGAAGAAAATATTTTCACATCCTGGTAAAGTATAAATTAACACAGAAGACATTATGTTAAATGAAGGAAGCCAATGAAAAAAGAATTAGTGTCACAGTACCATAAAGATTTAGAATCTAGAAATTCTATCATTATGAAGGTGAAAATAAATTACCAAATGTTGGACAAAGGATACTTGAGTACCATGTGATAAAAAAATGTTCAAAAAATATATAGGGCAACATGTTTATTATAGTAATGATGTAATATATTTATTAATTTTAAGAGCAGAATTTGTGTTTTCACTACTGGAATATAATATGTAAATTAATCTGTCTGGCAATTGATTTAATTTTGCCATCAGATACTATGAATGGCTTCTCAAACTTTATGTTGTGCATAAGACATATAAAAACATATTTGATAATTATCAACCAATTCAGATATGTAGTTATATATATGCATTTTATATTTTATAATTAATTTCATTAATTTTCATATAAGTATATTTTGATCATATTCTTTCTCTCCCCCAACATCTCTCAGATCTTCCCTACCTCATTAACTACCCTCTCACTGCTCTCTCTCTCCCTCTCTCTCTTTCTCTCTCTCAAAATATAAATGCATGTTTCCAAGAAAATTTAGCTTAAGAAATCCATTAAAGTAAATTTGATTCTTAGAGATGTAGAAGCCTGATAATAAACTTATTTCGTATATGTGAGGAGAAGACTAGAAAGGCCGGAAATCAAAGAAGGGCCTATCACTGCTTTGCGCTGAGCTGTAAGCTTATGTGTCATGTTTTTTCTGTTCCCCACTTCAAGACTTTCATCAGAAAGTACTTACTAAGATTTTTTATTAAAGATAAAATATTCTGGCTTCATAGGCACATTGACTATAGGCATTTATCTTCTCTACCTATAAGTACTCTATTAAAATGACAAAAATGAAAAACTATGTATAAACACATGTCAAATACAAAATCAGATCAAGTTGAAAAATTATAGAAGTTTATTATGAATACAAAGGAACAACTCACAAAACAGTGGAAAAATCAGCTCACAGCAGACACAGTGCAGCCTACAAAATATTAAGGAAAGATTGTGACCTTTTAAGTGATTGGCCACTCTGTATTATTAACATCATGCTTAGACCAAGTAGAGCTATTAAATTACATCCTCTGGTGCTGATTGATTGAATTATATTGAATTATGCTAACAAGTATGTAAAAGTAACATTAGCTGTTACATGTATAATTAGTTATCATTCGGAGAAGTCAAGATGGCTTAGATTTGGTACATGGTTACAGACATTTACCTACATATGCAAACTGAAACTTCCAATTTTATTTTTAAGCCCTTCTCCTTGACTACAGGGGGCTACAAAAGTGGTATCACAAAATCTGCACTATCAATATGCTTCTTCAAAGTGACAAAGAAGTCATGGTTGTCCCTCAGAGTCCATAAGAGGTTGTAGAACTCATACAAATTCTAAAATCTATGAATGTTCAAGGCTCTTTTAGGAAGTATCAGAACATCTGCATATGAGCTACACATATCCTCTACTGTACTTTAAGGTCCAAGTTATTTAATATACAAGTTTGATTATGAATGTTGCAAAAAATATTGTTAGGTGCTATTCTTGTATGACTAATAAGGAGAAATAGCATCTGGCTATAAGAAACTGCTTTTATTCCTATTTGGCTGTTCATACAGATTCCAAACAACTAGGTTATTTCCTCACACAGATTATTCAAGGACTTACTACTTAAGAAAGTACACACATGCTCTCTCTCTCTCACACACACACACACTCACACAAACACACACACACACACACACACACACACACACACACACACACAAGTCTTCCAAATTCTGTCACTTAGCAATTACCTTGTTTAGAAGAGAAAGTGGGGACAAGCATGGTTATAAATGCTTTTAATCAGAACATTGAGGAGGCAGAGACAAGTGGATCACTGTGAGTCTAAAGCAAGCCTAGTTCACATAGTAAGTTTCTGAACAGCCAGAGAATATAATAGAGACCCTGTGATGGCCACCCTTGGTTGTCAACTTGACTACAGTTATAAATAACCAAAAACAACACTGATGGGTACAATGGCGAGGGATTATTTTTATTGAACAATTTTAGGTAGGAAGATGCAACTTCTGGGCCACAACTTCTAGTTGCACGTATATGAAAAAAGGAAGAATTTGCTCTGCCTGCTTGCCCTCAATTTTGCTGGCAAGTTCATTCCTTCTCTAGCATTAGAACCCACATCAGTGGGATTCAAAGGTATACTGAAGACCATCAGAGTCATCCAGTCCCATGAACTAAACAACAACTGAATTCTCAGGCTTTCCATTGGTAGACAGTCATAGTTGGGTTATCAGGACCACAGCCTGTTAGCCACTCTAATCAACATATCCATTTATTCATTTTAATTGGTTTCATTCCTCTAGAGAATCCTGACTAATACATCCCTCCATGTTAGCCTTCATCATTCCAGAAGGTGCAGTTTATTCTGGCTGGCTGATAGGGGAGAAAAGACACCAATAGTCTTATTGAGCTGATAATTCTCTGAGTTTCAATAATGCCCTACCCCACCAGATGTGCCCACTAGTGCCATAATGGAATGACTAATATGGGTGTGTCTTAGTTTACTTTCTAGTATTGTAATAAACATCCTGACCAAAAGCAGTTTGGTGAAGAAAGGGTTTATTTAGCTTAAAGGTTAGAGTCTGTCTTTGGGGGAAACCTATACAGAAGGAACTGATGCAGAAACCACGAAGGAACACTGTTTTAGCTTGTTCCTCCTAGCTTGATCAGTCTGCTTTATTTTACACCCAGGGAGCACATGCCCAGGTATGGCATTGCCCACAGTGGGCTAGGGAAATGCACATTAACCACCAAGAAATAATGTTCTCCATAGTTGTTGTATAACCATAGAGAGAGCATCTATAAAGTCAATACTATCTGTGTTGAAGGAACATGAGTCTAAAGCCAGCATTTGCTTTAATTTCACTTCAGTTTCCTTTTCTTCTCCTAAATTCACACTCAGTTTAGCTGTAATATTTGCCCTTCAGGAGATGTATCAGAAGAAATGGAGCCAAGATGCCTGTCATCATAAGAAATACATTAAATGACATGAGATATCAGGGGATAATGGTCCCGGGGAGAGCTTGGGGAGGATCTATTCTATTTATGATGTGTTTTTCTGTTTTTTTTTTTTTTTGCTACAGAAGGTAGATACTATGACTCAGTCAATAAATGCTCTGAGACCTTATGCTAAGCCTTATGTCTTCAACTTCAACATGTGCTAAAGGGAATCTCAGTGTCACATAAAGGAATACACACAAACAGAGCAAAAGTATCTTGAAAAGGCACTTGGGTTGACAAAAAAGTATGCTTGAACCCAAAACAGGCTAGTAACACACCAGAGCCAACATGGCTCTCATGTTGTATCCTTGACTATCCACAACTAGAAGTTGTGTCATGCCTCTGGTGGGAGCTCAAGTTCACAATCTGATATGATTCCCTCGTCTCTGGCAAAGGGAAAAGAAAAGCTTAGGATATATAAGTCCTTTCTGGGATAACTACCTCTGGTTAAAAAACAAACAAACAAAAATATGTTTCATAAGGACAAAACAGGTGCTTGCAATCCACAGCAAATAAACAACATTTTATTGCAGGGATTGGATGCCAAAGGTCCTGCAGTCAAGTACGGTTTTGTCATGTTGGGATAATGAAGGCCAGAGGACTGTATAACTCTGCAGGATGCACACTATGAGTTTGTAACCTTGCAGAGAAGTGGAAGAAAGGGAGGACCAAGCATGGGGACCTGAACATGAAATCCATACCTGCATACGTAGAGGGAGCACTAATGAAAAGACTGTGACTAAAGAAAACCCTCTTCTAGAGCATGAGGGAAAGCACATAGAGTGAATGGATCAAGGCTGTCTTTGGATAGAGAAGCCAGAGTCCTGAGAGTGGACACAGAAGAAGAGCTAAATTTAGGTTGCAGCGAGGAGCCCAAAACATCAGGATAAGCAGATCTCTTAGAGTTCTATGACCTTGACCATTCAAACCCACTGTTTTCACATTTCCACTTCTTCTATACACATCTTCGTTCTCCTGAATATTAGTAGAGTTTTGAAAATATTACAAAAGACAATTGATCAAATAGCAGTCTGTCTTTACTCATATTCTAATTTACAATTTATTAAAACTGTTTATTTAACAAACCACTTCTGTTTTAAGTAACTTTATTTAATAGTAGGGATTGATATCTACAAACTATAGGTTCTTTCTTGACCCCACTCCCACAAATCATAATAGACACAGCCACATCTATTAGTCTACTATCCTTATTGCAAAAATTCCAATGTGTCTCATAACTAAGTCCATATGGGTTTTTTATTTCCTTTAAAACAACTGATACAGTCATTGAAAAGCTATGTTTGGAGTTAGTTTCAGCTTTAAACAATCATAAGTTGTGTGCATTAGCATAGTTATATAATAAAGTCATAATAAGTTACACAACATTTGAAGAATAGAACAATATGTTGAGCAATCCTTCATGCAGTGATGCTTCTTTCATGTGCATAGAACTGGAAATGCAAGGCCATTTTGTTTCTTCCTAGACTCACTGCAATTCAGAACAAACTCTGCCAAGTAAACACTGGTACCAGTTCATATTCATGTGGTCAAGACTGGCTTTTCCTCCAGAAAAAGGGACATATAGTTAAAAACAAATATACTCTCCACTTCAAATAAATTTTATGAGCCTCACATTTTTATCACAAACCCTACTTTAAGAGCAAAACCAGAAAGCCATGCACAGAAACAGACCAGAGGTGAAATCAGCTTCCTTATCTAAAATAATGGTTAGATCTGTTCATCTCAGATTTGAACTGATGGAACAAAGAACCATAGGCTGCAGAGCTTCCCAGGGGGAGAGTTACTTCTCTCACTTCTGGAATAGAGCAAGGAAGTTCCCTGTTTCTGCTTTCTTCTCACAAGAGCACTGATTCCCATCATGAGAATCCCACATTCATGACCCAATACAAACTGAATTTTCTTCCAAGGACTCTATCTTCAGCAACAACTCACTGGTATGTCTTCATGAGAATTTGACAATGCAATCCATTCCATATAACTTAGTGAATACCATTGCTCTTCTGTAAAGGTAATCCAGAATCCTTCACTGAAATCCTTTCAGGTGGTTAAAGACTATGAACTTAAACAAATGTGTATTTTCCTGAGCTTTTGCCCACATATCTTTGGGATTCAAAGCTGCTCTAGGCCCAAGACAAGGAACCCTTACTTGCAAAGACTCTAATTTGCCCATCATAGATGAGTTCCTTCTCTTAAAACCTGAAAGATTTCTCTCTCTCTATCTCCCTTTCTCTCTCTCTCTCTCTCTCTCTCTCTCTCTCTCTCTCTCTCTCTCTCTCTCTCTCTCCCTCACACACACACACACACACACACACACACACACACAAACACTAAATGTAATATAATGAAATCAAATTTACATAACAACTGCATACTCTAATTATATTTTTTTTCTACAAGGCTCACATGTTGGTCCTGAAGGTTTAATGCTATTTAAAAATTCTAATTTCCATCAAAACTTAAGGTTATTATTGATCAACTACTTGAAAAGGTCTCCAAGGCGATTTCTAATAGGCTTATTTTCTGTTGTTTCTTTGAATAGTCCATGACATTTTCCCTTTGTGCTTGCTTTACTTTCAGAACCTACAAAGAATGCAGAGAAGATTGTTGGCCTCAGGATGACAACAATTACATGTTGTTTCGATATTTCATATCACAGTATAAATATTCATCATATGTATATTCTGTATTATTTGGAAACCTACTCACCATTAGCATGCAAAATCGAAAGAGAATAACCATGTACCAATATTTAAATTTCAAAACCAATTTTCTCTGCTCTGGATATTTAATCCTTTCACAGCACTGCATTTTTTATTTCTTTCCAAGCTCATCAAAATGATGTTTCATGAAGAGGCTTTTCAATATGTCTATACCATCAATAAGGTGGGATTAATATACCCGTTATAAGATTATAGTCTCATAGTAACCTTTGTTCAAAGTCTCTAAGAAATTGCTCTGCTTTGAAAAATAACACAGAAGAGTGCCACAGTTCGCAATCAGAAATAAGTGAAGCTGTGGGCGGTTTGATAAAATATGGAAAATAGGAAGGAACTTCTTGCACTTTGCCTGAGAAAAATAAATTTCTGGACTTAGAATGCAATTTGGTGTTTCAGGACTTGTCCATTCTACATGAAAACTAAGGTTTGTTCTTGAGCATCAGATTATGACTAAAAAAAAAAAAGAAAGAAAAGAAAAAAATAAAAACAGTAAATTCATATACTTATTGAAGAAATCACTTCATTGCTATTTGCGACTGATCATGTGACAGGATATTATCAAAACCACAGGGGAGAGCCGGTGTGTCTGTCACATACAGCAAAAAGGAGGACCAAAACCATAGTAACTATCTCTGTGCACACATATATGATTATATAGTTGTTGGTAGGGACCTCAAAGATATATTTAATTACATTTTTGTATGTTTTTCTTATTCTTGGATAGAATCTCGCAAGCCCAAACTGTCCCTCGATACATTGTACAGCCATGGCTAGTTTTCAATGCCCAGTCTTCCTGCTTCCTTCTCCTGAGTGTCAGAATCCCAGGCTTGGGCTAGCTCTCCAATTTAATTTTTTGCCAAAAGGAGAAAATTGGATCTACTTGTTGGAGTTTCATATGCCACTTTGTCAGTACAGGAAAGTCTGTCTGGACAGAGACTTTAGTGACAAATTTCTGAGAAGACTCAGAACAGGAGATGTTCTCCTATAATGCACTCCAACATTCGTCAAGGAACTCCCTGATGAACTATGAATCAAAATCATAGGAGAATGTGAAGCTTCAGTTAATCATCCATGTTTATATCTCATAAAGCAAAACAGACAGATAAGTACATGTTGCAACATTAGGAAAATATAATGGACCCATGCATAGATATCACACAAGCATGGGATCAATGGAAGATGTTCAATATATTATAAACCTACCTGTATCTTTGAGAATATTCCAAAATTACTTAGAATTCTGATGCAACAGTTCAAACTTTTGAAGTAAAAAGAGTTACCCCTTCTAGACATATGTTAATCATCGTGGGATAGTGCTCAGTAACAGATTATAACAAGCAATTCGAGGGTTGGGGGGAAATCACAGTTTGTCATACATTTGAGAATGAGCTCACAGATGTTTGTATAGTGTGGGCTTCCCTGGCAGGTATCACTGTAAGAAGTAGATTCCAGTCAGGGTGCTGTCAGCACTGAGGAGGCATGCCATACACCTTTCCAAAGTGGGAGAAAAATCCTCCTTCTTTTCCAGATTGGATACAAGGACCATATGGCATTTGTTTTAAAAAGTTATATCCCTAAAGTATCTTTCAAGATTACCAAATGACTCTCTTACCTCTATTTCTATAAAAGTTGATAATTCTGTCATCAGGAAAGTTAGAAGAAAAACTTGGCTCTCCTGATTCATAGTTACTAAATTTTATTTCATGAAACAAAACTAAATGCTGCAGACCACACAAGTAGGATTGTTTGAGACTCTGGACAAATAAAGCAGAGGTAGGGGATATAATTTTGAGACAATGAAAACACAGATAAGACATCAAATAACATTCCCTTCCTTAACATTTGAAAATGTTGAATACTAAAATGTTAAGATTTTACAGGCTTGCATTGTTCATTATATTTTCATGTATTTATTCTGACCATTTTCATCTGCCATTACCCTCTCTTGTGACCCCACCACTCTCACTTACCTCCTTCCTCTTTCAAACTAGCCCCCATTGTCCTTTGTTCCTTTTTGTTGATCCAATGGGATGAAGTAAGGTTGCTCATAGGAGCATGGTTGAAGGGTTGTAACACTGAAGAAAAGTTCTCCTCCCTCAATCATTAACTGGCAATTCCTCCTCAGGAAATGGTAAGGTCCAATGATCCCCTTCAATATCCACAAAAAAAATGGGGGAGAGGCTCATCTTAGGCAGATCCTGTGCATGTAATCTCAACTGGTGAGAGAGTTCAAGAGGGAAATGTCCTTATCATGTCCAGAAGAAAGGATTGTACAACATACTACTATTTCCTCAGGCTCTTACATTGGTCTCACATTCTTTTGTATGACGTTCCTCAGCCTCAGAGAGTTGGACATTTGATCAAATTTCTAGTTTTATACCAAAACTACTACAAAATTACAATACCCTAATGCTTCTAAAAGCAACCTAGTAGGAGGGTCCATTTCAAGATTAAAAAACCCCTAAACCTCTTAGTGTTTCCTACTCACATGCACACAAAGAGATTCATACACACAGAGAACACACACAGAGACACACACAGACAGATAGACAGACACACACACACACTGAAACACATTGGACTACTCAAACTTCTCCCACAACCTCTGGAAATCTGGAAACAAGATTAAGGTAAGACATCTGCAAGCCTAAGAGACTGTTCAGTCATGAAGTTCTTAACAATATGCGTTGAATGCCCTGGATATGCTTTTCACACACTACTTCTATCATGAATCATGAAGTCTAGGATGAGTTCCATGAAGCTTAATTGATTTCCAGGCACTTATACAGTATGAAAATAACAGTACTTGATAACTTAAATATTATTTTACTCAAAAGAAAATGAAAACTAATTTTGGTCTGTAAATTTACCTCTTAGGTACCTCAATTTTACACAAACAACCAAGAATTTTCCTATGAATCCAGTAAATGACCCAAGTACTCAATAGACAGCTATAATACAGAAGAAAGTCTCCAAGAATAGCTCCACTGTGTAAATGAACCAAAAGCCACCAGAGAAAATATGAAAGCAACCATAGAGCTAGACAGGGTTGGAAAGGTCTAATTTTAATTAATTGGTCCCTAAAGCTTAAGGCTGAGTGCTTTTGAAAGAACTTATCAATTTCTAGCTGGTGGAAACAATTCTGCTCCCAAAATGATGAGCTAAAAATAAAACCTCTCTGTATATCTGTTGTTCAACTTGGAGGAATCGTGAGGATATACTCCAAGAGTCCTGAAATAAATCCTGCTTACTCTATTTTAAGAGTATTTCTTTTTCATCTTTCATTTTAGCTTAAATTATTGAGATCATATCTGTTGATGTCCCTCATTTTATGGCTGGATTATTTCCTACCTTGCCTGCCTCTTATCTCCCTTCCCTGCACACTGCAGCCAACAAAACACACAATACAATTTTCCATTTACTAAAAGAGCTGTCTAGACATTCTTGTATCTCACAGTAATGGAGAATGTCAAAGTGTTTCCTTTTTCCAATGCCAGGATAAAAATCTCTTCATTCCTATCTTTGGCTCATAGTCTGCTTATTAAGAAAGTCAAAGACTAACCCAAACAAATTCTTTCTCCTTAGCCTCTGTTCTCACCTACTTAAAGCACCAAGAAGCACTTTTTGAGTTCTCTGCAGGCTAAGTATGAGTTCTGTCCCATGAACCACCCTGCAGTCTACACTTCAAAAAAGCCAAGTCCCCAGAGTTGAAGATCTTTTCTCCCTATATGCAAAATTGGAACAGTTCAGCAAGAAGGATTTAGGTTGGCCAAATAATGCAGGCTGTGTGGATAACTTGAACATCTTAATGGTTCCACATTAGAAGGTGTGAAAATCTTTGGATCTTCACCACAGTGGAAACCTGGTGAAGAGAGAATGAGTTGAAGAAATCTTCCTTCTTGGGTCAATGACATAGCAGAACACAGAAAGCTTTTAGTAACTACAGATGCGCCTGATTTAGGCCACTGTAATAGCACTTCAAAGACAGTAAAAGCAACCATGTCAAGCATGTGCCTATGTGAGGAAAACTGGAGCAAAGCCCATTCTGTCTGATTAACATAGTTGTCTGTGCCACTTAAAGGTAATGGTGTGTTTTTAGGGAAAAATTGTACCAAATAAAAAGTATTTTATAGTCAACTATATAATTGTGCCTCTATTTCTACTTATTACTTTCATAAATTATGAACAAATGACCTACACAAAAGTTGTATGTATAAAATCTTGCTTGAAAATGTACTCTTAAAAGCTAAGCTGGCTTCGTAGTTGAACTCTACTGCTCTTCCAAAGGATGCACATATTATTCCCAATATCAACAAATGGTACACAACCATCTGTAACTCTAGTTTCAGAGGTTCTAATACCCTGTTCTGGCTTCCTTGGGCACCAGACAGACATGTGGTGTACAGAAAAACTTCTGAAGGTAAAACACCCATAAACATTAAGATAAATAAATACTTTTGAAAACCTTGAATTTGTCTGATGCTCTGTATGTCTAATAGGAACACAGGGAACATGCTCAGGAATAAAACTTTCTATTTTTAGCATAAAACTTGATGTATACTGAATTATTTAATGATTAAAATTACAAGTGAAGATGGATATATTACAAATAATGTATTACCAATTCAGGGAAAGGATGATATTTAAAATATAGATGGGTGTGGTGGCACATACCTTTAATCCTAGCACTGGGAAGGCAGAAGCAGACAGATCTGTGAGTTTGAGACTAGTCTGGTGTACAGAGAGTTTTCCAGGACAGGAAGAGTTATGCAGAGAAACCATGTCTCCAGAAAACAAACATAATATAATGCATACAATGCTAAATTTTTAATGATATTATATAGATTTTTATTTGCTATTACAGTTCCAAATTTATCTTTTGAGTATTTTTGAAAATTTTTTCTTAAATTGCTTATTTATTTGTGTGTACTAGTGTTAACAGTTCTCAAAAGAAGAAAAAAATGACCACCATATGTATATTTTAAAATGTTCATCAACATCCTTAGCCACTGGGGAAATGGAAATTAAAATTAATTTGGGATTAACTAACACCCAAGTCAAAATAGGTACAAATGAAGAAAATAAAGGGTAACAAATAGGAATGTAAAAGGGAACCAGTATTCAGTGGTGCTAGGAAGGCAAACTAGTCAAGTTATTACAGAAATTTGTAAGACAGTTTCTCAAAAACCTAAAAAGAAAACTCCGTATGACTCAGCTATGCCACTCCTAAGGTCTCTATATCCTACAGAAATACTTGCACATCTGTGTTTATTGCTGCAGTATCCACAATAGTAAGGAAATGGAAACAGTCTAGATGTTCATCAAAACAACAAGAAAAGGTATTTATAAACAATGAAATTTTATTTTGTTGCACATGTATGGAGCTTAGTTTATAATGTATGGACATAGGCTATGAAACTAGAAAGGAGAGTTGGGGGGAAGAAGGTGTGGAATGGGAGGGAAAGGCAATGGGACACTAGTGACATAAAAATCAGTATGGGAGTGGATTGAAAATGTGGATGGGCCTCAAATACATAATATTAACTCAGAGAAGTCAAATAGAAATAATCAGAAATTACATGGCTTGATGAGAAACAAATGGATTGAAGGCTGCCAGATTATCTTGCAAAAGGTAGTGAGGTATACGTACTTAATTGATGGAGGAAGGTCATTGGCTAATAAAGGAACTGCCCTGGCCCATTTTATTGGTTAGAGGATAGGTGGGAGGAGTAAACAGAACAGAACGCTGGGAGGAAGAGGATGTGAGCTCAGAGACTCAACAGCTCTCCTCTCTGGAGCAGACGACTGAGAGAGACGCCATGCCCCGCTCCCAGGATGAAGCTCCGACCCAGGATGGACTAGGCTAGAATCTCCCCGGTAAGCACACCTTGGGGTGCTACACACAGATGATTAGAAATGGGCTAAATTAATATGTGAGAATTAGCCTAGAAGAGAATGGGCCAAGCAGTGTTTAAAAGAATACAGTGTCCGTGTAATTATTTCGGGGCATAAGCTAGCCGGGCAGGCGGCTGGGGTGTTGGGGACGCAGCCCCACCGCCGCTCTTATTACTTCACTTAATGACCAAAGCTTTCTAAAGGAGTGATGTATTGTATCAAACAGCATGTAGGTTATAATTGTATAGTGTTTAGGGTGTAGTATATATCGCTGAATTGCATTCCACTTTGGAATAATTCCTTTCATGCCATGTTATATTTTGTTTAAATAAAAATTATTCTTGGGATCAAAAACACTGATGACAACTTATGCTGGAGAGGTTGTGGGGTAAACACTCCTACATTGCTGGTGGGAATGCAAGCTGGTACAGCCTCTTTGGATGGCAGTGTGGTGATTTCTCAGAAAATTAAGAAACAACCTTCCTCAAGACCCAGTAATACCATTTTTGAGTATATGTCCAAAGGAAGCTCAATTGTACCACAATGACATGTGCTCAACTATGTTCATAGAAGTATTGTTTTTTATAGCCAGAACATGGAAACAACCTAAATGTCCTTCAACTGAAAAAGGATAAGGAAAATGTGGTGCATTTACACAATGGAGTACTACACAGCAGAAAAAAAATACATCTTGAATTTTGCAGGCAAATGGATGGAGCTAGAAAACATCATTTTGAGTGAGGTAACCCAGACTCGGAAAGAGAATTATCATATGTACTCACTCATAAGTGGTTTTTAAACATAAATCAAATAAATCCAGCCCACAAATCACAATCTCAGAGAGCCTAAACAACAATGAGGATCCATAGATCCAATCTACATGGGAAGTATATCTCCTGAGTAAATTGGGAGCATGGGGACCATGGGAGAGTGTTGAAGGGGAGGGGAGAGGCATGGATAAGAGCAGAGAAAAATGTAGAGCTCAATAAAAATCAGGTAAAAAAAAAAAACAAAGAAAAACACTGCTTGGTGGCCAAGATCCTGAGACTAGGGGAATCCAGATGCTATTTTTCTGCTAAAGGAACATGCCAATAAAATGTCTCTTAAAGACATTCCGCTGTGAAAAACAATTACTCCTGAGGCCTACAAAATTTTTCAGCAGGTAAAGGCCTTTAGCAAAAAGCCTGAGTATATGATGTGGATTTCTGAAACCCAATAGTGGAAGAAGACTATACCCACAAGTTGTCCCCTAACTTCCAGTAGTGCACTATGGTGTGTGCGCGCGCGCACACACACACACACACACACACACACACACACACACACACACAGAGAGAGAGAGAGAGAGAGAGAGACAGAGACAGAGACAGAGACAGAGACAGAGAGACAGAGAAAGAGACTAAATAAAGAAATAGGCAAGCAAATAAATAAATAATTGTTTAGAAAGAGTTCTTTAATGCAAACCTGGGACAGATATTGAAGAAGAAAAAGGTGAACTCAGTTGGTTCCATATTCACTCTTTGACTTGGGCTTCTTAGCTGCTCATCTGTCAGAGGGTCACAATATTCTTCCACTGGACATTTGATTTTCTGCTTGCTCTCAGTAATGAATCCCAGAGACACATTAACTGTTTACCAGGGACAGAGGTATAAACGAGTTTGAAACTATAAAGGCCCTCTGGTCTAGGCAGACAACAGATGCCTGGATAGTTAGTAAAGGAATCAAAGGAGGAGACCAAAACCTAAAATATAAATGTGCAAAGCTACCAAGGATATGGTGTGCTTTTCTTTATAAATATTCATTTTCAGTTTTATGTGCACACTTTACAGATTAAACCAATTATGAATTATGAATATTTCTAAATCATCCATGAAAACAAAACCAATTGTTATATTTATTTAATAGATGTAATTTATCATTTGGGAGCCTAGTTCTATTAGATAAAAGACACATTTGAGAATCTGATGTAAGACGTAAATAAATTTACATAAGTAAATTTGAAGATATAAACATGAAAAGAGAGAATTAAGCTTGTTTTTTAAAAAGTATTTATTAATTGAGAAATTCACATGACATATTTTGATCATCTTCAATCTCAACCCTAATCCCTCCAAGATTTACCTCCTTTCTTACCCATGCAACACTTTGTCCTCATTTTGTAGAATCTCATCAGATCCATTTTGTGCTATGCATAGACTTTTGGGTTGAGGACCACCTACTGTATGCCAACACACAAACACACAAATAAATAAGTGATAAATAAATAAATAGAGAAATAAAATTTGAGGAGTTGGGAAGTGGCATAGATGAAACTTGTCATTATTTTTGTTTTGTTTTCGGGACAGTTTCTCTGTGTAGCCCTGGCAATCCTGGAACTCTCTCTATAGACCAGGCTAGCACCAAACTCAGAGGTTTGCCTGCCTCTTTAGTTCTGAGAATAAAGGTATTTGCAATCACATCTAGCTGCACTTACTGCTATTAAGAAAACCCAGGACTCCATTGTGTAAATGTACCACATTTTCTTAATCCATTCCTTGGTTGAGAGGCATCTAGGTTGTTTCCAGGTTCTACACAGAGGTAAAAAATAATGAATGAACATCTTGAAATTTGCATGCAAATGAATGGATCTGGAGAAAACCATGTTGAGTGAGGAAATCCAGACCCAGAAGGACAAATATAATAGGCAGTTACTCGCAAGTGGCTCTTAGGCATAAAGCAAAAAAAAAAAAAAAAAAAAAAAAAAAAAAAAAAAAAAAAAAAAAAAAAAGCCAGCCTACAGGCCATAACCCCAGAGAAACTAGATGACAAAGAGGATACATGGATCTACATAGGAAGGTGGAAACAACAAAATCTCCTAGGAAAATAAGGCGTGTATTGGTCGTGGAAGAGGGTAGAAAATGGGAGAAAGGGAGGCGAGTGGAGAAAAATCTATAGCTCAATAAAAACAATAAAAAAAGAAAACCCAGCTCAATATCATGGGTTAACTGTCACTACAGAAGGGATCCGATGCACTCTTCTTTCTCGCCTCCATGAGAACCAGAAAAGTACATGGTACCAATATACACATGGCAAGTAAACACTTGTACACCTAAAATAAAATAGATAATTATTATTACATTTTTTGCTTTGAGGAGATTTTTTTATTTCCCATACAATTCTCTAAAATTTCCTACTTAGCTGCTTCTTTGTCAATTGTATTGCCATTTCATATAAAGATAAGGTTAAATTCTTTCACTATCACCTTTTTGGCAAATGCAAAAGGGATAGGATTTCTCTGTAGATTCAATTCAGAGTTGGTTCTAATAATTATACCACACACAGAATGGGTGTTTTCTAGGGAGATGCAAGACAGGTCAAATAATGTCAGCATGGTATAAAAGGGAATGGTCTTTAAAACTGGACATTTGAAGGGTTCTATAATTTAAAGTCTTCTGATTCTCATACCAGTGTAATTTCTGAGGTTTCTCGTTGTGGTTGTTTTTTTTTTTTTGCTTCATTTTCATTTTTTATTGTTTTTATTGTGCTATGGTTTGCATATTAGTTAAGATTACTCATGTGAGAGAAAGAGCTGGTCCTGCCCCTCACGGACCGCAGAGCAAATCCTGCACCTCACCTGGGCAGCGCACTAGAGCTGACCTGGTTGGTGGGCAAACAGGTATGCCAACCCTGAGGGCATGAGAGCAGGAGAGCTGACCCAGATTCCCCTCATCTGCCATCTCGTGGCATATGTGAGGGAAAGGTGATCACCCCTGCCCCTTGTCAAAGTGGCCTGAGAGTAGGAAAACTGGCCCTGTGTCTCACCAACTGCAGCACTCAGAAGAGTGGCCCCTGCACATCACCTGTGCAACACAGTGTGGCCCTAGTAGTGGGAGTGCAGTTGAGCGGGACCCAAGGGCTTGAGAGAAGGAGAAATGAACCTGTTCCATTCTGACTGGCCCTTGATAATAAATAGAACACACCTGTCAAGAGAGTGGACAGGTTTAGTTCACATGGAATATTACACTCTGCTGCTCCTTCAAGGATGGAGTGGGGGGAAAAAAAGCTTCATTTGGGAATGAAAAATATTTGAGCAGACTCTAGGGGTTTCTTTACATTGCTATCTTCTAATAAACTGCTGTGAAAAAAGAAAATCAAATTCACCTATCAAAAAATTGACAATTAAAAATCTGAGGGTTCACCTCAAAGAGCTACATACATTTTGGGATCACTCATTTTATAAATAGCACTTGAAAGGAACAAATTGGTGTATTATTTTAGTTTATTATGGACACAAGGAAATATTGTTTTTGTAATTAGTTGGCAACTATATTGCCTTCTAACTTTGCAGGTTTGTAATAATTTATCACCTTAATAATGAATTAAATCTTGAAAAGTATCAATAAACCTCATTGGGCCTTAACTATACTAGTTACTGGACTTTTGTTCTTTAGATGTGAAAAGGCTTTGAAACCATGACATGCACAAAATGTTGCCTCACCTGTATCCGAACAACTTACATATAATAGGAAATATGGAAGGAGCAGCATGGATGTGCCACAGAAATTTAGGCATGTCATAATCCACAAATTTTGCAATGCTATATAGATCAGTCCTTTTCAAATTTCCATATGCATGCCAGTCACTTGATAAAACTTATCAAGCTGCAGATTCCAAGGGTCTGGAGAGATGTTCAGTCCCAACAAACACATCCAGTAGCCAAAAAAGAACTCTAACTCGAGCTCAAGGGGATCTGACACTCTCTCCAGGCCTCTGTGGGCACCTGTACACACATCCATTCAGAAACATGGATGCTCATAGACATCAATAAAGGTGATTTGAAATTTTTTAAATTTATTAGATTTTTTTAAAAAAATACCAATCCAAACTCCCACTCCCTCTGCTCCTCCCCTTCCCTCCACACATCCTCCCAAACCACCCCCATCTAATTCTCAGAGAGGGTAAGGCACATTGCTTTGGAAAAGGTCTAAGGCCCTCTCTACTATATCTAGCTGAACAAGGTATACATCCAAAGAGAATAGGATCCCAAAAAGCCAGCATATGTAGTAGAGATAAATCCCAGTGCCACTGCCAGTGGCCCTTCAGTCGGCCCCATCCATACAACTATCAACCACATCAAGAGGTCCTATGCTTGTTTCTTCCCAGTCCAGCTGGAGTTGGTGAGATTCCCATTAGCTCAGATAAACTGTTTCAGTGGATGAACCCTTCATAGTCTTGACCTCTTTGCTCATATTCTCATTCCTTCCAGGATTAACTGGACCTTGATGGCTCAGTCCAGTGCTCTGATATGGGTCTTTGCCTCTGTTTCCATCTATTGTTGGACAAAGGTTATATAGTGTTATTTAAAATAATCATCAGTCTGACTACAGGGCAAAGCAAGTTTGGGCCCTCTCTCCTCTGTTGCTTAGGGTCTTAGCTGGGGTCATTCTTGTGGATTCGTGGAAATTTTTCTAGAGCCAGGTTTCTTGCTAACCCCATAATGGCTCCCTCAATCAAAATATCTCTTTCCTTCCTCTCATATCTTTTCTTCTTCTTTCTCAACTATCCCATTCCCTCAAATTCTCCTCCACCCTCCCCTTCTTCCTTTTTTATCCCCTTCTCCGCTTCCTTCTATCCCCTGCCCCCATGCTCCAAATTTTCTCAGGTGATCTTGTCTGTTTCCAATTTCCATGTGGCTATATATATGTTTTTCTTTGGGTTCACCTTATTACTTAGCTTCTCTAGGATCATGAACTAGCCTCAAAGTCCTTGAAAATTTTAAAACTATTCATTATTAAGCTGGAGCTATAGGAAGGCAACTAACCATCTACATGTATAACTAAGACTTCTGTCCCTATATGAACATTGGAAAAGTCCATGTATTCAATTTTTATATTGGTCTTTACCATAACACATGATATTTGTTAGTTTTTTCTTCTCTTTTATTTTACTGTATTGTGAATTCAATTGATATAAATTCAATTCTTGGATTAGGAAAGGCATAGAGGTGGAAAGATAGAAAACAACTACCTTTATAAATAACATTATATTGTGAGTAAAGACAGATTTACACAATTCAATGCACAATCTAAGGAATATGACAACATTGCCTAGAGGTAAATCAACCAGATGAGTTTAAAGTACTAGTAAATGGGCACAGGATGTGTTGCCAGGAACCATGAGTTACAGCATAGGCTCAGTGTTTACTGAACATTGGCAGTGCCATGGCAACCAATTACTTTAGCACAAAAGAAAGAATTTTAAATAATGGAGTCCATGGTCACTTGTAGCTATAATATATTTTTCTTTGCTCCTTTTAAGAAAAAAAAATTGGCAAATGCAGATAATTCCATCCTTTTCAAGTCACTAAAATTATGGGGGACTTACTTGAAGGTGGATAACTAAACCGTGCCAGTTTTCCATACAGATAGCAATAAATTGCTGGCTACAGACATGACTAAGACTTTGATGCCAAATAAGGCTTCCTCCAGAGGTCATAATCCAAGTCTAGGGGAAAATACACTTTTACCATTTCCTCCGCCTCACATATTAGTCTATTCATTACAGAATATTTCAATCTGTATATATCAATGACAGGATAACAAAAAGAAGAAGCAAATATGCACAAGACATTATGGTAGCTTCAAATAAAATAAACATCATTTTATTGTAGCTGTAAAGCAACTGACCCAGAGAAGTATAGACAACCAGCAAATAAACATGAAAACATAATTTTCTTCCAAATATAACTGAGAAATAGTAGAGTGTCATGGAGATAGGGTGGGGCTTGCGTATTTACTACGACAGTGAAGTAAACTGACCTTCCCTACCCAACTACTTACTCTGTGTAATATAATTTGGTAACTTATGTCTTTGATATTGAAAATTCAGTCCATGATATCTACCATGTTTATGGATCAGTAGGATCAACATAGTAAAAATGGCCATCCTCTCAAGAAGCAATTTACAGATTCATTGCAACTCCCATAAAAATTTCAGCACAAATCTTTACATACCTTGAAAGGACAGTACTAAACTTCATATGAAAAAACAAAGAAACAAAAAACAGGATAGCTAAGTCTGTTGTAAACAATAAAAAAACTTCCAGGGGTATCTCTGATTTCAAGCTGTACTATAGAGATACAGTAATAAAACCACATGAAATTGGCATAAAACAGACATATTGATCAGTGAAATTGAATTGAATGCCCAGACATAAATTCACACACTCATGAACACCTGATTTTTGATAAAGCAGCCATTATTAGAAATATGACAGCATCTCCAACAAATGGTGCTGGTCATATTGGATGTCTGCATATAAAAGAATGAAAATTGATCCAAAGCTAGTAATAACCCTGCACAAAACTCAAATTCAAATGCATCAAATACCTCAACATAGAACAAGATACACTGAACATGATAAAAGAGAAAGTGGGGGATAGCCTTGGATGCATTGGCACAGAAGACAACTTCCTGAACAGAATACCCATAACATAGGCACTATGAACAACTATCAATAAATGGAGCCTCATGAAATTGAAATATCTTCTGTAAGGCAAAGGATACGTACCAACAATCAGACAAAGTGGCAACCTACAGAATGGGAAAAGATTTTCAGAAACCCCACATCCAATTGAGGGCTAATATCAACAATATATAAAGAGCTCAAGAAGCTAGACATCAGTTAACCAAATAATCCAATTTTTGTAAAAAAAAAAATGGGATACAGACTTAAACAGAGAATTCATGGTAGAGGAATCTCAAAAGGGTGAGAAATACTTAAAGAAATGTTCAGCATCCTTAGCCGTCCAGAAAATGCAAATCAAATAACTCTGGTATTCTATTGTATACCTGTCAGAATGGATAAGATCCATTAACACAAGTATCAGCTCATTCTGGAGAAGATATAGAGCAAGGGGAATATTCCTCTATTGTTAGTGGGAATGGAAATTTGTATAACCTCTGTGGAAATCAAAATGATGCTTCCTCAGAAATCTGGGAACCGAGCTACCCCTAGTCCCAGCTATACTACTCTTGGACATATAACCAAGGAGGCTCCATTCTACCACAAGGACACTTGCTCAACTATGTTCACTGAATCTTTTTTCATAAAAACCAGAACCTGGAAATAATCTAAATGTCCCTCAACAAAATAATGGATGAATAAAATGTGATATATTTATGTAACAGAGTATTACTCATCTGTTAAAAAAATAATGACATCATAAAATTTGCAGGCAAATGGATGGAACTAGAACAAATTGTCCTGAGTGAGGTAATCCAGGTCCAGAGAGACAAACACGGTATATACTCACATATAATTGGATAATAGTTGCTAAGTAAATAATAATCATGCTTCAATCCACAGACCCAGAGAGCTAAGTAACAAGGAGGACTCTAAGGAAGGAGTGCATTGATCTCCCTGGAAAATGGAAATAGCATATATTTTGTTGGTGGGAATGGGAACAAGAAATCAGGTGGGGGTATTGAGGAAGAAAGGAATTAGAAGGCATTTAGAGGGTGATGTGGAAACCATGAACAATGTTTTGTAACGTAATGTAGTACAATGAAAAGTGGCATTCCCTGGAATGTATGAGGGTGACGTTAGTGAGGACTCCTGGTAACAGGGGACATAGAGCCTGAACTTCCGATCTTCTGTAACCAGGCAAGGCTTCTAGTAGTGGACTTGGGATACCAATGAAGCCACAAAACTTTCAACCTACCATCTAGCCTGTCTGAAAGATGTGTTTGGGAAATAGAGGCAAAGAAGTTGTAAGAGGCCCAAGTCACAAGAGAGAGCCCATGCAGGACACTGTCTGGATGAACAGGAAAGAAGTCTGTATAACTGAGAGACCCTGGGTAGAAAAAAAATCAATGAAATGATTCCTAATGATATTCTTCTATATTCATATATTCAAAGATTGTTGCCTAGCCCAATCATCATCAGAAATGCTTCCTCCAAATTCTGAAAGGAACAGATGCAGAGAATCACAGTCAGACATTATGAGGAGAGGTAATCTAAAATTGGAGTTTTTCACTGGGTCACTCCCCTCAGAGCTCAGGGAACCCTGCTGAAGGAAGGGGAAGGAAAGAATGCAAGTGTTAGAGGGGATGGAGGACACAAGGAGAACATGGCCCACTGAATCAATTAAGCAGGGCTAATATAGGCTCACAAATATTGAATGGGGCTAAAAACATGGGGCACGCATTGGTTGACACCCAGCCCTCAGTATATATGTTATGGCTGTTAGCTTGGGGTTTATGTGGAACTCCTAACAGTGGGAGCGGGTGGGTCTCTGACTTTTTTGCCTGAACTTGGGACTTTTCCCCTCCTACTGTGATACCTAGTCCAGATTCCATAATTGGGCTTTTGCCTTGTCTTATCACATATTTCTTGTGTTTGGTTGTTGTCCCTTGGAGGCCTCTTCCTTTTTCAGTGTAAACAGGGGCAGGGGAGTGGATCTAAGGGATATGGAAATTGGGGAGGAACTGGGAGTTGTAGAGAGAGGGGAAACCATGGTTTGGGTATAGTGTATGATTGAAGAATCTATTTCAATAAAAACAAAAATATCTCCAAGGTTTTATTCCAGTTAGGACACCTCAATAAACCCATTCAATATGACTTCATCAGTGTATTAATTCCATATCATTAATGGTGTTAATGCTTTCATAATAAAATATATCTCTCAATAGCACAAAGAGATAGGAGGTAAAATTCTAACAAATTACCACTGAAGACATTATATATTTGAAACAAAACAATAATTACAAGGACCCTGAAGTTAAAATTATATCTCTGTAATCTTGAATGAGTCACCTAACCCCTCTGAGCTTATATGAATTATAATTTACATGTAGTAATTTACATAAAAATGTAAAATAGCATCATCATTACACTATTTTCTGATCACACTACATCTATCAATCACTTGATCATCACAAAAAGTAGTATTCTACCTACTTTCAGAAAAAAATAAATGAATATTTAAAACATAAAACAAAGTAGTAGCGCTACATCCAGATACAATATGTAACAAGAAATAATGCTGGTCATGTCATAATGACAGGATTAAAAGTAGGAAATGGAAGTATAACCAGTGGTCATTTTGGAAGAATGCATTTGTATATATACAGGCATATAAAATCAACTAAGCCACGGTCCAATTTATAAACCTGAAATTAGATGTCAAAGCAGGAAGATAAAATAAATGGTCATTTTCACAAGATAAGCTTGAGGATCAATTCAGAAGCAGCACAGTAAGCCAGAAGACGACATATCTACAACCAGGTATCTCAAATATGGGCAGCCTATTAGGCAAAGTAAATTAAAAAACAAATTGCTCACAAGTCCAATTTTAACAATTTAATTGCTCTGTATTTTTAAAAAGGCTTTACTGTCATTTTTCATAAAAAGTGAATAACATTCTATTTACCTGGCTTCAAATCACTTATCATTTATAGAAATGTAGCAATACATCTTCCAATCCCTAATGAGATATGCTTCTGTTTGTGGTATAGAGCAATTAACACAAAATCCACACCTGGCCAAGATGCAGAGACTGAAGAATTGCGTAAGTGAAATATACATATCACAGCCCCTCCTCCTAAGGCTCAGGGACGATTGTGAAAGGGAGTGCAGACACAATATAAGAGGCATATAATGTGGATGACGATAAGAGTAGTATCATTCAGACACTTCACATCAGTTGCACAGATGAACTTACAATGGTTGTGACAACATACACAAGACAAGTGCAAGTCCAAGTGAAACCGGATCTCAGCGTGGAGATGGGAGTTGGGCACAAAATCCCACTCCTAGCTATGGAAATTATTGGCAATTGTCACCTTCAGAGAGAAAGAGAGAGTCAGTTTTTTCTAAGAGTATAGCCTATTTTAAGTTAATCACACCCCAGTAGATCACTCATCCAAGAATATTTAAGCAGCACAAACTGGTCTTCATGGGAAACAAAAAGAAACAAAGTTGAGTAGATGGAAAGGGAAGATGAATCTGGAAAGCGTAGGAGAGTTCTTTTAAAAAAAACTTTTTTTATTTTTTGAGAATTTCACAAAATATGTTATCTTCTTTGTCTTCTTTAAAATCCTCTCAGATCCTGCTCCACCTCTGTACTCACCCAAATTCTTGTACGTTCCCTCTCCTAAAAAACTCAAACTAACATAAAAGAACACATAAGACAAGGAGTACGAATTGAGTTGGCCCACTTTTCCTGTGTGTGGTTCCTGCCCTGGAGTGTGATCAATATGCCCGGTGTCACTCTCCTATGTAAACTGACTCTCCTCATCACAGCACCTATCTGACAGCAATAGCTACTCACCTAGACACAGGACTTCGTGGCCATCTCCCCCCTTCTAGACTAGGACTTGAACTAGCTAAAAGTTTTATCATTAACAAAAAGACCCATGACAGATTTGGCAATCTTAATAGTATGATTGATAACTATGGGACTTGAAAATCTTTTTTTCCTGTTAAGATTCCAGTTCTGTTGAAATAAAGATTTAGTCTGGCAAGGACTTCACAACTCTTTTGCGTAACAGGAACACGAACCTCTGCTTCAATTTTTCCCACATGTCCTCACTCTCAAGGATTAATTCCTTCATAAAACACTTGGCTACATATTTTCTTAAATATCAGGGCCCTTTACTTCCTTACAGAGAAATGTGAAAATGAAAAGCGTGTGACTAACTGTCTTAGTTAGGTTTTCTACTTCTGCGATGAAACACTATAACCGAAGCAAGTTTGGAGGAAAACTTTTTATCTTCCTTACACATCTATACTGCCATTCATTATTGAAGGAAGGAAGGAAGGAACTCAAACAGGTCAGGAACCAGGAGGTTGGTGCTGGTGCAGAGGCCATAGTGGGGTACAGCTTACTGGCTTGCTCAGCCTGCTTTTTTACTAAACCTAAGAGCACAAATCTAGGAATAGCACTACCAACGATTAGCTGGGCCTTCCCATCAATCATTAAGAAAATGCCCCACACCCAAATCTTATGGAAGCATTTTTTCAATTGTAGTTTTCCTCCTTTTAGATGAGTGTAGCTGTGTCAAGTGGACATTAACCAGCATACCCTCCTATGCTCTTTAGTCTCCTTCCATGGACTACTTGGAGAGTAGGAGACATTGCTAATTGAATCTCAAGTAAATAATGCTATTCCAAAGAAAAATTTCCAGAAGGAAAAACTATTTCTCCATCACTTTTCAAGAACATATCTATCTCATGATCCTTAAAAAAACTGGCATTCTTTATTAAGTTATACACATTCTACACACCTAGATTTAATGTGAACTCTTAACTCATTATATCTTGAATAGCTACCTAAATATAGAACACCTTCTTGACTGTTAACAAAAGGCCTGAATTTGTAGACCATATAATGCAATTAAGAGATTTGGAAGTCTAAAATAATGTACAAATTAGGCCCCAAAAATATTATCAATGAGAAGACATTCGAAACTGTTTTCATTTGGTAGTCTTACAACAGTAAATTTTTACCTTTGTTATCTGAAAATACTTTTATGTTAAGTTGATCTGTTTATATAATAATTGTAATCATGCATTATAGCATAATTAGTGCAAGTACATGTAATCAGTTATAATGTATAATCACATAGTGGAGTCACTATAAAACAAGTCCTTGTGAATCTGAATATAATGCTTTGTACATCTGTAGAAGATAAATACTATTTGTATTTGGAATGGTTAAAATAGGACTGTATTTCCTACAAGCAATTACCTTGTTCAAGAGCTAGCCTTCTACTTGGCATTGCAAGGAAAAGAAATGCATACGCTTTCAGTTCCTCATCTTCTAAATCACATGGTGAAATCAGATTTCCTGCCAAAGGCAGTGTTATTAGCTTTTCTATGCATTAATATAGGCCATGAAATAATGGACTTTTATAAGAGATACCATCTTGAAGATGTTTATCCAAAAACCAAAGGGAATCACTATGAACATTCTCAGGCTCATCTGAAACTTGTTATATCAAAGTCCTGGCTTGAAATCATGTTCTCTTGTCTCAGCTTTACAAAGACTAAGATGAATACATTACTTTAATCAACATTCTTACTGATTTTTTTGTAAAAAATTTAAAAACTACAATATTTTGTTGGGTGGTGATTGTGCATGCCTTTAATCTTAGCACTCAGGAGGAGAGGCAGAAGTGTGAGTTCAAGGCCAGCTTGCTCTACAGCCAAGGCTGCACAAAGATAGCCTGTCTTCAAAAAACAACAAGAAAAAAATACAGTATTTTATTTCATGTGTATGGATATTTTGCTTGTCTGTATGTCTGTTCATCACAGGTGTGCCTGCTGCCCTTGGAGGCAGGAAGAAGGGGTCAGATTCCCTGGGACTGAAGTTACAGACTAGGGTTAACCACCATATGGTTGCTGGTAACCAAACCCAGGACTTTTGCCATACCAGCAAGCACTCCAAATTACTGAGCCATCTCTCCAGCTCCCTTTCTGACTTCCTGACAAGCAAGTATATAATTAAGTCAGTTAAGAACACTTACTAGACTCTACTTCTAGTGGATCTGAAGCCCTATTGTGCCCTCTGTTTTCACCCGCACACATTGTGATTTGAAATAAGCGAAGGAAGCCGAGCGATGGCGGCACAGGCCTTTAATCCCAGCACTTGGGAGGCAGAGGCAGGCAGATCTCTGTGAGTTCAAGACCAGCCTGGTCTACAGAGCTAGTTCCAGGACAGGCTCCAAAGTCACAGAGAAACCCTGTCTTGAAAAACAAATACAAAAAAAAAAGAAAGAAAGAAGCAAAGGAAAAACACTCATACATATGAATGAAATTTAAGAAATAGTTTTTTTTTAAAAAAAAAAAAAAGAGAGAACACAGGGCTAGTGAGATAGCTAGAGGTCCAAAACACTTGCTTCTAAGACTGAAGACCTGAATTTAAGAACAGTGGAGAGAAAGCATTAACATCACAAATTGGTCTCTGAAGTCCACAAGGCCATAGAGAAATGAAACCTCCAATGCCCAAAAGACAAAATTGAATTTAAAAATTGAAAAAATTAAAGCAACACAAATAGCACCTTATGTACCTCAAAAATCCTACAAAAACAATCAAATTAGTAGGAAGAAGGCTATAAGAGATAAACAAGTAAATGAAATATAAATATTTATATTTATGTAAGCATATGTATAAATATAGCAAACATTACAAAATCTATAAAGCATTAAGTCAGGCTAAGAGAAAAGTATTGACTAAAATAACTTATAAAAAAGAAATAGGCAATATCGTAATGGATGTCACAAAATACAAAAGATAATGAAAGACTACTATGAAAATTCTCATACCAACAGAAAAGTGTATATAATTTTGAAGCATGAAATTTTCCAACAAGAAAATATGAAAAATAGAAAACCCTCACAAATCAATAATAACAGAATAATTGAAGCCATAATGAACAAATTCCTATGAGAGAAGATGCCAAGAGTGATACTTTAACTGTTGAAGTCTATTGAATGTTAAAATAAGAAATAATAACAATCTTTCTAGAAATACTTCCAAAAATCTTACTTAGGAGTACTCCCAAACTTATTTTGAAGATCCAGGAATATTCAATCTCAAAATCATGAAAGACCTGTTTAGAAGGCTTGAAGGCTAATGTCTCTAAAGCATAGATGTGTAAAAATCACCTAAGTAACATTAGTAAACCAAAATCAGTGGAGCTAGACGAGGAGGAAGAGACAGGCTAGAAATAAGTGTGATATATGAGAAAGAATGAAGGACAAAAACCATGACAGTTTTAGTAGATGCCAAACTTCACTTGACAACATTTAACATCCTATCTGATAAAATTTATGAAAAAATATTAACTAAAATACTTCATTATAACACAATGTATGCAACAGAAGGATATAAAATGGTGAAAACTTATCCTATAATATCAATAATGAGTCAAACATCAACTCTCATCATTCTTTTCAACACAGTATTGGAAGTCCTAGCCTCAGCAATGCATATGAGGAAAAATGTCCTTGAATCACTCACAATGCTAAACTTTCCTCCAAAATATACAATTTGAGAGTTCTCTGTTGATTCAGAATATTCCACTGTTTGGGGATGTTTTTCATTCATAACAAACAGCACGTAAATCAAATCTTAAATGCAGAGGGAACAAACCTGGCATATCATAAGTTATTTTCCTCAACCATCTCCATACTCTAGTATGGAGATAACTACTGCATTTTGGTTTGGATTTGACTGATATTCTCACAATTTGATGCCCAAGTTTTGGAATTTAGTGACTTGAGAGGTTATTAGATAAAAAGATAGTAACATCATCAACAGATCTACCCACTGATGAACACATAAATGAATGACCTATAGAATGGTAAGGTCCAGTTAAAGGAAGTATGGTATTCACTGACAGCATGTATCTGAAAGAGAAATCTGACCCTATATCCTCCTCACTCATCTCCCTGCCCTCTGTCCTTTCACTCTACTCCATATTCCTGCCAGCTTCATATGACTTCCAGCACATGCTTACTGCCATGATGGAGTCTCAAATAACCATGATCTAAAACTATTAGCCAAAATTGGTCTTTCCTCACTTAGTTTTTTGTCATTGTTTATTTTTTGTTTGTTTAAAATGGGTATTATGTCAGGGAAAAGAAAACTGAAATGATCAGATCTCAGTTGTCTCAACTTTTTTCTGAGAAATTGTATGTGTGTGTGTGTGTATATAAGCAATGTGTACTTATATGTGCACAATTTTATTTAAAAATATAACATGATATTAATACTATACTGCCATTTGGTATATTAATTTTCCAAAATTTCTGACATCCACATTCTTTTTATATAGTTGTCTTAGCTAGAGTTAGTATAGCTATAAAGAGACACCAAGACCACGGCAACTCTTAGAAAGGAAGACATTTAATCCAGGATGTCTTGCTTACAGTTTCAGAGATTCAGTCAATTATGGTCATGAAGGGTAGCATGGCAGCGTGCAAGCAGATGTGGTGCTGGAACTCAGAGTGCTACATCTTGCAGGCAACAGGAAGTCAACTGGATGTCATACTGAGAGAAGCTTGAAATAATAGACTGGCTTACAGGTCAGTGGTTTAGTCCATTGTCATCCTTGTGGGGCATGGAGGTATACATGTAGACATGATCCTTCAGAGGAAGTTGTGAGTTCTACATCTTGATCCACAGGGAACAGAAACAACTATGACCATAAGTGTACCCTGATCATGAGACTCCAAAGCCCAACCTCCAGAGTGACACACTTCCTCCAACAAGGCCATACCTACTCCAATAAGATCACACTTTCTAATAATGCCACTCCCTATGAGGGTCATTTTCTTTCAAATCACCACAATAGTGTGGTTAGAGAAACAGCTATATTTTCTTCCTATATGTTCCTGTCTGCATGCTTTCATAGAACAAATATTAAAACAGTAAATATTCTGAAATGTGGACTATTTGGATATATTCAAATGTCTATAGAATATATATTCCTAGAAACAGCAAAAAAAAGATGCATGCAGTTTACCTTCATTATATATTTGCTGCATATTATTCTACAGAAAATGTCCCAACATTCATTAGGAATTTGTAGGCCTTATAAAACTCATGAAGCTAATGATCAGAAGTAATTAGAGGACTTGGTGCCTGAAAATCAGCGATCGATGCTTGGATTTGTAAAGCAAACAATTTGTTACATCCGCTACAAAGCATATTTGTATCATTTATCTTAAGACTCCTCAAATTTTAATGTTCATGTGAATCTTTTTATTCTTGTTTTAAAGCAGAGAAGCTGAAATTATCTGCTTCTAAGAAGCTCCCAGGTGAGGCAAATGCTGTGGCTCTATGAACCACATAGATCAAATATTCTATCGGACTTTGCCCGTCTATAGTACAGAGACTGGCATTTAAATTGAAGTTCATGAGTCCTGACAATTTTTAGGCTCAAGAACCTGAAGTCTCTTACAGTACGGTCTCTCCACAACTTTCATTACTGTGATTATATTTGTTCATATTTGCTACAGCTTGATTTAAAAGGAAAAGTTTTCAAATTCTCTACCTCATTTCTAATAACAATAGACATAATGGATGTTAACAGAAATAATGTTTTTTTTTCAATTCTAAAATAATATTAATGAAAAGGGGTAAGACTTTTTCCATTCTAAAAGGTGTCATTAAGGGACTGGAAATTTGGTTCAGTGGGTAAGAGAGCCTGATGTACATGAATCAGGACCTGAGTTCAGATCCAGGATCCCACATTCAATGTTCAGAGTAGCTTGGCACACCTGTGACTCATGTGTTGTGGGGAGTGGAGACAGGAGAATGGCTAGGGCTTGCTGACCAATAGACTAGTTCCAAGCTCAGTGACAAATCCCTTAATCTAAAGGGATTAAGGAGATGCGTAGATTTGAACAACTGAAGCCCTTTTCCTATACACACACACACAGGGAAGGGAGAGAGGGAGAGATCTAATGCCTTGTTTACTGGAATATGTTAGGATTCTTACGTATGTTTGTATACAACAATTGTGCTGCTATGTACTGGGTTCCACTTAACCACTGCAGATACATTCCATATAGGAGAAGAATGGAGCAAATGATAGCACAATATTTTTACATGAATATGCATTTTCACATATGTGGGATCACATGAGTGCACATGTGTACACACACATATTGAAGATGTATGTTGCTGTTAGGTATCTCTCTCACCTTATTCTTTGATCTCTCAATTGAACCTTAAAGCTGATTCGGTGTGTCTAGCTAATCAGCTTGCTTCTGGGATCCCTTGTCTCCAGTACTGACTGTTATTGCAACCAGGCCACAACAACTACCCCACAATTACATGGGTTGTGTTGATCTGAACTCAATTTCTCATGATCATGTGGCAAGTGCTTTACGCACTGAGCCATCTGAAAACAGCCTTAACCTTCTAGATACTTACATGGGTGCCACAGACCTCGAAACCATGCTTTAGGAACTTACTTTATAGACTGACTTCATTATATTGTTTATTCCCACAATGTTAGTTTGAATTACTCCTAAGTCAAAGGTTATTCATTTTCTATGAAAAACCTCTTGTAAGCTTGTAAGATTGGTAGAATACTTGTTGTTGCCCTCCGTTTAAAAAATTCTGAAACTGTAACACAGACCCAGTTTCCAAGTAGCAGCAACATAATGACAAGCAGGCTAGATGGAAGAGACTAGAACTCACCCTCTGACCAGGAGGAAGTTGATGGAATAGCATAACATATTGCATTAGTTCCTGTGATATTAATGCTGTTCAGAAATGAGAACATTTGCAACCAAATGTCTCTATGGCAATGAAATATTTAAAGATTTTGGGTGTATTCACACACCTACTAACTATATCTATTGTTTGACAATGCACATTATCCCTCAAACTGATTGCTGCCATTGTGCTATGACATAATTAGGTTTTCTAAGAAGTCTATCTTTGTGTCATCATAATTTTTGTCAGCATAGTGAATAATGACAGTCTCTTCTGCTACTAGACTGATGTAATTATTTCTCAGGAAATCTGCATGTTACCTTCTAAAAAAGTCCAGGTAAGACATTCAGGAACTCAGAGTCTTTGAAGAGGGCAAAGGACAGATCATTTTCTTCTTGGAAACAATTAGAAGATCTATACTTTCCAAAGAAATACTATCAGAGTTATCAAGAAGATTGTTCCCTTGATCCCAGCTCTATTTATAAAAATAAAAAACTAGGATTAGAGACATGCAATGTTCCAACTGAACCTCCCCCACCCCACCTTTGCAAGTAAGGGACAACTTAGGACCATAAAAGCCAAAGGAAACATAGCCAGAAATAGGAACTGGACTGCAAAGCAGTACGAGCTTCTCAGTGCATGTAAAAACAAACTCACCAATATGCCAATCCTAAAGGGAAATGTGTACAATCATCAGCAATGTATAAACAATATTTCTAAGAAATCTTCATAATTTGGCAGTTAGCTGAGCTTAGTGAAAATATGGAGGCACAGGTTATGCATGGAAGTCTTTGTTGTGTAAGTGGATGTGTGAGATGATAAGACAATTATTAACAGTTATTTGCAATCACTCAGAAATCACTCTAATCTGAGGGCATTGTCAGTGTTGATGTTGAAATTTATCTTCATAAGTGTACATTTATCTTCATGTGCAACAAGAACTATGCATTACCTATGACAGGATTATAAAGCATATGGCATTTTGATTTAGTTGTATTATAGTGAAGGAAACAACTAAAATTAAAATCAGAACTATCAATAGGACTCTTTAAAATTGCTCTCCTGTAAAGGATAGTGCAACATGAATACAAAGACAGGTTCAGAACTGGTGACAATGGCAATCCTTGGGCGTGTGTGTGTGTACTTTCTCAAGGAGAGAAATATTATTCTTTAATTAACTCTAAGAGTTCTAAGAGTTCACGTTATAGGAAAATTAGTTCATATGATACTTCATCTTTCTAAGTATCTGAGTGATGGATATTTTTCACCAAAATTTCTCTAAATTTTCCTGTACTCAGTTTTAGAAGGGATCAATGATTAAAATGGTATTGATATTTACTTATTGAAAATATTTTTATTGTTGGCAGGATTATGTATTGCTTTGAAGGACAAAACTCAGCAGATCCTTGAAGAAAAAAAAGTCTGATATGTGAAATAAACACTGTTGGAGGAAAGTCTATCTGTCACTTAGAATACAGTTCATAAATACAGCTAAAGTCACTTTCCAGCACAATTATGCAAAACACAAAATTCTGCAATAGTAGACGTGTAATCAATGCAGGATATAAGTAGCATGCATTTAAGAGAAATTGGGGAAGATGGAATAGAGTTTATTCTGCCTAACATCAATACTAAACACAAATAATTTGGAAAAAATGGTTTTCTTTGCTAGAATGTAGTAAGACTAAAAAGAATATTACCAGTTTATCTAAAACATGGAAAGTCAGGACTCTCAAATACATAGCTAAAATCTGCTTTACTTTCTCCTTCCACAGAAAGCAGGTCATAATACCTAACAATTCACAGCACATATTCAGTTATGATAACTGTCATTAGAACACTGTCATTTAGAAACACAGTATTCATGGACTGCTGGGAATGACACCATATATCATTTTATAGCTCAATATGGCTGCATTGATAGATTTATAAAAAAGAGACAAATGAAAACAATCATGACAACAGTTTCTGGCACACATATTCCTTCCCCAAAGGAATATCTATAGGTTTTCTAAGCAATATTTTACTTTATTAATTTGATAATAACTAATGATAATGCAATCATAAATTTGAATTATAAACTACTTATCATTTTAGTTGCTACACAACAATTGAATACTCTTATGAAATGTAATAGGATAACCAATACCTGCCTAACTGGAGGAAAGGATAATTCAAAGATTAACAGTAAAATATTGAGTTCTTAAATACATCATTTCAATTAGTGATCATAGGATTTATACCTGCTTTCATACTATCCATTTTGGTACTTATTTGTGGCTACTCCATTTTTTGAGTGTTATCATTTCCTCAACGTATTATCTAAATACCCACTTTCTACCCAGCAGTATATTTAAGATGAACATGATTTTTGCTCTTTTTTCTTATTTATTTTTTATTGATTTTATTGAGATATACATTTTTCTCTGATCCACTTCCTTCCACTCCCCTCCTTTTCAACTTTCTTCCATGGGCCCCACGCTCCCAACTTACTCAGGAGATCTTGTCTTTTTCTACTTCCCATGTAGATTAGATCCATGTATGTTTCTCTTAGGGTCCTCATTCATGTCTAGGTTATCTGGAATTGTGATTTTTAGGCTGGTTTTCTTTGCATATGTGTAAAAGCTACTTATGAGTGAGTACATATCATAATTGTCTTTCTGGGCCTGGGTTACTTTTTTCAATACAATCTTTTCTAGCTCCAACCATTTGCCCACAAATTTCAAGATATCATTATTTTTTCGTGCTGTGTAGTACTCCATTGTGTAAATGTACCACATTTTCCTTATCCATTCTTCAGTCGAGGGGCGTTAGGTTGTTTCCAGGTTCTGACTATGACAAACTGCTGCCATGAACATAGTTGAGCACATGTCCATGTGGCATGATTGAGTATCCTTTGAATATATACCCAAAAGTGGTATTGCTGGGTCTTGAGGAAGCTTGTTTCCTAATTTTCTGAGAAATTGCCATACTGATATTCAAATAAGCTGTAACAATTTGCACTCCCACCAACAATGCAGGAGTGTTCTCTTTACCCCACAATCTCTCCAGCATAAGTTGTCATCAATGGTCATTCTTACTCATGTAAGATGGAATCTCAGAATTGTTATTTGCATTTCTCTGATGATTAAGGACATTGAACATTTCCTTAAATGTCTTTCAGCCATTTTAGATTCCTCTATTGATATCTCTCTGTTTAGGTCTGTACTCCACTTACTATTGGATTATTTGTGCTTTTAATGACCAATTACTTGGTTCTTTATATATTTTGGAGATCAATCCTCTGTCTGATGTTGAGTTGGTGAAGCTCATTTCTCATTCTGTAGGCCGCCATTTTGTCTTGTTGACCATGTCCTTTGCTTTACAGAAGCTTTTCAGTTTCAGGAGGCCCCATTTATTAATTGTTTCTCTCAGTGCCTGTGCTGCTGGAGTTATACTTAGTAAGTGGTCTCCTGTGCCAATGCATCCAAGTGTATTTCCCACTTTCTCTTCTATGAGGTTCAGAGTGGTTGGCTTCATATTGAGGTCTTTGATCCATTTGGACTTGAGTTTTGTCAAAAATGAAATCAAGACCAGATAAGCAAATTAAATAGACCTATAATTGCTAAAGAAATAGAAACCATAATCAAAAGTCTCCCAACCAAAAAGAAAAAAAAAAAAACCTCCGCTCAGAATTCTACAAGATTTTCAAAGAATAACTAATACCAATGCTCCTCAAATTGTTCCACACAATAGAAACAAAAGGAACATTGCCAAATTCTTTTTAGGAGGCTACAATTACTCTGATACCCAAAACCACATAAAGACATTACTAAGAAAGAGAATTACAGACCAATCTCACTCTTGAACATTGAGCAAAAAATACTCATTAAAATACTGGCAAATTGAATCCAAGAACCCATCAGAAGAATCATCCACCATAATCAATTCAGCTTCTTCCCAGAGATGCAAGGATGGTTCAACATAAAAAAATTCTGTCAATGTGATCCACCATATAAACAGACTGAAAAATAAAAACCACATGATCATCTCTTTAGATACTGAAAACGTTTTCAACAAAATACAACATCCCTTCATTATAAAGGTCTTGGAGAGAGTAGAGATACAATGAATATACCTAAATATAATAAATGCAATATACATCCAGTCAACAGCCAACATCAAACTAAATAGATAGAAACTCACAGAAATTCCACTGAAATCAGGAACAAGACAAGGTTGTCCACTCTCTCCATATATTCAATATAGTCCTTGAGGTCCTAGCTAGAGCAATAAGACACTCTACTATTCATAAACTCTTTCAGTAATGTAGCAGGATACAAGAGTAACTCAAAAAATCAGTAGCCCTTCTTTCACAGATGATAAATGGGCTGATAAAGGAATCAGAGAAACATCACCCTTCACAATAGCCACAAATAGCGTAAAATAGCTCGGATTTTTTTCTCTTTTTAAAGAAGTACGTGTGACTCAGTCTCTTCCAGTTAAGTATATACAAAAAAAAAAAACCTTACTTATATTCTACTATTTTCAAACCAAGGAGTATGACGATAATTTCTGATCAAGGCACTCCAGGAAATTACAATAACTCAAAGTGTCATGAGTAGCACAGGAAGAAGCACCGAAGCTTTTCAAAAAAACAAAGGTTAAAAAATTACCATCTTGTAATGTGTAAAGCTTCACAAAACTTAATATAGTCTTCAGAACTTAACATAGTCTTTTTTTTTTTATTGGAGGCCGGATGCCTGCTCTTAAAGTGTGAGCAACAGAGACAACAAGCTCCCCAAAGATTTGGAGGTTAGTGCTAAGCACTTGATGAAGAATAAATGATGTGTAAGCTCTCTGACGATAGCTCCTCATCTCAGTAAAGCTGAATCAATTTCATAATGTGTCTCAAGCTTCTCTTCCTATAGATAAATATGTGGCTCAAGTGGGACAGGGGAATCATCTGCCCAAAGCATATTTCTCTATACAGAAAAGAAAAATCACCAATAATTACTAAAGTTATTGCATTCTGACATGGTTTAGATTTCGAAGGTCTCCAAGAAGTCAATGTACCCACAAAGGTATCCAATCTAGAGTGCTGAAAACTCTAAGAATTTGTGGTCTCATGGAAGTTCTTACATCACTGAGTGCATTCTATTTGGAGTAGGGTGATTATGGGATATCAGTCTCTTCCTCTTTCTTTTTCTTTTATTTTTTTAAGTTTTCTTTTCATTTTACATACCAAAATCAGTTCTCTCTTCCTCCCTTTCTATCGTCCGTTCACCTTCCCCCACTGTGGATCACTGCATTTGTTGGACACAGTCTTTGAGAAGGATAGCTTTTCAGAACAGCATTAGCAAAGAATCATGTGTGTGTGTTTGTGTGTGTATGCATGCATGCAGAAAAATGTGAGATTGTGGATGAAAAAGAATGATGATGGAGAAATTCAAGCAGGAAAAAGCAAACTGAGGAAATCAAGACAATTTATTTTTAAGATCAATTATTTTATGTTCACAGTGTTTTGCCTGCATGTATGTATGTGAACTGCATGTGTGTCTGATGCCCATGGATGTCAGAAGAGGGTAAGAGATCCTCTAGAACTAGTCACTGACATTTGTGAACCACCATCTGGGTACTGGGAATAAATGCCATGTCCTCTGAAAGAACAACAGTTACTCTTAATGGTTGAGATACACATCCAGTCACAAGCCCAAAGTAAGGCTTCTTTTCAGATTAAAATCTGAAACCACATTAAATGCTCCCCCTTTTTTAAAACCCCACACTTTAATTAATCTCTCCTGCTCCTTCAAGAACTATACTTGTAACATACAATTTGTATGTTGTTATTTCAGGTATAAGCTATCCTGGGACACAGTCAACATGATGGACTAAATCCACTTAAAAACCTAAGAGGGCTTAAGAGGGAAAGAGAGTTTAACACAGCTTTTTGCTGCTTGCTAGGGTGTGCTGTAGAGAGATTTCCTGATTCAGGAATAGCTGCAGAAAAAAAGCCATGTCATTTTAATATGAGGCTTCCTGGGCCCTGCTGCCAGTGAAATTTCCAGCTATGGAGAATTTCTGGGCCCGGATGTTTGTGTGCCCACTTGGGGTCAGGAATAAAGTAGCTGAGACCATGCTTGTGGCTCAGCTCTTCCTGCCTGGGTAGGCAGCGGGATCAGGTCTACTAGAAAGTGGCAGTTTTGAAATACCAGTTTCTGGGCTGTGCCACCATCGCATCTCTGGCTCCTGCGGGAGACAGAGCTTTTGAATGGAGCATTTGGAATAAACTGTTATGGTTTATTTGATGGCAACTAGACTCACTGTGTGCCTAAAAGGGGGACATTGCCTGCTGTGGCTCAGAGGCACAAGCAGCTCTGCCATGCTAGCAGTGCAATGCACAAGGCTCAGAGGCATGAGCAGCTCCGCCCTGTTGGACTGGGGCAGGGCAAGCCTGCAGTACCTGTTTTGGGCCTAGGAATGTCACAGCTTAGATTCTTAAGCGCTTAGTGATTTAAAAGTGCAAAGCAAAAATGTTCCTGGGCAGTAACGAATTACAGATAATGCGATAGGACAGATTCAGACATAAAAGACCTCTAAATGGGTCATAGTGTTAGACATACGTAGGCTTGGGAGAGAGAAGAAAAAGAATATAGAGAATAAAGTTAATGCCTTAAAAAGAGGGTAAAGTCTTTAAAGAGACAGAGTACAGATAGTTATAGATTAAAAGAAATAAACAAAAATAGCCATGTAAAAATGGAAAATTCACAGAGAGCTTGGATTCTGTGTATTATGTATTTTCTATGAATATTTTTACTGCGAAGGAGCTAAATACAAAGAGACATTTCATTGTGTGTTCTGCTAAGCTAATCCAACATGTATGTTCTAAAGGTATCATGACTTTCAAATTTGGGTCTAAGGATATGATGCTTTGGAAAAGAGGTTCTTCTTTTGTTTTCACAGAGGATGAGACCCTATGGATTGTTTCTATCCCAATATGGTATGGCAGACCATGCCCTTCTGAAAGGTTGCCCTAAACACCCTCAAAAATTACTTTGCTCAACTGATGACTGAGAGAAACCTAGCATACAGGATACACCATGAAAGACCAGATTAACGGTGCCCCCATACAGCACAAAGCAGTTTGGAGAAAAAGTAACTATGCCCATATTCCCAAATATTGTTTATAAATGTTCTTTTACATTTAAATGGGGATATGATATAGAGATGAATAATTTGCATTGGTATGGATTATGCTTTGTTGAATAAATTTAAGGTCAATTTTGTTAAATGTATATGTATTTCTACTCTTGATTAAGGTATTATGATTGTGTAGTTCATTTAAAAATGTAACGTATAATTAGAAAATATAATTGTTAATGGATAATCATCAATAATAGTCAAGCTTGTAGTCATGTTAGTTAGATTTTCTAGATATATAGAGGTACATTTTGGTTAGACAGGCATTTTCATCTCTTTCAAAGACTACAGAATTTGGTGTTAAATGTTTTAATAACTTATGGTTTTTCATGAAAATGAGACAAGTCTGCTCCAGGCAGCACCAGCTACTTCAAGAGAAAGATGGGCATTAAAGGGGCTCCTTATGGAGTTTGCTAGCCATTTGGGCAAGAAACTGCTCTTGCCAGGACTGCTACATAAACTGGACATGAAGAACCTGCAGAGAGAGGACTGCTGAACTTGACTAAAGGTAAGATGATCGTTCAGGGTTCCTGTTTCATGAAAGAGTCTGCAAGAAATTCTGCAAGACACAGCAGAAAGTGACTGAACTGCCTTTGAAATTTCCTGCTTCATGGAAATGTCTGCTGGATACTATGGGCCTGTAGGCTGAAGATGGATGCCCCAAGGTAGAGAAGAACTTTGGGTGACTGTACAGGCAGCAAGATGTCTCAGTCATTTCTAGAGTTTTGAAAGTTGCTTACTTCTTGTTTGCTTAGGTAATATTATATCCTTCTGGAGTCTTTGATGGAGTTGAAGAATAGATAGTTATAGTTTTCCTTTCTTATGATAAAAGATAAAATAGATATAAATATTGTAACTGTAATTCTTGCTTGATTACTGTTTTGTTATATGTAATTTTACTATGTTAAAGTTAAAGGCTTTCCTTTCTGTTTAAACAGTAAAAGGGGAAATGATGTAGGAGGGTCTTTTGTTTTGTGTTGATTTCATTGGTTAAATAAAGAAACTGCCTTGGCCTTTTGATAGGACAGAAAATTAGGTAGGCGGAGTAGACAGAACAGAATGCTGGGTAGAAGGCAGTGTGGCAGAGGCCATGGCTCTCTGGCCCAAGACCAACATAGGCTAGAATCTTGCCAGTAAGTCACAGTTATGTGGTGATACACAGATCTATTATAAATGGGTTAATTAAGATGTGAGAATTAGCCAAGAAAAGGGTAGAGATAATGGACCAGGCAGTGTTTTAAATGAAAACAGTTTCCATGTAATTATTTCAGGTAAAGCTAGCTGGAAACTAGGCAGCAAGAAGTAGCCAGCTACTCATTTTACTACAGAGTGGTGCCCACATATAGTTTCTCTGTTATTACTTCCGAGGCTATGCTAGCCATGCGAGAGCCGTGCAGGATGAAAAAAGCAGGCCTGCTTGCCTCATCACTACATATCCTAACATTTTAATTTCTTAGACTTCCACTAATTACTTTTCTGAATTATCATAAGCATAAGTGATACACAATTAAGCACACAATTAACAACTTTCCTGTCCTGTTCTCCGGAGCACCTGTTACGTTGGCATACACATACCAACTCCTTCCAAGGTAGCTTTCATCGCATTCCAGGCCTGCTTCCAATTACTTGGATAAAGGCAGTGTGGTCTCACTATTTGCTCCAGATTCCCTCAAATAAACCCAGAACAGCCATAATGCCTATAAGATATGCAACTCCTGAATATTTGCCCAAAGGACTTGAAGTCTATTTATCACAGATATAGTTGTACATCAAAGTTTACTGTAAGATTATTCACAGTAACTAAGTTATGGAACCTACAATATCTAGCAATAGAGGAATAGATTAAAAAATACATGTACATTATACAATGTTTTAAAGGGAAATAGATACATGCAGAGACTATAATAGTCAGTGTATTAAGCAAATCTTAGACACAGAAATGTTGGATGTTGTCTCTCATTTATGGTTCCTAGATATGATACAAATAAATGAAATCATGAAAGTAGAAGCACAGTTTTCTGGGGGCATGAAAGGGCAGAAAAGGGACCAATAGGAAAGGGAGGAGCACGTAAAGAAAGAGTAATGGACTATGGAATAAATGTTCCAAACATTATAAATCTTCACAAACTATTACTTAAAAATAAATGTTTTAGAACTATACTGATATATACAATAGGTACACACTAGAATAGATAAAATTATGCTTTAAATCACATGTCCAAAGTAGAGAGGAATTGGAAACTGGAATTCTAATATTGCTCTTGAGAAAAAAAACTGATACAAAGATGTTGGGAATTAAATTGGCACTTCCTTAACAGGGGAAAATAAAAATAAAAAGTGGAAAAGGGCTATCATCAACTTAATATTCAACAAGATCTTCAAAATTTTCAACACATCAGCTACCCTGATCTAATCATTACACATTGCAAAAACATATTAAATACCACACTATGATCCAAACACATGCATAATCATGAGGCACTAATAATAAATTTTAATTATTGTAACACTATTACCTCATATTAATTTTATTAAATAATGATTTCTGTTATGATACTTTCATATGTGCATATTATATATTACTTCATTCTAATCCTCCTATCATTCATTCTAGGGTATCCTCCTGACCTCTGTCCACATTCCAATAGTGTTTTAGTTTCATGGCCTTTTTCTTAAAAAAAAAAAAAACAACAACTAGGTTTTGAATAGAAGAGAATACATGACACTTCTCTAAGTCTGACTTACATTGCTTACCATGATGACCCATTTTCCTACAAAAGACTGCCTTGAACTTTCTAAAGATGCTTTTTAATGGACATGTGTAACCATAAGACATTACCACATACCAAAAATAATATACTCATTATAGCACTTTTTGTCCTGTTTTATTTTGGTTTTTGCGACAGTGTTTCTTTGTGTTCCTTGGCAATCCTGGAACAGCTCTGTAGTCTAGGCTGGTCTTGAACTCACAGAGATCTGCCTGCCTCTGCTTCTGCTGGGATTAAAGGAGTTTCCCACCACTGCCTGCCTTATAGCACTTACTTTTTATAATGACCCAAAATTGAATGTTTGGTCAATGAAACACTTTGTGTCAAGTACTTCACATGTTTTATTACTTTAAAAAGTAGGGATTATTATTAGCCATATTTTACAGATGAAGAAGCTTTGGGAACAGTTAAGATAGGTTAGCAAATAAATTGTGCTTGCCACCAAGCCGGGGGAATGGAAAACCATTAGGGAGAGACCCAACTTACTCAAGTTACTCTTTGACTATCACGTGTTTGCCATAGCACGTGTTTCAACTGCCATACAAGAATCTGTGGTTGTCAACTTGTAAACAGAAGCCTGAAATTGGAAAAAATGTTCTGCTTGATTTAAGAACCCTTATGTGCCTTAAGAACCTCTTCTTCTCAGGTCAACTTAATTCACTGTTTCTTTAATGTGCACTAAATTTTACAAACCATTAAATATTACATAAATATGCTTTACATTCATGAAATCTTTATATACATATGATAGATTCTCATATGAATCCTGCTACAGTTGCCCATGGAGGAACAACAATTTTTTTCAAATGCATTTGAGAGCAAAAGTTCTTGGGAACAATCCTCTAATATAATAGCATGCCAGTTCAGAATAGTGCTGCTCATCGGAGATTGGGTGTTTATGTGTCATCTCTAACAAGAACTTCTGTTCAGCTGCATTGCTTGGCTTTGTTTTGGATTCCTGCACCATCTCACTCTGTAAACACTGTTAAATAGAGCATGCAAAAACTTGCAAGAATTACCCAATGTATAAAATAGAACCATGTGTCACCCACTAACCTCTAAGCCATAAAGACTAAAAGAGCAGCTATTTGGAGACATGTATATTTGAAATAAAAATTGGGCAAATACTTTGGAAATAGTTGACTAGTTAGAGACTATCTTAGGAACCATGGGACCCCCTCCCCCTGACAAATTTGGTAGCTTAAGATGTCAAGAGATTTATTGCCTCACTGCTCTGAAGACTTGAAGGCCAAAACCAGTTTCTCTCAGCCAGAGTGAAGGCAAATCTTTATATAACTGAAATTCTCACCCATTATCAATGGAGCTTTGATTTGCAGCAGATAGAGATCATCACAGAAATCACCCAAATAAAACATGTGCAATGCCAATAAAGATGGGGTAAATATCTTACAAGGTTCCATGACTAATTTGAAAATCCACTGGAAATTAATGGCAGTTGAGATGCAGAGAATTACTATTCTCCAGGAATGAGTCCCATGATAGGTTATCTAATCCCAAGTGGTCAGTCATAAAGGCAAACACATATGGACAACATTAAGTGAAGTCAGCAAGCTGCATTCACAGACACACACACATGCGCACACACACACACACACACACACACGTATGTATATGAAGATGTAGCAATAATGAAAGAGAAGGAGTTTATGTTCTTGAGAGCAAGTAGGGTGTATATAGAAGAAGTTGGGGGAAGGAAAGGGGTAGAAATATTGTAAATATAGTACTCCTATAGAAAAGCATCAAACATTTTTAATAAAATGAATTAAAAAATGAATGTGTAATCAGGATGTTTTCTTCCTTCTCTGTGGCTCTGAGGGTGAATTTTAACTTGCATGTCCCAGGTCAATGAAGTGGTTAGCTTTCTTTAACTCCATCAATACAATGCCTGCCTATGGAATCATGTATCATCTTTTCTGTCGGTGCTGTTTCTCCTCCTCCTACATGATACGTGTACTTTCCATCTGAATGTCCTTAATTTAATTACATTTGCCAAGCTGGTTTCCTATATTAAGTAACATTACAGGTTGCAGATATTGGCACTTCATATTTTTGTGTGCCTTTCTTTAAGATAAACATATAGAAAAACAGTGGAAAAGAAGCTTGCAGGTTTAATTATGTTTATACTAGTGATTTGCCCCATTTGTCTAACACATTTTATTTTTTTTTTATTTTATTTTTTTTTAAAACAAGAACAGTGTATCCCTGCCTTCAGCAAGATCTCTCTTTCACCACAGTTAAGCACTGTCTATGCTTCATTCCAACCCCCTCCAATGGTATATAATATACATGGCTGTTATCTGAGCATATAGATCTAAACTCTTGATATGTAAAACCTCAGCTCTCCATTATGTCCACATGCTGTTATTTTAGCAAGACTTTGATATACCTCAGGCATTCTGAACAGGCCCCTATTCTGGTCCTCTCTGTGCCTCCTATGGACATCCCTTCATTTTCTGAATTACTCCTTTACTACCTAAAGCACTTTCTCAAAATCAAGTCTGATGCGCACAGGGCTGAATGGAAATTGCAAAGAAATTTCTCATGGCTTAATACAAAGATAGTTGCATATTGCCATGCTTTGATTGTTTTTTGAACTACTGAATGTGTTGAATGATAAATTGAGATGATATCCTCAAGGTTTCTTCTAGTCTCCGGATTGAAATCCATATCTGAAAACTTTCACTTTTAAATCCAGTTTCTTTATTCTTTTTATTGAAAACAGATATTTTATACAATATATTTTGTGTATGGTTTCTCCTCTCCTACCACTCATAGTTCCTCCAGACCTCACATCCCATCCAGATCTGCACCCTTTCTTCTCTCCTTAAAAAACAGACACCTAAGGAATAATGATAAAACAAAGTAATATACATAACAAAAAACAACTCAGAATATGTCAAAACAATGAAACAAGGAAAAGATCTGAAGAAAAAGCACAAGAATAGCATATATATGCAGAGACACACAGGTCTACACACTAGGAAGTCCCATTAAAACCCCAAACTGGAAACCATAATATAAACTCAAAGGAGCTCTAGGTAGAAAAGGTAAATTAAAAAATTATTAGATTGCTATTACTTAAGCTTGTGAGACAAGGATCCTCTGAAGATGCTATTGAGCTCATTTTGTGTTGGCCATCTAGGTGTGGCTTCAGGGTAGCCTGCTGAGACTCAGGCCTCAGGCCTCTTAACTAAATTTATCAATGGCCAGAGTTATACTCTAACAAGTGATAATGGTAAAAAAAAAAAAAAAAAAAAAAAAAAAATTCCGCCTTCACAGGCAGAGATGACAGGACTCAAACTTCTGTCCTGCTTGCTTAAAGTTACTCCAAGATATTGTATGGTATTCATGGATATTTAAAAGGATGGTGTCTCATTTATCCTAGATGTAAAAGAGGTACATTTGGGTTTTCAGATTCTGGCTATAATAAAGTAATTCTGCTGCAAGCAAGGCTGAGCACATGTTCTTATGGTTAAACAACTTTCTATTTAGGCCCAAAAGGGGTATTGCTAAGTTTTGAGGTAGATATTTGCCTAATTTTAAAATATAGACATAATGGGGATCCCTCAGTGCTGGGGAGACTCTCACTCAGGTCTCGGGATGGCGCCCCCCCCCCCCCCATGGCTTGCCAAAGGCCGTCCTTGCTGAGGTTGCGCACATGGCCTTGGTTGGCGGGGGAGGAGTTCAACTCCGAGTGACCAGGAGAAAGAATTTTTGAGGAAAGAGACCACAGCCCAATTGTCCCGGAGGGTCATAAATTCCAAAGATCCAATGGTGGTCCTGGAGGACAGCTCCCTGCCTTGGGACCACTCCCAAGGTCGTAATCCACTAGTTCCTAAAACAATACTGTGATAATTGCAGCTGGAAAACCTGTTTTTCAAGATTGCAGTCTAACTTTGTCTTCAACTAGTTCCTGATGCAGGGTCGCTGAACAGGCTAGTCCTGGATTTTTGGTTCTTCTCTTCCTGCTGGGAGAGTCTGGTTTGTTCAGGTTTTTCAATACTATGTGTGATCCAAAGGTGACTGACTGTCAGTTTGCACTTCCAGCAATGGAATTTTTTTCCTACCCACATTTTCTTAAGCATAAATTGTTAGCAGTAATTTTTAATCTTGGTCATTTCTACAAGGATAAGGTAAAATATCCGAGTTTTAATTTGCCTTTCTCTGACGGTTAAAGGATGTTATGTTTAAACATTTTTTAGGTGCCTCTCAGTCAGTTTTGGGTTCCTCTGTTGGGAGTTTTCAGTTTAGGTCTATAACAAATATTTTTATTAGATTAATTTTTAATAACTAATTTCCTGAGTTCTTCATATATTTTTAAAATGGATTTATGATAAAAAATGATCTTTTCCCACTCTATAGCCTTGTTATACAAAAGGTTCTCAATTCAGGAGATATAATTTATGGTTTCTCACAATGTTTGTGCCACTGAGGCTATGTTTGAGATGTGGCACAATGTACTTCAAAAATTTTTCTCTGTAAGGTTCAACATAATTTTTATATGCTGAGGCCTTTGGCTCATTTAAACTTAAGTTTTGTACATGGAGATGGATGTAGATCTATTTTCATTTCTCTACATGTTGGGATCAGTCCTAGAGGGCTGCAACCTAACGCTTTGGGGCAAATGGATGTTACCCATGTGCCTAAATTTGACAAATTCAAATATTTGCATGTATCATTGGATACCTTTTCTGGCATTATTCATGCCTCACCCCTAGCGGGGAAAAAAGATGACTCATGTAAAAACACATTGCCTTGAGGCCTGGGCTACCTGGGGAAAACCCCTATGCCTTAAGACAGACAATGGCCCAGCATATACCTCCCATGGATTTCGTGCCTTTTGTGCACAGCTCCAGGTGGTCCACATTACGGGCCTTCCATACAATCCACAAGGACAAGGTATTGTGGAGAGAGCTAACAAAAGTATTAAAAAAATTCTGCAAAAACAAAAAGGGGGAATAGCTGCATCCACTTCCCCAAGGGAAAGAATCTCCCTTGTGCTCTTCACACTTAATTTTTTAAACCTGAATGAGTCGGGTACTGCAGCAGCTGAAAAGCACACAGAAGGCCCTATGGAAAAAAAGGAATATGTGATGTGGAAAGATGTATTGGATAACAAATGATATGGACCGGATCTTGTGATGGCAAGATCCAGGGGAGCTGTATGTGTTTTGCCACAGGGCCAAGAGGCTCTGCTTTGGGTTCCGAGCTGGCTGACATGCATGATCAAGGAAGTTCCCAAGGATGAGGCTGAGTCTCTGGAAGAAGATCCTGCTGACGTCCCTGATGATGTGGATCCAAGGGAAGGCGGAGCACAGATGGGGAATCCTGTCAGCCTTCCCAAAGGCGATGCCTGTTCGGCATGATGCCACAGTTTTCCCCAGATTTTTACCACCAATAGAAACCTTGATTTACCATTTTTAATGTATGATTCTGAAGTAGCCCCTTTAGAAGCACGTAACTTTACAGAGAAAGGGTCCCTGTGCTTTCAATAAGGAGTGAGTAGGCATGGGCATGTTTTTGGCAAGCTGCCTGGGGGGCTATGTGTTGTGCCTGTGGTTGGTCTGCCGCCTTCATGCCCAAACCAAGAGGGACAAAGTAATTATCTCCCAAACATTGGCTGCCCTGGAGTATGGCTCCTCCCCCCAGATATGGCTATCGGCACTAAGAGACGCTTAGGGCTGTCATCATGCACAGCCTATGCACCCCATGGGATCTGTTGATCCATTACACTTGGGTAGGTATGCAGATGTAGGTTCCTGCGACACAGCCTTTGCACCCCCGGGGTTCCTTGAATACCCATTGCACAGGGGAAGATGTGTCTATGGAGAATATCTTCCATCCTTGATCGACCAACACATCATGAGGTGGGGGTCAGATTGGAGGACATTAGTCCTGCGCTCAGTGCTCACAAACAAAAACAAGGAACTGCAGGGAGCCGGACAGGATCGCCATTACAAGATGGCACCGACATCCTGTCTTGTTGGAAATAAACAACTCCATATTTGGCTATGCCTTTGGGAGCTGCGTGCCCCCTGCTTCCCGCATGCGAGGTGGTTTAGAGTCCTTGGGCCTATCCCCACGCAGTCTGGTGTCAGCTGATGGTGGCAGCCAACCACAGGGCAACCCGTGTGCCTACTCCCTATATAAGCAGCTGCTTTAGTGCTCTCGGGGCCCCTCTCGCTTCCTGCTCTCCCTCAACCAAGGGCACTCCATTAAAGCATGATCTGAGAAGAATCCTCGTGTGGTGGTTGTTCTTTCTCGCTGGTCGAGAAGTTCGCCGCAAAACTCCCTTAGAAAAACTAATTTTTCATTTGCAGATGACTATCAGTTGGAGAATAGCTTCTGAGTTAGGAATAGGCATATGTGTTTACTTCTTTTAGCTCTAGTATCCCATGTGGTGCAGAACTGTGTAGGCCCTGTGCATGCTGCCTCAGTTTCTGTGAGTTTATAGGAGCTTTGATTGTCTTGATTTCGAGTGCCTTGTTTCCTTGGTGCCCTCTATCTCCTCTGTCTCTTGCACTCTCTTTCCTCTTTCACATGGCTCCTGAGCCCTGAAGTAGGCATTTATCGCTGAGTGCTCCAAAGTTTATCACTCTGTATATATTGTATAGCAGTGAGTTACTTTATTTGTTCCAATTTACTACAGGAGGAAGCTTCTCTGATAATGGCTGATATCAAGGTACTGATCCATTAGGATAGCAGAATATCATTAGGAGTTGTTTTACTGCTAGGTTCCTTTAGCAAAAACAATAGAATGCTGTTTTCTCTAGATCCGTAGGCTATGTAGTCTCAAATTCTTGGCCACCCAAGAAGCTTTGGATATGGGTTCCATCTCATGGAATGGGTTGTGACACAAATCAGACATTGGTTGGCTACTCCCAGAAGCTTTACTCCACTATTGCACCAGCATATCTTGCAAACAAGTCACTCTGGTAGATTGAAGGGTTTGTAGCTAGGATGGTGTTTATCTGTCTCCTTTGCAGATTATCTTTCAGTACCATCAACTTAATAGAAGTGAAGGTTCTAGGTAGATACCAGGTCAAATCCTCTGTGTCCAATGAGTTGTCTTCAGCAATAGAGCCTTACTGTCAGATTGTAGAGAGAAACAAATAGCCTTAGCAAACACCTGAGTTGTCTGAAGATTCCCATGGAACTGTTTGGGCCAACAATCTTGTTAGATGTAACCCATAACTAGTTCAGGAAGCTTGATTTGATAACAAGAAATGTTCACTTGGGGTTCTATCTCCCCCATTATTTGGCAACTGCATTTATATCACATTCATATATATATTCTATTGTATTAGGTTTCCATATAACTCCTCAAATAGCCCTTAGTTTTATATGTCCCTTCCCATATATTCTCCATCAATGCTTTTTCTGTCCCCATCCCTGATTGATACTCCCATTCAAGTCCTACCCCTTCCATCCACAACTATCTATTCTGTTTCTTATTCCTAGGGTGACTCATCCCTCCACCTACTCCCTTGTTCTCTACCTAACCACTGTGATTATACAGATTGTAGTTTGCTTATTAATGACTTAAAAGCTAACATCCACATTTTAGCAAATACATATTTTTTTTTCTGGGTCTCAGTTAACTTACTCAGTGTATTTTCTAGCTTCATACATTTACTTGCAAATTTCATGATTTCATTTTTAATGGCTATGAAATATTCCCTTGCATAAATGTACTACACTTTTTTTACCCATTCTTCTATTTTGGGACATCTAGGTTGTTTCCAATTTTTGGCTATTTTGAATAGAGAATCAATGAACATAGTTGAAAAAGTGTCTGTGCGGTAGGCTATAGAGTCCTCTGAGTATATGCCCAAGAGTGGTATAGCTATATCTTGAGGAAGATGGAGTCTTATCTTTCTGAGGAACCATCATACTGATTTCCATAGTGGCTGTACAAGTTCCCACTCCCACCAGCAATGGATGAGTGTTCCTCCTAATCTGTATCCTTGCCAGCATGAGCTGTCATTTGTTTTACTGATCTTAGTCATCCTGATGGGTATAAGATGAAATCTCAAAATAGTTTTGATTTGCATTTCTTGAATGACTAAGGAGGTTGAACACTTCTGTAAGTGTTTTTCAGCCAATTGCATTTTCTTTTGAGAATTCTGTTTAGATCTGTACCAAGTTTTTTCCATTCACATTAAGAAGTTGTATGCACATTTTCTTCTCACTTTCTTCTTCATATTAGTTTAATTTCCAGTTGAACCTATTTTTTTGATCATTTAAAACTTTGCATTATAACTGGGTATGTTGGGGCACAGCATTAATCTCAGCACTTGGGAGAAAAAGGCTAAAGCATCACTAAGAGTTTGAGGCCTGTCTTTCCTTTTACATAGGAGTTGATGGCTGGCTTGGGTTACAGAGCTAGATCCTGTCTCATAAAAAATAAAAATAAATATAAAGAAATTAATAATGGTATAACTCTTTCCTAGACGTTCCAAAGCCTCAAAATTGAACTCCAAGTTCTATACAGTTCAATACAGGTGAAAATAAGGACTCATACTTTTGCTTGTTTGTTAGTTTGATTTTATTTTTCAAGACAGGGTTTCTCTGTGCAACTGTCCTAGCTGTCCAGGAACTTGCTCTTGTAGACCAGGTTGTCTTCAAACTCATAGAGGTTCACCTCCATCTGCGTCCTGAGTGTTGGGATTAAAGGCATGTGCCACCATGACCTGGCTAGGACCTATATTTTCTAAAGATAATTGGATTTTTTCTCATATGAACTTAAAGATGAATATTCTGATACAGAAATCATACTTCAAAATAATTGTTAAGTAATAGAATAAAAACATTATATGGTGGCAAAAAAATTAAAATGCAAAGGGAAAGACAGATGGCTCAGCTATAAAGGTACTTGCATACAAGTCTGAAAATTTGAGTCATTCCCAGAACCTGCATGGAAAAGGAAAGAACTGACTCCCACAGATTGTCCTTTCAACCACCAAAATACACAGACACACACACAAAAAAAACATACAAAATAAATGTGTAAAAAAGTACAAACAAGAAAAATATCAAATATTCAATAATATGGAAGTAGTTATATAATCAGACATTAAGTCATATAAGCTAGTAAAATTTGTGGCATGGGGATATCACTATTAAATTTCAAGAGAAAAACAAGACATAGACTACATATATAATATGATAAAGTATATATATATATATATATATATATTTAGAGAGAGAGAGAGAGAGAGAGAGAGTTGATAGATACAAAAATGATATACTTAAAGACTACATAGAACATTTTTGTCTTGAGGAATGAAATTATGAGGGAATACATTTAAATTTTTAATTATTCTTTTTTGTTTTGTTTGGGACAGGGTCTATTCTAGAAATCACCATGTAAACCAGGGTGACTTTGAACTTCCAGAGATTTGCCTGCCTCTGCTTGTTCCACCCCACCAGGCCCTAAATTTTTCAATATTACTGTAGCAAATTATTTCCTTATTTGGTTTTATTAAACTGGATCTTCCTAATACTTTGTATGGAAACCACAAAATGTAAAAGTTAGCTTGAAATTAGGAAAAGTAATGATATGATATGAGAATATATTTTGGTGTTAATGAGGGAACAGGATGTAGGATTATTAACCAGATTAGCTTGAACTCTTGAGAATGGTTATATATTTGTGCAATGTATATGAATTAGATCAATATTGCCCCTAAATCGTTAAATACAAGCAAACAAATAAAGCTGTACAAATCCGTACTGGCACATAATCACCTGATGTCTAAGTTTGGAAATCCTATTTGAGCGTTATTTAAAACCAGAAACTCCATAGCCTTGATTATATGGACACATATTCCCACTAGTTCTATTCTCAATAGGACTTTTATCATAAAGTCATGTTGGATTAGTTTGAGCTTAAAATCTATTTTAGTAGATATTAAAATGGTTACATCAGCTTACTTTTTAGGTTGATTTGCTAAGAATATCTTTTCCCAATCCATTACCTTAAGGTAATGTATATCTTTGATGCTGAGGTATGTTTCTTGTATGCAGCAGAAGAATGGATCCTGTTTTGGTTTTTTTGTTTGTTTGTTTGTTTGTTTCATCCATTCTGCTGTTCTTTATCTTTTTGTTGGAGATTTGGGACCATTGATAGAGAGTTATCAATGACCAATGGTTGTTGATTCCTATTATTTTGGTGGTAGTGTTGTGTGTGAGTGTGTGTGTTTGTGTGTGTGTGTGTGTGTGTGTGAGAGAGAGAGAGAGAGAGAGAGAGAGAGAGAGAGAGAGAGAGAGAGAGAGAGAGAGAGACAGAGAATCTGACAAGATATTTGAATTGCTTCTTTGAGAACTTGGTAAGGAGAAACAGGAACAGACTGGGAGATTAGCAGAAGTGTTGTGAAATCGAGCCATGCAAAGTAGAATGCTTGTGGGTCTGTGAAGAACCTATCAAAGTACATTTGAAAACGATAGAGGGAATAGAGACTTGCAAATCTAACTTGCCTTTCTCTCTCTTCCCTTTTAGCAGCTGACAGGAAGCAGAATGCCAAAACCGGTGTGAGGACATGTCAAACATTGCAACAGGGACCAAGATTTCCAGGAGCCTGGAGGATCCCAGAATATCCTATAAATTATGTCACTATCCAATGAATTTGTTAAAATAGAAGAGTAATCTTGGTCAGTAAGAAAGAACTGGTAATCGGATAATCTCTATTCCCATAGAGAAAACACAGAATTCTTGGACTTTCAGAAAGCTGGTAAGAAGCTGGTACAATATATTCTAATCTCATCAGTCTTGTTTGCTTAGCCGAAGCAAATTTTACTCTGGACTTGACAGTGGTTATCTTGTTGGTCTTTCAAACAAGAATTTAACAACTGTCAGTGGTTGTTTGCTTTTGGAATCTTTTACATGGAAGAAACTATAATTTCTAGTTTCATTTTACATTTGTAAAATATAAGAAAAAGCAAAATATAAACATCTTTGATTTTAACAAAAATTTCAATTACACAAAAAGAATGAATTCCATATATGCAGCAACATTTAGTCTACATTCACAACAAACAGAAAAATTGCATTTCTTGTTGCAATTTGCTATTGCAGCTATCATAGTCATTGCTGGCCATTATGCAGTTCAATAAATTCTCCCAGTAATAAAAATTCTTGCAAATTCTTGCTCCTACTGTGAATACTTCTTATAAATTTACAGACACCATGGTCCTGAGATATGTCTGGGAGGAAAGGGAAACACATAACACTGATAAGGTTTTCCTTTCCAATGTGACATCAGTCATAACAGATAAGCAGCTACTGTCTGTATACAGCTTGTCAGAGTCATGGTACATGATGACAGCATTTTAAAGTTCCAATTGAATAAAAAAATCTAACTTTGATTTCCTCTCACAATGCTCCTTTTGTAGCACTGAATTGATAAGAGTGGTTTTATAGAAAGCAACCACTTTTGCAAAGATGGGCAAGTCAAGAATTGATTTTGTTCATCTACTGGAACAGGCACAATTCACTCCCAGACTTTGCCACATATGGGCAACAGAAGAACACCTACCAACAATGTAAACTAGGTCCACCCTGTATAGGCATATCTGTCTCTTTCACAGTGAGTACAAACTCAAAGCATTATAAAATTATAAAAGAACCCATATTATGTAACAAACTACATGCCAAGTTATAAACAGTTTCTATAAGCATTAGTGACTCAGTTGTAAGATAAATAAGCTCAGTAAACTACAAACAGTATCAGTGCAATTTCATAAAGTATTATTTGTGCACACAGCCAGGAAATTTAACAAAAGTAAGTGAACAAGCTGAAAAGAAACATTCATTGGAATGAGATAATGAGGCAACACAAACGGGCACTCTAGATACTGAGACTAATGCTAGTCAAAGACAGACTATTTACACATGAAGATGCAAACAAAATTATGACAAATCATCTGAGTTGTCAAAAGAAACTAGAAACTTCGGTTTGTATTAAATGTTCTCACTGGACTTCTACAGTCAAATGTATTCTGTGGAACTTTTTGCAATGTAAAAGCTGCCAACATTTACTACACAAGACATTAGCTCAACCAAATGGGCTGAGTCGATCATGACTGGGAGAGTGTCTGTCCTGCATCTCACATGAATTGTCTTCTACTAACAACCTTATTGGGTGTTTCTATGTCCATATTTTGCGATGCTCATATCATATCTGCATATTTTATATGCATTCCTATCACCATTGGTATTTCTAATTGTCAAGGCATATGGATTGGCATTAACAGCTAATGTCATTAGCTTAAATGGGTTTGTGATGGAAGCTTTCAGTCTTGAAAATATAAAACAGAAGGCAAATTTTTACCTGTTATGACTAACGTCCCCCCGAAAAGAAAAACCTTATGCCTTTTAACATAAAAAAATACTTCTCTATGTGCATTCCTTCGATCATTCCTTCCTGCTGATAACTATTCATTGCCAGCACTTCAGTTCTGAACATGCTATAACATTACAACAGAAATAGCCTGTGCTACTATTTTCTGCAAAGTAGGTCTGGAGGTGCTGTGAGGTGAATTTCATAATTTATCACTTTATGAAAGAAATACAATAGTTACAAAATTGCACTACCAGAATCCCTTGCAACTTTTGATATTCCCTGTATCACACCGCAAACCATTGGAATCAGAAGAGGTAAGGTGATTCGATTTCATGTGTAATTAGATAGCCATTTTTCATTTTTAGTAAATTTTTATTTGTTCTATGAAAATTTCAGACATTTACACTGTCTGAGTCCTTTACTAGCATTTGAGTGGCAAGGCACAGACTCTCATATGCTTTTCAACATGCCTAATGTTAAGAACAGTGCCCGAAATGCAGTAGATAGTGACTAAATATCTGGTGCATGACTGAATGAACATATATATGTTCACTAATACACACACAATATATACTGTGTACAGATATTTCCCATTGCCTCTCCCTAAACCAAGATTAGATGGTATTAACAATAATGAAGAGTGAAAAACACACTAGGCAAGACCATTTTAAGTGATCAAAGATCACCAATCAAAAATATTGCATATTTTAACCATGAAATAGAAAATTGATGTATAGAAAGTATTTGTTAGAACCCATTTTAGAGAGCTCCAGTAAGTGGAACAATAGCCCGCTAAAGATATGTACATCCTACAATATGGTGACAGCATCTTTGCAGATAGCATTAAGGTTGTCCATTCAGATGGTAAGATTATCCTCTATTACTAGGGTGAGACAAATATACTCAGAAAAGTCTATCCATGGTTGAGAAAATAGACCTATCTTCTTTAATACTGATGCCAAATCCAAAACCTGTACTTACCAACTATGGAACACTATTTCTTTCTGGAAGAATACTTGGCACAGCTATCATGTTTCCTTCTGCACCATAACCGCCCATGAACACTCATTTACAGAGGCTGCCATGTACTCTATCATCAAACTCACAGGTTGGAGAAATTATTTAGGAAAGCCAAGTGGTGTCTTTATGGTGTTGCAAGACAATCCTATGAAAATAACCCAATATTTCTCTTTTTTTTAATTTATTTATTTATTAAAGATTTCTGTCTCTTCCCCACCACCGTCTCCCATTTCCCTCCCCCTCCCCCAATCAAGTCCCCCTCCCTCATCAGTCCAAAGAGCAGTGAGGGTTCCCTGCCCTGTGGGAAGTCCAAGGACCACCCACCTCCATCCAGTTCTAGTAAGGTGAACATCTAAACTGCCTAGGCTCCCACAAAGCCAGTACGTGCAGTAGGATCAAAAACCCATTGCCGTTGTTCTTGAGTTCTCGGTAGTCCTCATTGTCCGCTATGTTCAGCAATTCCGGTTTTATCCCAGGCTTTTTCAGATCCAGGCCAATATTTCTCTTTTAAATCATCAATAAGACCCTGACTTTAACTGACTTCTCTTACAAAGCTTCCAGGTGCTTGGCCTTCTGCAGGAGCCTAATGTAATAAACAGCTGATTACAGTTACCTTATCCTTCTACAGAAATCTGGTACAAGGTCCTGGGAATTCTATGATTACATTTCACCTTATTAAACAAAATTTATGCTAATAGTGGTGTTAAAATTTCCCCTCATTAACTTTGTCTCTTAGTGTTCTGCACAAGGTTGTAATAGAGGAGACCTAATGACCGATTCTGTTCACCAGTGAAAATTATTAGAACCTTTTGCACCAAACCAAGAACAGCCTTACACTTTGTAATGGGCAATAGTGACAAAGGTCAATCTTTCTTACACCTATGATAAAGCCTGAAAAGGGTTCTTTAGATGGTTTTCTTGCAGGGTCTCTTCCTGCAATAAGGACAAAACTGTCCCAAATATTTTCTTAACTACACTCTTAGTAATAATTCTAATAGTACTAATAGTATCAGATTTTTGTATGTTACACATGCTACCTCAACACACCAAGAATGCAAACTGTCTTCAGATGGCTAGTCTATCTTTTGCAACTGTTAAACTTTATTGAAGCCCCTACACCGGCATCCATCTGAAGTGAAATGTCCAAGGCGAGTGAGAAGACATGAGATGCAAACAAACCCACTTAGGAGTTTATTAGAGAAAGAAGATGCTCACAGGCCTGACTAAATGGTGTATGGTGGGGGAGAGAGAGAGAGAGAGCAAAGATGGCACGTCCAGCTTTTAAAGGCCACCTAGCACATGCTTACAGGGGGAAGATGTGACTACATCAGACGCTGATGATAAGCAACCCATGCCTTGAACATGCGCACAGGGGGTTTGCGTGGGTATGTCAAACGCTGATAATGCAGATGGCGGGTGACCCACACAAGAGCACAAGGGTTTTAGTGGAAGTAACCAATCATGCAAACACGTGGGTCATGCAGGCCCTTTGTTCCCAAGGGTCCACCCACATGTGCCTGCCTTTAGGACCCAGAAGTGCAGCCTTATGGGTGGCTGAATAATTACATTCCACCCTTTTGATTATTATAAAAATTTAGGGAATTGAGGCTCTTAATGGGTGGGAATGGGGCACCGCAAGGTCTCTCATGACTGCTTCACACTGACTTTGTGGGCATCAAGGAGTTGGGATGTTTGACCACATCCTGGGGTGGCTGATCACAGCTATATTTTCTGGGCTCTGAGGAACTAGGCCGACTGGTAGCTTGAACCTCGCAAAATGCTGGAAAGAAAAAATTATGTTTGGGAGGAAAAAAATTTTTGGATCCTAGTGTTTAATAGAGGAGAGTTCGAAGATGGAAGATAGAAGGGGAAGGGGTTTAGGGGTTCCCAATACCAGGAATGACAAGAAAAGAATTAAATGATACTTATTCCGGGCAAGTCTGGTTCGTTTAGGTAGGTCAAATTGACTCCCTGGAGCTTATAAAAATGTTTGAAAAAGAAATAAATTTTAGACATGTTAATAGTTTATGATTATAACCATAGAATGGAAAATGGTGGAAGGAAGAAGGAGGAAATTATTGAAAAGGAAAATTATTAGACTCTTTAATGTTTTACCTGAAGTAAATTTTGCATCATGGCATTACCTTAACATTCATCCAGGAGTGACTGCTGCAGTCAGTGATAAGCCTGTTATGTTAAAGTCTGGTAGTGAGGTTTTTTTTTTTTTTTTTTTTTTAGAATTTGGGGCTATAAATTTATTATTGTTTCTTACCACCTGGGCTTTGACAGTCCTTGTACCTCTGGCTCTGTTTAATGATGGTTTCTGTAATAACAGCTGAGTGGTTAATTGGATATTTAAGCATGACAGTGGAGGTATATGGAGAAGTTGTATATAGGGAAAAAAGGAAAAGGGAGAGCATATTGGCACAAGAGAGTTGAATAAGGATGAGACGTTTATTTATTTATTTATTTATTTGGTACTGGAGAGAGAGAGGCTGATCTTGGTGTCCTCTGGAACTTAAGGGAACAGGGTTCTGTTTGAGTTATTGTATATGAGGGGATATTTTGAGCTGGAAGAGTTAAAGATGTGACAGGTGAATACAATGAGGAAGTCCCTCGAGCTTGGCAGCTGTGGGAGTTACAAGAATTACTCTAAGGGGACCCTGTCATTTAGGGGAAAGGGGTGAGGGACATTGGTCTGGGGGAGAAAATAATACCTGATCCCCTATTTTAATCGACAGTGGGCATGAGTTAGCCCATGGTTGAGGTAATGAGAGGTTGGTTAAATCCCATAATAGGGAGTGTAGATGGGATAACAGGGGAGTAAGGAGGTGATCAGGAAGGGGAGAGATTTTAGTTGAGAGGCCGGCGGTTAAAACTGGCTACCCATACACGAGTTCAAAGGGCGAGATGAAAAGGGGGCTTTTGGTTTGATTAGCCTTTTGCAGTCTAGTTTCTTGAGTTCTTTATATATTTTGGAGATCAAACCTTTGTCAGTTGCAGGGTTGGTGAAGATCTTCTCCCAGTCAGTGGGTTGCCTTTTTGTCTTAGTGACAGTGTCCTTTGCTTTACAGAAGCTTCTCAGCCTCAGGAAGTCCCATTTATTCAATGATGCCCTTAGGGTCTGTGCTGCTGGGGTTATACATAGGAAGTGGTCTCCTGTGCCCATGGGATAAATCCGGACTAGCTGAACATAGCGGACAATGAGGAATACTGAGAATTCAAGAACAATTGCAGTGGGTTTTTGATCCTACTGCATGTACTGGCTTTGTGGGAGCCTAGGCAGTTTGGATGCTCACCTTACGAGACCTGGATAGAGGTGGGCAGTCCTTGGGATTCCCACAGATCAGGGAACCCTGATTGCTCTTCGAGCAGATGAGGGAGGGGGAATTGATCGGGGGAGGGGGAGGGAAATGGGAAGCGGTTGTGGGGACGAGGCAGAAATCCTTAATAAATAAATAAATTTAAATAAAAAAAATCTAAAAAAAATAAAAATAAAAGGGGGCTTTTGGCCTAAGGAGGGCCAGAGGCAGAAGTTTTACCCAATCAAAGTGAAGTTCCTGTGACATTTTAACAAGAATAATTTTTTAAGGAACGGTTAGTTCGTTCTACTTTCCCTAAAGACTGAGGGTGGTATGGGGTATGAAAATGCCAAGGGATGTTAAAAGCCTTAGTCAAGTTTTGAGAAATCTGGGAAGTGAACTCATGGCCATTATCTGACTGAAGAGAGTTTGGGATTCCAAACTGGGGGATGATTTCTTGGAGAAGAATATCAGAAACTGTCTGGGCCCTCTTATTAGTGGTGGGAAATGCTTCAATCCACCTAGACATTGTATCCACCAAGACCAGGAGATATTTAACTCTTCTAACCGTGGGCATATGAGTAAAATCCAGCTGCCAGTCAGTTCCTGGAAGAGAGCACCTGGCCTGGTGGGTGAGAAAAGAAAAGCTATGGTATTTGGTCTTGGGATCTGACTTTTGACAGATTTGGCAGTGATAGCTTTTAGGAACTTTAAGTTCTCAGGGGTGGGGTGGAGGTGAGCCTTAACAAAATGAAACAGAGCTTTGCTATTAGTATAAAAGAGCTGATGTAGGTAGGACAGAATTTGCTGGGTGTCAGGGACTGTCTCTGAGAGTGTGGGCTGTACTGTATGAACCCCCTGAGGTGACTGAGGTAGGTTTGGGCTTTGGAATACTGCTGTTTTGGCTGCTCAGTCAGCCCGATTATTTCCCTTAGAAATAATGAAACTGTTGGTCTGATGAGACTGACAGTGAATAATTCCTATAACTTTGGGGAGATGGGAGGCTTTTAACAGGTCCATAATGTAACCTGAGTTAGTTATGGATCCTCCTTCCATTGTAAGAAGCTCACACTCCTTCCAGATAGCCACATGGGACAGGAGGATATGAAAGGCATATTTGGAGTCTGTGTAAACATTTAAATATTGTCCCTTTGCTAACTGGAAGGCACAGGCAAGAGCTATCAACTCAGCCTGTTGGTTAGTGGTATGGGTAGGGAGTGCCTGTGCTTCCACTATCTCCATATCTGATACTAGTGTTTAGCCTGACCTATGTGTCTCATCACATAAAAAGGAGCTGCCATCTGTGTACCAGGTATAAGTGGCCTGGGACAGTTTGCCCTCCTGTATATGTGAGGGGTGGGGCAGTAGATCCTCTAAGATCTCTATGCAGGAGTGAGATGAGGAATCATTAACATTAGGTTGAAGTAGGAGATTTGAAATATTAAGGGGTGGGAAGTACCAGAAAGTGAGTGTGGCATCTTCTACTAGTGCCACCTGGAGGGAAAGAACTCAGGAAGGGGGCAAGGTTTGTAAGCGTTTGTAAATTAAGAGGTAGGACAGATTATGGGAGAAGACAGTAGTGGATGACCCAAAGGTTAGTTTTTTTGACTCACAAATAAGAAACTCAGTGGCCTCTAAAGCATGTATGCAGGGTGCCCAGCCCTGAGTGGTACAGTCCATCTTCTTTACCAGGTATGCTATAGGTGCAAAAGAAGGTCCCAGTTGATGTCCCAGGACCCCAAAGGCATATCCCTCCTTCTCTGCTACATAAAGAGAAAAGGGGCGAGTTAAATCTAGAAGATGAAGAGCTGGAGCCTTTATAAGGGCTTCCTGGAGTCTCTGGAAGGGTTTGGTAACAAGATGGAGAAGGGGCTCATGCAGAGAGCTGAGAGCTGCCTCATAAAAGGGGCGGGCGAGGAGAGAAAAAGAGCGGATCCAGAAATGCAGGAAGCCAGTTACTCCTAGAAACGATAAAATCTCTTCTTTGGTGGAAGGAACTGCAAGAGACTGAATTAGTTTTTGTTTTGTTTTTTTTTTTTGTCTAGAGTAATAGCCTTTTGGGTTGTGGTTATAGTTAATCCCAAATAAATGACCTGAGGGGTAGACAGTTGGGCTTTAGAAGGTGAGACTCTATAGCCCCTTTTGGACAGGAAATTTAAAAGAGCAGAGGTATCAATTTTGCTGATCTCCAATGATGGGCTACAAAGTAAAATGTTATCCACATACTGTATGAGCTTAGATTTAAGGAGAGACAGTGAGAGCAGGTCAGAAGCTAAAGCCTGGCCAAACAGGTGTGGGCTGTCCCAGAATCCCTGGGGAAGGACAGTAAAGGTGAGTTGTGTGGAGAAGTATCAGGATCAGTCCAGGTGAAGGAAAAGATGTTTTGAGATTGAGGGCTGAGAGGAATAGAGAAAAAGGCATCTTTGAGGTCTAGAACTGAGAAGTGGGAGGTTCCTGGAGGGATATTGGATAGAAGGGTGAGAGGATTAGGAACTACAGAATGAAGAGGGACCACTGCAGAGTTAATGAACTGGAGGTCTTGAACCAGATGATAGGTTCCATTAAACTTTTTTTTAACAGCAAGTACAGGGGTGTTAAAGGGAGAAGAAGTGGGGCGAAGTAGCTTTTTCCTTAAAAGGTCAGAAATAATAGGCTTAAGTCCCTTAAGGCTATGGAGAGAGAGGGGTTACTGAGCTTGGGTAATGTACTTAGTGGGGTCTTGTAATTGAATAACAATGGGGGAATTGTGTTTAGCAATGGAGGGGTTTGGGGTGTCCCAGACTTGGGGGTCCACCTGGGAGGTTGGTAGAGGAAAAGACATGTTAGAGTTGAGAGGTTGAGAGGCTAGGAGAAGAAGGAGTAGAGCTGTTGGCAAGTCTGGGGTAAGGTGAATGGGAGCAATGGAAATAGAAGCTCCTACCATTGTTAAAAAAAAAAATCCCTTCCCATGAGAGGTATTGGACAGGTTGGCATAACTAAAAATGAGTCAGTGAGATAAATACCCCTAAACACACAGTTAATTGGTGGGGTCTGCTGAGGTAAATAAAGCTGTCCCCCTACCCCGACAATAGGGAAACTAGAAGGAGAAGTACCCCCCCCCCCAGAATTCCCTCAGTACCAAGTATGTGGTTCAGGTGTCCAAGAGAAAGGAGATGGGTCATCCTGATACCATGATGAGTACCCATGGCTCCTCATTACAGATGATGGTTGTGGTCCAGTCAAGGAGCCCGGCAAGCCTCACTCATCTATGGCCAGACCTAGAAGGTCAACTTGGGAATTTTCTGGGCCCAATGTCTCCATGCCACTATGTGCACAAGGACACTCTACTGACCAATGACCTTCCCTATGACACCTTGGACAAGGTCTCATGGGACTAAGATGAGGATTAGGGCATGCTTGGGCCCAGTGACCAGTTTTATCACATTTGAAATACAGACCTGGTGATTCTCAAGCCCCGGAGGGCAAGGGAGCAACATAGACAGCAGGGATCGGGTGGTCTGTCACCTCAGCCAGTTGGGAGGCCATGACTAACATGTGACAGTGATTGCGGGCTTTGTCCTTTCTTGCATGGTACACTTTAAAAGCCAACTCTAGGACTTTTGCCTGCACAGTCAATGGTCCTTTCACCAAACGTCTAAGTTTAGCCCTAATGTCAGAATAGCACTGATTAAAAAATGGGTCATGAGTAACTGTCTGCCTTCTGTAGTTTCTGGATCTAAGTTAGTATACTGTAACAGAGCTTTTGTGAGGCGTTCCAAAAATGTGGAAGGATTTTCCTTTGTATCCTGAATGATCTCTGAGAGCTTTGATGGAGGAAGGTCATTGGTTAATTATAATAAAGAAACTGCTTGACCCTCATAGGTTAAAACATAGGTGGGTGGAGTAAACAGAACAGAATGCTGGGAGGAAGAGGAAGTGAGCTCAGAGGCCATGCTCCCCTCTCCTGGGCAGATGCCATGAAGCAAGCTGCCAGGTCAGACATGCTGAATCTTTCCCGGTAAGACTGATGCTACATAGATTATTAGAGATGGGTTGATCGGGATGTCAGAATTACCCTGTAAGGGCTAGAGTTAATGGGCCAAGCAGTGTTTAAAAGAATACAGTTTGTGTGTTGTTATTTCTGGTGTAAAGCTAGCCGTGCGGGAGCCGGGCGGAATGAAAAGCAGGCCCACAGCTTCCACAACAGAGCTTAGTATAGTTTACCAGCTTGAGGGCAGCCTTACGGAGACCTGCCAGGAGACAAGTCAAAAACTGGTCCCTAGCTAAAATCCCACCCAAAGTATTATAATCACAGTGTGACTCTTGCTCTGGAACCACCTCTGCTTTGGGAGGGTAAGAGGCAAGAGTTTGGTGAATCTCATCTGCATGTTGCCTGACCTGCTCCCAAACTCGCCTGCACTCTTCAGGAAGTAGGTAATTAGATAGAATCATATAAATGTCATGAAAGGTGAGATTATAAGATTAGGTAAGATTGGAATTGTTTTATGAAAGTGGTAGAATTAGACATATAGGAACCCAGTAATTTTTTTATATGGGAAAGTTTTGAGAGTGGAAAAGGAACATGTACCCTAATCAATCCATCTACGCTGGCCACCTCTCGCAATGGGAGAACTGTAATGGGCTTGGTTTGGTTAGAGTTAGGTTCCATGGTGGCACGCAAATGTGTGATAAGAGGAATAAAAGCGAGTGCCAGAGCAGGGCAGTTGCTGAGGCCAGGCACTGAAGAGGAAGAATGATTTAGTGGGGCTGTTGGAGCAGGTGGGAAGGGGAGATAGGGAGCCGCAGAGTGAGAAGCTGGAGGTGATGAGACAGCTGAAGGAGCTAAAGAGGTGGGGGGTAAGAGCTGGGGCCGAAGGAGCAGGAGTAGAGACTGAGGGAATAGGGATAACTTCCTGCTGAGGTCAAAAAGGCAGAGGTTTGTTAGCTGGGTCCAGAGAGGAAGTGGGGTTTCCTTAGGAGCAGATGGCATAGTCAGAAACATGTGAGCAGGTGAACAGTTTGCAAGAACAGAGGGCTTAGACTTAGAGCTTAAATAGAAAAAGACTTGGATGTAGGGAAGCTCCTTCCATTTGCCTGTGCGCTGACAATAGTTAGAAAGCTTCCGTAGACTATCAGGATTAAAGGTGCCATTAGGTGGCCACGTTAGATTGCCATCTAAATTGTAACGAGGCCATTTTTTGAACAAAGATGGATAAGTGTGGGAATCTGTAGGTAGGGCATTAAGGCCTGAGGTTGTAGGGACTCTAAAAGGCACCCCAGGGGGAAGGCTGGATTGATAGGCTTGGAAGGTTTGCTTCCCATGGTTACAGCCATGTAAACCCGCAAAACAGCGACACCACAAGGGCTCCACATAAGACATCTCTTGACGATGGAATGGGGTGTAAATCAGCGTGACCTTTGCAAGACTCATGTGGATGTCCCCTCAAGCCAAGAATGAGAAGGTAAGGCCTGGCTGAATCCAGTCAGTGACCCGAACCCAGGGAGGCCAGAGCAGCCTCAGGAAAAAAAAAAGGAAAGGAAAAGAAATGAAAAGAAAAAAAGAGAAAGAAAGATCTGAGGGACCCTGGGCCCTCAGTAGTGGGTGGGTTGGTCCTGGGTCATTCCAAACACAAGCTTAAGTAAGGGAAGCAAACCACAGATGAATGCCAGCAAAGGGAATAACCAGTGCCTTGAAGACTGTGGCTGGGGACAGTTCTCCTGTCTCTAGGAACTACAGAAGGTTGCCGGGAGCTCAACCAGTCAATTCCTTGGGTTCAAAGAAGCAGTTAAGCTGACCAGAATGGGAACACTCACTGTTGGAAGCCTGTGTAGTTCTGAGAGGTCGTGTTCAGGCATATGGAATATGTGGGTTGTTTACGAGAAAATCCTCAGTTGCAATTCTGGTCCCAGGAACCCGAGGCAGATCCCAGCCCCAGGATAGAGGCCTGGGGCTGGAAATTCTGGCCCTGGGATAGGGGTCTGGAATGGGAAAATCTCTCTAGTCTCGGTACCAAATGAAATGTCCAGCGCGAGTGAGAAGACAGAAGACAGAAACAAACCCACTTAGGAGTTTATTAGAGAAAGAAGGTTCTCACAGGCCTGACTAAATAGTGAATAGTGGTGAGTTTCTGGCCCACGGCGCCAGCCTGGGACGGGGAGCTCGGGGGTTTCTTGGCCCCCTGTCCTGCTTGGGCTCTCTGCAGGGCCTCTACTCCCCGGGTGCTGCCTCTTTCTTCCTGGCCCACCCAGCTTCCGTCCAGAGCCCTCCCCACTTCGCCCCCACTACCCTCTTTTGGCGCGTGGCATCGCCCAGCGCAGCCTATCTGGGCGCTGGGTCCGAGTACCCGGGGCTCCCGGGCGGGCAGCAGTTCCTTTGTTTCTGTGGCCTGCCTGCACCAAGCGGCGTAGGCGCTTTGTCTGCGAGCTGCCCAACCAGCACGGAGGCCTGATCTTTCGGCGCCAGGAGACCCAGCATTGGGGTGAGTTTCTGGCCCACGGCGCCAGCCTGGGACGGGGAGCTCGGGGGTTTCTTGGCCCCCTGTCCTGCTTGGGCTCTCTGCAGGGCCTCTACTCCCCGGGTGCTGCCTCTTTCTTCCTGGCCCACCCAGCTTCCGTCCAGAGCCCTCCCCACTTCGCCCCCACTACCCTCTTTTGGCGCGTGGCATCGCCCAGCGCAGCCTATCTGGGCGCTGGGTCCGAGTACCCGGGGCTCCCGGGCGGGCAGCAGTTCCTTTGTTTCTGTGGCCTGCCTGCACCAAGCGGCGTAGGCGCTTTGTCTGCGAGCTGCCCAACCAGCACGGAGGCCTGATCTTTCGGCGCCAGGAGACCCAGCATTGGGGTGAGTTTCTGGCCCACGGCGCCAGCCTGGGACGGGGAGCTCGGGGGTTTCTTGGCCCCCTGTCCTGCTTGGGCTCTCTGCAGGGCCTCTACTCCCCGGGTGCTGCCTCTTTCTTCCTGGCCCACCCAGCTTCCGTCCAGAGCCCTCCCCACTTCGCCCCCACTACCCTCTTTTGGCGCGTGGCATCGCCCAGCGCAGCCTATCTGGGCGCTGGGTCCGAGTACCCGGGGCTCCCGGGCGGGCAGCAGTTCCTTTGTTTCTGTGGCCTGCCTGCACCAAGCGGCGTAGGCGCTTTGTCTGCGAGCTGCCCAACCAGCACGGAGGCCTGATCTTTCGGCGCCAGGAGACCCAGCATTGGGAGAGCCAACATTGGGGAGAGACAGCGTTTGGTAGGCAAGGAGACCTAATCCGGTAAAAGAAGATCCATAGGGAGCATTTGGAAGAAGAGATGGGCCGACGTCAAGGCAAGAATTCGCCCAACAAGCTGAAAAGCAACATGAAGCTACCAGAAACAAGCGACCCCACAACGGGAGGACAAGAACCCCTTAATCAAGAGGAAGGAGAAAAGATTGACTTCATGAAAGTGATTGACACCCTTAAACAGCATGTAAAAAACGCCCTTATAGAAATGGATGAGAAATATAACAGAAAGTTTGAAGAATTGAATAAATCAGTGAATGATACCCTAGAAAACCAAGGAAAAACAATCAAACAGATAATGGAAACAGTTCAAGACCTGAAAACTGAAATGGAGGCAAAGAAGAAAACACAAACAGAGGGCCGTCTGGACATGGAAAATCTAGGTAAACGAATAGAGACTACAGAAACAAGCATAACCAGCAGAATACAAGAGATAGAAGAAAGACTCTCGGATTCTGAAGATACCATAGAGAAAATAAACACACTGATCAAAGAAAACAGCAAGTCCAACAAACTCTCATCACAAAACATTCTGGAAATATGGGACACAATAAAGAGACCAAACCTAAGAATAATAGGAGTAGAAGAAGGAGAAGAAGGGCAGCTCAATGGTCCAGAAAATCTATTTAATAAAATTATAGAAGAAAACTTTCCCAACCTAAGGAAAGATTTTCCTATGAAGGTGCAAGAAGCATACAGAACACCGAATAGGCTGGATCAAAAAAAAACATCCCCTCGCCATATAATTATCAAAACACAAAGCATACAGAATAAGGAAAGAATATTAAGAGCTGCAAAGGAAAAAGGCCAAATTACTTATAAAGGTAAACCTATCAGACTTACACCTGACTTCTCCATGGAAACCATGAAAGCCAGAAGGTCCTGGATAGATGTACTGCAGAAACTGAGAGACCATGGGTGCAAGCCCAGATTACTATACCCAGCCAAGCTTTCATTCACTATAAATGGAGAAAATAAAATTTTCCAGGATAAAAACAAATTTAAACAATACGCAGCCACAAATCCAGCCTTACAGAAAGTAATTGAAGGAAAATCACTAACCAAGGAGTCCAACAATGACCACAATAACTCAGACATCTAGAGACCCTTCACCAACACAAAACAAAGAAGGGAAACACACAAACTCTAACTCTAAAAAAAAATGACCGGAGTTAACAACCACTGGTCATTAATATCACTTAATGTCAATGGACTCAACTCACCTATAAAAAGGCACAGGCTAAGAGATTGGATAAGAAAACAGGATCCAACATTCTGCTGTTTACAAGAAACACACCTCAACCACAAAGACAGGCACCTACTCAGAGTAAAGGGCTGGGAAAAGGCCTATCAAGCAAATGGACCTAAGAAACAGGCAGGTGTGGCCATACTAATCTCTAACAAAGTTGACTTTAAACTTAAATCAATCAGAAGAGATGGAGAGGGGCATTTTATACTCATAACAGGAACAGTTCATCAGGATGAAGTCTCAATCCTGAACATCTATGCCCCTAATATAAAAGCACCCACGTACATAAAAGAAACATTGCTAAAATTCAAGGCAGCCATCAAACCGCACACACTAATAGTAGGAGACTTCAACACTCCTCTCTCACCAATGGACAGGTCAATCAGACAGGAACCTAACAGAGAAATAAGAGAATTAGTGGAGGTAATGAATCAAATGGACTTAACAGACATCTATAGAACATTCCATCCAAATAGGAAAGAATATACCTTCTTCTCTGCAGCTCATGGAACCTTCTCGAAAATCGACCACATAGTCGGTAACAAAGCAAACATCCACAGTTACAAAAAAATATTAGTAACCACCTGTGTCTTATCAGATCACCATGGATTAAAGTTAGAATTCAACAATAATGCTACCCCCAGAAAGCATACAAAGTCATGGAAACTGAACAGTCAACTATTGAACCATAGCTGGATTAAGGAAGAAATAAAGAAAGAAATTAAAGTCTTCCTTGAATTCAATGAAAATAAAGAAACAACATACTCAAACTTATGGGACACTATGAAAGCAGTCCTAAGAGGAAAGTTCATAGCACTAAGTGCCCACTTAAAGAAAACAGAGAAAGCTCACATTGGAGACTTAACAGCCCACCTGAAAGCTCTAGAAAAAAAAGAAGCAGACTCACCTAGGAGGAGTAGAAGACTGGAAATAATCAAAATGAGGGCTGAAATCAACAAAATAGAAACACAGAAAATAATACAAAAAATCAATGAAACAAAAAGCTGGTTCCTGGAGAAAATCAACAAGATTGACAAACCACTATCCAAGCTAATCAAACGGCAGAGAGAGAATTTGCAAATTAATAAGATCAGAAATGAAAAGGGGGACATAACCACAGACACAGAGGAAATTCAGAGAATCATTAGATCTTACTACAAAAGCCTATATGCCACAAAATTGGAAAATGTAAAGGAAATGGATACTTTTTTAGATAAATATCATATACCAAAGTTAAATCAGGACCTGGTGAACAATCTAAATAGACCTGTTAGTCGCGAAGAATTAGAAGAGGTTATCAAAAACCTCCCTACCAAAAAAAGCCCAGGACCAGATGGTTTCAATGCGGAATTCTACCAGATCTTCCAAGAAGATCTAATACCTATACTCCTTAATGTATTCCACAAGATAGAAACAGAAGGGTCATTACCAAACTCCTTTTATGAAGCCACAATTACTCTGATACCAAAACCACTCAAAGACTCAACCAGGAAAGAGAACTACAGGCCAATCTCACTCATGAATATCGACGCAAAAATCCTCAACAAAATACTGGCAAATCGAATCCAAGAACACATCCGAAAAATTATCCATTATGATCAAGTAGGCTTCATTCCTGAGATGCAGGGCTGGTTCAACATACGAAAATCTATCAATGTAATCCAGCATATAAATAAACTGAAAGAAAAAAACCATATGATCATTTCATTAGATGCTGAAAAAGCATTTGACAAAATTCAACATCCATTTATGTTAAAAGTCTTGGAGAGATTAGGGATACAAGGGTCATACCTAAATATAATAAAAGCTATATACAGCAAGCCGACAGCTAACATCAAATTAAACGGAGAGAAACTCAAAGCCATCCCACTTAACTCAGGAACACGACAAGGCTGTCCACTCTCCCCATACCTCTTCAATATAGTGCTTGAAGTTCTAGCAATAGCAATAAGACAACATAATGGAATCAAGGGGATTCGAATTGGAAAGGAAGAAGTTAAACTTTCGTTATTTGCAGATGATATGATAGTGTACATAAGCGACCCCAAAAACTCCACCAAAGAACTCCTACAGCTGATAAACAGCTTTAGTAATGTGGCAGGATACAAGATCAACTCCAAAAAATCAGTTGCCCTCTTATACACAAAGGATATGGAAGCAGAGAGGGAAATCAGAGAAGCTTCACCATTCACAATAGCCAAAAACAGCATAAAATATCTTGGGGTACATCTAACCAAGGAAGTGAAAGATCTATTTGACAAGAACTTTAAGGCATTGAAGAAAGAAATTGAAGAGGATACCAAAAAATGGATGGACCTCCCTTGCTCTTGGATTGGGAGGATCAACATAGTAAAAATGGCAATTCTACCAAAGGCTATTTATAGATTCAATGCAATCCCCATCAAGATCCCATCAAAATTCTTCACAGATCTGGAGAGGACAATAATCAACTTTATATGGAAAAACAAAAAACCCAGGATAGCCAAAACAATCCTATACAATAAAGGATCTTCTGGAGGCATTACCATCCCTGACTTCAAACTCTATTACAGAGCTACAGTAATGAAAACAGTGTGGTACTGGCATAAAAACAGAGAAGTCGACCAATGGAATCGTATAGAAGACCCGGATTTTATCCCACAAACCTATGAACACCTGATTTTCGATAAAGGAGCTAAAAGTATAAAATGGAAGAAAGAAAGCATCTTCAACAAATGGTGCTGGCACAACTGGATGTCATCTTGTAGAAGAATGAAAATAGACCCTTATCTATCACCGTGCACAAAACTCAAGTCCAAATGGATTAAAGACCTCAATATCAGCCCGAACACACTGAACCTGATAGAAGAGAAAGTGGGAAGTACCCTACAGGAGCTGGGCACAGGAGATCGCTTCCTATGTATAACCCCAGAAGCACAGACATTAAGGGCAACATTGAATAAATGGGACCTACTTAAACTGAGAAGCTTCTGTAAAGCAAAGGACATAGTCAATAAGACACAAAGGCAACCTACTGATTGGGAGAAGATCTTCACCAACCCCACAACAGACAAAGGTCTGATCTCCAAAATATATAAGGAACTCAAGAAACTAGACTTTAAAATGCTAATTAACCCAATTAAAAAATGGGGCACTGAACTGAACAGAGAATTCTCAGCAGAGGAAGTTCAAATGGCCAAAAGACACTTAAAGTCGTGCTCAACTTCCTTAGCAATCAGGGAAATGCAAATCAAAACAACTTTGAGATATCATCTTACACCTGTCAGAATGGCTAAAGTCAAAAACACCAAGGATAACCTTTGCTGGAGAGGCTGTGGAGGAACGGGTACCCTCATCCATTGCTGGTGGGAATGCCATCTTGTGCAACCACTGTGGAAGTCAGTGTTTCGGTTTCTCAGGAAATTCGGGATCAACTTACCCCTGGACCCAGCAATACCACTCCTGGGAATATACCCAAGAGATGCTCTATCATATGACAAAAGCATTTGTTCAACTATGTTCATAGCTGTATTATTTGTAATAGCCAGAACCTGGAAACAACCTAGATGCCCTTCAATGGAAGAATGGATGAAGAAAGTATGGAATATATACACGCTAGAGTACTACGCTGCGGTAAAAAACAATGACTTCTCGAATTTTGCAGGCAAATGGATGGAAATAGAAAACACTATCCTGAGTGAGGTGTCCCAGACCCAAAAAGATGAACATGGGATGTACTCGCTCATAATTGGTTTCTAGCCATAAATTAGCGCCACGGAGTCTACAATAGGTGAACCTAAAGAAGCTAAGTAAGAAGGTGAACCCAAGGAAAAACATATAGTTATCCTCTTGGCTAAGGGAAGTAGACCCAATTGCCGGGGAGAAAATTAGGATCTTGGGGGTGGGGTGGGATGGGGATAAGGGGAGATGGGGAGAGAAAAGGTAGAAGGGAAGGAGGGGGGATTTGGGGAATCAGGAGAATTGGGATAAAGGAAAGGTGGATAGGGGAGCACGGAACCACAATTCTTAGTTAAGGGAACCACTTTAGGGTGAGCAAGAGATTTGACCCTAGAGGGGCTCCCAAGTGCCCAACATGAGGTTCCCAGTTAGTTCCTTGGGTAGCTGAGGATTGGGAACCTGAAATGACCCTATCCGAGAGCAATACTGACGAATATCTTGCATATCATCATAGAACCTACATCTGGTGATGGATGGAGACAGAGACAGACCCACACTGGAGCACTGGACTGAGCTCCCAAGGTCCCAATGAGGAGCAGAAGGAGGGAGAACATGAGCAAAGAAGTCGGGACCACGAGGCGTGCACCCACCCACTGAGACAGTGGAGCTGATCTACTGGGAGCTCACCAAGGCCAGCTGGACTGTGACCGAAAAAGCATGGGATAAAACCGGACTCTCTGAACATGGCGAACAATGAGGGCTGATGAGACGCCAAGGACAATGGCACGGGGTTTTGATCCTACTTAATGTGCTGGCTTTGTGGAAGCCTAGCCAGTTTGGATGTTCACCTTCCTAGATATGGACGGAGGGGGGAGGACCTAGGACTTACCACAGGGCAGGGAACCTGGACTGCTCTGTGGACTGGAGAGGGAGGGGGAGAGGAGTGGGGGGAGGGGTAGAAGGGTGGGAGGAGGGGGAGAAGGGTGGGAGGAGGGGGAGGGAAATGGGAGGCTGGGAGGAGGTGGAAACTTGTTTTTTGTTTATGTTTTTTTTTCTTCTTTTCTTAATAAAAAAAATTATTTAAAAAAAAAAAAAAAAAAAAAAAAAAAAAACAAAAAAAAAAAAAAAAAAAAATAGTGAATAGTGTACGCGTGGTGGCGGTGGGGGGGGGGGGGTGGAGAGGGGGAGAGTGAGAGGGAGAGGGAGAGAGAGAGAGAGAGAGAGAGAGAGAGAGAGAGAGAGAGAGAGAACAAAGATGGCGCATCCAGATTTTAAAGGCCACCTTGCTCATGTGCACAGGGGTTTTGCGTGGGTATGTCAAATGATGATGACGCAGATGGTGGGCAACCCATGTATGCGTACAAGGGCTTTAGTGGAGGTAACCACTCATGCGTACATGTAGGTCATATGGGCCCTTTGTTCCCAAGGGTCTGCCTTTAGGACCCAGAAGTGTAGCCTTATGGGTGGCTGAATAATTACATGAAGCACTTTAACTAATGTCTCTGCTATATTGCCCTTTTTGGCAGCTTGAAAGCACTTAGAGTGGTCTGAGCCCTCCAATCCCTAACAGCAGTTCAGATGACTTCTGAAAAAGACTCACAAGCTATCTAACTCATTCCTCTTCTGGCCGCTCTGGACATCCTTGTTAAGGACCCAGAGCTAAAACAATTGGATTGAGGTTCTCTTTGTATCAATTAACCTCTCAGCCTGACCATCTCTCAGAAAGCCTCAAATTTCAGATGAGTTTAACATCCTTCAGAACCAACTCTTTGGCTGCTACAGTACTCTAAATTAAAGATACATCCTCCCCTCTTCTTTTATCTGTCCTCCAGGTCTGAAGTGAAAGGCTAATAACCAAAAAATCCTGGGTGGGATGAGAAACTTAGGACAGGAAAGTTGAGGAGCTGATAACAGATTCAGCAGACTGTTGAGATCTGGGAAACTACTGAGAACATACCTGCCTCCCACTGGTATTTAACAGTTGAGACAGCAGACAACAGATTTGCATATGGAATTATGCACTCCAAAGGTTCCCTATTCTGCTCCAAATCCTCTGCACCTGGCCACAGAGTCTCCACTACTGAGAAGAGACTCCTGCCTTTCTTTCTTCTGATAATAGGATAATCTGCAGGGTGGGAGGGGGCCACATATTCTTTTCTCAATCTGTGTTTAAGTAGTGACATGGTGTTGGAATCCAAAGCAGAAATATGCAACACAGATGCCTCTGAAGATGGAGAAAGAAGCCACAAGCCAAAAAATGTAGACAGCTTTAAAGCCACCTGAAACCTCTGGAAAGAACACAGAAATTCTGGCACCTTAATTTTTGCCCAGGCAGATCCACATTAGACTTCTATGCTCACAACTATTGGGCAATAAAGTTCTAAGCAACTAAGTTTATTATAATTTTAGTAACAGATAGAAAACTATTATAAGACTGAAATCAGTCCACGTTTCAAGATTTTTCTTGCCATGCCCACTTTGTAGATTAACTTTTCCTACATTATTGATTAACGTTCCCTTGACTGAACATTTTCAACAATAAGACAAAAGTCATCTGTATGTCCTCATGTCAAAAATATTCCAAAACACTACTTAATGAAGTAGTATTTAATAGAATCCTTTGTGAGCATTCTGTCTGTAACATTTATTCACATACAGTGATTAAGATGAAAAGAATCTGGAAGCAGATGCAGAGATCCACAGCAAAGCACAGGGCCGAACTCCTGTAGTCCAGTCATAGAGAGGGAGGAACGATATTGTGAGCAAATGGGCCAAGACCATGACGAAGATACCCATAGAAATAGCTGACTCGAGCTAGTGGGAGCTCACTGACCCAGGACTGACAATGTGGAACCACTATCAAACGAAACTAGGCCTTATGGGAAGTTCGTGGGGCCATCAGCAGTGGAACCAGTATTTATCCCTAGTGCATGAACTGGCTCTTTGGAGCCCATTCCCTATGCTCAGCCTAGATAGACTTTGTTGACTCCCCATAGGAGGCCTCATCCTCTCTAAGGAGTGGATGGGTGGAATATGGGGGAAGTAAAATGAAGGGAGAGGGAGGTAATTTTGTTATTGGTATGTAAAATAAGATGGTTTTAAAAATAAAAATATATTTATTTTAGGATGCCCAATGATAGTTCTTACAACATGCATTCAGTGACAAAAACAGTTGTTTTCCTACTAGAAAACAGGTCAATGTAATTTCTCCCATTTTCATAAAACTTGTAGACAACTGCGATATTATGCTGCAATCTTTTGATTCTGAAACTTTTCAAATAGGTTGAATTTCAGATTGTTATATTTCAGCTGTAAACTTTTAACTACAACTTCCTGTCAAATACCCAACTTTCAAACTTGCTTTTTCTGTATTGTGATTCTAGATCATTACCTCATAAAATATGTATTACAAATACATGTAAATTAGTTTTTAAATACAAGCATATAGTAGGTGTCTGGACTAGCTGACTGGCACCACACTTCTTTAAATAAAAACTCATTTGTAAGAAACAATATCAGTTGATCCCATGCAGGGAATTTTATTGGTTGTTTCAGTTGTAGCTTTCTATTGGAATTCTCAGAAGAGGTCTTGCCTAGGCTTTGTTCGGCCAGATGTACCCTTCACAGACATGAATTGGTCTGCTTTGGTTATTTGACAGTGCATCATGATCAGATTGGTGAAAATTCTTCTGTGTGAGCCTAATGGTCTAGGAAAAGACACTGGCATAGCCTGGTTGATGTTGTTGATTGGGACACTCACAGCAGTGATTCTTAATGACCGAACAGGAGTTGTTCTTAGTAGTATCAAGGGTCTTGAGTTGGGTGACCTTTCATAATCAGTTATCTGTAAAAGAAATTACAACTCTGAGGTTCTTTGGAGCCTAGACATCTCCAAAATCTTCCTCGTGATAACTTATTTATGATAATGAACAGGTTTTCCCCCAAGAGATATAGATTAGAATGCATTGAAGGGTGATGTTGACTGACATGTACGTTTTGCACAAGCACAGACTGAAGGAAAAAATGGATGTCACCTTGTAATATCTTGCCTTGGGAAGTTCAGTAGTAGCTTAAAACCCTGTCTTTGATCCTTACTTAAAAGCATTTCACTTGCAACTTTAAGTACCAAAACAAAACAAATAATACAAACAAAAACCCACATATTTAGGGCTGATTATACTTGTGAATAGCCATAAGTTCCCAAAGCCATGGTGGGAGAGAGAAAGAGGAACTTGGATCCAGAGAGAGATAGAGTAGGCTGCAATGAGAGAAATGAGGGAAAGAGACTGATTCTTAAAATGGAACCATGATTTAAAATCTAGATATTGGTAAATATTGAATTGATTTTTGTACATGATCAAGGATAGGGAATGCACTCCAAGATTAAAAGTATAGGGAGGGACTTTTAGAACAGGACTCTAATATCACAGGAAACAGCCTCAACAATTAATAAATTTAACTACATGAAATTAAAATGTTTCAACACAAAAAGGTAACTCTCAGTAAACAGAAATCCTACAAAATATGAGAAAATCATTAAACTGTTTTGTGCAGGCAACGATTCAAGAAAAATCATGGTTGCAAAGCCTTCTTGCCTTTGGAAGTTCAATATTAGCCTTGACATGTGTCATTAATCCTATTGTAAAATCATTTTACTTATATCTTTAAACCAACACTAGCGAACTGACATTTAGAGAGGATACCATCAGAGACGTGAGAAAAGAACAGAAAGAACCGAATTTTAAGATGAGTTTTTAGGGTAGGGAGCATGCACTTTCAGCTCTCCTGTCTCTCATGGTGAATGAGAGGTTGGTTGAAAAGTGACCAGATAATTAGCTACCTATGTCTATCTCCTAACTTACCATAACTATTGAATACAGTGATGAAAGTTTGGGAACGCCATGCAGGAGAGACATAAAGCCAGGGCTCTCTGGAGAGGGCAGGCAGCATTTGATGTTCTTACCCAAGGTCTGTTCCTCTTTCTGTGGTCTTAAGAAACACATTCTGACCTTGTGTTGAGTTACTTTAATGTTAGGACAGTTTCCTCCCACACACAGCTTACCTGTAGTATCTTCGCAATGAAAATGATGAAGGCAATGATAATGCTACAAATAAGAATGAATAAGATATTCATATTCATTCTTTGGCACCTTCATTCTTTGGCACCAGACACAGGGAGCATCCACTGCCAGATCTAGCAGGCGAGCCTCCTGTGATAACTGTCAGGGGCTGCCTGCTATCCTGCCTTATATGTTGCAGATGACGCCAGTACTCCTCATTGTAACCTCATAATCAGGGCCTTCTGGCAGACTCATCCAGGCCATCAGGAAGGAGGTATGCCCTGAGCGCTGCCTGACTGTTTGTAGCACAAAGTCATTAAAATGAATAGAAAAAGAGAATGAGGGGGGTTGGGATACCACCAAAAAGGTCACTATTATAACCAGCACCATTATGATCATCACAGATTGTAAACAGATCCATCAAATATGTGAAGTAAAAAGTATTAATTTCTTCTTTATATTTTAAAGATGCAGACTTTGCCTTCAACCTCCATCATTTACTTGATAAACATGTGTTTTGAACAATACAAACACTGTAAGAAGTTGAAAGCTACACATTGAACAACATTACAGAATTAGAATCCAAACCTTCTCCACTCCCTGTGGATACTTCAGGATTTGCTTCAACTCTAGTCTCACCAGATTGCCAGGTACATTTGTATCATTTTTAATGTGAGAATGGCTTCTGTGTACTGTGATTACCATTAATGTATAAAGAAACTGCCTTGGCCTATTGATAGGGTAAAACTTAGGTAGGCAGGGAAAGTTAGGCTTTAGCTGGGAGGAAGAAGAGTGGGGTCAGAGAGAAGCCATGGAGCCACCAGAGACCAGACACTGGAAATTGAGCCAGTCAGCCACAGCAACGTGGCTATACACAGATTCACAGAAATGGGTAAATTAAAATGTAAGAGCTAGCTGATAAGAAGTTAGAGCAAATAGGCCAAGTACTGATTTAATTAATACAGTTCCTGTGTGATTATTTCGGAGCTAAGCGAGCTGGGTGGCTGAAAAAAACAAGCAGCCCTTCTCCAACACATTTTTTCCACTGGAAAAAATAATTTCACGGATATTTCCTTGTATAGTCCTCACTAACAATTTGTTCATTTGGCATGCTGATTTCTAGGTGTGTTTTTTAAAATATGGAAATAGATTTAGGTGTTAAACATACTTGGACTTATAGATCTCAGTTACACACTTCTGTACCCTCACCCTCATCCATAGCCCTTCATTTCCACCTCCACTCTACTTGGTGACCACCCAGTTTTTATATTTTCCAGCTGAAGAAATTTAACCCTTTTTATGCCATACAGTTTCTGAACTACAAGGGCAAGACTTACAATGTTATTAGTTCAATAAATATTTATTAAACACATGTGCACAAAGACATCTATCATTCAGAAAATATGATTATGTACAAAATGGATTTTTCTTGGTATGACCTCGATTGAATGTGAGATATATATTTTGCAAATATTCTCAGAAATGATTTTATAAGTACTGAGGTAGTTTCCATTTCCTGCTTACTATGAGTAGAGTAGCAATGAACACAGTGTATCTATACAATAGGATTTTATGTTTTTGGATGCTCCAGTTAGCAATCCAAACAAAGTAAATAAGCGTTCCCCTTTCCTTGTGTCAACTCTGGCATTTTTTGTCAGATGTTTTCTTCATCATACTCTGATTGGCGTAAGATGCTATTTTAAAGTAGTTTTAATTTCCTTAATTGAGAAGGATACTGAATACTTTTAAAGATTTCGTTAGCCATTATTTTTCTTTTGAGACTAGTCTGTTCAAATGGATAGTCCATGTTTTAATTGGGTCACATGAATTTTTTTGAATTTTTTTTAGTTGTTTATAAATTCTGAATATTAAGCCCCTATTGGATGTATACCTGACAAAATGTCTCTTCTACTCTGCAGACTTTGTTTTCACTCTGGTGTTTCCATGCCATACAGATGCTTTTTAATTTTATGAAGTACCATTTCTCAATTGTATTCTTCAATTACTGAACAAATAAAGATATATTCAGAAAGTCACTTGCTATACATATATCTTTTAGGGATCTGCTTAAGTTTTCTCTTAGCATTTTCAGGGTTTTAGGCTTAATACTGAGGTCTTGGATTCACTTAAAGTTGATTTTTGTACAGGGTGAGAAATATGGTTCTAATTTCATTCTTCTACTTATGGACATTCTGTTTCCCCAGTACCATTTGTTGAAGAAGCTGTTTTTTTTTTTTAATTCAGGGTGAATTTTTTACTTCTTTGCAAACCTTTAAACAATGAGTGGATAATGCAAATGTGTGGCCTACACAAAAATAATATTCTGTTCAGCTGTAGAAGAAAATGAAAATTTCAGATTTGAGGATAAAACCAAAAAATGTTGTACTAATGAGATCAGACAAATGCCCCACATTTTCTGTTATTTGGGGGACCATTAGATATGTGTAATAATCTGGAGAAGCTGCAGAAACTAATTTAGCAAAAAAGAATGTGGGTGAGTAAAGAAAAGGTTTCATATAAGGTGATAGCAGGACACAGGTATTAAGAAATGGAAAATGAAAAAGATGAGTGTATACTTTAAGAAGTGGAAAGAGAGGACAACACAGATGGAGAAAGAGGAGTAGGGATAAAACTAAAGATGTTTGGAAAAGTCAGAGGGAAGCATGACTAAGTTTAAAACATATAATATATAACTCCGTGTGTATACATATATAAATGAAGTTATGTAACTTGTAGTGACAGTGCTCCTTCTAAGAGACTATCTAACAGAACCATCAGTGGGAGGCATGGGGAATATTTCTTCAGGTTGTTCAGTCAAGAGACTCCCAAAACAGGACCAATTATTTTCATCGTATTAGATTGCCTCCCAGAACTTGAAAGTAATAGCCTATTGCTGAAGGCAATGTACACTTTGGACTTAGAGGAATCAAGCTGGAATTCACATGGCAGTCACTCTTCCCTGAGGACTAACTCTCATAGTACCAGAAAGTGGTATGCAAATTGCCAAGGAGAAAAACAATCTACAATCTTACCGATGTGAAGCATATGAACCACAATAATAACCAGCATGATAAAATATTACCAATAGTGGAACATATATCTTGGTGGTAACCAAAAGTCTTCTAATTGGACTTAAATCATATTAATTGGAGGGCATTCATGTCTGGTATTTTAAACCTAGCTAACTGTTTGTGGCTAGTAAGTATATGGACTCTAAAGAAGAACCTATTATCATCACTTCCCTAAACCAGTATAATTTCTAACTAAATTTTAAATCCTGATCCTTAGACCCACAAATGTGTGTAGGTCTCTTCCCTCATCAATGCAGTTTGTTTTTGCAGCAAACAGAGACCATTAAAGAAATCCACAACTTGCCAAAATGCAGACAACTGACTGTTGGGTGCCCACTGCTACATCTGCAACAAAAAACCCACAGTTAAGGCTCAGGAGACATTCCAGCAGATGGGAAGGGAAGATTCTAAGAGCATTAAGACTAGGATATGTGCTACGACAGAGTTGTCTTCTATTTATGACAGGGCACGTAAACCCATACAATCCCAATTATATGGTTGCCCAAAGATTACCTGCACAACACCATTGCCATTTGTTGTGTTAACAAGGGTGGGGGAAATCTCATACAGTCTCATGCCTAAATGAAGAGCTATAATCAATTTACAGTTGCTCAGAGAGTGAGAAGCAGTGTTACTCAGGAATGATCCTCATTATTTTTGTTCAATACCCAATGGTGACCGCTAAAAAAATCATGTACCATGTATATAAGAGCAACACTAAATGATCTCAGCAGGTTGTATTTATATACTAATATTTGTGTATACATGTAACAAGAAAGATTTTTTAAAAACAATAAACATACATTTTAAAATAGTGATCATTAGAAATACTTTTGAGTATCTTTTGACCATTTGAAATTCTTCTGTTGAGAGTTCTCTATCCTTTGTGTATAGGAGGGCTACTGTTTTTTTTTTTTTGAGTTGATCTTGTATCCTGCCACATCACTGAAGGTAGTTATCAACTGTAGGAGTTCTTTGGTAGAGTTTTTGGGGGTAACTCATTGGTGTAGGAGATCCTTCTGTCCTTGTGTTTCTTTCATTGGTTAATAAAGAAACTGCTTTGAGGCTGTTGATAGGGAAGGACTTAGGTAGGTGTGGAGGACTAAATGGCATTCTGAGAGAAAGGAGGCAGAGTAAGAGAGATGCCATGGATCTGCCAAGACAGACACTGAGAATTTTACTTGGTAGGCCACTGCCACATGGTGATAAAGAGATTAATAAAAATGGGTTAAATTAATATAAGAGTTAGCCAATGGAAAAGCTGGAGCTAATGGGCCAAGCAATGTTTTAATTATTATAGTTTCTGCGTGACTATTTTGGCTCTGGGCTGCCGGGATGAACAAGCGGCACGCCAACATGGTCAACTAAATTCACGTAAAACCTGAGAGGGCTTAAAAGTTCTATACAAATAATTCATTTAAAAAATTATTTAAAAAGACAGAGGACAGATAGTCATAGTTTAACAGGAGTAAAAAAATAAACCACATAAAAATGGAAAATTCACAGAGTCTGGATTATGTATATTATTGTGTTATCTTTAAATTTTTTGACTGTGAAAGAGCTAAATACAAATAGACATTTCATTGTATGGGCTGTTAAGCTAAACCATCATGTATACTGTAAAGGTATCTTGACTTTAGGATTTGGGTCTAAGGATATGGTGCTTTGGAAAAGAGGTTTTTCATTTGTTTTCACAGAAGATGGGAACCTGTGGAATACTTCCAGAAAAATATGGTTTAATAGATTACACCCTCCTCAAAGGTCGCCATGAATACCCTGAAAAAATTACTTCTCCCAACTGCTGATTGAGATAAACCGAGCACTCAGGATATAACATGGAAGACCTGATTAAGAGTGCCCCTGAACAGCAGAAAGCAGTATGGACAAAACTATGCCCATATTCCCAAATACTCTGTATAAATATACTTTTACATTTAAAGGAGGATATGCTATAGATATTTGCATCAATATGAATCTTGGCTTATTGATACAAATATAAGGTCAATTTTGTTATATGTATTTCTGACCTTGATTAAGGTATTGTGATTGTGAAGCTCATTTAAAAATGTAATGTATGATTAAGAAATATAAGTTAATAAATAATCATCTATAATAGTCAAGCTTGTAGTCATTTTAGTAAGATTCTCTAGATGTGCAAAGATATATTTCAGATGGATAGGCATTCTTCATATCTTTCAAAGAATACAGAATATAGCATTTAAAATGTTTTAAAAACTTGGGCCTTTTCATGACAGTGAGACACATCAGCTCCTGGCAGCACCAATCTACTTCAAGAGGAATATGGGCATCAAAGAGGCTCCTTATGGAGTTGATTAGCCATTTGGGCAAGAAACTGCTCTTTCTTGGACTGTTGCATAAATTGGACATGCAGGACCCACAGAGCAATGACTGCTAAATTTGCCAAAAGATGAGATGATCCTTCGAAATTCCTGCTTCATAAAAGAGAGATACAAAAGAAAATGACTGGCAAATTGCCAATATAGGAAGACCCATCTTTAATATTTCCTGATCATGGAAAAGTCTGCCAGTTACTATGGGCCTGTAGGCTAAAGATTGATACCCCAACAGTACAGAAGAACATTGGGTAACGGTCCAGACAGCAAGATGTATCTGTCATTTCTAGAGTTTTGGAAGTTGTTTACAATGCACTCCTGTTTACTTAGGTAATATATCCTTCTGGAGTCTTTTATGTAGTTGAAGAATTCATAGTCATAGTTATACTTTTCCTTAGTTACAATAAAAGATAAAATAGATATAAATATTGTAACTGTAGTTCTTGCTTGATACCTGTTTTGTTATATGTAATTTTACTATGTTAAAATTAAAGCCTTCCTTTTTGTTTAAACAGAAAAGGGGAAATTGTGTAGGAGGTCCTACTGTCTTTGTGTTGCTTTCATTGCTCAACAAAGAAACTGCTTTGGGACTGATGATAGGGCACAACTTAGGTAGGTAGGGGGGAACTAAATGGCATGCTGGGAGAAAAGAAGCAGAGTGAGAGAGATACCATGGATCTTCTGGAGACAGACACTGAGAATTTTACCTGGTAGTCCACTGCCACGTGGCGATAAATAAATGAATGAAAATGGCTTAAATTAATATAAGAGTTAGCCAATGGAAAAGCTAGAGCTAATAGACCAAGCAGTGCTTTAATTAATATAGTTTCTCTGTTGTTAATTCAATTCTGGGCTGCCAGGACAAACAAGCAGCCCTCTCCTTGCAACAACTTATGTACACTACCAAATCATCTGCAAATAAGAAAAGTTTGACTTCTTTCTTTCCAGTTTCAAACCCCTTGACCTCCTTATGTTGTCTTATTGCTATCGCTAGAACTTCAAGCACTATGTTGAAGAGATATTGAGAGAGTGGACAGCCTTGTCTTCTTTTTGATTTTAGTGGAATTGCTTTGAGTTTCCCTCCATTTAATTGGATGTTAGCTGTTGAGTTGCTGTATATTGCTTTTATTATATTTAGATACGATCCTTGTATCCCTAATCTTTGCAATGCCTTTATCATGAAGGGGTATTGAATTTTGTTTTGTGTTTTTTTTTTAATTGATTTATTTATTAAGGATTTCTGCCTCCTCCCCGCCACCGCTTCCCATTTCCCTCCCCCTCCCCCGATCAAGTCCCTCTCCCTCATCAGCTCGAAGAGCAATCAGGGTTCCCTGACCCATGGGAAGTCCAAGGACCGCCCACCTCCATCCAGGACTAGTAAGGTGAGCATCCAAACTGCCTAGGCTCCCCTAAAGCCAGTACATGCAGAGGATCAAAAACCGATTGCCATTGTTCTTGAGTTCTCAGTAGTCCTCATTGTCCACTATGTTCAGCAAGTCCGGTTTTATCCCATGCTTTTTCAGACCCAGGCCAGCTGGCCTTGGTGAATTCCCGATAGAACATCCCCATTGTCTCAGTGTGTGGGTGTACCCCTCGTGGTCCTGAGTTCCTTGCTCGTGCTCCCTCTCCTTCTGCTCCTGATTTGGACCTTGAGATTTCTGTCCGGTGCTCCAATGTGGGTCTCTGTCTCTGTCTCCTTTCATCACCTGATGAAGGTCAATATTCAGGAGGATGCCTATATGTTTGCCTTTGGATTCACCTTCTTATTTAGCTTCTCTAGGATCACGAATTATAAGCTCAATGTCCTTTATTTATGGCTAGAAACCAAATATGAGGGAGTACATCCCATATTCCTCTTTTTGGGTCTGGCTTACATCACTCAGGATAGTGTTTTCTGTTTCCATCCAGTTGTACGCAAAATTCAAGAAGTCCTTGTTTTTTACTGCTGAGTAATACTCTAATATGTATATATTCCATACTTTCTTCATCCATTCTTCCATAGAAGGGCATCTAGGTTGTTTCCAGGTTCTGGCTATTACAAACAATGCTGCTATGAACATAATTGAGCATATACTTTTGTTGTATGATAGGGCCTCTCTTGGGTATATTCCCAGGAGTGGTATTGCTGGGTCCAGGGGTATGTTAATCCTGAATTTCCTGAGAAACTGCCACACTGCTTTCCAGAGTGGTTGCACAAGTTTGCATTCTAGCATCTAATGAAATGATCATATATTTTTCTTTCAGTATATCTATATGATGGATTACATTGATAGATTTTCATATGTTGAACCAACCCTGCATCTCTGGGATCCAGCAATACCAATCTTGGGCTTATACCCAAAAGATGCTCAATCATACTACAAAAGTATTTGTTCAAATATGTTCATTGCAGCAATATTTGTAGTAGTCAGAACCTGGAAACAACCCAAATGCCCCTCAATAGAAGAATGGATAAAAAAATGTGGCATATCTACACATTAGAGTATTACTCAGCAGTAAAAAAAAAATATGACATCTTGAATTTTGCATGCAAATGGATGGAATTAGAAAACACTATCCTGAGTGAGATAACACACACCCAAAAATATGAATATGGTATGTACTCACTCATTAGTGGATACTAGCCATAAACAAAGGACATTAAGCCTATAGTCCATGATTCTAGAGAAACTAAGAACTAAGGTGAACCCAAAGAAAAACATAAATAGATCCATCTTGAAATTGGAAGCAGACAAAATCACCTGAAAAAATTTGGGAGCATGGGGGCAGGGGAAAAAGGAAGAGGAGAACAGGAAGAGGAGGGGAGAAGGGGAAGGTTGAATAGTACTTGAGGGAATTGGATAGTAGAGAAGAAGTAAGGACAGATATGAGAGCAAGGAAAGAGATATCTTGATTGAGGAACCCAATTTGGGGTTAGCAAGAAACCTGGCTCTAGAAAAATCCCCAGAAATCCACAACGATGACCACAACTAAGACCCTAAGCAATAAAGGAGAGGGTGCCTGAACTGGCCTTGCCCTGTAGTCACACTGATGATTATCTTAAATATCCCCATAGATCCTTCATCCAACAACAGATGGAAACAGAGACAGAGACCGACATCAGAGCACTGGACTGAGATCCCAAGGTCCAGTTGAAGAGCAGAAGGAGGGAGAGTATGAGCAAGTCAAGACCATGAGGAGTTCACCCACTGAGACAATGTGCCTGAACTAATGGGAGCACACCAATTCCAACTGGACTGGGAATGAATGAGCATGGGATCAAACTATTCCTTCTGAATGTGATTGACAGTGGGGCAGACTGAGGGGCCTATGACAATGACACTGGGATTTGTCTCTATTGCATGTACTGGCGTTTTGGGATCCTATTCTCTTTGGATGTACACCTTGCTCAACCTAGATGTAGTTGGGAGGGTCTTGGACTTTCCACAGGGCAGGGTGCCTTGCCCTCTCTTAAGATTGGAGTGGGTAGTGAAAGGGTGTGTGGAGGTAGTGGGATGTGAGTGCAAGGAGGAGAGGAAGTGGGAATTTGGATTGGTATTTTTTAAAGTAAAATAATAATAATAATAAAATACTTTGAAAAAACTTTCCCTACTGTGTTTGATAAAAACTTTCCCTACTGTGTTTGATAAATGTTGTCCAGGTTCCATTGCCAAGAATGTTGTCTAAAATGCCTGTTTAGTTTTCAAGGATGGAGCTCCACCCTTTACTTGGTTTTAAGTATGTATGGAATGTTATGATAGGACATAGTAATAGTGGTGGTCAGATGTGGAAATGGTAGGGAGACAAATATACATGTGAAATAAACTCAGTATTTTAATAAAAAAATACTTTGAAAAATATTTCAATGTAAAATAAACATGAACAATAGATTCAAGAGTATTCAAAAGAGTATGGGTAGCATGTTATATTGAAATATCATGAAAACAAACATAGGTATTTATTTCTGTTTTGTAGCATTCTGCTTTTCACTTAATGTTCTTGTAGAAAGAATGTTTATCACTTCAAATATAAGTTGCCCTTTTCAGAGGAAGAAAAATGTGAATCATATGTGTTTTAAACATGTTTTAAAGTTTGTCATAGTTTTTTCTAATAAAAAGTAAGGAAATAGAAATGTTAGAAACTGTCAAATACCAACAATGTCTATACTAAATTAAATATAGCTTAAAATTTTAAAGAATTTAATACAATATATTTTGATCATATCCCCCTCCTCCCAGAGTCTCCCCATATCCCACATCATGACCCACCAAGCTTAATGTCTCACCACTCAAAAAAGCAGAAAAACAGTAAGAAATGTATACCAAAACAGATGAATAAACTAAAAAACACCAATAATGCAGAAACAATAAATTCAAAACAAAAACCACATGCACATAAAAGCATGGAATCAGGTTTGTTTTGTTCATCTACTCCTAAGCAAGTGTGTGCCCTTCAGAGTGGTTGATATACCTAGTGACACTCCATTGACAAAAACTGATATTCTGTTTTCCAGAGGCTATCATTTGCAAATTGCTTATTGATTAGAGAGGAGAATTCCCCCTCCTCACTGCCAGAATTCTGTCTGGTTTGAACTTATACAGGTCTTGTATGTGCTATCAGTCTCTGCAAGACCCTATTGATAAAGACACATTTGAATTATACCATCTAATATAGAGAAATCGAGCAGGTGACTAACTATAAAGTTAACTAGTATAGGAGTTCCTTCTGTTTATGTGTTGCTTTCATTGGTTGATGAATAAAGAAACTGCCTTGGCCTAGCTGATAGGGTGGAACTTGGGTAAGTGGAGAAAACAGAACTTAATGCTGGGAAGAAAGGCAGAGTGAGAGAAGCCCTGGATCTTCTGCCTGAGATGGATGCGGGTTAGAATCTCCGGTAAGCCACTGCCATATGACGACACACAGATTAATGGAGATGGGTTAAACTAATATGTAAGAGTTAGCCAATAAGAAGTTAGAGCTAATGGCCAAGCAGTGTTTTAATTAATACAGTTTCAGTGTGGTTATTTCTAGTGTAAGCTAGCTTGGCAGCCAGGACAAACAAGGGGCCCTCTCCCTTGTAACAGTTGACCTTTAGTGACTAGTGTTCATAGTGAAGGATGTACTGAGCACAATAGCACAATACTAGAGAACAAAAGTAATCATCAGTATTATTGTGCCACAAAGCTACAAAATACATACTACAAAAAACTATACTTCACAAAATTAGAAAATGTAAAAGAAATGGAAATTTTTTAGATAGATACCATATACCAAAATTAAATCAAGAGCAGGTGAACAAATTAAATAGACCTATAATCTTTAAGGAAATAGAAGCAGTCATCAAAAGGATGCCAACCAAAAAAAGCCCAGGGTCAGATGGTTTCAGTGCAGAATTCTACCAAAACTTCCAAGAAGAGCTGATACCTATACTCCTCAGTGTTCCACATAATAGAAACAAAAGGAACATTGCCAAACTCTTTTTTATGAGCCTATAGATGCCCTGATACCAAAACCACACAAAGACTTAACCAAGAAAGAGAATTACAGACCAATTTCACTCATGAACATGGATGAAAAATACTCAACAAAATACTGACAAACCAAATTCAAGAATATATCAAAGAAGAGTCATCCACCATAATCAAGTTAGCTTCATCCCAGAGATTCAGGAATGTTTCAACATATGAAAATCTATCAATGTAATCCATTATATTAAAAAACTGAAAGAAAAAAAAAACATATGATTATCACATTAGATACTGAAAAAGCCTTCAACGAAATCCAGCACCCCTTCATGATAAAGGTCTTGGAGAGACCAAGGATACAAGGAACATATCTCAACATAATGAAAGAAATATACACCAAGCTGACAGCCAACATCAAATTCAATCAAGAGAAACTCAAAGCAATTCCATTAAAATCAAGAACAGCAGGCCAGGCGGTGGTGGCGCACGCCTTTAATCCCAGCACTCGGGAGGCAGAGGCAGGCGGATCTCTGTGAGTTCAAGACCAGCCTGGTCTACAGAGCTAGTTCCAGGACAGGCTCCAAAGCCACAGAGAAACCCTGTCTCGAAAAACCAAAAAAAAAAAAAAAAAAAAAAAAAGAAAAGAAAAGACTGTTCATTCTCTCCATATCTATTTAACATAGTTCTTGAAGTTCTAGCCAGAGCAATAAGACAACAAAAGGATATCAAGGGGATTCAAATTGGAAAGGAAGAAGTCAAACTTTTGTTATTTGCTGACAATATGATAATATACATAAGTTGCCCCAAAACTCGACCAAAGAACTTCTACAGCTGATAAATACCTTTAATAATGTGGCATAATACATGATCAACTCAAAAAATCAATAACCGTCCTATATACAAATGACAAAGAAGCTGAGAAAGAAATCAGAGCAACATCACACTTAAAAATAGCTACATATAACATAAAATATCTTGGCGTAACACTAACCAAAGAAGTGAAAGCCCTGTTTGACAAGAACTTTAAGTCTTTGAATAAAGAGATTGAAGAAAATACCAGAAAATGAAAGATCTCCTATGCTCTTGGATAGGTAGGATCAACATAATAAGAATGGCAATCCTACCAAATCAATCTATAGATCCTAATGCAACCCCCATCAAAATTCCAACACAATTCTTCATAGACCTTGAAAGAACAATACTCAATGTCATATAGAAAAATAGAAATCACAAGACAGCAAAAACAATACTGTACAATAAAGGAACATCTGGAGGCATCATCATCTCTGACATCAAGCTCTATTATAGAGATATAGTAATGAAAACAGTCTGGCATTGGCATAAAAGCAGATAGTCTGACCAATGGAATCGAATTGAAGACCTGTATATTAACACAACTATGAACATCTGATTTTTGACAAATAAGCAAAAATTATACAATGCGAAAAAGTAAGCATCTTCAACAAAATGGTGCTAGCATAACTGGATGTCAAAATATAGAAGAGGACAAATAGACCCATATCTATACCTATGCATAAAACTCAATTTCAAATGGATTAAAACCTCAATATAAATTTGACCACACTATACCTGATAGAAGAGAAAGTGAGAAATAGCCTTCAATGCATGGGCACAGGAGATCACTTCCTAAATATAACACCAGTAGCACAGACACTGAGGAAAACAATAAATAAATGGGACCTCCTGAGACAGAGAAGCTTCTGTAAAGCAAGGGACACAGTCAATAATACAAAAAGGCACCCTACAGAATGGGGAAATATCTTCACCAACCCCACATCAGACAGAGGACTGATCTCCAAAATATATAAAGAACTCAAGAAATTAGACATCAAAATTCCAAATAATCCAATTAACAACTGGGTTACAAAACTTAACAGAGAATCCTCAACAGAAGAATCTAAAATGGCTGAAAGATACTTAAGGAAATGTTCAACATCCTTAGCCATCAGGGAAATGAAAATAAAAAAAAACAATCTGAGATACCATCTTATACCAATCAAAATATTTAAGATTAAAAATACTAATGATAACTTTTGCTGGAGAAGATGTAGAGTAAGGGCAACACTCATCCATTGCTGGTGAGAATACAAACTTCTACAACCACTCTGGAAATCAGTATGGCAGTTTCTCAGAAAACTGGGAATCAATCTACCATAGGACCCAGCAATACCATTCTTGAGCATATATTCAAAGAATGCTCAATCATACTGCAAGGACATTTTTTCAACTATGTTCATAGCAGCATTTTTCATAATAGCCAGAACCTGGAAACAACCTAGATGCCCCTCACCCAAAGAATGGATAAGGAATATGTGGTACATTTACACAATGGAGTACTATTCAGTGGTTAAAAAAAATATATATTTGAAATTTGCATGCAAATGGATGGAACTGGAAAAAAAAAACATTCTGAGTGGAGTAACCCAAACCCAGAAAGAGGATACTAGCTGGAAAGCAAAGGATAACAAGCCTATAGTCCATGACCCTAGAGAAAAAAAGTAACAAGGTGAACCCTAAGAAAAATGTATATAGATCTTCCTGGGAAAGGCAAATAGACAGGATCTCCTGACAATATTGGGAGCATAGGGGTGGGAGGAAAATGAAGTACAGAAAGGGAATAAGAGGGGAGAAGGAAAGGGGGGAGAACTTGAGGGAACAGACTAGTCAAGATGGAGAAAGGACAGAGATGGAGAGCAAAGAAAGACATATTTTGTTTGAGGAATCCATTATGGGGCTAGCCACGAACCTAGCACTAGAGAATTTCCCAGGAATCCACAAGGATAACCCCAACTAAGTCACTAAGCAATAGTCTACAGGGTGCCCAAACTGACCTTCTCTTGTAGTCAGATTGATGAATATCTAAATGTCAGCATAGAACCTTCATCAAGCAACTGCTGGATACAGGGGAAGAGACCCACATCTGAGCACTGGACTAACCTCCCAAGGTCCAGTTGAAGAGTAGGAGTGAGAATATGAGAAAAGAGGTCAAGACCATGATGGGAACCCACACTGAGACAGTTTACCTGAGATAATGGGAGCTCACCAACTCTAGTCAACAGGGAAGGAAACAGCAGAGGACCAAACTAGTCCCTCTGAATGTAGGTGACAGTTACGGCTGGGGAAGACTACAGAATCATTTGCAGTGGCACCAGGATTTATCCCTACTGCTTGTACTGACTTTTTGGGAACCCATTATCTTTGAAGGGATACCTCGCTCAGATATAGTAGGGAAGGCCTGGGACCTTCCTCAAATCAATGTATCTTACTCTCTCTGAAGAGTTGTTGTTGGGGAAAGTGAGGGGCAGGGGGAGGGTATGGTAAAAAGGATGGAGTGGAATCTGGGATTGGAATGTAAAATGAAAAAAAAGATAGTTTCTTTTCTTTTTTAAAAAAATTAAAAAATACACAGAAAAAATAAAAAAAAATAGAGTTGTCATGGACATGGTGCCTCTTCACAGCAACAGAAATTTGATTTGTGTGAAACTTCATCATAAAACAAGGAGCTATGTGTGACTATCATTTTTAGAATCTATATATTTGATATTATTTTATTATTGATTTCCAGTCAGTTTGCAATGTAGCTAGAGGAAACACTTGACATTTGTTCCAAGTGTTTAGTATCTATTGTTTTTTTAGATCAATAAATTGTGTGTTTTGGGAACTATTCTAAATATGTTTGTATTCTGATCTTTTATGTTTATGACTATAAATTTGATGCTTTTTATTGTTACTTAATTGGATTCTTTATTGCTTTTAATTTTTGTGTCAGGTATTTTCTTTCAGAATAATGCCTTGCTAGAGGAAGTACATCACTGTGGGCAGGTTTTACGTTTATATCTTTACCCACTTTTTCTTCTCCCTCTGCTTCCTGTTTGTGTGGATGAAAATGGAATTAGCCAGATTCTTGTTCACACCACCATTTCATGCCTTCCCTTCGATGACAGATCATATCTCCTCTGGAACAGTTAGCTAAAATAATCCCTTTCTTCCTTAAGTTGCTTTCTAACTGGCTATTTTATGATAGCAACATAAAATAAGCTGATACCAAAAATTCTACCAGGAGTGAGGCTGTTGCTATGCACCTAAGCATGTGGCTTTTTTTTTCCATTGAGTTACATAGAGCACAAGCTGTTCTTGAACCCGGGCCCTCGGGAACAGCAGTCAGTGCTCTTAGCCTCTGTGCCACCTGTGTGGCTGCTAACATGTGGCTTTTTTGTGTGTGTGATGCACATCCTCTGAATTTTGTGCTGATGTCACTGTAAGAAAAAAAAATCCAAAATGGTGAAATATATCATCCTATATTGTTCTGGTCCTGGAATACTGGGTTCCCCAGGATTAATATTTGTGGATGATTCAGCTACCTGTATCTGCAAGAAGGCTGGACTGGGTGTTACAACTGTGAATGTCTATACCTAGCTGGGGAAATTCCACACTACTCTGGAAGCCCACAACTAGGATGTCATGTATGTCATGATGTATGCTTTTGATGGCACCACAGAAGCAAAAGTACACACCATGATGGTTTTATCCTTTGCAGTGTTTTGGCCTGGTGGAGGGACTATAGAGGTAAAGGCCTAGCAGAACACAGGGTATGTGTACCAAATCAGACCTTAGACTCTGACTCTGCTTATGATTAAACCATACAGACAAGAACATTGGTATCTCAGAATATAGGATGATCCTAGATTTGCTGACCACAATTCAGGGAGGACCTTGTGATGTCTATTCCCTACATTCATTATTGGTTTCTAGGTTCCAGGTTTCTACAGATATTTAGAGGTTAAACACAAAGATCTAAGGATAAAAACTAGATCCAAATATGAAAAAGAACATGTGGTGTTTATATTTATGTATTATGTATATATATGGGGCCTGCATTAGCTCACTATATTTTTTCTTATTCAGTTTATTTATATGCAGATTTCATAATTTGGATTTTATTTAGAGCTGAATAAAATGTTATTGTGTATATATATTTTCATTATCAGTTTTATATTGATGAACTTCTAGGATTGTTCCAGTTCCTAGGTATTATATTCTGTATATATTGATGTGCAGTTTTTAAGGAGACACTACATTGATTTTATAGAAATGTCAAAGGGACTTTTGGACCAAAAATATTTAATAACCACAAACATAATGTTTGTTTTGCACTTATAAAGTGAATGTGAATAGGAGGTATAATCTTATCCACCATATGTCCATTTTTCCTTCTGATTGAATATCCAAAAAGAAAAAAAGATTAGAACGGTTCTTTAATTTAGACTGGTAATTGATTTTGAGGAGTTGTAGGCATGAAGGGACAGAAATAGTTTAGAAGGGACTCATAAAATAACTTACATATAGGATGAACTTGTGATTTAAAATTTGAGAGTTTTTTTTTTCATTGTAGATCACATGGTATGAACAAGCTTAAAGAGATTAATTTGTAGTACATGGGATTTTATAGCAAATTATTAGACACACACAAACAACTATGACTTGGAAATACCTTTTCTTAACTAGAAGTAACATTTTATTAAATGAATTATCCTTCTATATTTGGGTGCTATTCAAGGTGAGCATTCACCAATTTAAAAAGGAATTCCCTTTTATAGTCTATTCTTGTGCTATAGGGATGATCTGATTATATTTTTAAATGATAAAAAATAATCTAAGACTGGGGATTTGAAACAGAAGTAGTTATATTCAAAAGCAGACCACAAGAGTAAGTAAAGACTTGTTCCATTAACTTCAAGTGTGAAAAACAAAGTTTAATGTCATAATACTAGGAGCTTGCCTAAACATAATAAAGGCAATATAAAGCAAGATGACAAAAAATATCAAACTAAATGGAGAGAAACTTGAAACGAGTTCACTAAAATCAAGAATGAGACAAGGCTGTCCACTCTCTCGATATCTAATCAACATAGTTCTTGAAGTTCCAGCTAGAGGAATATGAAAACAAAAGGAGCTCAAGAGGATACAAATTGGAAAGGAAGAAGTCAAACTTTTTCTATTTGCAGATGACATGATAATTTACATAAGTGATCCCAAAAATTCTACCAGGAAACTCCTTCAGCTGAATAACACCTTCATAATGTGGCAAGATACAAGGTTAATTCAACAAAAATCTGCAGTCCTCCTATACACAGATGATAAATGGGCTGAGAAAGAAATCCAGGAAAAATTATCATTCACAATAGTCACAAACAACATAAAACATCTTGGGGTAGCCCTAATCAAACAAGTGAAAGACCTGTATGACAAGGACTTTAAGTCTTTAGAAAGAAATTGAAGAAGATATCAGAAAATGGAAAGATCTCCCATGTTCTTGGATAGGTAGGATAAACATAGCAAAAGGCCTAATTTACCAAAACCAATCTACAGATTTAATTGCAATCCCCAGCAAAATTCCAGCACAATTCCTCATAGACCTCTAAAGAACAATACTCAACTTCATACAGAAAAACAAAAATCCCAGGATAGCAAAAACAGTCCTGTACAATAAAGAAACTTCCAGAGTCAACACCATCCCTGGTTTCAAGCTCTACTATAGAGCTACAGTAATGAAAACAGCTTGGTATTTGCACAAAAACAGATAGGTGAACCAATGGAAGCTAATCAAAGACCCAGATATTTATCCACATACCTATGAACACCTGATTTTTGACAAAGAAGCTAAAAGTATACAATGGGGGGGGGAAGTATCTTCAACAAATGGTGCTGGCATGACTGGATGCCAACATGTAGAAGAATTGGGAACCAATCTACCTCAAGACCCAGTAATATCACTCTTGAGCATATATCTGAAGGATGCAGACCCATACTACAAGGACATGTGCTCAACTATGTTCATAGCAGCATTATTCATAATAGCCAGAATATGGAAACAACCTAAATGTCCCGCAACCTAAGAACAGAAAAATAAAATGTGGTACATTTATACACAATGGGGTACTACTCAGCAGTAAAACAATGATATCTTGAAATTTGCCGACAAATGGGTGAAACTAGAAAAAAAAATCCTGAGTGAGGTATCTCAGACACAGAAGTATAAACACAGTATGTAACTCACTCATAAGTGGATATTAGACATAAAACAAATGATAATCAGCCCACAGTCCACAGCCCCAGAGAAGACAGGAAATAAGAAGAACCCTAAGAGAGCCATACATAGATGCCCACCCCCACTCCTTGCAAGGGGAAGTATACAAAACCTCTTTAGTAAATTGGCAGCATATGGTAGGGGTGAAAGTGGCAGGGGAGTGAGGTGAGGAGAGAAGAAGGAGTATGGAGAGGAGAACTTGAGGGATTGGGAAGATCGAGTTGGGTAAAGGACAGGGAAGGCAAGCAAGGAAAGAGATACCTTGAAAGAGGGAGACATTGTGGGGTTAGCCAGAAAACAGACACTACGGAAATGCCCAGGAATCTAAGAGGATGACCCCAGCAAAGAATCTAAGAAATAGTGGAGAGGGTATGTAAACTGCCCTTCCCCTATAATCAAATCGATGGCCAGCTTAATTCTCATCATAGAACCTTCATCCAGTAACTGATGGAAGCAGAAGCAGAGATCCATACCTGAGCACTGGGCTGAACTCCTGGAGTGCAGTCATAGAGACGGGGAGCAATAGGAGTAAAGGTGCCAAGACCGTGATTGAGATACCCACAGAAACAGCTGACTTAAGCTAGTGGAAGCTCATTGACCCTGGGCAGACAGCTGTATAAGACTAAACTAGGCCCTCTGAATGTGGGTGACAGTTATGTTGCATAGGCAGTTTGTGGGGCCACTAGCAGTGGAACCAGTATTTATCCCTAGTGCATGAACTGGCTTTTTGAGGCCCGTTTCCTATGGAGGGATACCTTGCTCAGCCTAGATAAAGGGGGAGGGCCTTGGTCCTGCCTCAAATGATGTGACAGACTTTGTTGATTCCTCATGGAAGGCCTTAACTTGCCTTCTCTGAATTGTGGATGGGGGATGGGATGGGGGAAAGGTGGAAGGAGAGGGAGTAGGAGAGGGAGTGGGAACTGAAATTGGCATATAAAATAAGACTGTTTTAAAAATAAAAAAATTAAAAAGAAAGATTCTGGACTACTCCTTGCAACATCAAGCTCACTGGAAGTACCACTCCTTCCAATGTACCTGTTGACGCTGTTCTGTACACAGTCCACTGCAAGACGTCCTAGACGTGGAGACACTGAGAAATATTGCTATGAAGTATGTCCATTTTTAAAAAGGATTTGCTGTCAGATAGTTGCAGGACTAAAAACATGCATTGTTGGTTGTTAGATAAAAAACCTTCTAGATATAGCTGCTTGAAGAAGTTAAACCACATGCCCTGCAGTTTCTACCTATAGATACATTTATATAAAGCTGATAGGCTACAGGAGGTGAGTTTCCCTCTTTCTTCTGCTACCTGAATATCACAGGCAACCTAACCTGTCCACAAAGCAATATAGGTTTCAACCTACTTATTCATCACTGTCCTCCATCTTCAGAAATTTAGAAGGAGAGACAGAACTTGTGGACAGGAGTTGTCTTGTCATAGCTGGGTGGTGATGGGACTTACCTTTAATCCCAGCACTCACGAAGCAGAGGCAGGCAGATCTCTGAGTTCAAGGCATGTCTGGTCTACACAGTTATCTCCAGGACAACCAAGGCTACACAGAAAAATAAATTCTATCTCGATAAAAAAAAAACAAGAACAGCTGTCATACTGCCTATGATATTCATAATTCTAATATCTCTCTTCCACTGAGGAACAATTGCATTCACACCTTTTTTTCCAACCTCCACATCTCCACTAGATCATCTAAGAGTGGGCAAGTATTTGTTTTTCTACCAAGGAAACCCTTTTGGTGCTGAGAAATAGATGGACCATTCACTCTTCTACTTCTTGTACTGATGAAATTTAATTGGTTATTTATATTATCATAATAATGGTTTAATTGTGGTGCGTTCACTCCTAACCTCAAATGGAGACGCTGAAGGAGACTTTTGAGAAGTAAGTTGGGTTAATGGTTAAGTTCACACAAAAAAGGTGTCAGTCAACTCTTGTGTTGGGACTCTGTGCACACATTGCATTTTCCTATTTCTACCACATTATCACACAGCATCAGGCCCTCAGCAGATGTGGTCACCAATTTTATCTAGGATTTTAGCTTCCAGAAGTATTTTTCTTTTCTTTACTTTTAAAGATACATTTTTATTTGTGTATATGTTGCTAGTGTATGTACGCATGGCTGGAGATTCCCAGAGATGCCAGAAGAGGAAGTAGATCACTGAAGCTAGAGTTGCATGTGACTGTAGGTCATCTGATAGGGTAGGTAGAAGTGAGCTTTGCAAACACAGGAAGGGCTATAAACAGATGAGCAATATCTCCAACCCCAGTTTTTCTATTATAAATTACTCAGTTTAGGTGGTTTTATTGCAACAGTTGAAATAACAAAGGCCTAACAGAGAGGTCTCATATGAAAGAACACTGTACAATTTAAAATGTAAAGCAATATTACTTGTAACTCTCTTCAAAGTCTATTCGTTTTCCTCTTCCTGACACTGGTCACACCTAGTTTCCTCATTAAAAATGACCATCTCTGCTCATATTTTTATCCCTATGTTGAGCTTTCCAAGTGCCTATATATATCCTATTCTTTCGCACAAGAAATCATTGACATAGAACAGCCAGGTTATAGTAACACAATGGACAGCTGAAAGTTAAACTTTTATATCTACAGCCAAGTGTAAGACCTGCCTTCAACAAAGAAGCTTCTTTTTTCAGCAAAGGTGATAATAGGAATCCACACCTGGTAAAAATGTGGAGAGGAACTGACTACACAGGGCTCAATATCAACATGGCAGGAAGCAAAACCTTTGTGTTTTGCTTTGTTTATTTTAATATAATGCCCACCCTGAAAAAAAATATTGGAGACTTAAAGCTTATTTACTTTCTTCTATGTGTTAGAGATTTGGGCAACACAAAGGAAGCTGCATCTGCAAATAAGCCATATACTAATTACTATTCTAACTTTAAACTGTAGAAAGCAGCAATATCCTTCAAAGTCATGAATCAATATGACATAGAAATGCAAATAACAATAACAACTTCATTTGGATCTCGTTATGAAACAAATATTAATAATTTTCTGAGTTAGAATCACACATTATGCACCATCTCCACAAATGATTAATGCAGATTTTACTTTCACATAATTCCCAGTGTGCACCTGATGTATGAGCTGATATTTCTTAGTGAATATTTAAGCTCTGGTCTCTTGTGCAGAATCAAACAAAACTTTTCACACTCAACTTTTGTCAAGTGTTATGTATTTTCTTATGAACATTGCCTTGGAAAAATGGGTTATCCATTTTAAAGAGATTATTTGGTATCAGCATAAAAGAGGATCCCTAAAAGGCTTTTTGAGGATTTTACTCTCAAAGAACACATTTCAAAGAAGCTTTACATTCACCCAGACCATAGTAGGTTATCCCAGCTGGAAAATGAAACTACTATCCCACTAATTATATCCTTTCATTATTGGAATAAAGTTCTGTTTGATGTACCAGAGCTCATTCTCTTAATGATAAGTTCAAATGTCGTTTTTCAGAAGATGAAGGGCATCTAATATACTTATTGTCTTTAGAGTTATGCCACTACGAAAAGAAGGCTTGATGACCTCCTTAGCAAAAGCAGCCTTTTCTATGTGTTACTTTTGTGTCAGAAACTTTTTTTTAAGGCATCTGCTTTGACTGTAACAATCTTGTATGTCTCAACTTTACAAATGTATCCATAAGAATGTATGGAAACAGTGCAAGTTACCCAATGCAAGGATTTTTCCGCCTATATCTACAGGAGAACCTGCTATTTATCAAAAATATTGATTCAGTACATTTCTTGCATATCTTAAATATTTATTCACATGGTATAAGTTTTACTATTATTATTTTTAATGGCTGAAATCCCTACCTGCAAACTAATATCACATTAAAGTTATGCTTTATGAAGAAAGGAAAGTCCATCTCAACCCTCCCACTCCCCCAAACTCTCCCCAATCCTTCCCTTCACCCCTCTCTCTCCCCCTCTCCCCTTCTCCCAACCCCACCCCCATGCTCCCAACTTTTGCCTGGCAATCTTGTCTCCTTCCAATTTCCAGGAGGATCTATATATGCTTTTCTTTGGGGTCACCTTATTATTTAGCTTCCCTAGGCTTGTGAACTATAGGCTCAATGCCCTTTGTTTATGGCTGGAGTCCACAAATGAGTCAGTACATACCATATTCATATTTTTGGGTCCAGGTTATCTCACTCAGGATAATGTTTTCTATTTCCATCCATTTGCATGCAAAATTCAAGATGTCATTGTTTTTTACCACTGAGTAGTACTCTAATGTGTAGATATGCCACCCTTTCTTTATGCATTCTTCCATTGAGGCGCATCTAAGTTGTTTCCAGGTTCTGGCTATTACAAATAATGCTTCTATAAACATAGTTGAACAAATGCTTTTGAAGGATGATTAGACATCTCTTGGCTATATTCCCAAGAATGGTATTGCTGGATCTTGAGGTAGGTTGACTCCCAATTTCCTGAGAAACCACCACACTGATTTCCAAAGTGGTTGCACAAGTTTGCATTCCCACCAGCAATGGATGAGTGTCCCCCTTACTCCACATCCTCTTCAGCATAGGTTATCATTAGTGTTTTTGATTTTAGCCATTCTGACAGGTGTAAGATGGTATCTCAAAGTTGTTTTGATTTGCATTTCCCTGATCGCTAAGGAAGTTAAACATGACCTTAAGTATCTTTTGGCCATTTGAACTTCTGTTGAGAATTCTTTGTTCAGTTCAGTACCCCATTTTTTAATTTGGTTATTTAGAATTTTAATGTCTAGTTTCTTGAGTTCTTTATATAATTTGGAGATCATACTGTAACATGAAGGGCCAGGCCTGCTTGTTTGTTGTTGTTTTTTGTCCTGCCCAGTTCCCCACAACTGTTTAGCCCCAAAGAAAATCACACATAGGTCTCCATAAATTATAAGCTGATTGGCCCATTAGCTCTAGCCTCTCGCTGGCTAACCCTCACATCTTGATTAACCCATTTTTCTGATCTATGTTAGCCATGTGGCTCAGTACCTTTTTTTTTAGTGGGGCAAATCACATCCTGCTGCTTCGGTGGTCTGGGCAGGAGTGGGAATAATCAGCTTCCTCCTTCCCAGAATTCTCCTGTTCTTGTTACATCCTTTCTACTTCCTGTCTGGTTTTCCCACCGATATTTTCTGCCTGGCCAATCAGCATTTATATATAACATAATTGACAGAATACAGACAATTCTCCCATACCATTATACCTTTGTCTAATGTGGGGTTGGTGAAGATCTTGAAGGAAGGGCAGATATAGGAACAGGGAAGAAGATATCTTAATAAAGGGAGTCATTTTGGGGTTGGCAAGAGACTTGACTCTAGAGGGCATCCCAGGTGTCCATGGGGATGTCCCCAGCTAGGTCCTTGGGCAGCAGAGGAGAGGGTGCCTGAACTGGCCTTGTCCTATAGTCATACTGATGAATATCTCGAATATCACCATAGAAACTTTGTCTGGCGATGGATGGAGATAGAGGCCAAAATCAGAGCACTGGACTGAGCTCCCAAGGTCCAGTTGAAGAGCAGAAGGAGGGAGAAGTTGAACAAGGAAGTCAGGACCCCAAGGGGTTGTTCCACCCACTGAGACAGTACGCCTGATCTAATGGGAGCTCACCAAATACAGCTGGACTGGGACTGAACGAGCCAAACTAGACTCTCTGAATGTGGCTGACAATGCTGGCTGACTGAGAAGCCTTTGATAATAGCAATGGGACTTGTTTCTACTGCATGTACTGGCTTTTTGGGACCCTAGGTTATTAGGATGCACACCTTCCTAGGCTTGGATGGAGGGGGAAGGGCCTTGGACTTCCCATAGGGCAGGGCACCCTGACTTCTCTTAGGACTGGAGGGGGAGGGAGGAGTGTGAGTGGGGGAGCGAGAGGGGAATGGGAGAAATGGAGGAAGTGGAAATTTTGGAGTGGAAAAATAAATTTAAAAAGAGAAAGAAAATCGAAGCACCAAAATTTAATACACATAATTTATAAAATTGAATGCTAGTGGTAAAAATGTTGTAAGAGATTGATACTGTCAAAACACTAGTATTGAGCAATGATAAATCAATAAATAAATTATATTATATGTAATAATAAACCAATAAGGATATTATATTTGTATATAAAAATTATAAATGTATACATTATAAACGTATACAATCATAATGGAAAGAACCAGTATACTATTACATCAACTAGTTTTATGTCAACTTGACACAAGGTAGAGTCATCAAATAGGAGGGAGCCTCAAAGGCTTCCATAAGATCCAGCTGTAAGGCATCTTCTTATTTAGAGATTGACTACCCATTGTGAGAGGTGACATCCCTGAGCTGGTGGTCCTGAGGTCTATTACAAAGCAGGGTGAGCAAGCCAGTATTCAGCACTCCTCAAAGGCCTCTGCATCAGCTCCTGCCTCCAGGTTCCAGCCCTGTTTGAGTTCCTGCCCTCGCTGCTTTTGATGATGAACTGTTATATGGAACTGTGAGTGAAATAAATCCTTTTTATCACAAGTTCCCTTTGGTCATGGTGCTTTTTCACAGCAGTACTATCCCTAAGATAACAAGAAAAAGGAGTAAGGAGGTAACCTACTTTAAACAGAATAGTTAGGAATAACAATCCCTAATACTAAAATTTCCTCAAGGAATCAAAGGGAAATCTCATTGATAGTATAGATATGACTCCTAACTAAAAATATTGCAAAAATAAAATTGTTGGTATAATGTTGTAGAATAATACCCTAACTATGTAAAGATGTGTTATATTTATGTGGCAGAATATTTAACTATATAAAATGTGTTACATTTGTTTATGCTGCATTTGTTTAACAATGTAAAGATGTGTTACATTTGTTAATGGTGCATTTGTTTAAAGATGCAAAGACGTATTGCTTTGCCTGCCTAAGGCACCTGATTGATTTCATAAAAAACTGAATGGCCAGTAGCTATAGAGAGAAGGGATAGGTGAGGCTGGCAGGCAGGGAGAATAAGTAGTAGGAGAAATGTTGTAGAATACTATTTATTTTAAGGTGTGTTACATTTGTCTATGCTGTGGAACATTTGTTTTAATGATGCAAAGATTTGTTGTATTCATTTATGTTGCATTTGTTTAAATCTGTGAAGCTTTGATTCTTTGTCTAAAACACCTGATGGCCTAATAAAGAGTTGAATGGCCAGTAGCAAGGCAGGAGAAAGGATATGTGGGGCTGGCAGACAGAGAGACTAGATAGAAGAAAAATCATGGAGGAGTGGAAGAAGGAGGAGCAAGAACAAAAAGATTGGGATGCTACAGGCCAGCCACTCAGCCAGACATGGAGTAATAGTGAAAGTTAGATAAACAGAAGGAAGAAACTCAGAGGCAAAAGGTAGACTCAATAATTTAAGAAATGCTGGCTAGAAAATAAAAAAACAAGCTAAGGCCGGGCATTTATAAGAAGGAATAATACTCTGTGTGTGATTTATTTGGAAGCAGAGTGGCAGGCCCTCCTAAAAGAGCAAAACAAAAAAAAAGCTAAAAGGTAAAAAGTAAAATCCAAAAGGGTAAAGAGTTAAAAACAAACAACAGAGCAGTCTAGGCTCCAGAGGAGAGAATGGAGACAGAATGGAGGAGAAAGAGGGAGACCCCTGGGACCAACCAGTCAGGCAGCAACCAGACAGACAGACACAGAATAGGACATACAGAATGAAAGAAAGGTAAAAAGCCCCAAAACAAAATGTAGATGAAAAGAAACAAGTTAAAATAAGTTATAAGAGCTAATAATACAAGCATAAGCTAAGGCTGAATATTTGTAACTAATGATACCCATAATAATAAGTATCCATCTGTGTTATGATTTGGGAGCTGGTGGGTAGCACAAAAGAAAACCTGCTACAGTATAATAAAGGAAACTTACCTTGATGATAGCTCACAAGTACATTTTTTTCAAGTTATGATAGGTATTTTATTTTATTTTTTTTATTTATTAAAAATTTCCACCTCCTCCCATTTCCCTCCCACTCCCCTCACTCCTCCTCCCTATCCAGTCCTAAGAGAAGTCAGGGTGCCCTGTCTCTATCTCCATCCATCGCCATATGAAGGTTCTATGGTGATATGCAAGATATTCATCAGTGTGGCTATAGGAGAAAGCCAGTTCAGGCTCTCTCTCTACTGCTGCCCAAGGACCTAGCTGGGGACATCTCCTTGGACACCTGGGAACCCCTCTAGAGCCCAGTCTCTTGCTGTTGCGGGAGGTCCTTCTGCTCCTCCAACCTATAGCCACTGAGATACCAGCCCATTGGGGCGTGGTCTCTCTCCCTTTAAAAAAGCGACCACTTCCCTCTCCGCTCTCTCTTCACTTCCTGCTCTGCCAGCGACTAGACTCCATTCCTGGTCGTGCAGAGGGCAGTTGTCTGGGACGGTGATCTGTAAGTTCTTTCCCCTTTAAAGAAATGGGACGGTGATCTGTAAGTTCTTTCCCCTTTAAAGAAATACCACCGTATTAATCATAATTCCAAACTGGTGTGGCATTGTTTGTGACTTACGTCTACACCTGGCACCCAACATTTGGTTTTTGGAACTCTCCTTCCCCCACTTGGCTGCTGGCCGCGAGTTCGGCTTGGCTTGAGCCCTCTCTTCCTCAGCCGCCACCTGTGCCTTGCAGCGGCCTTGTGGCCTGTGTCTTGTGTGTAGAGCCAGCAGCTTAATATAAATCATCATGCACTGGCTTTTATTGCTGCAGTTCTTTATATTTTCCCTTTAGACACCTCAGATTGACTTCAAGTCCCCACACACCCAACCGTCTGCCTCCCCACGTGGATTTAAACTCCATAGGCCCGCGTAGTCTCTGTCCACTCGGTTTGCTCTTATCTGAGTCGTTTTTAAATCTCCCTTGCAAGCACAGCTCTTAAGTGGCACGAACCAGAGCACACGGTTACCGAAAGCTGCAACCCCTCAGGGTGACTCTGTCACGTGGAGGCATAAGCGGCTTCCAGGTTGCTCTTCTCTACCCCTGGATTCTGGGTTTCTGGTTCCGTCTATGGAATTGATTTAATTACATTTACTTTGTTGAGAAACTCGCATTTTCCAGTTTTTAACATCTACTAAGGCAGCAGACACTGAAACAGGACCCCGTTTTCATCGCGATTCGGCAACAGCGCCACCTGCTGGATAATAGGTAATATGGCAGTTTTCGTTTCTAACGCAAATTTTACTGCTTTGTTTTCACTAATACAATGGATTAGTAAATTTATATTTATTAATACAATGGATTATGTCATACAAGGTTTATATGATTATGGGGATACCTTGATTTGCTTGTTACTAGGTTTCAGTTTTCTTTTCCATATTCTATCATTAAGGAAGAATATGGCACTCCTAAGAACGATAGAATCTTTATGAACTAATAATGAACAACTAATTGACAGGATTAAAATTACTGAAAATCAGAGGTTATCTGAACAAGTGGATACTGTGACAGACAAAATTGACTCCATATCCAAGGGTATTAGAAAGTTACCTGAAAGGGTTCAGGCTGTTGAATTTGATGTTCAGACATTATCACAAAGTTTTGATAAGGTAACAGACAGAATGTACCTCCAAGATGGGAATCTACATGATATACAAGAAAAGTTTAAGGAGGATATGTTATCTTTGAAGGAAAAAATTAAAGCTTTAGAATCACAGATGCAGAATGGGGACCAAAAAAATGATACCTCAGTGAAATCACTGGAAACATATACAGGTCAGGAGATTCAGGATTTAAGAGAGACAATGATAAAAAGATTTGAAAAGATTGGAGAAATTATTAGAGCTGGGGAACAGAGTAAGGAGGCATAAGGACAGGATACAATGCCTCCACCAGCTATTAGAACTGGCTTACCCAGGGTTCTAGCGACATACCTTATACTTAATTCTGACAAAGCATCAACTTCTAAAGGCTCAAAGGGAGTCAAAGAAGCTAGATGGACACCAATAGCAATGAATGATCTGAAAGAAATTAAGCAAGCTGTTGTTAATTTTGGCTTGAACTCTGCATATGTAGAGGAAATGATAAGGACTTGGGCTTTTAATGCTAGAGATACCCCCCATGATTTCCATCAGTTAGTGTCTGCAGTTTTAGATAATGGACCTTCCTTGATGTTTAGAATTTATTTCAGAGAAGAATCCAAACATATGGAACAGCAGGGAAGAGCAAAAGGTGTTGAGGTTTCCCAAGATCAAATTCTTGGTGCAGGAGAATATGCTGATCCACAGGTCCAAGCCCTTTATGACGATGAAGTACTGTGTCTATGTCACCAAGCAGCTTTAAATGCTTGGAATAGGATACAAGATCCAGCAAAAAGGGTTGAATCATATGCCAGAATTAGGCAGGGACAGAGAGAACTCTTTATTGACTTTTTGTAAAGATTAATTAAGGCTCTGGACATAGGGGTAACAGACCTAGAAGCTAGACGAATACTTCTTGAATCTCTAGCTTTTGAGAATGCAAACATAGAATGCAAAAAGATAATTGGGCCTTTAAAGTCTAGATCAGCACCTATGGATGAATGGATTCAGCATACGATGAATGTTGAGACGTTTAGCTATAATGATGAATCTTGGGTAGGAGAAGCAATTTTCAAAGCAATGAGGAGACATCAAACTGCCAGGTGTTTTAATTGTGGTAAATTAGGACATTTGCAAAGGGATTGCAGGCAAAGAATTTCTAGGAATAATATCTCTTCTGGGAATGACAAAAATAGGAGACCTCGGCCTTCAGGTATATGTAGGGGATGCGGTAAAGGCCGGCATTGGTCCAACGAATGCAGGTCAACAACAGACAGACGGGGCAATCCGATATCATCGGGAAACTCCTTGGGGGGCCTCTCACAGGCCCCCAAGCCAATAGTGGCCCAGTCATTCCCAGTCACAGTGGAGAACGTGCCTCACCAAGAAAATTAAAAGCACCAATTTCTTCTGTAAAAAGTAATACTGCTCTAAATGATGAATTACGTGTGGAGGATGAGTCAAAAATCCCAGTAGGACAGAGTAAACGTATATTTTGGCAGACTGCCATTAATGATCAAAGACCAAAGTTAAGAGTCTGTATAAATGGCACGTTTATTGAAGGCTTATTAGACACAGGTGCAGATGTAAGTAACATTACCCCAGAATCTTGGCATCCAAATTGGCCTCTTCAAGAGGTAGATGTTCAGTTCCTGGGAATTGGAACCCTATCTCGTGTAAAACAAAGCACAAGATGGGTTGAATGCATAGGGCCCAAAGGACAAATAGGAAGACTAAGGCCATATATACCCAATATTGCCATAAATTTATGGGGCCGTGACCTGCTACAGCAATGGAATACCCAGATTAACATTCCTGTATTTCCAGGAACTCATAATTCTGGGAAGGATATGATGAGGTATTATGGAAAAAGGTCACCAGCCATTCAGGCTGTACAAGAACATACAGCAAATACCAAACCTTTAGTAGTACCAACAGCCCTATCTTTAAAATGGCTAACTGAGAAGCCAATATGGATCAAACAGTGGCCTCTAGCTGAAGATAAATTACAGGCATTGGAACAGCTGGTGTAAGAGCAACTAGATGCTCACCATATTGAAGAATCAACCAGCCCTTGGAATTCTCCTGTGTTTGTTGTAAAAAAGAAATCTGGTAAATGGAGAATGGTGACAGATTTAAGGGCTGTCAACAGGTAATTCAACCTATGGGCCCACTACAATCTGGAATTCCTTTGCCTTCTCTGTTATCAAAAGGATGGCCTCTTATAGTTATTGATTTGAAAGATTGTTTTTTCACTATACCGTTACAAGAAAAGGATAGAGAAAAATTTGTCTTCACCGTGCCTACTTATAATAATTCTCAGCCTAATAGGAGATATCAATGGACTGTCCTCCCACAGGGTATGCTCATTAGTCCTACATTGTGCCAATATTTTGTAAGTAAGCCATTGGAAATAATTCGTAAACAATTCCCCAAGTCCATAATTTATCATTACATGGATGACATCTTGTTATCTGATTCAAATAAAGATACTTTAGAAAGGATGTTTGAAGAAGTAAAGAAAGTCTTGCCTAGGTGGGGATTACAAATTGCCCCTGAAAAGATTCAAAGAGGAAATTCTATTAATTACCTAGGTTACAGAATAGGGTTAGAGAAAATTAAAACGCAAAAGGCACAAATTAGGAGAGACTGGTTAAAGACTCTTAATGACTTCCAAAGATTGTTAGGAGACATTTCCAGTCTACGACCAGCTGTTGGGATAACACCTGATCTAATAGTTCATTTAAACAAAACTTTATATGGTGATAAAGATTTGAATAGTCCAAGAAAACTGACAGCTGAAGTAGAAAAAGAACTGATAATGATTGAGGAAAAATTACAGGAGGCACATGTGGATAGGGTGAACCCAAATCTTAGCTGCATCCTAGTCATATTGCCTTCCAGAATTTCTCCTACAGGGATTCTAATGCAGAGGGAAGATATTATTTTAGAGTGGACATTTATACCTAATAAACCAAGTAAAAAATTAAAAACTTATGTGGAAAAAGTCTCTGAATTAATTATAAAAGGTAAGCTGAGACTTCGTCAACTAGCAGGTATAGACCCAGCATAAATTATAGTGCCTTTTACTACTGAAGAAATAAAAAAGTTATGGGAAGACAATGAACCGTGGCAAAGAGCTTGTGCTAATTTTTTGGGAGAAATTAATAGCAACTATCCCAAAAGTGGTAGACTTAACCTCATAAAAAGAACTTCTTGGATTCTTCCTAGAATTGTACGTGATGCTCCAATAACTGGAGCCCGTATGTTCTATACTGATGCAAATAAATCAGGGAAAGCAGGTTACAAGTCAGATGAATTGAGTAAGGTGGAACAAAGCCCTTATAATGCTGTCCAGAAGGCAGAATTATATGACATTCTTATGGTGCTAAGGATTTTAAAGAACCTCTTAATATACTTACAGATTCACAATACGAAGAAAGAGTTATCTTGCATACTGAAACTACTGAATTTATACCAGATGACACAGAGTTGCCTTCATTGTTTATCCAGGTACAAGACATAATCAGGAACAGGCTTTGTCCGATGTACATAACACACATCCGGTCCCATACAGGTCTGCCTGGTCCTCTAGCCCAAGGCAATGCTGAGATTGATCAATTATTGATTGGAAGTGTGTTGCAGGCCTCAGAATTTCATAAGAAGCATCATGTCAATAGTAAAGGCCTAAAGAAAGAATTTTCCATTACTTGGCAACAAGCTAAGGACATTATAAAGAGATGTCCTACTTGTTCTTTCTATAATCAAACACCGTTGCCTGCAGGGAGTAACCCAAAGGGTACTAAGAGAAATGAAATCAGGCAGATGGATGAGTTCCACTTTATGGAATTTGGTAAATTAAAATATGTACACCACACCATGGACACGTATTCAGGTTTTCAATGGGCTACTGCCCTGAGCTCAGAAAAGGCTGATTCAGTAATCACATATTTATTGGAAGTTATGGCCATCATGGGTATACTTGCACAACTAAAGACAGATAATGGTCCAGCATATGTACCTAAGAAAATGAAACACATTTTCCATTATTATAATATAAAACACATTACAGGTATACCAAATAATCCTACAGGTCATGCAGTTATAGAAAGTTCAAATCGTACTATAAAGGATATGCTGAACAAACAGAAAGGGACCAAAAATACCCCCAGAAATAGATTACATAATGCTTTATTAACCTTGAATTTTCTTAACGCTAATGAGAAAGGAATGAGAGCAGCAGAAAGACATTGGATAATGGAAAAGTCTGCTGAACTAAATCAACCGATTTATTTCAAAGATGTGCTGACCTCTCAATGGAAGCCAGGAGATGTGCTACGTTGGGGAAGGGGTTTTTCTTTTGTTTCCACAGGAGAAGAAAAATTGTGGATACCATCAAAATTAATAAAGTTTGGATTTGAAGAGGAGAAACCTCTTGGAAAGGAGAAATGACAACTCATCCACAATGATGATAGTCATACAGGTGGTAAGAAAAACATATAGAATGGGGGCAGGGTTCTGTTCTTATCTCCACAGGAAAACACTCATCTTTGAAAAATTCAAGGGACCCTGGATGTTTGGATACTGACAGATGGAAAAATACCTGCCCAATAGGAAATATCAAGAAAACTGAATGGGTTATGTAAGTAAAATATATTAAACCCTATTTCTAAATTTATAAAGCTGGTTTTGAAGTTGGACTCTGGCTCAGTCCCTCTCCAATTCCAAGCCTGTTAGTAAGAGAAAAACCCAGAGTTTCAGGAGTATCTGTCTCATGTCAAGAGCCATGATATGGGACAGAAAGAAATATGAGTTTAGAAAACATCTTTGCTTTTCTTCATATCTAACATACTTTTCATTGAATATATCTATCATGCCTTTCATTGAATATATATATATATATATATATATATATATATATATATGATTAATGTTTAAGTTTTTCACAATGAACAATGAGTTTTTCCTGAAGTGACATTTGAAGTTTCCAGGAAGAAGATGGGGCCCCATAACAACAACTCCACCTCGTTGATATGAAGTCATGATACTGATAGCGCTACTACAAGACCTGCTTTGGGTACCAGCTGCACAAGACAGTTCCAACTTGGTTAGCTGAAATGGTGCACATCTTATACAACATTTTGGCCAGACCTGCACAAAATACTCAGAGACTATTTGCAATTTTAAAAGACATTGATCTTGAAATTTAACCATCATTTTACTTTCACAGGATACCCCAGAAAGAACGTCGCCCTCATGACAGCTGGAAGTAATTCTAGGGGATGACGTCCCTTCTCCCAGTAAAGTTTGCCCTTGGGTTTAGGGACATCATTTAGGGGTTGATTATAATTAGTATACGATTGAGGGTTGGGGGAGGAATTTTATAAGCTCAGGGATCATTTTGGAAAAAATAAAGAAGTATGATGGGATAATAGATTTATAATTGTGAGTTACTGTTTTTAGACAAATATATTGGTATTGATTCTTGTATATTGATACAAAGTTAAATTATATTGACTATTTTATGCATGCATGTTTGTACCTCTGTTTAAAATATTTTTTATGTATTGACATATACTGTATTGATATATATATATATATATTGTATATATTTACCATATTGCAGTGTACATTTCTACCTCTGATTAAGATAGTTATATATTGTTTGTGTATTGATATATATTTACCATACTGCAATGTATATTTGTACATTGTTTATATTGTCCTCATTTGTTTCACAGTCGTTTATTGTCTTAGTCTTTAAGTTAGATAGATATTGAAAATTATATAGATTAATAGTCATCTAAGTTTGTCATTCATAATTAAACTAATCAGGTTCTTTAGATATATAGAGATTATACTCAGTATAGATAGATAATCTTCAACTTCTTCAAAGAGCTGTAGAAAATGGCCTTTAATCTAACTCAGAGTTTTGTGGTAGTGAGACACAATTGCTCCTGACAACACCACTCTATTCCTGAGAGAACGTTGAGCACCAAAGACACTCCACCTGGAGCCTTTCTTTTTGGCAGAACTGGCCTTTGGGCAAAGAAATGCCCATTCCTCAACCACTGACAGAGATACAGAGTGTGAATCAATGGATAAAACAGGACTGTCATATCCTGCCAAGACAGGGTAAGATAGTTTTGAAAAGTTGCTTTCCTTTGAAAATGGTATGTCAGTTATGTTAGGCCTTAGCCAAAGTTGGTTGCTTCAACGCTGCTAACGTGACTTTGGGTGATTGTCCAGGTAGCTAGTTGTCTCTGTGATTTGTTGCATGTTTTGGAAGTTGTTTTACTGAACTTCCTAATTACCCAGGTAACATTATTTCCCTTCTCAGATCTTCGATGGGGTTGAAGACTATATAGATAGATGTAGTTACTTTTCTCTCATGACTTGGCCAAGTTATTTATTATACAAGACCTAAGCTAGTTAGAATAGGAAATGTGTACTTATTGTATATAATTTCGTAGTAGGTTTAGAACTCTCTTATTTAAACAAAAGGGGGGGGGGTTGCGGTAGGTCCTCCCACTCCTCCAGCCTATCGCCACTGAGATACCAGCCAATTGGGGCGTGATCTCTCTCCCTTTAAAAAAGTGGCCACTTCCCTCTCTGCTCTCTCTTAACTTCCTGCTCCACTGGAGACTACACTCCCTTCCTGGTTGAGCAGAGGGCTGTTGTCTGGTACGGTGATCTGTAAGTTTTTTCCCCTTTAAATAAATACCACCCTATTAATCATTATTCCAAACTGGTGTGGCATTGTTTGTGACTTACGTCTATATCTTGCCAACCCTAAAATGGCTCTTTTAATTAAGATATATTCTTCGCTGCTCCCATATCCATGCTTCCTCCCTCTCAACCATCCCATTCCACCAAACTCTTCTTAAACCTCGCCTTGTCCATTCTCTCTCCCCATCTCCCCTTCCTCCCACCCCACCCTTACCACCATGCTTCCAACTTTTACCCAGCGATCTTGTCTACTTCCAAATTCAAGGAGGATAAATATATGTTTTTCTTTGGGTTCACCTTCTAATTTAAATTTGTTTATGCCAGTCTCTGGTGGTGCATGCTTTTAATCCCAGCACTCGGGAGGCAGAGGCAGGTGGATCTCTATGAGTTCAATGCCAGCTTGGTTTAAAAAGCAAGTTCCAGGACAGGCTAGAAAGCTACAGAAAAACCCTGTCTCAAAAAACCAAATCAAAAAAGCAAAAGAGAAATTTGTTCATATATGCCATCAAATTAAAAGGGCTTGTAAAGAAAATGAAATAAGTACCTTCAAGGATGGAAAACAGTGTTCAATAAAAAGCCAGTGAATGAAATGATTGTGCAGCCACTTTGGAAATCAATCTGAATGTTTATTGAAAATCTAGAAATGGAACTATCATACAACCCATCTATATCACTAACCTAGATATCCAAACAACAAATGAATGAATACAAGAAAAGTGTGGTATATACACACAATAGAATATTGCTCAGTTGTAAAGAAAAACGAGGCCATGAAATTTTTAAGTAAATGGATGGAAGTGAGGCAACTCAGGCTCCAAAACGCAAATACCATATATTCTCTCTCATCTTCAGATCTAACTTCAAATCTATTGTTTCATATATTTAAGTTGGAGCACAAGTCAGCAAAGTAGAAAAGGGGCATTTAGAGGAAGAAAAGTTTAAGAAGCGAGGTCCAGGTTATTAAATGTAAACCGAAAGCAATGAGGTAGATTATGGGGAGAAGAGCACAGACATTCTTCAGCAGGGAAGGACATGGGAGTACAGGTGTGTGAAGGTTAAAGGGAGGGCAAACTCAAGAGGGTGCAAAAAGCCATATGAAATCTAATTAAAAACTAAAATTTGAGGGATATTAGAATATGTGTAAAATGAACACAGGAATTATGGATAATTAAAGGATTGTGCAGGCTAATTTTATGTCAGCTTGACACTAGAGTCATCTAAAAGTAGGGAATCAAAACTAAGAAAATGTCTCCTTAACATCTGCCTGCTGGCAAGACTGTAGGCATTCTTAGTGACTGATTGATGTGAAATGGCTCAGCCCATTATGGGTGGTATCATCTCTGGGCTCTATAAAAAAAGCAGGTTGAGTAAACCATTGGGATCAAGCCAGTAAGCAGCACCCCCTCCATGGCCTTAGCATCAGCTCCTGCCTCCAGGTTCCTTTCCTATTTGAGTGTCTGCCCTGACTTCTTTCTATGAACAACAGTGAAGTGGAATTGTCATCCAAACAAACCCTTTCTTCCCCAGTTGCTTTTCGTCAGTTTTTTATCACAGCAATAGTAACCCTAACTAAGACAAGGATTAAGAAGGAATGGGGGTGGTAATGGGAAGAGGAGGTCATAATGGATGAGTTACACAAAACTAAGGGTGTATGAAAAAGCCTTGTAAAAATCCACTTTACGATACAACTTTTACAAAAGAATTTGAAGATAATTTACCTTGCCTAAGTAGGCAAGCACACTCTGAAAAATGCATAACATATTGAATGAAATTGCAGCACAAGGCAAAACAACACAAGCTATTGATATGACTCTTGTTTTCAGACCATAACTATGTGATAAGATGCTATTGGCTGCAGGAGATATAGAAATTATTTCAAACTGAGCATGAAAGTTCCTCCCTGCAGGCTATCTTTCATAGTAACAGAGGTGCTATGCAGGCTGCTAGAAAGAAGCCACATCATTGGCCTTTGTCAGCACCGGTCCCTCCATGTTCTTATGCAATCAGGCCAAGCCAGATGTGGCAAGTGGTGCAATAGTGGTGCAACTGCTGTCTGATAATAGACTGCTTTCTACTTTTTAACTCATTTATTAATACTGTGTTTGCTTACCTCTGCCAAAGTAAGAGCCAACCACTTCACCTACATTCTCTGGGGAGGTATAAGAAAAAGAACATGCAGGGCAGATGACACATGGGAGAAAGAATTATGAGAGGTAGAAACAGAGCCTGCTGTTTCCCATGGCAACAAGGATGAGAAAAGCCACCACTAGGCAAAAGAGTGTTTATCTAGGACAAAACCCAGGTTTACATAGAGAAAGCAGCTTCAGAGAAAGGTTCCTGGCATAACCAATAATGAAGCTTCCAAAACAGTTCCAATCCAAGTCCCAGGATGAGTCCCTCTCAACTGTGGAAGGCCTAATCACAAAGAAGTTGATTGTTGGGTCAATATCCTTTGAAATACTTCTGATTTAAATCTGTGGCTGGGCACATGTGGGTTTAGAGGACAAGAGACTTTGATACTGCTGAAGCTCTCATATGTTAATATCTCTAGCCTGTTCGATACCATAGCAGACACTGGATGACTCAGTAATTGATGACAGGTGCTATTGGCCAAGGAAATAGGAAAGACATAGTTGGAACAGTTATACATTTTCTGGAGTGAGGGGTCAAGGATGTAGAGCTGCAGTCACTGATGAGAAGACACTTTCTGATTGGGTTCCAGACTGGCTCTACAGGAATATATATATATAAAAGGAAACAAAATTGTAAGGGTAAAGAAGGGTGATGGGATGTACTGAATATGATGAAAGCACATTAAATAAAATTAACAAAAAATTGAGTTGTCCAAGTGACTCCTATAACATTACAGACCATTATCCTAATTGCTGAAGACACCATGAAATTTGGACACAGAACACAGAGAACCTGAGCTGTATCTGACCTAATAACCTACTCCCTGAAGAATATCTTTCATGGTACAAGAAGGTACCATGCAAGCTATGTCAGGATGTAAGCAACCAATAGTTCTATCCAGCTATTAATCCTAAGAACCTCAACAAAAACAAGCATGACAGAATAACCCTAAATGTGCAGTAGTAGCACACATACCTGCATGGTCACCAATTGGTCTCTAACTGGACTTAAGACCTGCTCATCAAGGGAAACCATGCCTGGCAGTGGAAACCTAAGGAACTACTCAGTGCTAATAAAGTCATGAATCTTGGAGGAGAATCTATAGTCATCACTAAACCAGCACAATCCCTAACAACAGCCCAAACATTTATTTTTATACACACAGATAAGTATAATTCTTATCCTTCATCAAGAAAACATCTCTGTGGAGCTGACTAATACAGAAAACCACAATCAATCAAAATGCAGAGTTCTGGAACCCAGTCCCAATGAATAAATATACAATGGAGTCCCCACACATAAAGCTCAAAAATCATTTCAGAAAAGGGGTCAGAAACATTACAAAGCTAGACAATCAGACGGTTTGCTATGAGATGTGTCTTCTAGTAATGCTAAAAACTTTATTCATAAAATTTCACCAATATTGGATGCTTAGGTATGCACTGAATAAGGACAACAACAGGCATACTAACATAGACAGAGTAAAGTCCACAAGACTTCAATCCTACATAAACAACTATCAGCAACTAATGAATGGACAGTCTTATCCAGGGAAGAAGAAACCAACAGGTGACCAGGAGACAACCCTGGAAAAGCCACCATAGTACCCAAGAAAGCAGTGCTGTCCCTTTTCCGTAATTGTATCCAGGAAGAATGCAGAGCATGCAGGACATGGAGAGAAGATGGAAGAGAAGTCTTGATCCTGGAAGATTTCAGGACCTACCCCAGGCCTGAGCGAATGTCAGGGCCTCCTAACAAGGGAACTAGGAAACCTAGACCAAATTGCCCCAAAAGAATCCTTCTTGGATAACATCCCAGTGGTCCATGCTGAGGGCACTAGTACCTATCCCATCATGGGGAACCCCTAGCCTTCCCACCATGATGAACTCTGGTCACCCGTCTGCCTTACTGTGTTAGCCTTGATGGTAGACTGCCACACTGTCAAATCCTGGGGGCTGTGGAAGCTAGAGTGTTGCTTTCAGCAAATCTGGAAGGAGTGAAAACCAGCAAAGCTTCCTTGGAAGCCAGGTGAATGCAGGAGACTGAACTTTTTACTTAGGTCTCTGCTGTTTGTGACAGACACAGGGTCTCCTGACAATATTTATGTGACTGCACCTAGCACTGTATGTTGTGTTATTCTATAACACCTGTACATACACATATGTGTGTGCATGTACTTATTAGTGACTATCTTATAAATGAAAGTATTGTACACACAAAAAAAAGAAACCAACAGGTTATCACATAATACAGTTCCCCTCTGAAAAGACACAAGTAATCCTACATAGACTGAATAGGCTATATAGGAATATATATGAAAATTCATATACATAGCTGCATGTAACAAAAATTAATGAAAAAAAAAGAGGCCACAAATTTGAAATAGATCAAAAAGAGGTATATGGGAGGGTTTAGAGAGAAGATCAGTAAGAGGGAAGTGATGTAATTATGCTATACTGTCAAAAAGTAAAGAAAAGATAAATTATTAAAACTTGAAAAGCAAAGAGAAAAATAAAACTTAATTTTACAAATATAATATGTTCTAACAAAACTACTGAATGCATAAATTCATAAAATATAAAACAATGAATGCACAATGAACTTAGAAATATAATTGCTTATAATAAGCTTCTTGAAATTGTAAAGATCAAAACCCCAATAGAAACAGGTAAAACTGCATGAAGGCAGGATTCACTAAGGTGGTAAACATGAATAAAATAAACACTGAAGAGATCATCACATTCTGGGAAGGAAAGAAAGAGATGGGAGCCTGGGAGATTAGATAATCGGTGTCTAAGCACTTATTGTAGTATCTCTAACACAACAGTGTACTGGTTTATTTTTTTTTTTATTTTTTTTGCACATAAAGTTCATTTATTTCCTGTGATAAGTTTACATATTATGGTTTATTTTATTTTACATTTTATAAATAACCAGAAGAATAGTTCTCAGATATTCTTAACTAAATTTAATGTTAAGGAGATGGAATTATAAAATTCCTTGATTTGATTAGTATTGTATTATACTAATTATAGATTGTATTATATGTAGGAGCTATAATATTTTACATTAACCTAGAAATGTGCAATTATATGCTAAACAAAAAATATTTAAAAGTATTTGAAGATATGGAAAACGCAAGTATTCTGATTTGATCATTATACATTGTATACATACATTAAACTATAATACAATAACCCATAACTTAATGCAGCTAGAACATTTAAATATACACACAAATATGCAATTTTAGAAATTCAGCCTACATAATTATATGATCTTGTATAAAATAGCACTTAACTTCTTTAAGCCTCAAATGGATGATTTTTATAATATAAAAGAAAAGAAGTAACTGGTTTCTCTTTTCTGTCCTTGAGTGCATATGGACAATTGGTTGCAAAACAAACACAATGAATTAATGTATTTGAATGGAGGCTGTTTTGTTATTTATGGTAGCTTCTATATAGCATGACCTAGGGTATTCTCAGGTGTATTTATTGGTATGAAAAGTGAATCACAAGGCTCTTTCAGAATTACTAAATAACAATTTTGGCACTTGTATTTTATAAAAATCATTTATCTCCTTGCTGCATCTAGGTGATGCTAGCCAGGTCTCTAGTTTTATGTTGCTGTGGATGCTTTTGTCACTCGCAATTACATAAGACACAATTCAACTATTCTTTTTCTATTGGGAGCTTCAAGAATCTTAGAAAAGGTTTCAAATGATGTTGACCCTTCGTGTCCTTCATAAAAAATAAGCACTGGGATAGAAAGCACTTTTCTGCAAGGAGAAAGACAAATCCATGGAAGGAGGTTTAAAAGTTAAGGGAAGATAATTGTGTAAAAATATGACCAAAATATATAGAGATAAAACATCACAAACTATAATTTTTTGCTGAACCTTCTTGCAAATTTGCAAATCAATTTTTAATGGTACATAAGGAAAGCAATCACTAATCTCAAGTTCAGATCTGGGTTATACAGAATTAATGGACATAGAAAAATCAAAGCTTTGTTACCTGAGATTGCATTTCATAATATATTAGAAGAATGTAGTAAAAACAGGAAGCTGAGTGAATAAGCTGTCATAGGAGACAGTCTGTATTAAAAGAAATAGATGGATTGTAATATTACCAAAATTCTCTCCACAGCCTCAAGCATTCACTGAAGTGACAAACAGTATAATGGCCCCTGGGGATGTTTCCACATTAGAAGTCTGCTCAGCAACTACAGAAATAATAACTGCAACTATTGATTGAACTCACATTATATGGGACAGGTACTGATGAGAAGGACTTTATGTACTTCTTCCATACAATAATCTTCTGAAATTGGTGCTATTAATACTGTAAGGTTATAGATGAGGAAACTGAAAGCCCAATTACAAAGGAACAGAAGCAAAAGATGGAATTTCAGATCTTCTAGGCTCTAAAGCCCTGAAGGCTTAGCCAATCTGCTCTGCTATCTTCCTCAATAGGGCGCTTTCACCATACTCTATTACGGATTCTGAACTTTCGTTCCAATTTCTCTTGTCAATCTTTGCTTTAACAAACACATTCAATCTTTGGCATTCTTAAAAAATGGAAATAGCAGTGCTCTAGCAGATTTCCAGCAGGAGCTCTTATTCCCAGGAAGGAGGAAATGGCTAAAAAATTCATCACCAACACAACAGAGTGGCTAAAGCTTTGTTGATAAATAAGAATTCATTATCCACGCAAGTTTGCAACTATTTGCAATGGAATCTAATTTCGGAAATTATTTTCCGTTTCAGTTTTGTTCAGAGTGTGTAAAAATACCCTACCTGTGAAAGCTCAGTGATGTATCCTCCGCAGTTTTAAGAATGGTGGGAAGGAATTCTCTGTATAGAGAAGAGGATGTGTACATGTATAAAAGCTAGGAATAATAGTAATGAATTCAGAAACCGCAGAGTCTCTTCTATATTCCACAGTGGTCCTTAAACCTGGGTCATGTGGAGCATCTTTAAATGTCTTGACATTTATGCATTTGTATTTTGTATGGAGATGGGTCAGTGGGCATGTGCATATCAATCCATGTGTGGAGGTCAGAGGACAATTCATCAATTTTATCATCCCACCATGTGGGTCTGGGGATCCATCTCCATTTATCAAGGGTGCTAATAGGCACCTTCACTCACTGAGTCAATGCTCTGGCGCATCTTTCAAAAATCATTTTCATGGATTTTGTTTCAAATATTCTAATTCAAGATGTCAGAGATAGGGCTGTGGAATGTAAATCTGAATGATACTTAGCTGCCATCACCCAGATAAATCTCAGATTGACACAAGAAGAAAATGCTAGAATAATTTGCTGAAGTCAGGAAGCAACTGTCATAACAACAACCACGGGATATTTGGTTGATAGGGAAGAAAGTTAACACAAAATGATAAAATGATTCTTCAGAACGAGCTTTTTTTTTTTTGAAAAGAGAGCCTTGCTAGCACGCCTTGAAGGGAGGAATGGAGGCGTCAGTTCAAATAACCAGGAGAAGCTACATTAAGAGATATAGCATAGGTGATGCAAGCTACCTAGCACCAAAGCTCACTGAGTCAATCGTTATGTAAGTTCTTTTATACTTCTCACTTTGTTTACCTCAGTATGGCTCCACAGGCAACGATTCCAAGCAGAAACAACACTGATATCAAAGTTAAGCAATATCTATTATCTCTGGCTTTGGTTGAGCTGTCCATGAACACAACCACCAAAATGTTTTTAAGTAGAAAGCATAAAATACAATAGAAATTGGAGAAGACGGAAAAGCAAAATATGAAAGAGTGAGGGACATAGCTACTGTACACAATGTGATGGAGAACCTAGTGGGAAAGTGGGTGGGGAAGGGCGCTAGAGGAGGAGAAACAGAGATCCTACAGAGAAATCCCCCTAACAAAGACACCTGATATTCATCATTTTAGATTAATATTTTAACCTCTTTTATCTAAGAAGGAGCTGGATGCTGACTAGGATCATAGCTCTATCTTCAAGTTGAAAGAGGGATGGATTGGATTTGCTTTTTTATCTAACCTATGTGTATTATGAACCTGCAAAACAGATTTCAAGCACACACACACACATGCATGTGTGCACATTCACACAGACACAGATACATACATTGTGTGTGTGTGTGTGTGAGAGAGAGAGAGAGAGAGAGAGAGAGAGAGAGAGAGAGAGAGAGAGAGAGAGAGAGAGAGAGAAATTCTGGATTTATTTTCTGTGTTTCAAAAAATATGTCATTTAATGATGTGTAAGTATCTGGCTTTAAAAATGAAAGTCAAATTGGCTTCTCACCCCTGGAAGATGAGGAAGATAGATACAAAGATGTTGTGAATTAAAATAACAAGTAGACTAGAATACAACAATTTGTCTGTGCAATGATACATAAAGATGTTTTCTAAGATACATATTTAACAAATGGTGCTGTCGTAACTGGATATCAACATGTAGAAGAATGAAAATAGATCCAATCTATCACCATGCACAAAACTCAAGTCCAAATGGATCAAAGACCTCAACATAGAGCCAGCCACACTGAACCTCATAGAAGAGAAAGTGGGAAGTGCACTTGAACACATTGGCACAGGAGACCACTTCCTAGATATAACTCCAGCAGCACAGACACTGAGAGAAACAATTAATAAATGGGACCTTCTGAAACTGAAAAGCTTCTGAAAAGCAAAGGACATGGTCAACAAGACAAAAGGACAGCCTGCAGAATGGGATAAGATCTTCACCAACCCCACAACAGACAGAGGACTGATCTCCAAAATATACAAAGAAGTCAAGAAATTCATCATCAAAAGAACAAATATCCAATAAAAAGTGTGTGTGAGAAAGAGAGAAAGAAAGAGAGAATGAGAAAATGTGCTCTAATAACAAGGAGAGATCAGGTCCAAGGAATCTACAAATACTGCTCCCATTTGTTGTGAAGATTTCTGGTCTGAGTCCTCTGTTGTTATTTTTTACCATGTTGGAACTACAATTCTATAGGCTGCAGAAATATTATGTACTCAAAGAGGTGTAGTCCCTTTCTCTTATCTTGAACTCCAGGAAAGTTCCAAGAATAAGGCTGAAATCGTTGCCCAGTTGCTTTCCTATGACTATATGTCCTCCATGGGATGAGTATAGCTATGGTACTTCAAGGACATTCCTGAAAAAATAATCTGTCCTTGATACCCACCTCTTGCCCCACACTACCCTTTGCTCACTTAGAGGCAGGGCTTATCACAGATTGGGCATATGCTATAATTTGTCTGTAAGCCAAATGGAAACTGTTTACTCAAGAATGACTTCCAGACATTTGGCAGGAAGACATAAGAAGTAGAGCCAGTTTCTGACTATCTTTTTCCCTGAAGAATGATATCAGAATTATGTACTAAAATATGGAAAATTTCAGCCCTCCTTCTTAGATAATGCAACCAGGAAAGTGGAAAAATGAACTTGCAACAAAATAAAAACGATCACTACAGAAGGACAACACAACAGCTCACGTATATTGTTGTTGATAGGAAGCTTAAAGCCCATGATTTAATCAAAACAGAAGAGCAAAAACTGAGCTAGACAACCGAGAACAGTTTGACCAGGACACTTCCTTTGCTTCCACCTATAATCAAGATGTGAGTCTCTGTGGGGCACGGGTCAAGCTGTCCTTACATAGCTCTAATGTGGAGTAATAAAAACAGAAACTGAAACACAAAAACCCATTCCTAAAAGCCTGTTGCACATAACAGAGAATCAAAGACAGATTAAAAAAAAAACTGGTCAAATTACAAATAACAAAATAAGTGAATAAATGTATCTCAGCAACAGTTGGGAAAAGCTCTAGAAAGCCTGCACTAACTAATCAAATTGCTCATTCCAAGTTTTCCAAGCATTCTATATCTAAAGAAAATGAAAATGACAAAAATAAAAACGAATATGGGAGACTTTAGTAGGTTTATCTATGAGTCCCAACCAACCCACTTTTTTCCTTTAGTTACCAGTACTACAGAAGGATCATTGAGCTCAAAAGCACATGTCACTTTACATGCAAAATATTTGTAAACTGGAAACTGGCAAAATACTGTTGTTATAATGTCTCATCTACTCTTCCCATCAAGCACTGAAATATTGTGATAAGATGTATATCAATCAAGGAAACCTAACTGAGACTTTGGCAACTCTAAGTTAATAAGCAACCCTTTGTCATAAAAAATAATCATTCATAAATAATTTATTGTTATTAAAGTGCAAAGACAACTATTGATAACTTAAAAATATTTTAGATAATATGTGAAATAAAACCAAAACATTTGATATTTCAAAACAAAGTCACTGAATGCTCAAACATGAATGTAATGAGCAAGCATTATGAATATTTCAAGTCTCCCTGTGCATAATTGCTAAGAACTGAATACTCCACCCCGTGGGATTAGTCAGGGATGCTTGTAGGCAGAATTGCAAGTCTCTGGTACAGCAGAACTGACGAAAAGCAATTTCACAAAGAGTGAAGGGGAATGAAATCCAGGAGCGCTTGATGACTATAGAAAGCCAAATGTGAAATTAAAGGCAAAATTTAAGAATGGCCAGGTTGGCGTGACTAGAAGAACATGAATTTATAGTTGATAAGAGAATATTAAGTCAGTACAATTAGTCATTGTTAATTTTTTTCTGGTTCATCTGGATATGAAAGCAGATGCATCAAATCTACCACTTGTGAGGATAAGGAAGGAGAATCGTGAGTTTTGTTACAGAGAAAAACACTGTCTCAAAACAAAGAAACAAACAAAAACCAAACTATTACTCTAATTAAGCTTTATTGGTGTAGCTATAGCTACTATTTATTTCAGAGTCAAAGTCCCACACACAGCTTTTAGACTTTGGAGAAACCTGAGCTTTGCAGTATAACATTTGGTTTGAAAACTCAATGCATACATGGAAAACAAAGTGCTGCCACATAGCTGTGTTGCTGTGCTTGGTGGTTTACTATAGGTGAGTATAGATAGTATGAAACTCTCAGCTTTTCCACTTACCAGTTGCCTACTTTTATATAAAACAATCCATCTCCCTTCGCCATGGTTCTCCATCTATACATTACCCAATGTTGACATCAGAAATACCGTTAAACACAATACCAAATATCAATAAGATCCCAGCTTCTTTCTTTGTCTCCGTGACATGAATTGGTTGCTATTAAGCACAGATTACAGGATTCAGTGGTATAGTCAACCAACAATGATTGTGCCACAAAATTTGAACCATAAAAACAAGATTCATAGCATAGTACATGGAAAAGGGGAAGTGGTCAAAGCAGGAACTTTTAACTTGTCAAAGTACTGACAATCAAGGACCACTGTGTTCTCAACCCTAAATGAGATGCCTGTATTACCTACTCCCAAGCCTATGGGGGGATTACAGAAGAGTGGGTGGAAAGACTATAAGAACCAAAGGTTGGGTTGTTTTCTAAATACTCTTTGAGATTTGCCACAGGCGTCATGGTCATGAACACACAGCAGTTTTCACTAGCTGCACACACCCTAAATATTCATAGCAAATTAGGAGAAAGTGCTGCAGAAGAAGAAGGTGGCTGGCACGACTGGGATGGCTGTAAGAGAAAGTAATGGAAGGAAGAACAGTCACAAAACATGGGTGCAAGTAGGAAATGAAAAAAAAAAACCTTTTGTGTCAATCTCAGTAAAAAGTGTATTTCCTAAAATGGATTGAGCTTGCTAATAAGTAGCTTGAATGCCACCATAAAGAGGAAATTTCCTTTACTCCCCCTTAAAAATGTTGTACCAATTAACACAAAGAATTGGTGAAATTGATCTCCTCTACACTAAATAATTAAGGACAAGCTATTAGCCAACCTACTGCTAGTAAGGTGAGTAGACACGTGATGTGGGACCAAATAGACCTGGGCTAGAGCTTCAGTGATTGGCTTGAATAATGCCTATGGCTTTCAGAGTCTCCATAAGTAGAGCATGGGTGAGAGTGCCTGCTATTTAGCAACTGGCAAAGATAACTCATAAATGAAGTCTTCTTTATTATGATAAAAATGTGTGTGTGCTATATATGTGTTTTCAACTTTTCTTTGTTATTAATTTCCATTAATTGTACAAAACTTTTGAGATCACTGTGGCATTTTCATAAAAAGGACTTACTTAGACCATGCAGTATTCTTTCTGGTTTCCATGGTAACTGACTGACATTTTTAAAATCACACTCAATGATGGCCCTTTAATGAGAATTATTTTCCATAACTTGAAGGTATCAGACATAATTCAACCATCTTCATTTAGGGAGAATATAATATGTGATCATCTACTTTTATAAATTTTTATGAAAATTGATAATGGCATCACTGACAATATTCACATTTGGCAGAGGCAGTGTTCTGAGGATCTTCACTGATGCTATAGGTTTTTGCAACAAGACTGAATAAATATTGTTAGTTTCAACCATTTTAATTTATTTAGGCAGGCAATATTAAATAAGAATATCAGGAAATTTCTGTGGTTTGGATGTGGTTTGACCCCTACAGTATAACCATATCCACAGGTCATAGGAGCAGGAGGGGTTCCACCTTAATGAAGAGATTAATGCCATTCTTCCATGCAGAAGTTCTTTCTTGCGGAAAGAAAGTAGTTTATTATGAGAGTGGGCTGTCACTTTCTGACACCTTTCCATGCAACAGAATAGCCAGAAAAATGTTCTAATTGCTTAGCCTTCCAGAACTAGGAGCCCATTTTATATAAACAATCAGTTTTAGATATTCTGTTACAGCAACAGAAAGTAAACTAGGAAAATTTACATTTATGGTGTTTCCATCACATACTATGCAATTACCTCATTTAAATTACCTTATTTAAAAGGATTTCTTTGTATATGTGTGGATGAACCTATCTGTAGGCATGTGTGCATGTGCATACAGTGCCTACAGAGATCAGAAGAAGGGATGGTAGCCCCTGGAGAAAGAGTTGCAGGCAGTAGTCCAATGCCTGAAATGGGTGCTAAAACCTAAGTTTGGGTCTTTTGTAAGAGCAATACATATATATTCTTAAGCACTGAGCAATCTCACTTGTCCTAACATTATATCATTTTAGCAGTACACAAGTCTTAATGCATATGAATTCTTTTTGTCCCCATTTTAAGGAAGAAGAATTGAATTACCTTAGCTAAATCACTAAAATTCTAAATGGTTGAAACAAATCCCTTGCTTTTTTTTTATTACACATATCTGAGTAGGATTACTGAAGACCCCTAAAAGTGAGATAATCAGACTCAGGTTGTCAAAACAACCACAGTAACAGCTTCACTGTGTAGAGCAAGGTATTTTCTGTGCCATACTATACTATTCCTAGACTGGACTCCAAAAACTATAGGCCCATTTTTCAATTGCTAAGTCCTGTTAACTTTCATAAGTTACTTGAAGCATTGCTGCCTGTTGTTCCCTTCAGTCTATTTATTTGTCCTGAGGATTTGCTAATTCAATTATTTTATTCTTTCACTATTGATCCTCATATTGTGCTCTAAGTCTTTGCTAGTCCTGTTCCCCGAAGCACAATGATTTCCCATCAAGTTTTAATTCCAAAGTGCACTCAGCTAGATCAGCATCAGCTTCATGATAGTCATAGGCACAGATTTCCTTATTAGACTATACAATTAGATTTTTCCTGCTGGGGAAGCAGGTCCTTCTAAACTTTTGAAATGGCGGAATGATTTCAGCACCACCTCCAGGCATGAACCAAGCGTGAGCAAATGTAGACACATTCTAGAAAATGCTGTGTTCTACTCAATACTAATTCAGGAATTCCTGTGTTTCTTGGAAATCTTTATAATATATGCTCTTTAAAATGTATTTTTGAAAATCCATAAATCCAAAAGTGTTATGATTAATAAAAGGGATGGAATAAAATTGGGTCAGAGAACGGGATTTAAAGCACTTTAAGAAAAGACAGCTGATAAATTATATGTCACTTTCATGTTTCTTGTCTTAGCTGATATCTTACATAATGACAATTGTAAAACCCAGTCTCTCAGACTCAAAGTAGTTCCTATACCATTGAAGAAGCAAGACAATATCAATCAACATATTTGACAAGAGGCACCATATTAGGGATGGGCTTCTATAGCCTCAAAAGACAGCAGATTTCATTTAGCAGTATGATTAGAAGTCTGGGGTTAAGTAAAAGACAGCTGGTAAAAAAAAATATACAACCTTCTTTCAACAAAGCTTATACAACTAAATGGAACTTGGGGAATTACCAGAAATAAGACAGGGAAGTGGTCAGATTGGGATACCTGGGAGTAAATACTTCAGTTAACATTATTGTTTTAGTACAATACTTAACATTGTATTTCCTTATACCAGGCACCATATTTAGTACTCCATATGTATTATTTCATTTAAATCTTGAAACTAAAGTCTTTACAGGCAGGAATATAAAGCTCTGAAGATTGAGTGACTATACAGCATACATCATATATGTGGTATAATGAGGGCTGAAGTCTGAGTATCTTGAAGGTATTATGTGTACTGCAGTGGCTTTCAAATACTAATAAAGAAAAGAAAAGAAGTACAAAGAGAACAAAAGTTCTGGATTTCTTTTCTGTGTCGCAAAAAAATATGACATTTAATGATGTGTAAGTATCTGGCTTTAAAAATGAAAGTCAATTTGACTTCTCACTCCTGGAATAAGATGAGAAAAATAGATACAAAGATGTTGTGAATTAAAATAACAAGTGGATTAGAATACAACAATTTGTCTGTGCAATGATACATAAAGATGTTTTCTAAGGTACATATTTAACAAATGGTGCTGTCGTAACTGGCTATCAACATGTAGAAGAATGAAAATCGATCCATATCTATCACCATGCACAAAACTCAAGTCCAAATGGATCAAAGACCTCAACATAAAGCCAGCCACACTGAATCTCATAGAAGAGAAAGTGGGAAGTACACTTGAACACATTGGCACAGGAGACCACTTCCTAGATATAACTCCAGCAGCACAGACACTGAGAGAAACAGTTAAAAATGGGACCTTCTGAAACTGAAAAGCTTCTGTAAAGCAAGGGACATGGTGAACAAGACAAAAGGACAGCCTGCAGAATGGGATAAGATCTTCACCAACCCCACATCAGACAGAGGTCTGATCTCCAAAATATACAAAGAACCCAAGAAATTGGACACCAAAAGAACAAATAATCCTATAAAAAGTGGAATACAAACTTAAACAGAGAACTCTCAAAAGAGGAATATAAAATGGCTAAAAGACACTTAAGGAAATGTTCAACATCCTTAGTCATCAGAGAAATGCAAATCAAAACAACTCAGATTCCACCTGTAAAAATGGTCAAGAACAAAAACACTGATGACAGCTTATGCTGGAAAGATTGTGGGGTAAAGGGAACACTCCTGCATTTCTGGTGGGAGTGTAAACTGGTACAGCCCCTTGGTATACTAGTAAAGTGATTTCTCAGAAAATTAGGAAACAACGTTCCTCAAGACCCAGCAATACCCAAAGAATGCCCAATTGTGCCACAAAGACCTGTGCTCATCTATGTTCATAGCAGCATTGTTTGTCATAGCCAGAAATTGGAAACAACCTAAATGCCCCTCCATCGAACGATGGATAAGGAAAATGTGGTACATTTACACAGTGAAGTAAAAAAAAAAAATAACGACATCTTGAAATTTGCAGGCCAATGGATGGAGCTAGAAAATATCATATAGAATGAGGTAACCCAGACAGAAAGACAATTATCACATGTACTCACTCATAAGTTGTTTTTAAACAAAAAGCAAAGAGAACCAGCCTACAAATCACAATCCCTGAGAACCTAGACAACAATGAGGACCCTAAGAGAGACATATATGGATCTAATCTACATGGGATTTAGAAAAAGACAAGATCTCCTGAGTAAATTGGGGGCATGGGGACCATGGGAGCGGGTTGAAGGGGAGGGGAGAGGTTGGGAGGGGCATGGAGAAAAAATGTAGAGCTCAATAAAATAGAAAAAAAATTTTTTTCTAAGATAGTGAAAGTAAATTTACAATGAACACCATTAGCATGGTGTCCTAATTTCCTCAATACAGGATAACAAAAGCATAAAGTAAAATGGATAAGAGAGTATAAGAAAAGAATTAAGCCCTCTTTAGTTTTCTAATAATGAATGAGAATCAGAATGAATTTATAATGAGCCTCTAATCTAGAAAAATGCAAAATGCATTAACCATGGCTTTGGGACTAAAACAAGCCTAATGCCATCAAAATGGGTAGTGTACATGGAAATAGAGGCATAATTGGTATGACCTGCATGGCTAGATCCTGGAAACCTGAGTGGGGTAAAGAAGCAATGAAGAAAGTACAGAAAGACACACGGTTAGAAAAGATGAGATTGGGTGGGCTATCCTCTTTGTTGGAGACATAAGAACAACTCAGAAACTCAGTGTGCTTATTTGTTACACTGCACAAGGAGGAAGGTTTATTGTTCAGTACTCAGTGAGGAGAAAAAGAGAAATGTTAGCTAATCTTCATAGGACGTGTTAGGAAATCTGAATAGTGTGCAGTCTTGGGCTATAAACATAGGAGTGGAGGAAGCTGTGGTCCATGCTTTCTGATCCACACTGTAAACCTCTACACAAGGAGCAGAAAAAAAGACATTGCCACTTTCCTGAGTTTCATCAGGGGAAGGCTTATCCATTCCTATGGGTCTGAGGCACTGGGTTCTTTTACATGCAGTGCTCACGTCAACTACACATTCGTTTGGGACTTCTTCTGGTCACACCTTATTAAAATGATTCTGATTTAGTAGATCCAGGATGGGGTTTGAGATTCTCTAATGCAAGAACACTTCCAGAGGATGCCATTGGTGCTGTTTTTGAGGAGAGAAAACAGCTCTACCTTGGCCAATATGGCAGCCACAATATGTGATTACTGAGCACTTGGAATCTGACTAGTACCAAATGATATTTTCTTAAGGGTAAAACAAAGGATTTCAAAGACTTACTACAAAAAAAAAAAACAAGAATGTAAAATATTATTTTGGATACTGTATAATAGTTTACTTCAACAATACTATTAGACTTTATCATTTAAAAAATATTAGTGATATAGTAGGTTAAAGAGACTAGTAATATTAAACCCTTTTCATTTTAATAATAGTGTGGCTAATAGAAAATGCTAGGTTCCATATATGACTAGTCAATACCTGCTGTGAACATCTTTTCTAAATAAACAACATCTCTGCCATAGTCCCATTCCCTCAGGGTACTACCTGCTCTTGTTTCCAAAAGTAATTTAGCAGCTTAGTTATGAGCCCAAGTGTTAAAATAACAGAGCTACTTGGATTTCTATTGGCTTTTAATTGTATATATCAATCCTATGCCATTAAAAAGTTCCAGTTCTTTTTTATCAGCCAACAATTACCTTTACATCATAGCCTGTGGTGATTCCACTCAAAACTCTGATCCTAAGAGCAAATCATACTGCTCAAGCAATTAACCTCTCTGACAGATGAATTAAAAGACAGAGGTGAAAAGTCCACGAGAGCTAGCATCCCAGGATGCCAGGTGAAAGACACTGTCTTCTATATGTGACAGGGAAGCCATACCCACAAAATCTCAACAACACGGTAACCTAAACAAGACAACATCAATTAAAATATCAATGTGGATAAAAGAAATAATAGCACAAAACCCCACCAGTAGATGAAGAGCTACAGACAATGGCTACTGAAAGAGGGAAATTCATCTTTCCCCAGTGGTGAGCCTCCTGATAGGCTATCGAATGTCAAACATGTATGCATGGGAGCAGCACTAAGTGGAGTCGTGTGTGTGTGTGTGTGTGTGTGTTCATAACCATAATTTAATAACAAGAGGTTCTGATTGAGAGAGAGTTGGGAAAGGAAGTGTGTAGAAGTTGTTAGAGGAGGGAGGAGATAGTGGGTGAAAATGGTGTAAATGCATACCCATGTATGAAATTTCAAAAAATAAAAATATTCACTATAAAGGGCAAAGAAACATGTACTGTGAGTTCCAGGTTATGGTAGTTATGTTTAGTAAATAAAAGTATCAGATGCCCACCTCAAATTGAAATGTAGATAAATTATGAATGTTCTTATACCAGAAGATGTCCTGTTTATTTAAGTTGTTTTTATTTTGTGTGTGTGTGTGGGGGGGGGTGTCCATATGTCATTGAACATAGTACTTTTCAGTGAGTTCTACCATGACAAATGTGCTGTCTATATCTGTTTTCCTGATTTGTAAAGAATTGGAATGATTGATTAATGCACTGGGGCATAACTATAATTATCAATAGCTTCCAGGCAAGAGGAACTCTTGTTTTCTGTCATGCTCATATTTAAATTGCAAACAATTCCTGTGAAAATCCAATCTTTCTATTGCACTGTTTTTCAGGGATTTGGTGGTATTATCAGGTCATGGTTCAGAAATTAGGCTTTTGCTCTTATCTCTGAACTGGTGCTTTTTGTCACTCAGTGCAATTGTTACCCTCAAAGCTAATGAAAAAGGAAAATCTATTTAATTAATATTGAAACTATTGAACAAAAGTTTGCTGTAAAATTACTGGCTTCTGAATGAGAAACATTGGCTGGTGGAGTGAAGGACAAGATAATCTCACACAATCCAGTGATCTGAGATCCCAGACTCCTTCACACTGCACCCAAACTATCATTTGAGATACCACACTACCCAGACTAATAGTGCCTGATAATGTCACAATTTTGGCACATGTGGAAACTTCGTAAAAATTCAAGAGTTTTCTATTTGTTACGTCATGCTTTAGTATGAACCGGCAGGCACTAAGCACCGTCATTTGGAGGAGGGTAAACAATAAAGTCAGTCCTGAATACTAATGAGGACTGGATGGGCCACATTCTGGTGGGTCTCTGCTAAATTATGCCGTGACACTTCCTTTTCTTCATTCCTTCTCTCATTGTTGCTACAAAAAGCATATAGCTGCTTAAAAATTCAGCATACCAAACATGAAATTGTCTCATTTAATTCCGTTGGATGAAAATCCTTATGATTTGCTTTCATAAGATTTTAGGTTGCCAGATTCCAGAGAGGAGTTGAGAATATGTATTCACGCCTCATTACCCTAAACCAATTAAAAGTGTAGAAATATAAAAACAAAGAAATGTCCAGCATTTAAAACAACAGGGATAGTGAGATGGCTCAATGGTTAAAGGTATTAGCTGTGCAAGCCTAATGACTTTAGATAAATCCCCAGTAGCATACGACAGGGGAAGATCTGCTACATGAATACACAGACACGGAAGAACAAACACACACGCACACGCACACACAAATTAAATAAACTTAAAGAGCAGGGTCACCAGTAAGTGTGGGACTAATGCATGGAACTAAACCAAAAGACATTTTGAGAGGGTACATGTCTGAGAGAGTTAGTTTCACTCTGAAACTGAAATAGAAAACATTCCTTCTACTTCAGACACACTTAAAAGTTTCAGGTTTTAGCTCCAAAAGGAAAAATTAGGTTTCTTTTACAATGGAGTCTCACTGAGTATATAATCCACAGTTAAGGCCAAGCCCCAAGGCTAGCAGTAGATGCCCAACACAAAATAAACTCAGTGAAATATTGGAGATTTTTTAACCATTCACGTCTTTTGCTTGTATATTATGGTTTACTATTTTGTGTTCTTATGGGATTTCTATGTGTGTGTGTGTGTGTGTGTGCATCTCTGTGTCTGTATGTGTTTTTGTGCATTTACTTTGGCTCTTTTTTTTCTGCTTGTTATTTTCTGTTATTCTGTTTGTTTTTCTTTTATTATTATTTTGGGGGACCTTTTTGTATTCTAATGAGAGAGGGGAAGAAAGGGTGTGGATTTGAGTCATTGCAGAAGTGGGAAGTACCTGGAACCGGTTGGGGGAGAGTAAAAATAATCAAATTATATTGTACTTTAAAAAAATCTATTTTCCATTTAAAAAATGTTTTGGCAAGTAAAATGGTGCAAAAGTGGTAATTAAAGTGTATTAAACCAAAGGTTTCAGGTTTTAATTTTTACTTTTTCATACTTTATATGACTATATAATAGATTTATGAATATCTTAATATATACATATGTAAATATATATGAATATATGTATTTATGTAAAGTTTGTGTGAACAGCAGAATCATTTTAGTAATCAGGTGCCTTCACAAAATTAGCTATTAAAAACAACTTTTTCCAGAAAGCGACTTCATATGCAATGCAGTAATTTCATATTTTTGCATTATTATTATTATTTATTTGAAACAATTTTTAAATTCATATGTTTCGATAATATGCCTCTCTGTCAAGTCCCTCCAAATATTCTCCCCCTCCTTTCCCACCTAACATTAAGTTATTTCTCAAAGAAACAAATATATCAACAAAACCCCTCAAAACCAAGAAAACAAAATGAAATCACATCCAAAAAAAAAAAAATGTAACAAGCTGGGGGAAGCAAGTCAGGAGAGGAAGAGTATCCACCAGAAATGAGGTGGGGAGAGATGAAGATTCACAGGTCATCTATCTGCTCCCATTTTAGTAGTATTCCCAGCAGTGACAAATGCAGTTGGGGGCTGGAAGAGAACAGTGAGTAGGGTTAGGGAGGTAAGGTGCAGAACTGTGGGTTTCACTGGAGATCGGGTGAGTGGAGGGAGACTGGCAGACTTTCTGTTGCAGAGCTGGGGATGGGATTTGGAGGAGCAGGAGAGGTGAGGATCTACAGTTAGCCTACCTGCTTCCCTGGCTTTAGTGGCCCCTGTGTTTGCAGGGAGTACCTGACAGAGGCGGAGAGTAGGGTAAAGCAGCAAGTAGTGAAAGGGAGTTTAGGAGGGTAAGATCTGTGCTGTCCACTGGAGGTGGGAAAGGGGAAAAGGGAGGCCTCAGCCATGGGAGTGCAGCTTTGGGAGTGAGACTAGGGGATTGGATTTGGATGGGAGGAGGGAGACAGGAAGATCTAATGTTAGCCTACCTGCTTCCTTGACCAGAGTTGTCTGTGGGGTCCCAGGTGGTGCTCATTTGGGTTAGGGTTGTGATGAAGCAGTAATATTATATTTTATTAATCCATAAAACTGCATATTTATAGCAAATATACAGTATATTAAATATGTATATATTATGAAATAATTATATTAAACACTGATATATTCATCACTTCCTGTGCTTCCTTTTTTGCTATTAGAACATTTATTACCTACTTCCCTAAGTTTCAAGCACACAGTAACTGTTAACTATAATCTCATTTCTGTCCATTGTATCTGCATAAGCTGTGTAACTTTTGACCAATATCTCTCTACTCATCCAGTTCCTAATATCTGGCTTCCATAAAGCTCCTGTTTTCTTCCATGTGCACCATACATTAGTGAGACCATGATTTCATTTTGTATGTTTAAATATTTATGTCTTACATTTTAGTTCTTAATCCATTAACAGTTCAGTTTTGTAGATGGTAGAATGAAAGTCGAATGTGAAAACCTAATTTTCCTAACCTTGCTCATTAGCATGACTGTCCTCTCCTCACTGTGAATTTCGGTCACCTTTATATAGAATTATTTGAGGTTTATGCAAAGTTACACTATTCATATTTCTACTTTGTGGCATTATGGCACTTGTGTGCTTCATATGTCTATTTCCTTCTTTCTCAAGATTACTTGGCCTTTCAGGATGCTTTAAGATTCCATGTGTATTCAGGATTATTTTCTACAATTATGAATAATATCAATAGAGCTTCCAAACTGAAAATTTTATTGTGTGCAGTTGATAAATTTTACTCATATACAACTCCAACTCCTTCAGCAACTGCTCTCAGATCCCCCCATATTTCTCTCCCAATTTCATGTACTTTTAATTGTCCATGGACTACTACTGCCCATATATGCATAGAAATAGAAAATTTAAGAGATCATATTGAATATGTAAATCAATTATTACGGATATTTTAGTAATATACACTTTTCTAATCCCTTAACACAGTGTGGCTTAAAGGCTGTTTTTTCCCTCTTTTGCTCACTGATAACTAAACACAAATGAATTAAATTTTTTCAGAGTGGCTGAATGTGCTTTTAAAAAACTCAATTATATACTTCTTATAAGTGGCTCTTTTAGTAATTACTGATATTTATGGACTTATTAAAATTTATTATTGTCATTTTGTTTGTGTCATTGTTTTAAAGATTTTATTATTCTTATTATTCTTGTTTCTTTCCTACCTTTGACATTAGGTGCTTTTTCTCTAGTGGTATGATTTGACCTACATTTGTGAATTAAAAGGTTTAATCTCTTAACTGTTATCCCTGTAAAAACCAAAATCAAGAAACAAATTGTATATTTCCAACATAAAATGGCAAAGAATATACATTACCATTCCAAAACACAGGGAAGGGAGCATAGTGATAAAACCCTGAACAAGACTGAAAATCAGCTGGGCAGACGCCACACTCGACATCTCCATGTCTGATGTCAAAATACTCTCCACATCTCCAACTCCATTTAGCTTTGATGACTTCTTTCTCTTGGTCTGCTTCCACTACCTGTTAGCAGCTCTTCTTGGCATATATCCTCCAACTTTGGCATCTTTAACATTTTGGGTTCTTTAAAACAATCCAACCTTCAACTTCATAGCAGCACACAAAGACAATGTCGGATACCCCTGACACATGTCTGGCCTCAGTGGCTTTATTCCATAATTCCTTTCTTTGATCCTTAACTATAAAGCCAGAACCATGTGGTCAAAGCTGCCAAGTTCTGTTGCTTTCTGTATCTTGAACATGGGGCCTTCATTCAATTACATCTTCACCAGCTTTCTGTGGTTCACTGCCTAAGCTTGCTCCTTAGTCTGGCCTCAGACTCAGAGATCCCCATCTTCTGCCTTCCCAGTGCTGGGATTAAAAATGTATCCAACACATTGGACTCTAGCCTTTTCTTTTATTTATTTATTTATTTATTTATTTAGTTAGTTAGTTAGTTAGTTAGTTAGTTAGTTAGTTATTGAAGATTTCTGCCTCCTCCCCGCCACCGCCTCCCATTTCCCTCCCCTTCCCCCAATCAACTCCCCCTCCCTCATCATCCTGAAGAGCAGTCAGGGTTCCCCGACCTTTGGGAAGTCCAAGGACCTCCCACCTCCTTCCAGGTATAGTAAGGTGAGCATCCAAACAGCCTAGGCTCCCACAAAGCCAGTATGTGCAGTAGGATCAAAACCCAGTGCCATTGTTCTTGAGTTCTCAGTAGTCCTCATTGTCCGCTATGTTCAGCAAGTCTGGTTTTATCCCATGCTTTTTTCAGTCCCAGTCCAGCTGGCCTTGGTGAGTTCCTGATAGAATATCCCCTTTGTCTCAGTGTGTGGGTGCACACCTCGCAGTTGAAAACTTCACTAAGTGGGATCTTGCTCTGAGGTCACCACTCCCTTTATTCTATTTCATAAACCATTTCTCTCCTTGAACACAGGATTTAGCTTCATTCCACTTCCTGGAACTCTTTTTCTCCTCAAAATTTATATTTTTTTAATTTATCCTGCTCAACTTGCTTCCTTTCAAAAAGGTACTGAGCCATGTTGCTAACATAGATAAAGATAATGGGCTAATGTATGTTATAAGAGCTAATATGAAGCCTGAGCTAATGGGCCATTCAGTTTATAACTTATGGAGACCTCTGTGTGGTTTTCTTTGGGACTTGCCGGCTATGGGAACTGGGCAAGACAGAAACCCCAACAAGCAGCCCCTTCTGTTACAATTATAGATAAAAAGAAAAATTATCCCAAAACCCACATACATTCATACCCAAGCAACTTGTTATAGTTTAACCATGTGGACAAGCAAGTTATTCTTCTCAGTCATATCTTCTCCTGGCAGGCTGCACTTTGCAGTTACAAAGAAAGGGACAATTACTTTATTACTTATCCTGAAAGCCAATAGTATAAGTAATCTTAAAGGAATCACAAATCTAAACTTTTATGCATGAAAAACAATTAGTCATTAATCTAAGGATTTTATGTTATTTGTGGCTATTGTGAAGGCTGATACTTCTCTAATTTCTTTCTCAGCCCATTTATAATCCATATAAAGGAGAGCTACTGATTTTTTTTAGTTAATATTGTATTCTGCTATATTACAGAAGGAGTTTATGGGTTGTAGAAGTTCCTTGGTAGAATTTTGGGGGTTACTTATGTAAACTATTATATCATCAGCAAATAGTGAAAATTTTACTTTTTTCTGATTTGTATCCCCTTGATCTCCTTTTGTTGTTCTTTTGTTCTAGCAGAACCTCAAGTACTATATTGAATATATAAGGAAAGAGTGGACAACCTTGTTTTGTTCCTTATTTCAGTGACTTTCGCTTTGAGTTTCTTTCCCTTTAGTTTGATGTTGGTTATTGGCATGTTTTATACTGTCTTTATTATGTTTAGGTATGTTTCTTGTATCCCTACTCTTTCCAAGCCCTTTATCATTAAAAAGTGTTGTATTTTGTTATCAGAGAAATGCAAATCAAAACAACTCTGAGATTACATCTTATACCTGTAGGAATGGCCAAGATCAAAACCATTGATGAAAACTTATGCTGGAGAGGATGTAAGGTAAAGGGAACACTCCAACATTGCTGGTGGGAGTGAAAATTGGTAAGCCCCTTTGAATGTAAGTGTGGTGAGTTCTCAGAAAATAGGAAAACAACCTTCCTCAAGACCCAGTAATACCACTTTTGGGCATAAACACAAAGGATGCTCAATCATACCACAAGGACCTGTGCTCAACTATGTTTATAGCAGCATTAATTGTCATAGCCAGAACCTGAAAACAACCTAAATGTCCCTCAACCAAAGAATGGATAAAGAAAATGTGGTATATTAACATAATAGAGCATTACACAGTGGGAAAAATAATGACATCTTGAAATTTGTAGACAAACTGACAGGTCTGGAAAACATCATATTGAATGAGGTAACCCAGATCCAGAAAGACAAATATCATATGTAATCATTCATGGGTTTCTTTTAGACATAAAGCAAAGAAAAACAGCCTATAATTCACAACCTCAGAGAACCTACACATCAAAGAGGACCCTAAAAGAAACATTCATGGATCTATTCTACATGGGAAGTAGAAAAAGGCAAGATCTCCTGAGTAAATTGGGAGTATGGAGATCATGGGAGAAGGTAGAAGGGGAAGGGGGGAGTAGAGAAAAATATTTAGCACAATAAAAACAAAAAATAATTAGTCAGCTAGCTGTATTTTAAGTCTTTGAAGTACATCCACTCATCAATAGTTTTTTTTATATCAGGAGATTGAGGACAGAAATGGGTACAAAATTAATCATCACCTTTGATTTGATCACCTGATGTGGGGAGTCCTTCTGTATATGTGTTGTTTTTATTGGTTAATAAATAAAGATAGCTGTTTGGCCTGTGATAGGGCAGAGTAGAGCTAGGTCAGAAAACTTAAATGAATGCTAGAAGAAAGAAGACAGAATCAGTAAGATGCCACGTAGCTGCTGCCATAGGAGACAGATGTCAGAACCTTGCCAGTAGGCAACAACCTCATGATAATACACAGATTAACAGAGATAGGTTGATTTAAGATGTAATAGCTAGCTAGAAATATGCTTAAGCTATTGGCTAAATAGCATTGCAATTAATACGATTTCTGTGTGATTATTTCGGGAGTCTGGGCAGCTGGAAACAAATGAACATCCTCCGACTACAAATTGGTGCCCATCGTGGTGCTGGCTACATCCACATAAAACCTGAGAAAGCTTGGAAAGGCATTCATGAAACAAAAGAACAGAGTTAAGCACAGGTTTAAAAAAATTGCATGGTTTCTTTAAAAACTGGTTCACTAGCACAAATGACTCTGACTCTTTTGGGTGGTCTGGCTATGGAGCATTTAAATGCGGTTTGAAGTAATAAGGGCGGCGGGGCTGCATTCCCAGGACCCCGGCCACCTGCTCGGCTAGTTTATGCCCCAAAATAATTACACAGACACTGTATTCTTTTAAGCACTGCTTGGCCCTTTAGCTCTAGCACTTACAGGCTAATTCTCACATCCCGATCAACCCATCTCTAATAATCTGTGAGAACCGGTCTTACAGGGAAGATTCTAGCCTAAGTCCATCCTGGGTCGGAGCTTCATCCCGGGAGCAGGGCATGGTGTCTCTCTCAGGTGTCTGCTCCCGAGAGGAGAGCTCTCGAGTCTGACCTCACTTCCTCTTCCTCCCAGCATTTTGTTCTATTTACTCCACCCACAGGGCCAAGTAGTTTCTTTATTGCTTAACCAATGAAATCAACAGATTGATATATGACACTCCCACATCACTTAGGCAGCTTAGGCAGGCAGATTACAAACTTCAAACCAGCCTAGCCAACATAGAAAGAGACTTGAAAAAGAGGGAGAAGGAAGGAGGAAAGAGGGTGGGAAAGGACAAAAAGGTAGAGATAGGAAGAGGGGGGAAGGCGAAATGAAAATAAGAGCATACAGGGGACACTATGCACTCTAATGGTCGTGACTTTTTCCACTATATTTTACATAAATTAGAAGAACAGTTTGGCAGTATATATTAATTTGAAGCAATCCAATTGATTTGAAACACGCCAGAACCTAATAAGGTAACACTCACACCTGACTGTGGAGAAACTTAAACAGATCCACTAGAAAAAGGAGAGATGCATTTTGCACTCCACTCACACCTTTACCAGACTGGTGACAGGTATTCATTTAACAAAACAAAGCCAATGCCATTAAAATGAATTAACTAGAGCTATTTATGAACAGGAATAAAATTCAAGAACATAATTTTGATTTACAAGTTCAATGCATGACACTTATACTAACAGAATTTACAAAATAATAAACTCAATATTTGGATATATATATATATATATGGATGGGTTTTACACATATATGTGATCTATAAAATAATAGGCTCTAAGAATACACAGCAAACTCATGATACAAATAGTATTGTTCTTAGTGAAATATGATAGGGTCACTCTTTTAAGAACAGTAATGTTACCTATATGGTATCTTCAAAAACGTGGAAAATATCTAAAACAGAAAGAATAAATATTTTTGTATCTTTTAAGTGGCTGTTGTACGGGTATCTTATGCATCGTTTTATGTAGTTGTCAGTATTTTTAACTTCTGTAAATCAAAAAGTGGAATGAATGATGATGAGAGCATGTTGAAATAAGGCTGAAACAGGTGGGGAAAGCCCCCAGGCTAGAATATGTTTATGAGTATGCTTCAGAAAAGTAGAAACCAACCTAGCAATGGGGGTTCTAGGGAGACTCTTGCCTCTGTGCATACTGTGAGAACTATCAGTATTTGCTCTCAGGGAAGAACAGAAGGAAATGTTTACAGAAACCTGAAGTTGAAACCCTACAGGGGGTTCTACAACTTTAGCATGCATCAAAGTTATCTGAAGTGGTTGTAAAAAACACTCTGAGGCTTGCTTGAAAACCTGTGAGAAATATATATTTTTATAAGGCAAGTTCTTGCTATACCCCAGGCTGCCTTGTACCTATGTAAACCAGGAAAGCTTTGAACTCATGACAATTCTCTTGTTTCAACAAGCCAGAGTTATAAAGTGAGTGTACCAGCACAACTACCAAATTCTGCTGCAAATGATTTACCATTTGGAACAGCATTAATAACAATTATGATTAGTGAAACTAGTTCAAAATACCAATATTAGAAAATAAAAGAAAAACAATAATGTCATCAACATTTAAGATCTTTTTGGTCTCCATGGGTACCAGGCACATGTGCACAGATATACATGCTGGCCAAAACCCCATACACATACAATAAAAAATAAAATTAAGAAAAAATGAATCCAAGTACTTTGAATTGATACCCTGACTACAAGGAGGCAGAGAACAGTTTTCTCAATTGAGGACTGATCAGAGATAAGTTCTTTCCATGAGGTCAAAGAAAGATTTGCCTGAAGATCATCTTGATAAAGTGTGATAAATGATATTTTACCTGTGCAATAGTCCCCTAAATTGTATCTCCAGTCCAATCATTAGCAAAACAGGAAGCAAAGCACAGCACAGCACAGCAAAAGAATATTCTATAGTACCTCACAAATACTTCGTTAAATTGTTAGTGTCCATAGAAAAACAATGTGTTATAGCAAATTAACTGTATAGTAGTGTTGTACAATGAGAAAAGGATAAAAAATACCCACAGTTTAACAAAATTATGATATTGGCTCATTAATTTTAGTAAATGTGTTGAACTGATATGAGATACTAAAAACAGGCAAGGCTTGAAGTGAGCATTATCAGTTTCTTTTTACTTTTTTCATCTTTTGGGTAAATTTCAGTTATTCTAAAATTAACAGTTCATCAGAAAATAAGAGTTTCGAGTTTAATTCTCAGTTTTCTCACTATTTTTAGGGGCTAATTGCAAGGTTTTGTGGAGAATGAACAATTTCTAAACATGAGCTTATTTTGTTTAGAAATTTGCTCCCTAATGTTTCAATTAAAGAACAGCAGTTGCTTCCCCAAGCTGGATTGTTCAGAACCCACAGAGCCTAAAATAGATACAAGGAGTTGTGTATGTTATGATGGTGGAGTCTAAAAGCAGCATGGATGCTGCCTGAAAGGCAATGTAAAATACTCTTTTATGTATTGTAGAAAATGGTAGACAAAAGTTTTTCACTTGGAGTCCACTCTTCAATTAATACTGAATTACAAATAATCTTGATATTTCAGTATGCATTCACTGGGTCTCAGCATCCTACATGATGTACTAAAAGTTGAAAATATGCTTCAGGTAGAAAGATGTTGGGCAGAGATGACTCTGGACACACAAAAAAATCAGTAATCAAACTTAATTTGCCTTCTCAAAATAGGAGTCATACAGAGGAAAAGATAGAAATTCTATTCAATTTCGCAGATGAATTCTTAAGATTTTATGCATTCCTTTCTTGGCAAATATGATGACTTATTAAGGGAAGTGTATAAGTGTTCAGAATAATTTGACCAGAGGAGCCTTTAACTTCAATTTCATTCCATGTAGATTGCCTAGATACCCGGTAATAGCCCAGAATTGGACAAGAAAGACACCAAGGGATGAACTTCCTTCATAGACTTCTGCAAGCCTTTCATGAGGACTTCTCTGTGAGAACCTTCATTCATGATTACAGTAACAATGGTTGGAAAAGAGACAGTAAAGAGAATTGAAGGAAGAAATGAAAATGAAGAGATCCCTTGAAGTTGCTCGAAGCTGAGGCCCAATTTAGCTGTTCTTAATTTAGACTGTATCTGCTGGAAGTTTGGCTCCTACTTAAATTAAAGTTCACCAGGAATACATTAAGCTTTCTAGCAAACAAAGTTGTTTTCCTTACGTCGTGTTTGTGATGGGGATTTTTTTCAGAGAAAGTAGAAAATATAAAATGAAAACTTTCTGGAAATTCAACCTTGTAGTGTTCCTGGAAAAATGAAGTCTAGGACTAAGAAACTGAAGTCCTCACCTCTGCATTCCAGCACCTTTGGTATAGGAAGGTACTCTGCACACTATAAAAAGAGATATATAAACACCAAGCCAGCAACAAATCCTTTATCTACAATGGTGTACCACCTAAAAGATATGATATGACAATGGTGGCTCAGGCTTGCGGGAGTATCCAACTGATAACTGGTTTTGATAAGGCCCACTCCATGAGATGGAACCTGACACTGCTTCGGTGGCTAAGAAGCTGAGACCAGATACCCTAGGGACCTGGGGTAAAAACAAATAGTACTGTTCTACTAAGCAGTCATTCTCAACCTGTGGGTTGTGACCCCTTTGGCAAACCTCTATCTCCAAAAAAAATATTTATATTATATTTCATAACAAATTATGTAGCAAAATACAGTTATGAAGTAGCAACAAAAATAATTTAATGGTTGCGGATCACCACAACATGAATTGTATTAAAGGGTCATACCATCAGGAAGGTTGAGAACCACTGTGTTAAGGGAACATACCAATAAAATGACTTCTAATGACATGTACCTATACTCACAGATCAGTGCCTAGTTTAACCATGAGAGTAGAAATTTAGAGAACCTCACAAGACATTATGCAAAGAATTAGTGACATTGGAATACTCAGTCCTATTGCAATGTCTTCACCAAATCCCCCCACTCAGAGCTCAGCAAACATCTTCGAAAAGGAGATAAAAAGTGTAAGAGCCATAGGAGGATGAGGGCATCAAGAAAACAAGGACCTCTTGTCACTGGAATGCTCTTTGGGTCACCAACAAGCTCCCAAATAAAGACCGAGAGACTTATTAAAACAGTTACACATAATTAAACAAATGCAACACACCTTTACATAGTTAAATAAATGAAACACATCTTTGCACAGTTATTTTCTGCAACACCCTCTAAATCGACATGAGAAAGCTCATATGAACTCACAGACACTGAAGCACCAAGCACAGGCTCTGCATGGGACTGTGCCAGGTCCTCTGTGTTTATGGTCTGGCCTTCAGTTTAGCATTCTTATAGAATACCTGAATGTGTGAACATGTGGGTCTCCGACTCCTGTGTATTTCCTTGGGCTCTTTTCTTTCTGTTGGTATGTCTTGTCCAACTTTGATGTGGCAGATTTTTTATGTTATTACATTTTATTTTGTTTTATTGTTGAATGAATGAGTGAATGAAAACCAAGTCCACTAATTTAACTAAAGGTGAACGATAGATATCTCAGTTTTTTCCAATAGAGTGACACTGGGTATATCAACCACTCCAGGGCAGGTCTCATGTTCAGGAGTAGTTCATTAACAAATAATGGGCTCTCCACACTCAAAACAATGAAACTGAAGTCCATATTTTTTAAGATTTGTATTTTTGTATATACATGTATGTGCATGTGAGCATACACATAAATCATGCCTGTACAGGCAAGGGTAGTGCTCTCAGAGACCAGAAGAGGTCACACATCTGCTGGAGTTTGAGTTACAGGCAATTATGAACCACATGATGTGAGATCTTGGAACTGTACTCAAGTGTGGGAAGGAGCAATAAGGATTTTAGATACATCTCTTCCCAAAGAATACTTTTTTTTGTAAGACCATCAAACTAAATGGTAGAATTGATTCTCATGGCTTATTTAATGATATTTAATTTCAAAAATATGTAAAAAATTGAGATGTTTTATTTTTTTCCACTTTTAAATATTCAGTATATATGTTTGCAAATTCTTATTTGTTTCAAGAAGGTGAAGGTAGGAGCAGGGGAAAAGGAAGGTCCTAATTTAGTCCATTCTTACTAAGTAATTATAAGATACATTAAGGATTCATGAGCTTAATTATGAAAAGTCCATTAATGCACTTATTGCTATGAATTAAAGAGTGTTTTTAAATATTTTGAGAATGGTTACTATGAAAGGAGCTTATTTTTCAACTTGTACTTGTTCTCAGTTAGGAACCTTACCAGAGTATCTGTGTGAACTACAACAGGTGCCCACTAAACACATGTTGGAAGTGGAGGACACTGTGGAAGAATGTTGATGTCAATATAAAATGCATGAACCTAAAACTTTTATTTCATCTTTCTTTAACTACCAAATGTTTGGTTCAGTAATAAAAGGACCATAAATTTGTTGGGTATAAGCTGACACTTGCTGCCAAGCATGATAACTCGAGTTTGTACCATGGAACCCAGATTGTGAAAAGAAAAGAACAAATCCTACAATTTCTCCTTTGACCTCCACAAATATACTATCATCTGCCCTGCCCTACCTCTATAAAGTCAAAACTTGTACTAGTCTAAATATTTTTAGATTTATTTCATTTTATGAATAGGAATATTTGGCCGCTTGCGTAGCAGTGTACCACGTGTTCACATGGTATTCATGGAGGCCAAATGAAAGCAACTAATTTCCTGTATCTGTAGTTGATGGCTGTGGACCCCTATGTGGGTGCTGGAATCAAACCTGGGTCCTCTAGAAGAGTAGCCGGTGTTCTTAAACACTGAGCAATTTCCTCAGGCCCTACTTAAACCTCTTCATGGAAGATTTTTCTCCACACTATTTCTTTATTAAATAATATTATGGATATGTATAATTGTTGATTTTAATTCAGTTATGTATAGATTATTTTGCCATGGCCACATTGTTTCTTTGTCTACAAATACTTGCTCTATATGTGAAAGCTAAATCATCTATCAACAATATACTTGTTTGTGGTTTGTACTGAAAACGGTAGTTTCAAACGAGTTAATCCATACTTCTTCACGGATTACACTATCAACTACAATATAGTTCTTCAACAGAGTCCCACTCGCCTTTAGCCTTACAGTCTCTATGGCCATCTGTCTTAGTTAGGGTTTCTATTGCTGTAGAGAGACACCATGACCAGGGCAACGCTTATAAAAGAAAGCATTTAATTGAGGAGGCATCTTATGGTTCAGAGTTTCAGTCCATTATCATCATGGCAAGGAGCATGGCAGCATACAGGCTGACACCATGCTCGAGAAGTAGCTGAGAGCATTATATCTTATAAGCAACAGGAAGCTAACTGTATATTACCCTGAGCAAGGCTTGAGCATATATGAGACCTCAAAACCCACCTTTACAGTGACACACCTCCTCCAACAAGGCCAGACGTACTCCAACAAAGTCACACTTCACAACAGTGCCACTCTCTTTTGGGATCATTTTCTTTCAAACCACTAAGGCATCTCATATAAGTACTATACAGTAAGATTGCACTCTCAAAGTCTACATTACATTGTAAGCCTTAGAGAGTTTTGATGAAAACACAGTGCCACAGATTCACAATATAGTGGCAGAGAATAGTTGTAGTACCCTAACATATCAAATACATATCCTTGACCCAGGCTACTTTTCTCCTCAAGACCCTAGAAACAACCGGGCTGCTCTACTTATTGTTTCTTCCATTTTTATTTTTCCAGAATATTCTATAAATGAAATTACACAGTATGTAGTCTGGATTCTCTAAATTAGTAACGTGGACTAAAGTTCCATCTATTTGTCTAGAGCCTGACAAGGATTTTATTCTTCCCACTGTAAACCAAGACTGCCTATTTATTCCTGGCTACCCAGACCTGAATAATCATATAAAAAACTATATTAATTAATTACAACACTGTTTGGCTGATGACTCAGACATATTTCTAGCTAGCTCTTACATCTTAAATTACCCCATTTCTATTACTCTGCATATTGTCACAAGGCTGTGGTTTAGCAGGTAAGGTTCTGGCTCTGTCTCCTTGGCAGCTACATGGCATCTTCCCTGACTCCTCTGCTCTCTCTCTCTCTCTCTCTCTCTCTCTCTCTCTCTCTCTCTCTCCAGACATACATATATATATATATATATTTCAGAGTTCCCACCTGGCTTTACTCTGCAGGTAGATCATAGAGGAGAATCTACCCCTGACATTTTCCTAAACCAATAATATTTCTAATGACATTTTAAATACTTCCACTTACAGGTGCATGTAGCTCTCAACACTCATCAAAGAGGATTCTTTCTCAAAAAATGGAGACTATAACAAAGATCCATAACTGATCAAAATGAAGATAATGATTGTGGGGTATCCAGATCAATTAGTAAATTTACAATGGGATGCCTGAACAAACCACGGTCTCATGGGAATATTAAGGACGACTCTAAGTGACAGAAACCCAGGACATATGCTACTAGATAGTATCTTCTAGACATAGCAAGAATGCTATACCCAAAAATATCTCTTGCCTAAACAAGACCCAAATAATGGCAACGCTATTGTGAACTAGTGTGTGCATGTAATGATATAGGGGTGGGGGACGATGACACCCTTGTCTTCATGGACAAGCCCACTGATAGGTTATAAAAATCTCAGGTGTTTAAAACTTCATTCATGACTCTTTTTCTTTTAAATCAAAGGGCCATTCCCATTGAATAATATATATTATTGTGGTTATTTTCCCTTTTCTTCTTCTTTGGATTTTCTTTATTTTACCTTTTCTAATTTCTCAAGGAGGAGCTTAGAATACATACATTATTCCCTCATCCACTGTTGTCATGCCGTTGCACAACATCAAGGAAAAAGAGTAAAAGTTCCCAATAGAAAAGTGCTATGCGACTGGCTTTCTGCTTAACAGTATAAGAAAACAAAAGACCAGCTAAGATGCTCAATAAGAGAATTATGTACTGTTAACATAACAGCAACTTGACTATTGCCTGTTTTTAACTGAAGATAAATCTATTTATTTCATAGTAACCATCATATCTATAAAATATATAGATAAAGAATAGTACACTTTTTGCATATGGCTGGCATTGCTGTATCTACCATTAAAATGTTTGTAAAACTGATAATATACTAAATTTTGCTCTGAATATTCTTCAACAAACTTAATTAAACAGTGTTTTATATTGTAACATTGTAATTTATATGTCAAAATTAGGTTTATGAATACATTTTCTTTCCTTCTGCCCTGCATCTGCTCCTAGAACTCAATTTAATAATTGTGGCCAATTAAAGACCATTTTTCTATTTGTTTCTTAAAAGTCCCTAATAAGTGTTGGTATAAAAGGATGGGAGGGATAATTGCTCTAATAGTTGATTTCCAGGAAACTAAAAGCTGCAAGACTCATTATTAGGTAATTTCCTCCAAATAATGTGGTTATGACTGACAGTATATAGAAAGTTATAAACTATCTATGCAAGGGATGGGAAATATCAGGGAACATTGCTAGCTGAAATCCTTGTAACAGAAAGCTGTTTACATTATTTAAAAATTAGGACATCTTTTAAGAGATAAATGAATAGGGATGGTACATGACACCCCAATACAGATATCCAGTTCAGAGACATCACTGCAAGAATGGGAAGAGCATAAGAAATACAGAATTCATACCCTCAACCAAAGGAACTTGACTGTGCTATTAGGTGATGAGTGGAGTATTGGCTCTGGGCCATATTTAAGGAGAAAGTGGATTTGCAGCCCTGACAATAGTGAAGATGAGAAAGAGTATATATGAAAATAAATGACAGATGAAATCAGAGTGGTAAAAAAAGCCAGAGCATGGGAAGCATCAGAAGCTAACAAAGGAAATTTTAAAACCTCGATGACATACACAGAAAAAAGACCATGGGCAAGGGAAGTAGCTACAGAATCATTTTGGTACATGTCAGGTATTCATATAAGTTGACATTTATTGAATAAAAATTGCTTAATATGCACAATGGCATCTGGTCTTGAATGTAATTTTGTAACAAAGGATTTAACACTGACATAATAATTACACATACTCATAGGTTACAGGGTAAGATTTTAAGGCATGTATGTACACAAAGTGCAATGACAAAATAAGACTGATCAACATAACTTCCATGGCAAATATTTATCTTTTCATTGTGGTGAAATCACTCAAAATTCTCTTTACTAGCACTTCTAAAATACATTTTAAAAACCTATCAACTATCATCACCCTAGTATGCTATATAACAGATAAAGTAATGTACTTTTCTAAGTCTATGTTAGTAGGCAATAACACAATATTCTTTGTCTCCCTTACCTACTCATTAAGGATTCTGGTGTCAATTATTCTGTTTATTTCTGTGCGAGAACATTGTTATAGTCCATGGACAGAGCATCCCATATTATTGTCTATATTTTACAAATCCTCAAGCAGTTAAAGCAATCAAAACAGATTTCATTTAAAACCTATTGTAATATAGAACAAGAGACCTAAGTATGGAAGCTGGGCTCAATTCTGAACACAGCAAGACAGGTGAAGATTTTGGGGAAAGCATCAGAATGGCGGCCAAACTTACTAAAAGGAAATAAATCTTAGAATGGTTCGTACTAGGTTAAGTTCAAAGAAGACAGCTCTGAATGATCTGACTGACATCCAGACACAGGAAAGGATAAATCTGATCAGGTACATAGTAGAGACTCCATAGACATAAAGGACAAGAATATTCTACCCTAAAATAATTATGGTACAATGACCAGACTATTCTATCCTAAAACATATTTCCCTTTGCTGCAACAATTAGTTTGATCTGAAACTTTAAACATGGTTGAAACTCTAAAATCAAACGTAGGACCTAGCCCTTAGTAAAAGAAATGAAAATCTCTGTAGTAATACTGCAGTCAAAAGGTCTATGCAGCACTTTTCAACAGGATGAGGAAGCCGAGTCCAAATCACTGTAGATTCTTACCAAAGGAGAAGGCACTTTGCATGACACAATTTATCCTGCTTTCCTGGCTTTCTTCATTACTACCCTCCACAAGACCTTTCTTCATTTGAATTAAAGATTGTGATCCAGGCATTTCTTCGAGGTCAGGCAGTATCCCACATATGTAAGAAATACACATGGGAATATATTATTATTTGTCTCTTGCTAAACTATCATTTGTTACAACTGGCAGTATGTTGTAGGAGCTGCAGTGGGTTGCATTCCCGCCCAGCTCCGCATGGCTAGCTTTACCCAAAATAATTACATGGAAACTGTATTCTTTTAAACATTTCCTGGCCCATTAGTTATAGCCTCTTATTATCTAGCTCTTACATATTGATCTAACCCATTTTTAACATCCGTATTGCCACTTGAGTGTGGCTTACCGGGATGAGTCTAACAGGCATCCATCTCGGAGAAGAGAGTCATGGTGATTGCCTGACTTGGCTTCTTTCTCCCAGCATTCAGTTCTGTCTATTCCGCCTACCTAATTTTCTGTCCTATTAAAGGGCCAAGGCAGTCTCTTTATTTAACCAATGAAATTAACACAAAACAGAAGACTCTCCCCCATCAGCAGTATCAATTAAGAATTATGAAAGACAAAGAGAAATAAAATGTTTTTCTTGCCCTTAAATAACTTCATAGGATTTCTGCTAGAATTATTGTAGGCAAGATAAAGACATGGCTTAAGGAAAAGGCCTATAATAAAATGGATCTTTTCTAGTATCTACCTCTAAATACAATCTTTCTATGTAGTCATCATTCATCAGAACCTTACTATGTAGACCAGGCTGGCCTTAAATTCTGCCTGAAGGTATGCAGCACCATGCCCAGCTTGCCCTGCTGAAGGAAAACCATAAAGCAATAACTAAATCCCAGCTCTATTTCTTAGATAAATTTACTTCTGATTCCCAGATTAAGAAGTTTCTGTCAGTGTGAGCAGAAAACATACTTGAAGGGCCTAATGAATGCCTTGGTTCCTAATCTTCACTCCACAAAAATCGCGTGCCATAATTTTACAAAACTCAAATTCCAAGACATAATGCCCAGAAACATTAAACCATTATGTCCAGTATCTATAGGTGTCATTGCAACAGAAAGCAAAGCTTGGGTGTGGTGAACTAATGAGGAAATTAAAGACAAGAGGAATCACATACCTACATTGTTAGTTTTAAATTACTACACAAACTAATGCATTTCCCCCTATGTTTTCTTCTCAACTGAGTGTAAGAAGAACTCATTCCCCCTCCCATAGACCCATTATAATTCTATCAGAGAGAAAGAGGCAGGGGAGAAAGAGATTAGAATCTAGGATACCCATTTGCCTTTCTGCCTCTCATTTATTTTGCTTAATATACTGATGTCTAGTTGCCTCCATTTTATTGTACTTTTCATGATTCAATTGTTATTGATGGCAGAATCGAATTTCATTGTGTATATACACACATGTTTTTGAAGGACATGTAGGTTGGTTCCATTTCAGAGTTGTGACTAGAGAAACACTTGTTTGGATAAAGAAACAAGGAAGAGAAAGTACTTTGAATACATGCCCAGTAATTGTATAGTAGAGTTATATGGTTACTCTATTTTTGACTGCATGAGAACATTCATACTAAATGTCATTATGCCTGCTTCTAATTACACTCCAACCACTAATGAATAAGGGTGCTCCTTTCTCCACAAAGCCTCCTATATTTGCTATTATTCATATCAAGAACATTCCCCATATCTTAATGAGAGCAGCTCTCATTGTATCTGGGCTCTTTCCCTCTTGCAGGAGGGAAGAAAGACAAAGCCTTTCAGAGACATGGCTTTCAGGCCCATGAGAAAATATTCCTAAGTTTTGATGTTGGAGAGAATTTGTTTTTTTTTTAATTTGGCCAAAGGTCTTTTTTTCCTCATCTCCTGTGTTAGCTTATTAGGTATCTTTGACCTGCCTCTAGTCTTTTTTTATTTTTATTTTTTATATTTATATTTATTTATTTATTAAGGATTTCTGCCTCGTTCCCCGCAACCGCTTCCCATTTCCCTCCCCCTCCCCCGATCAAGTCCCCTCCCTCATCTGCTGGAAGAGCAATCAGGGTTCCCTGACCTGTGGGAAGCCCCTTTTTTTTAACGAGAAAGAAAGAAAGATAATAAGGAAAGGCCCATTTTATTACAGTAAGCAAAATTAAGTCTCTTGTTCTGAATTTATATCTAACCTCAGGAGAAATCATGATGAAAAAGAACTTTCTTTTGTTTCCCTATGAGAAGAGGTTAAAAAAAAAACTGCAAGCAAAGAGCAAAACCCCTGCAGAATAGGAGGTTGCATATGCAAAAGACAAGAACCATTAAAGGGGGGGGGGCTTTCTAGAGAGTGAGAGAAGTTTTGACATCAAGGAAAGTTTTCCAATGTTTAACTCTGAGGGCAGGCTTTGAAGTCTCCAAAGCCAATGCCACTCCATGCATCAAATGTAGAAATTACAAATGTTAGTGGGGAAAGCATTAACTATACAGAATCAGGCTAAAGATTAGTTGTCTTGTATCAAACCTCAGTCCTGCAAAAGAAAAGCCCTTCAAGCAAATTGAAAATGCTACTGCAGTGAAGAAGTCAAGAAATTGGTCTTTAAAAGAACAAATAAGTCAATAAAAAATAGGGTACAGAAATAAACAGAGAACTCTGAACAGAGGAATACAAAATGGCTGAAAGACACTTAAGGAAATGTTCAACATCCTTAGTCATCAGAGAAAAATACGCAAATCAAAACAACTCTGAGATTCCATCTTACACCAGTAAGAATGGCCAAGATCAAAAACACTGATGACAGAAGAAGAGTTTTAAACTCCTACACTAAGGCTACCCACCCAGAGCGGTGAGTGCCTGCCTACTGGGCAGGCCTCAAGGTCCCCTGCAAGGGAGCCTGGGCACTCTCAGCTTGTGCTCCAGGGTCTCCTGTGCTCTCCTGAACCCCGCCCTGCCTGCCATGTTCTTCCTTTTGTCCACAGATCATTGGGCTACCAGGCAGCCCTGTTTAGGTGCTGAGGAGTTCCATATGGACTGGTGAGTGTGTGCTATCCAGGGGCGGATTGTTCCGGAAGAGAGCACAAACCCCCCTCCCCCAGCACCTTATGCAGTGCTGTTTCCTTACACATGACCACCCCCCCAAGCCTGCATTTTTTGCAAGTTAAACCAGGACCAGGTGAACGATCTAAATAGACCTGTTAGTCAGGAAGAATTAGAAGCTGTCATCAAAAACCTCCCTACCAAAAAAAGCCCAGGACCAGATGGTTTCAATGCAGAATTCTACCAGAACTTCCAAGAAGACCTAATACCTATACACCTTAATGTATTTCACAATATAGAAACAGAAGAGTCATTGCCAAATTCCTTTTATGAAGCTACAGTCACTCTGATACCAAAACCACACAAAAACTCAACCAAGAAAGAGAATTACAGGCCAATCTCACTCATGAACATGGACGCAAAAGTCCTCAACAAAATACTGGCAAACCGTATCCAAGAACACATTAGAAAAATTATCCATTATAATCAAGTAGGCTTCATCCCAGAGATGCAGGGCTTGTTCAACATATGAAAATCTATCAATGTAATCCATCATATAAATAAACTGAAAGAAAAAAAAACATATGATCATTTCATTAGATGCTGAAAAAGCTTTTGACCAAATTCAATATCCATTTATGATAAAGGTCTTAGAGAGATTAGGGATACAAGGGTCATACCTAAATATAATAAAAGCTATTTACAGCAAGCCGACAGCTAACATCAAACTAAACGGAGAGAAACTCAAAGCCATCCCACTAAACTCAGGAACACGACAAGGCTGTCCACTCTCGCCATACCTCTTCAATATAGTGCTTGAAGTTTTAGCAATAGCAATAAGACAATATAAGGGGATCAAGGGGATTCGAATTGGAAAGGAAGAAGTTAAACTTTCATTATTTGCAGATATGATAGTGTACATAAGCGACCCCAAAAACTCTACCAAAGAACTCTTACAGCTGATAAACACCTTTAGTAATGTGGCCGGATACAAGATCAACTCTAAAAAATCAGTCGCCCTCCTATACACAAAGGATAAGGAAGCAGAGAGGGAAATCAGAGAAGCATCACCTTTCACGATAGCCACAAATAGCATTAAATATCTTGGGGTAACTCTAACCAAGGAAGTGAAAGATCTATTTGACAATAACTTTAAGGCATTGAAGAAAGAAATTGAAGAGGATACCAGAAAATGGAAGGATCTCCCTTGCTCTTGGATTGGGAGGATCAACATAGTAAAAATGGCAATTCTACCAAAGCCAATTTATCGATTCAATGCAATCCCCATCAAGGTCCCATCAAAATTCTTCACAGATCTTGAGAGGACAATAATCAACTTTATATGGAAAAACAAAAACCCAAGATAGCCAAAACAATCTTAGACAATAAAGGAACTTCTGGAGGCATTACAATCCCTGACTTCAAACTCTATTACAGAGCTACGGTAATGAAAACAGTGTGGTACTGGCATAAAAACAGAGAAGTCGACCAATGGAATCGAGTAGAAGACCCAGCTTTTAACCCACAAACCTATGAACACCTGATTTTCAATAAAGGAGCTAAAAGTATAAAATGGAAGAAAGAAAGCATCATCAACAAATGGTCCTGGCAAAACTGGATGTCAACCTGTAGAAGAATGAAAATAGACCCATATCTATCACCATGCACAAAACTCAAGTCCAAATGGATCAAAGACCTCAATATCAATCTGAACACACTGAACCTGATAGAAGAGAAAGTGGGAAGTACCTACAACATATGGGCACAGGCGATCGCTTCCTAGGTATAACCCCAGCAGCACAGCCATTAAGGGCAACATTGAATAAATGGGACTTATTGAAACTGAGAAGCTTCTGTAAAGCAAAGGACACTGTCATTAATAGAAAAAGGCAACCCACTGACTGAGAGAAGTTCTTCACCAACCCCGCAACACACAAAGGTCTGATCGCCAAAATATATAGAGAACTCAAGAAACTAGACGTTAAAATGCTAATTAACCCAATTAAAAAATGGGGCACTGAACTGAACAGAGAATTCTCAAAAGAAGAAGTTCAAATGGCCAAAAGACAATGTCATGCTCAACTTAATTAGCGATCAGGGAAATGCAAATCAAAACAACTTTGAGATATCATCTTACACCTGTCAGAATGGCTAAAATCAAACACACAAATGATAGCCTTTGCTGGAGAGGTTGTGGAGGAAGGGGTACCCTCATCCATTGCTGGTGGGAATGCAATCTTGTGCAACCACTTTGGAAAGCAGTGTGGCGGTTTCTCAGGAAATTCGGGATCAACCTACCCCTGGACCCAGCCATACCACTCTTGGGAATATACCCGAGATGCCCGATCATATGACAAGGGCATTTGTTCAACTATGTTCATAGCAGCATTATTTGTAATAGCCAGAACCTGGAAACAACCTAGATGTCCTTCAATGGAAGAATGGATGAAGAAAGTGTGGAATATATACACATTAGATTACTACTCAGCGGTAAAAAACAATGACTTCTCGAATTTTTCATGCAAATGGATGGAAATAGAAAACACTATCCTGAGTGAGATAACCCAGACCCAAAAAGATGAACATGGGATGTACTCACTCATAATTGGTTTCTAGCCATAAATAAAGGTCACGGAGTCTATAATTGTTGATCCTAAAGAAGCTAAATAAGAAGGTGAACCCAAAGGAAAACAAATAGCAATCCTCCTGGTTATGAGAAGTAGACAAGATTGCCGGGCAAAAAATTGGGATTTGGGGTGGGGTGGGAGGGGGGTAAGGGGAGATGGAGAGAGAAAAGTGAGAAGGGGAGGATGTAGGGAACTTGGGGAAACAGGATGATTGGGATAAAGGAAGGTTGGATAAGGGATCAGGGAAGCACATATCCTAATTTAGGGAGCCATCTTAGGTTTGGCAAAAGACTTGGTCCTAGAGGGGCTCCCAGGTGCCCAGGGCAATGTCCCCAGTTAGTTCCTGGGGCAGCTGAGGATAGGGAACCTGAAATGACCCTATCCTATAGCCATACTGATGAATATCTTGCATATCACCATAGAACCTTCATCTGGCAATGGATGGAGATAGAGACAGAGACCCACACTGGAGCATCGGACTGAGCTCCCAATGTCTCAATGAGGAGCAGAAGGAAGGAGAACATGAGCAAAGAAATCAGGACCACAAGGGGTGTACCCACCCACGGAGACAGTGGGGCTGATCCATTGGGAGCTCACCAAGGTCAGCTGGACTGTGACTGAAAATCATGGGATAAAACCGGACTCTCTGAATATGGCGAACAATGAGTGCTGATGAGAAGCCATGGACAATGGCACTAGGTTTTGATACTACTTCATGTTCTGGCTTTGTGGGAGCCTAGCCAGTTTTGATGTTCACCTTCCTAGACCAGGATGGATGGGGGAGGACTTTGGACTTTCCACAGGGCAGGGAACCCTCACTGCTCTTCAGACTGGAGAGGGAGGGGGAGAAGAGTGGGGGGGAGTGGGAGAGGAATGGGAGGAGGGAAGGGAAATTGGAGGCTGGGAGGAGGCGGAAATTTTTCTTCAATTAAAAAAAAAAGTAAAAAAAAAAAAGGAGCGTGGAAATCTACCTGCTGAGATCCTTGTAACAGTTCAGAGTTTCTTAATATTTTGGCTTGTTTTTAATAAACCCTTATTTTTGTGGGGGTTCAAAGAAACCACTGATGACAAATTATGATGGAGAGATTGTGGGGTAAAGGGAACACTCCTGCATTGCTGGTGAAAATCCAAGCTGGTATAGCTTCTTTGGATGTCAGTGTGGTGATTTATCAGAAAATTCGGAAACAACCTTCCTTAAGACCCAGCAATACCACTTTTGGGTATATATCCAAAGGATGCTCAATTGTGCCACAAGGACATGTGCTTAAGTATGTTCATAGCAGCATTGTGTGTCATAGCCAGAACCTGGAAACATAACCCAAATGCCCCTCTACCGAAGAATGAATAAGGAAAATGTGGTACATTTACACAATGGAGAACTACACAGCAGAAAAAAATAACGACATCTTGCATTTTGCAGGCAAATGGGTAGAGCTAGAAAACATCATTTTGAGTGAGGTAACCCAGACCCAGAAAGACAATTATCACATGTACTCACTCATAGGTGGTTTTTAAACATAAAGCAAAGAAAACCAGCCCACAAATCACAATCTCAGAGAACCTAGACAACAATGAGGACCCTAAGAGAGACTTACATAGATCTAATCTACATAGGTAGTAGAAAAAGGCAAGATCTTCTGAGTAAATTGTGAGCATTGGGACCTTGCCAGAGGGTTGAAAAGGAGGGGAATGGCAGGAAGGGGAGCAGAGAAAAATTCAGAGATTGACAAAAATCAATACACACACACACACACACAAGACAAGACAAGACAAAAAAAGCGAACAATTAGAAAACAAACAGAGCCAGGTGGTGGTGGTGCTTGCCTTTAATCCTAGCAGTTGGGAGGCAGAGGCAGGTGGATCTCTGAGTTCAAGGCCAGCCTGCTCTACAAGAGCTAGTTCCAGGACAGGCTCCAAAGTAACACAGAGAAACACTGTTAAAAAAAAAAGAAAGAAAAGAAAAGAAGAAAGAAAAGAAAAAAAGAAAATGAACAGATTGTTAAAGATATGTAGAATAGTTTAGCGGTCTGGACAGAACCACAACATTCTCCTAAGTCAGAAGCAGGATACAACATGATACTAAACATCCTCAGGTCTATGATAGGGAGTAATCTTCAAAAGATGAGTCTGAAGCTAGGCAAGGATGATTCTTGAAGTGTTAGAATACAACGTCTTTCTCCAGAATACAAAAGTGAAGGGTGAAGCCACACAAATGCTGTTGAGGGAGCTTCAGCAACACACATCATCCGTATAGCTTAGATAAAGGTAGTTATTCTGGATCAAAGGTCTTCAATGTAGATGAGCCTAACTTTACTACTGGAAAAGGAGGTCATCTAAGATTCAAACCTAGAGAGAACTCAAGGCTTAGATTCAAAGTTTAGAAATATAAGCAAATTCTCTTGTCCAGGGCCAAATGCAGATATTGACTATAACCCATATCCATTTACCATTGTGAAAAATACTACTGCCTTTAAGAACTAGGCCAGTAAGTGGTGGCACAAATCTTAAATCCCAGTACTCAGGAGACAAAAGCAGGCAGTTTTCTGAATTCAAGACCAGCCTGGTCTATAAAGAGAGTTCTAGGACAGCCAGGGCTACACAGAGAAACACTGTCTTGAAAAATGAAGAAAGAAGAACAAGGAGGAGGAGAAGGAGAAGTATACAAAATCTTCTATGCATGGTGGCATGCACAAGATGCAGAGGCATATGGATATCTATGGGTTCGAGGCTAGGCTGTGAGTTCCATAACAATCAGGGTTACAAAGAAAGACCCTGTCTTAAGAAAAAAAAACCCTAGACAAAATAGAATTATACTAAATCTGCTCTGTCTGTGATCTGTAAAAGGAAAAACAAAGTCTGAATGACAGATCTGTTTACAATAGAGTTTACTAAAACTTTAAGTGTCTTATTGAAATATGTTGCTCAATTTAAAAAGGGATTTTTGAAAATATTGCTGCTTAATGGCACTGTACCCAAGAGCTGTGCCCTGTAAATGAGATGAATGTTGATATGAGATTCTGTTGGTAACAGAATATACATCCCACATCAAGTAGTAATTTCATCTTTCAAGTCAAATTAGCTCAGAAATAAGCTTCATAAAGTTATATATGCCATAGATAGTAATCCCTCTGAAAGATGTGAGCAAAGTAAATTTAAAAACTGTTTGAAAGAATTTATAATTTCAAATGGTATTTAAAAAACACATGATTCATAGGAAACTATCAAAACATTAGGGGGCTGGAAAAATAGTTCAGTACTTAAGAACATTGGCTGCTCTTGCAGAAGACCTGGGTTCAATAACCAGTACCCACGTGACTTTTCACAACCATCTCTAACTACAGTTTGAGGGGATCTGACATTCCCTTCTGTATTCGGTATGTTTATGAAATGTATACACACAGGCAAAACACTTACAAATTTAAATTAATAAGACCTCAACAGTAACCAATGTTTGAAAGACTTTGATTCCAATACACACAGACAACCTTCAAAGGATTTAAGATTTCACTTAAGGACTTCAATCCTGGTCCTCTAGCAGTCATTAACATTAAAAGCCTCTATCTGCAGAAAGATGATCGTCTAAAAGCTCTATGGAGCATCAGCAATTTTAGCAATAAAATGTTTTACATTCAGGTGGGTTCATTATTTTCAAGTCATAATTAATGCCATTTCACACGTGATACACTGCAGGATGCTAATAATACAGATTTTCTATGCTTTGGATCAACAAAGAATTCATATGACTTGTTCTACTGAGATAGTTCCTTAATTTGCCACTTGGGAACATAACATACAATCTCTCTAAGATATATCTGCATTAGTTGTAGCCACAGAAATGGGAGGTACTAAGGCTCATAGATGCTGTTTGGAGTTATGGAAAGGGGACAGGAGAAAGCACATGATGAAACAATGTTGTATTTACTTGCAAATAAAAGGTTCTGAGTTAGTGGCCCTAAGGAGAATTAGGTGATAAGTTCAGCCAAAGTGTTGGAGTTTCATTCTTATCATTGTTCCTCAGTTGATAAAATAATGGAGTCAGACACCTAGTAAAACAAGAGAAAAGAGAATACAACCACCTACTACTACTCAAGCACCTCCAATTTAAAGTATTTGCACACTAAAGCACTAGCATGTCAAAGCACCATCAATATTCAAATCGAAATGCAGTTATAAGTTTCAAAAGGGAAAGAACACTTCTTTTGCTGAAGTTAGGAAATGAAGATGCAGAATTATGATTTTTAGAGAGAGGGTTATTTCTGGAATTCTTTGGGCCCAATTCCAAAAGTTGCAGTTCAGCAGTGGCACATTTCAGAAGTGCAATTAATGGTAGCATTCCTTTAACACCCTCCTAGGAGGAAAAATATAACAGAAATTTCCAAAGACTTACTTGAATTTGTTTACCTCCATATTACCTAAAGATGCTAGCTAGAATCAGTCTTTCTGTGGATATGATCCAATACCTGTGACAACACTAGAAATAGGTCAGAATTTGATTTGATGCATGCTTTTTTCAGGTTACAGTGAACAGCTTTCTTGAGCTTTCACTTGGGTTACATGTCAAGACAGAACACCTTGGTAGGGATCAAGGTGGAACAAAGATCCTTAAGCCATAAACACTGACAAAGAGAGACCCAACGACCTAACTTCCCCCAGTCAGACCTACAGTGTCAACTACTTCTCAGTTGAACAAAAAGTTGGGGCACATGCTTTTCCCACAGAAGTTCTTAGTGGCATACTTAAGGTCCAAATCATTTGGAGAGCTGGACAGGCATTGTAACTAAGAAGGAAGAAATTCGGCAGCATGTGTCAAAGTCATCTCATTTTGACAGAGAACTTTGGGTGTTTTTCTATGACTAGTTTTATAAATTAAACATATTGAATAATATTATCCCTAGGGGAAAAACACAAACAAATTCTCCATATACAACTAGTGTTTAATTTGCAGTGCCTGCTACCATTCAAGATTTTAATGAAATAAGCTAACTCATATGTAAGGTCACTTGAATCATGATTTAATTATCACATGAAATATTTGTCGCTGAATCTACTTTTGATCGTGGAAGATATTAAAAGTAAAAGCTCAGATTTAAAGACCAAGCTAATATGTACATGATGGACAAAACTGGAAAGTTGAAGTGGAGGAAAAAACAGAGATAAATAAGATGGTCTATACATGTGAAGCCATCTGTAGGCAAAGGTACATGAAGAGGTCTTCACTGCCCAAGAATCTAACTGATTCTATTTAAAAATGAATACATTATTTTCTAGAAGCCAGCTTCACTTGGGAATGAGGAAGCAATGGTTAGAAGTGTTTGATTCCTGCTCCACGGGTTAGCAGCTCCTACTGAGGTCCAAATGAAACCTGACCACTACAAAGCTCTGGGTTTGTCTCTGGGGCATTAGCATTTTTATTGCTTTATGATCCATCCACATCCATATAAAAATGATTTGTTCCCTTGGTATGTACAATATAATACCATAGAATTATCACTAGAACAGCCTCAGGGGTAAATTATCTCAAACCTTGAATAAGTAGTAGAGATTAGTTTCTGGAATGTCTCCCAGTAATTAAATCTAGCAATGAAGGTGATTCCAGCACTTTCCTAAGTACCTCTTTTGAAACTCCTTAAACTATTACTGAGTCTAATTTTCTCATGTGTATCAAAATCACTTAAGGATAGCTGTAAGTATTTATATGCACAGTAGTGTTATTGAAGATTAATTGTCTTGATGATTCTCCAAAATTCCCAAGAGAAACTGTGACCTCCACAAAAATTTCCAGCTTTAGATGTAAGCGCAAAACAGAACTCTCTACCTGGAATAATTTGTAAAACATTTCAATAAGGAAAAAGGTTCTTAAAGCTCAGTTTTAGATTGTATGTTAACACACACACACACACTCACACACACACACACACACACACAGAGAGAGAGAGAGAGAGAGAGAGAGAGAGAGAGAGAGAGAGAGAAGACATAACACAGAGACCGTGAATAGACACAAGTTTGTGAAACAGAGTTGGAAAGAGGTCGAGAAAGTCAGCTCTCTCCTAGAAATGACAGGAAAAGCCACACATAATACTCCAACAATATGGCCGCTTAAATTAGACCTGAAGAAAGACAACACTAGAAGACATGCTAATGTGGAAGGGGGAAATTGCATGGAGCACCAGCCCTAGACAAAGTAAGGAATGTCAAGAGTGGGAAAATTAATTTTTCACAGGAATGAAACCCCTAACTGATTATCCAATATTAAACCATCATGCCTGAAATCATGTAAGTAACACATCTGCAGGTTATATTAATATACTTATGAAATTTTACTTTTGTAACAATAACAAAGAAAGAGGCCATTAAACTGGGCATGAATGACACAGGCCTTTAATACAAACACATGGAGGCAGAGGCAGGTAGATCTCTAAATTTGAGGCTAGCCTGGTCTACAGAGCAGGTTCAAGAACAGCTAAAGCTATACAGTGGAAATTTTGTCTCAAAAAAAAACAGAGATAGACACAGACCAAGACAGAGAAGAAAGGTGATGAATTGGAGGGGGATTTGGTGTCAGAAAGTGACAGGACATGGGGAGATTGAAGAAGGAATGAGAATGCAGCAAAATGATATAGCTATATTTTAATGTAAAAAATGGGCTCTGCCTTTGGACAAATAATAAAAGTGCAGAGAAATTTTTGTATATATCAATTGTCTGCAGCACAGCATAATCCTGATTACAGAATGGCATAACTGGGGAAGCATATTTTTCTACCCTTCACTACCAACAATTCAGATATTCACCATGGAAACAAAAGATATTTTCACAAGCCTGGGAAGAAAGAACTGAAAAGATATGGGATAACAACTCGGTGGATCTAAGACACAGAATGCCACGAAGACGTACTTTCAGTCTCCAACATCCCTTGCCATGGATGTTTACTCAGTTGATATGAAACTAATTTTTATCATCCTAAAACTGTCCTGTCCTAGAGGATGACTGCTGCGGGATAACCCTTCTGTATGTTGTGAATATATGTTGTTCTCACTGGTTGATAATAAAAGTTGCTTTGGCCTAGAACAAGGCAGAACATAACAAGGCTGGAAAGCCAAACTGAGTACAGAGAGAAGGAAAGGTGGAGTTGAGGGAGCTACAAGCCAGCCACTAAATAATCAAGATGCCAGAAGACATACATAGAGTAATAGAAATGGGTTCATTTAAATGTAAAAGCTTGTTAATAATAAGCCTGAACTATAGGCCAAACATTCTGTAATTAATTATTAAGGCTCTCAGTGATTATTTAGAAATATCTGTGGGATGGGGTGGGGCAGAGAAACCTCTGTTTAGAGATGATACTTCATGTATTGTCTGTAAAACTGAAGACAGAAAGTCCTTCTAAGAAAATTGAGTCAAAATTAGAATGAGGGGCAACAGAGATAGCTATCTGGTCAAAAGTACCCACGGTCTTCCAGAGGAACACCTACATGACAGAGAACAAACATCTATAACTCCAGGACCATGCGATTCAACAACCTCTTTTGGCCCCCTAGTCAGTAAGCAGTAGGTCCATAGACATATATGCAGGCAAAACATCCATATGTGTAAAACAAAAATTAAAAAATATTTACAAAGGTAAGTTTGTGTACTTTTATTGGTATCCTGATGACAAAAAGGCAAGGAACACAGTCCTCAATTAAAAACTGTCCATGGTGGCTTCAAAATGGAAGGTGGGGGAAGGAGGTAAGCAAGAGTTCTTTTAAAGTGTATATTTTAAGAGGACTAGTTATAAGATCAAAAAGGTCGAAAATCATCTAAGAAATTAAACAAAACACACAAACAAAAAGCACCTCCCATCTAATAAGAAACATCTCTGTACCAACTCAGTGGATAAACATTCAGTTTCTGTTCTAATCTTTCCAATGGCTAAACTCTGCCTGAGAAGATGACAGGTTAAACAGGAATTTGCCTTCATAGACTCAATACCCTGACTTGATTTCTGCCTCGATGAAGCTACAAAGGGCACACAAGGGCTCCACTTTCACCTGACAGAGCTTTACATATTTAGAGGCAGGCTGCTTCTTTGTCTGGGAAGAAGATAATATACAAATGAAAATTGTAAATTTGACAGCAATACATACATATAACCAAACAGTTACTTCAGATACATTTTGGCCAACTCAATCCTCAGTTGATTATAAAACCCTGTACTAACAGAATTCTATGAACACAGCTACGACAGTCTTTTTCTAACACACCACCACAGACTGACGGTGCTTACTGACTGACTAAACTTTCATGTATTTGTATGTAACCTTGCAAGAAAGTCAAGAGGCCTCCTTTATCCTGCCCTTTAGATCCTAAAGCTTTGATTTTTAATGAAGCTCACTGCATTGAATTTCAAGGTTGAAGGAATTCCCTTTTTAGGCAAGAAATTATTTAATACATGGCCCCTCTTACAAAGGTAGACACAGGTCCCTCCTGATGATTTGAAACAAAATGCTTCCTTACCAAATTTTCTTAAGAATTTTTTTTCTTCCTCTGGTCCCTAAAAGTCTGGTTGAAGCAAAGACAGCCTTCTTTTTGTTTTTTTTCTCTTCCAACATAATATTTTTTAATTATTATCTGGGAATTTTGTACAATGCACCTTGATCACACTAGCTTCACATTCCTCCCAGGTACACCCTCCCACCCTTATTCCCCCCAACACACACACACACACACACACACACACACACACAAAGAAAGAAGAAGAAAGAAGTCCAATTTGTGTTGCCTATGTATTCCATGGAGCATGGTCAAATTCCCAGGGGCTAGCCTCTTAAAGAAAATTTAGTGCTTCTCCCCGACACACACACAAATACACACCACCCCCACCAGAAGGCATCAACTCTGTAGAGCTACACATAAAGCCACTCCTGGAAATAGAAAGACGTTGGTGAAAACTGTTCTTTGACATACAATCTGATAGAATCATACTTTCAACAAGTAACAGCACAGCTGGTTCTTTGCAGCCCTATGTGTTTCATTCTGCCAAAGTTAAACAAAAATATACAAAAAAGAAAAAAAAGTTTTATTGGGTAAAAAAGAACAGAATTGCAATCCAGACCACAAACGCATATGCTAGGATGACCTCTGGTATGTAGAGAACAGAATAAAGTTTGGGGATTTTTATTAAGAAAGGCTTATCTATGCAAACCATTATGGGAAAACAAAACAAATGGAGCTCATTTATGTTTCCCATGCCCAAGAGGGCTGGCAAGCAGCAGTACTTACTGGGTAAAGTTGGTCCTAAGTTCACAGCTGGCAGTTCCATCAAAATTTGTATACATAACCTCAAAAATGCAGTGGGGTGTTTCCCTGGTGTGGCCTAGCGGAACAATTCCTGGATCAGTCACTTATTACCTAAGAGTTTACTTCTCATGCTGTACACCCAATTTCTACATCTCTATAAAAGAAACTGCCTTGGACCTAATTCTTCAGATATTTGCAGGCCTTATGTTTTCCCTATTAAATTAATTCTATGGATGATCCTTCTTTATTATGACCATATTTGTTTTTTATTGCACATTAAGTTTATGACATTTTAATTTCAGTCTTACTCAAAACCTTGTACATATTAGTTCTAATTTGGCATCTTAAAATTATGTCACCTGAAGCTTTTTTAAGTGTTCCTTCTATGTCTCTTCAAATGCTGGTGAAAGTATTAGCAGGATTACCATGGTAACAGTCCTTCAGCAGGGCACCACTCTTTTGTTGTTGGAGCTGCGGGCTGTGTTCCTGCCGCCCCAGCTCCTGGCCGCTTATGCCCCGAAATAACAACATACAAACTACATTCATTTAAACACTGCTTGGCCCATTATATCTAGCCTCTTCTTGGCTAACTCTCGCACCTGGACTAGCCCATTTCTAATAATGTGTGTAGCACCCCAAGGTGCACTTACCGGGAAGATTCTAGCCTACATCCATCCTGAGTCGGAGCTTCATCGATCGCGTCTGCCCGGGAGAGGGGAGCATGGCCTCTGAGCTCACTTCCTCTTCCTCCCAGCATTCTGTTCTGTTTACTCCACCCACCTATGTTTTAACCTATGAGGACCAAGCAGTTTCTTTATTACTTAACCAATGACCTTCCTCCATCACTCTTTAGTTGGACCCTAAATTTAAATGACATATTTTGGTATATACTGACTTCTGAAGATGGGGCACTGTGAACACACACTTCTTACATTACCTTTCAGGATTTATCCTGGAGGCTGACTTAAGGTGCAGTGATTCCTCGTTCAAGGGAATAAAAAAAAAATAATAGTTCTTTTTAGGTTTTTGTTATTTTTTTTTTTAAGACAGGGTTTCTCTGTGTAGCCTCCGGTGTCCTGGAACTCAGTGTATATACCAGGGTATCATCGAACTCAGAGATCCTCCTGCCTCTGACTCCTGAGTGCTGGAATTAAGAGCCTGTGCAACCAACCCCTGCTTTCTGCCTGCATTTTCAAAACCAGAATATCAGCATACAGGGTTGAGTGTGTGCATACACCATGCTGAGGGATGTGAGTAGAATCAATGTAAACCACCACATTACTCTAAATACTCTTGTTATTTCACTAATTTTGTTTGCTAAATGAATATCACTTCTTGTTGACAATTGAAGAAAAAAATCAGAAACAAAGAGTTCAGTGTGCCATGACACAATGTGCACATTATAGACAAAAATAGTATACTGTATATTTCCATCAACTAGACAAAAGGATGTTAGAAGAAATATTAACTATTTGATGAGATATAAGTTTAATTTAAATATTATATAATAAATGTATTAGAACACTATGTACTATCTCATTAATATATATGATGTGTAAGGTACAAATGGTACGCTTAAGGTCATGCTCAACCTCCTTAGCGATAAGGGAAATGCAAATCAAAACAACTCTGAAATAACATCTTATACCTGTCAGAATGGCTAAAAAAAAAACACCAATGATAGCCTTTGCTGGAGAGGTTGTGGAGTAAGGGGTACACTCATCCATTGCTGGTGGGAATGCAAACTCGTGCAACCACTTTGAAAATCAGAGTGGCGATTTCTCAGGAAATTAGGGATCAATCTACCTCAGGATCCAGCCATACCACTCTTGGGAATATACCCAAGAGATACCCTATCATATTACAAAAGCATTTGTTCAACTATGTTCATAGCAGCATTATATGTAATAGCCAGAACCTGGAAACAACCTAGATGCCCTTCAATGGAAGAATGGATGAAGAAAGTGTGGAATATATACATAGTAGAATACTACTCAGCGGTAAAAAAACAATGACATCTTGAATTTTGCATGCAAATGGATGGAAATAGAAAACACTATCCTGAGTGAGATAACCCAGACCCAAAAAGATGAACATGGGATGTACTCACTCATAATTGGTTTCTACCCATAAATAAAGGACATTGAGCCTATAATTTGTGATCCTAGAGAAGCTAAATAAGAAGGTGAACCCAAAGAAAAACATGTAGTCATCCTCCTGGATATGGGAAGTAGACAAGATTGCCGGGCAAAAATTGGGAACTTGGGGGTGGGGTGGGATGGGGGAAAGGGGAAATGGGGAAAGAAAAGTGAGTAGGGGAGCTTGGGGGAATGGGATGGTTGGGATCAAGGAAGGGTGGATATGGGAGCAGGGACGTATATATCCTAATTAAGGGAGCCACCTTAGGGTTGGTAAGAGACTTGACTCTAGAGAGGCTCGCAGGTGTCCAGGGAGATGTCCCCAGTTAGTTCCTTGGGCAACTGAGGAGAGGGAACCTGAAATGGCCCGATCCTATAGCCACACTGATGAATATCTTGCATATCACCTTAGAACCTTCATCTGGTGATGGATGGAGATAGAGACAGAGACCCAAATTGGAGCACCGGACTGAGCTCCCAAGGTCCAAATGAGGAGTAGAAGGAGGGAGAACATGAGCAAGGAAGTCGGGACCACGAGGGGTGTGCCCACTCACTGAGACATCAGGGCTGATCTAATGGGAGCTCAACAAAGCCCGCTGGACCAGGACTGATGGAGTATGTGATTAAACCGGACTCTCTGGATGTGGTGGACAATGAGGGCTGACAGAGAAGCCAAGGACAATGGCACTTGGTTTTGATCCTACTGCATGAACTGGCTTTGTGGAAGCCTAGCCTGTTTGGATGCTCACCTTCCTGGACCTGGATGGAGGGGGGAGGACCTTAGACTTCCCACAGGGCAGGGAACCCTGACTGCTCTTCAGACTGGAAAGGGAGGGGGAAAGGAGTGGGGGGGAGGTGGAGAGGAGTGGAAAGAGGGGGAGAGGAGTGGGGGAGGGAGAGAAGAGTGGGGGGAGTGGGGGAGGAGTGGGGGGGGAATGGGAGGCAGGGAGGAGGCGGAAATTTTTTCAATAAAAAAAATTGTATAGGAATTATACTGATTATTGACTGTTGACTTTTGGTCGAATGGATATTTTAACAGCATGAATATTTCCAACCAACAAATACTGGGTATCTTTCAACTTACTTGAGTCTTTGATTTATCTTGCTGGTATTTTAATATGTTTTAGCATTTAAATGTTTTGCCTCTTTGGTTGAGTATATTTCTCCTTATTTTCAGTTTTTGTTCTGTTTATTATACACAAGATTGTATTTCCAGTTTCTTTGACAGGTTGTTCTTTATGAAAATAATGGAAATACCAGCCGTTAATGTACATTGATATTCCATTCTCCAGCTTTACTTAAGTCATTTTCTGTTTACTTTTTGTGTTGTAATAGTTTTTGTTTGTTTCTTTGTTTGTTTGTTTTGTTTTGTTTTTCAAGACAGGGTTTCTCTGTGTAACAGCCCTAGCTATCCTGGAACTCACTTGGTAGAATAAGCTGGCTTCGAACTCATTGAGACCCAACTGCCTCTGCCTCTCAAGTGCTGGGATTAACGGTGTGAGCCACCACAACCCGGCTGTAGTAGAGTCTTGAGTTCAATTTAACTTCTTTTTTATTTGAGTGGTCTTTGTGCTTTTCTTTTGCCTCAATGCTCTGCAGAAGACTTTCACCATTATGTTGAATGGAAGTAGTGAGAGAAGCATTGTTCTTGTCTTGTCTTAATGAATTCAACTGAATTTTATTCGTGAGTTTCAACTCTTTGAAAAAAAATTGCTCTGCAAGTGAAATTGACTGGTATGTAAGCATTCTGCACCTCTTTTTTTTTTATGTGAGCATTAAGATGACTGCAAAACAATGCTTGAGAAATTTTTCCTAATGTATAACTTATATGAATAAAACAGATGTGATTGTATTATGATTTCAAAGCACAGAAAAAATAATTTTTTTACAAATAAAACAGCAATTCTGAAAAATTAAATAAGACAGCCAGATAAAATTTCATTTACTTATGTCCATTTTGACTTCATGGCACTTTCAATTATATAGTCAATAATCTCATTTAAAATCCTATGATTAACCTGTACAAGTAGTGGTTCTATTACTTTTAAATGAATTGACCATAACTTCGAATGAGTAATGACAGATAAGCAGGAAATTCATTCCTCCTGTAAATATTGTGGCAGATTTAAGAAACATTTCCCTTCATAGAAGTAGAGAAATACAAGTTCAACATGACTCACTTCATGATAAGGCATTCAGAAAAAAACAACCAAATAGGAATATCTAAGTCATCAACTTATGAGTTAAGTGTATTCATTGGCAAAGTCTGCAATGGAAGAAGACTCATAAAGTCTATGGGAATAAAAGGCACACAGACTGAGCATCTGATATACATACACCAATGCCTGCTTCACAGATGACTCACTTGATTCCGAATTTCCAACAATCTGAAACTTGCTACTTTAGTTTGCATGACTTCTATTTTCAAGAAATTTAGGATAGTTGGCTATGGTTTAATGGAAATATCATGAATCCTAAATCAAATTACAAATGTATTGGTCATGAAGGACAAAAAGGCTTCATTTGGATTCGACAGAATGTGAAATCATTTTTATGCATTCTCCTGACATCTTTTCCAGTATGTTCTGAGGCACAAAATGCTGAGATCCTGTTTTTTAGCACTGCAGAAATATATTCTATATTTATGTACATTCTAATACCAAACTGAAAGAGGTGACAGTACAACGAAGAGGTTATTTTTATTTCTTTTCTCAGTTAAAAGTGGTCATATTCTCATTTTTCTTTCTTGAGTATAAATCCACAAATGATGACTAGAAAAGTCATCAAATGCATATGCTTGTTTTAGAAGTATAAAAATTAAAAATTTTTAAATGAAATCTCGTCCAGCCTTTTTTTTTTTTCATTTTCCAGCATCCTTTTTTGATGTGTTATTTATAGCCAAAGATTTAGGTGAAAAAATCTGAAGACAACTCACAGTGTTGATTAAGCCACTGAAATGTGGCAATTGTGAGGCATAGTCAAAAGTATTCTGGAAAAGAATGCCTTTCCCCATCACACGGATGAGACCCTGATACTTGGCACAGTGATACCACAGATTTATAGCTTCATGGACAAATGGACATTCAACCACACTTATAAATATCCAGGATATTGCCATATTATATCTACTCAGATTGGTTATGACATAAGTGGGGGAAAGTTGCCAAATAAACTTAATTGAGCACTTAGAAAAGTATATAAAATGCCCCCCTATATTTCTTGCACAGAGGATCATATGAGGCTTTCATTTCAAAACATTGTCCTGTCTTTCATTAGGCTCTTTCATATATTAATTGCCTGTGTGATATTCGGCATGGTTTCTCTCTTAAAGATGTGTAACTCCACCACCGAAGTACCATAGCTTCTTATTTTTCCTCCTCTTTTAGTGCTGCAGGAGTTCCACAAAGACTAAGTCCTCCAGGTATGAATGAGATGAAGGACCGGCAGAGTTTGAGAGAAATACAAAAAACCTTTCAAAAGAAAAATCTATTTGGAAAAGAAGACATACTCATTCTCCTGAACCCTTGGGGCTGGGGAAATAGCTGAGAGTGAGCAATGATTAAGCATTAGAAAGGGTTCCTTTCAGTCACCTCTTGACATTTATATGGTATCAAAATGCTTCGGTAATTCTTTGGAGGCTTATGAAAACAGCAATAAAATCGTTGAAATTACTTGGCGATTTATTCATAAGACATAGACAATCTCATAAATAGAAAACATTTTTTTAGTTACAAAAGCAGAGAAATTTAGTTTTCAGCAAGGCTGTTTGGAAGGCAGTGCACATATTCACCACAGTACTGAGGGAATGATGGGCATTTAAGCTGTTTCTAGCCTTTTCCATATAGAAAGGACGCTGCAAAGAGACTTCTATATGCATTTCTGCTCCATTGTCAGAAGAGTGCTGTAAGATACAACTCTAAAAATTGTAGCTCTCACTAAGGATAGTGTTTTCTATTTCCATCCATTTGCATGCAAAATTCAAAAAGTCACTGTTTTTACCGCTGACTAGTACTCTAATATGTATATATTCCACACTTTCTTCATCCATTCTTTCGTGGAAGGGCATCTAGGTTGTTTCCAGGTTCTGACTATTACAAACAATGCTGCTATGAACATAGTTGAACAAATACTTGTTTAGTATGATAGGGCATCTCTTGGGTATATTCCCAAGAGTGGTATTGCTGGGTGCTGGGGTAGGTCGATCCCAAGTTTCCTGGGAAACTGCCACACTGCTTTCCACAGTGGTTGCACAAATTTGCATTCCCACCAACAATGGATGAGTGTTCCCCTTACTGCACATCCTGTCCAGCATTGGTGTTTTTGATTTTAGCCATTTTGACAGGTATAAGATGGTATCTCAAAGTTGTTTTGATTTGCATTTCCTGATCATTAAGGAAGTTGAGCATGACATTAAGTGTGTTTTGGCCATTTGAACTTCTTCTGTTGAGAATTCTCTGTTCAGTTTAGTGCCCCATTTTTTATTTGGGTTAATTAGCAATTTAAAGTCTAGTTTCTTGAGTTCTTTATATATTTTGGAGATCAGACCTTTGTATGTTGCAGGGTTGGTGAAGATCTTCTCCCAGTCACTGTGTTGCCTTTTTTGTCTTAGTGACAGTGTCCTTTGCTTTACAGAAGCTTCTCAGTTTCAGTAGGTCCCATTTATTCAATGTTGCCCTTAAAGTCTGTGCTGCAGAGGTTATATGTAGGAAGTAGTCTCTTGTGCTCATCTGTTGTAGGCTACTTCCCACTTTCTCTTCTATCAGGTTCAGTGTTTGCAGACTGATATTGAGGTCTTTAATCCATTTGGACTTGAATTTTGTGCATGGTGATAGATATGGATCTATTTTCATTCTCCTACAGGTCGACAACCAGTTCTGCCAGCACAATTTGTTGAAGATGCTTTCTTTCTTCCATTGTTTACTTTTAGCTCTTTTATCAAAAATCAGGTATTCATAGGTTTGTGGGTCAAAATCCGGGTCTTCTTTACGATTCCATTGATCGACTTCTCTGTTTTTATACGAATACCACACTGTTTTCATTACTGTAGCTCTGTAATAGAGTTTGAAGTCAGGGATGGTAATGCCTCCAGAAGTTCCTTTATTGTATAAGATTGTTTTGGCTATCCTGGGTTTTTTGGTTTTCCATATAAAGTTGATTATTGTCCTCTCAAGGTCTGTGAAGAATTTTGACGGGATTTTGATGGGGATTGCATTGAATCTATAGATTGCTTTTGGGAGAATTGCCATTTTTACTATGTTGATCCTCCCAATCCAAGAGCAAGGGAGGTCCTTCCATTTTATGGTATCCTCTTCAATTTCTTTCTTCAATGCCTTAAACTTCTTGTCAAATAAATCTTTCACGTCCTTGGTCAGAGTAACCCCAAGATATTTTATGCTATTTGTGGCTATCATGAAAGGTGATGCTTCTCTGATTTCCCTCTCTGCTTCCTTATCCTTAGTGTATAGGAGGGCAACTGATTTTTTAGAGTTGATCTTGTATCCTGCCACATTACTAAAGGTGTTTATCAGCTGTAGGAGTTCTTTGGTAGAGTTTTTGGGGTCGCTTATGTATGCTATCATATCATCTGCAAATAAGGAAAGTTTAACTTCTTCCTTTCCAATTTTAATCCCCTTGACCCAGTTATGTTGTCTTATTGCTATTTCTAGAACTTCAAGCACTACATTGAAGAGGTATGGAAAGAGTGGACAGCTTTGTCGTGTTACTGATTTCAGTGGGATGGCTTTGAGTTTCTCTTCGTTTAATTTAATGTTAGCTGTTGGCTTGCTGTAAATAGCTTTTATTATATTTAGGTATGACACTTTATCCCTAATCTCTCCAAGACCTTTATCCTAAAAGGGAGTTGAATTTGGTCGAAAGCTTTTTCAGCATCTAAAGAAATAATGATATTTTTTTTTCAGTTTATTTATATGATGGATTACATTGATAGATTTTCGTATGTTGAACCAGCCCTGCATCTCTGGGATGAAGCCTACTTGGTCATAATGGATAATTTTTATAATGTGTTCTTGGATTCAGTTTGCCAGTAGTTAATTGAGAATTTTTGCGTCGATGTTCATGAGTGAGATTGGCCTGTAATTCTCTTTCCTGGTTGAGTCTTTGTGAGTTTTTGGTATCAGCATAACTGTAGTTTCATAAAAGGAATTTGGCAATGACTCTTCTGTTTCTATATTGTGAAATACATTAAGGAGTATAGGTATTAGCTCTTCTTGTAAGTTCTGGAGAATTCTGCATTGAAACCATCTGGTTCTGGGCTTCTTTTTGGAAGGGAGGTTTTTTATAACAGCTTCTAATTCTTCGTGACTAACAGGTCTATTTAGATTGTTCACCTAGTCTTGGTTTAACTTTGGTATATGGTACTTATCTAAAAGAATGTCCATTTCTTTTGCATTTTCCAGTTTTGTGGCATAAAGGCTTATGTAGTAAGATCTAATGATTCTGTGAATTTCCTCTGTGTCTGTGGTTATGCCCCCCTTTTCATTTCTGATCTTATTTATTTCCTTTTTCTCTCTCTGCCATTTGATTAGTTTGGATAGGAGTTTGTCGATCTTGTCCATAAATAAAGGACATTGAGCCTATAATTCATGATCCTAGAGAAGCTAAATAAGAAGGTGAACCCAAAGAAAAACATATAGTTATCCTCCTGGATATTGTAAGTAGACAAGATTGCCATGCAAAAACTGGAAACTGGGGGTGGGGTGGGATAGGGGAACGGGGAGATGGGGAGAGAAAAGTGAGAAGGGGAGGATGGGAAGAACTTGGGGGATTGGGATGGTTGGGATAAAGGAAGGGTAGATATGGGAGCAGGGAAGTATGTATCTTAATTAAGGGAGCCAGTTTTAGAGTTGGCAAGAGACTTTACCCTAGAGGGGTTCCCAGGTTCCCAAGGAGATGTCTCCAGCTAGTTCCTTGGGCAGTTGAGGAGAGGGAGCCTGAAATGGCCCTATCCTATAGTCATATTTATGAATATCTTTTTTTTAAATATGTATTATTTATTAGGTATACAATATTCTGTGTGTATGCCTGAAGGCTAGAAGAGGGTGCCAAACCTCTTTACAGATGGTTGTGAGCCACCATGTGCTTGCTGCAAATTGAACTCAGGACCTTTGGAAGAGCATGCAATACTCTTAACCACTGAGCCATCTCTCCATCCCACTGATGAATATCTTGCATATCATCATAGAACCTTCATTTGGCGATGGAAGGAGATAGAGACAGAGATTCACATTGGAGCACCAGACTGAGCTCCCAAGGTCCAAATGAGGAGTAGAAGGAGGGAGAACATGAGCAAGGAAGTCAGGACCGTGAGGGGTGCACCCACCCACTGTGACAATGGGGCTGATCTATTGGGAACCCACCAAGGCCAGCTGGACTGGGTATAAAAAAGCATGGGATAAAACCGGACTCTCTGAACATGGCAGACAATGAGGGCTGCTGAAAAGCCAAGAACAATGGCACTGGGTTTTGATCCTACTGCATGAACTGGCTTTGTGGGAGCCTAGCCTGTTTGGATGCTCACCTTCCTAGACCTGGATGGAGAGGGGACAACCTTGGACATCCCACGGGGCAGGGAACCCTGACTGCTCTTCAGACTGGAGAGAGAGGGGGAGTGGAGCTGGGGAGGGGGAGGGAAATGGGAGGCAGAGGCGGGGAGGAAGCAGAAATTTTTAATAAAAAATTAAACAAAAAAAGAAAAAAAATGTAGGATTAAAGAGGATGTACATTCAAAATATTAATGAAGACACCTAAATTGTTTTCTAAGGAAGTTTTATAGTATATAGCTACACATACAAAGAACTATGAATTGTTTTATCTATGTAAATCTTATAGGGGAAAATGGTCCCTAGTCACTGATTAATTTTTATCGCTAGTAAGTGAAGTTTATCCTTTTAAAACTTCCATCAGTCCTGAAATTATACTTTTTACAATATTTTAGGGCTCGTACAATGCAAATTTTAAATTCAAAAATGGTATAAAACATTTAATCATCATAAATTTATTAGAACTTAACCTAACATGTATCCACTGAGAAAACGCCTATGATTCAATTTGATTTGAGGTTGAAGTCCTTGATCCCAATTTACAGAAAGACATCATTTGAAGGTGCTTTGGCTATTTATTCTGCATTTACACATGGGTTTCAGATCACATGTAATAGTTTTCCTTCAGCTATCAGTGATTGAGGAAAACTGCACCAACAGAAACAATATCACTTCTCTTGCTATTACTTCAGCTGCCATATACATTGAGTCCTTTACACAGATTATCTTGTGTAATCTCTATAGCAGCATATTATGTTTCTGAGAAAATAGATTCATTAAAATTTAGAAACTTGACTAAAGTCATATATACAAACATATAAATTACTCAAATCCAGAAGAAGAAAAATTTAATGCTAGAAATATATATTTTAATATGATCATAGTGGCATATGTCTGTAATGCCAGGATTTGGCTTGCTGTGAGTTCAAGTCTAGCCTGGGCTGGAATACGGAGTCTATTGCCTCAAAACAGCAAAAAGTCATTATATATACTATAGGAATATATGATTTGAAAGCTATATGATTGTATTGAAAATGCCTAAAAATGTCTGTTCTTCTTTTTACTCATATGATATTGGGATACTGGTAGCTAAATGCAATACACTTAGATTGCCTGGCAGATAGCATTGATTAGGGAAGTCACACATGACTGTTCAGATTCCATGTCTCCTCTAAAAGTATTAGCCCATGAAAATAGCTCCATTTGGTCTAGATTTGCATAATGATTAGACAACGAGTTACAGGAAGAGAATTTTGCACTTTAAAGACCATCTTTACATGGTCTCTATATTAAGAAAATGGTCCTCTTGCTTTATCTCTATTACTTCCCGGTTCTGGTTCCAGTCTATCTACCAAACAGTGGCTGCATGGAAATTTCCATAGACATTTAAAAAAACCTTTCACATTTTTACATAGGTTCCCTCCTGCCTTTCTAGACCTGCAAGTACCATGAAGTACTCCTACTCAGTGGCATGACAGGACACCAAAAGCATTCAATTGCAGTTCTCCTGACATCTTGTGCAAAAGTGATTTGGGAGACCATCTAAGGCAATAGTGAATATTATCATTGGAGAAATAAAATATGGATTATGCCAGAAGATAGTATCACAACAACTTGTATCTTCTTAGAAATGTGGACACGAATTTGGATAGAGGCTAGACTGTGAAAGGCAATAAGCAGTTTGTTCTAATATGCTAGAAGAAATAATATATTATTACCAACCTACTCACAATCTGCTGACTCCACTTACAGTTATTTATGGGCATAGGAAACTTAAAAATGGATCCCATAAAATTAATAGGACAAGTTTAATTTCTTTAACATAAAGCTTTGAAGTTTCCACAAAAAATATAACAAAGTTTTTATGTTTGGTTGTAAAAATAAATAAATAAATAAATAAATAAATAAATGGTTATTTTCAGATTTAGAGCGGGAAAGAAGGAAATGACATGTAAAGAGGCCGAACTGATGGAACCCATTGAAATGCAGAATACTGCTAAAATGCTCAGAAAAAAAATCATGAATCCTGAAAGATCAAATGGTATGGAACTGAGTTTGAGTGAGCATAATGCTAATGCATTGCATTGTCCTCCCTTGAAAGATACACCTCTTAAACTGACATGGTTTAAGAAACTCCACTGAAATGCTTGCCTTAAATTCATAACAGAAAACCATGCTACATCAACTCACTGAGATGAATTCATTCATTTATATTCTTGAACATAGTTATTTGTTAATCTCTATTAAGTGTGGATACTTCACATAGTGTGCTGATTTATATACAAAAGTTATTTTCTAGAGCTAGCATTAGAGAGACAGACAGAAACAGAAAGTGGGGGACCAACAAGGTGCAACTGATTTCAAAATTAATACGGCCAGTGCTGATGACTACATATTGGATAAAAGAAAGCCTAAATTGGCAAATGAGCCTGAAGCTACTTATAGGTTATTGTAGTAATAAGAGCAGCGGGGCTGCGTCCCCAGCATCCTGGCTGCCCATATGGCTAGCTTATGCCTCGAAATAACAACACACAAATTGTATTCATTTAAACACTGCTTGGCCCTTTAGCTCTAGCCCTTACTGGCTAATTCTGATATCCCGATCAACCCATCTCTAATAATCTGTGAGCACCGGTCTTACTGGGAAGATTCTAGGTCCATCCTGGGTCAGAGCTGAATCTGAGAGGAGAGCTGTGGAGTCTGAGCTCACTTCCTCTTCCTCCCAGCGTTCTGTTCTGTTTACTCCTCCCACCTATCTTCTAACCAGTGAGGGCCAAGCAGTTTCTTTTTATTTAACCAATGACCTTCCTCCATCATTTCCCCCTTTTCGGTTTAAACAAAAAAAAAAGGCTTTAACTTTAACATAGAAAATTACATATAATGAAACAGTTATCAAGTAAAAGTTACAATAATCTTCATCATAAATAAGGAAAACTATAACTATAACTAACTATTCTAAACTCCATCAAAGACTCCAGAAAGATACAATACTATCTAAGCAAACAAGAACAAAACAACTTTTAAAACTCTAGAAATGACAGAGACATCTTGCTGCCTGGACAGTCACCCAAAGTTCCTCTGTACCATTGGGGCATCCATTTTCAGCCTTCAGGCCCATGGTATCCAGCAGACATTTCCATAAAGCAGGAAAATTCAAAGTCAGTTCAGTCACTATCTGTTGTGTCCTGCAGAATGTCTCGCAGACTCTTACATGAATCAGGAACCCCGAAAGATCATCTCACCTTAGGCAAGTTCAGTAGTCCTCTCTCTGTGGGTTCTCTGTGTCCAGTTTATGCAATAGTCCAGGCAAGACCAGTTTCTTGCCCAAATGGCTATCAAACTCCATAACGAGCCTCTTCGACGCCCATCTTCCTCTTGAAGTAGATTGGTGCTGCCAGGAGCAGAGTGTCTCATTGTCATGAAAAGTCCTAAGTTATTAAAACATTTAAAATGCCATATTCTATAATCTTTGAAAAATATGAAGAATGCCTATCTAAAATATATCAACTCACATCTAGAAAATATTAACTAACATGACTACAAACTTGACGATTATTTATGATTATCCATCAACAACCTATATTTCCTAATTATACATTACATTTTAATAATGAACTACACAATCATAATACCTTAATCAATATCAGAAATACATATACACATAACAAAATTGACCGTAAATCTCTATCAATAAAGCAAAATCTATACTAATGCAAATTATTCATACCTATATCATATCCCCCTTTACATGTAAAAGAACATTTATAAACATTTTTTGGGAATATGGGTGCAGTTATTTCTCTCCAAACTGCTTCCTGCTGAATGGGGGCCTCGTTAATTAGGTCTTTCATGGTATAACCTGTGTGCTAGCTTCATCTCAGTTGGCAGTTGAGCAAAGCAATTTTCTGAAGGTGTTCACACCAACCCTTCAGGAGGGCGTGGTCCATCATACCAAATCGGAATAGAAGAACTGAACAGTGTCTCATCCTCTGTGAAAACAAAATAAGAAACTCCTTTCCAAAGCATCATGTCCTTAGATCCAAATTTCAAATTCAAGGCATCAAAATATCTATGTTGGATTAGTTCAGCAGCATTTATAAATAAATATCTTTTAGCATCTGTTGCTCCTTCCTCAGCATTTAAACAATTCAAAGAGAGCATAATAGCATACAGTATCAAAATTCTCTGTCTATTTTCCATCTGTGTACAGCTTTGTTTTAACCTCTATTTCATTTATTTTTACTTTTGTCTTTTTGCTTTTTGAGACAGGTTCTCTGTATCTTTGACCTGAAGTAACTCTGTAGACCAGGCTGTCTTTGAACTCTCAGAGATCCACCTGTCTCTGCCTCCCAGGCATTCGGGATTAAAGGTGTACACTGCTACACCTTGAACGCACAGAGATCTGTTTGTCTCTGCCTTCTAGGCACTGGGATTAAAGGCGTGTGCTGCCACAGCTTGAAGTCACAGAGGTCAATCTCCCTCTGCCTTCCAAGTGTTGGGATTAAAGGTGTGTACTACCACACACAACAACTCTCTTCCTTTTTTCTTTTTTTGTTTTTACTTTAAGAACTTCAACTTTTAGTCTGCATATATTTTTAACACACTTTAAACCTTTCAGAAATTTTCTCTGTCTTTGAATCTCTCTTTACTGTATATCTCTCTTTTTCTGACCACATGAGCCTTTAATTTACCAAGCAATCTCAGTAGGACTAAAGGCGTGGCTTTGACGGCTAGTTCTAGCCCATTCCTTAGCTTTCCAGCCTCATGGCTGAGGTACTGGCTGTAGCCATGTTTACTGCCACAACTCTATGGCATTTCAAGGTCCCAGCCAGCAAGTGAGCTTCAGCAGCCTGTGCTTGCAAACCGCACGAACCGCCTGCGTAAGAGTCAGAGTTTGCCCTGGCAGGACAGCCCAGAAAGCCAGCATTTTTAAATGGCGCAGCTTTTTTCCTGCTATGGCTGAAAACCGAAAAGCATGTGTTCAGCTTTTATCAACACCATTTAAGTGTTTCGTGGCAGGACCTCTTAATGAGCTGCAGGGTTTTGCAGCTAAAGCTGAGTCAGGAAGCCTCTCTTAGATGAGGTGCTTGCTTGCCTCTAGCAAGAAGAGTAGATCCGAGAAACTGTTACTATCAAGAAAACATGCTTTCCTCTTTCCCAAGCTTTTCAGGCTTTCAGTGGATACAGTTGTCCGCACGTCTGGGCGCCATCTGTAGTAATAAGAGCAGCGGGGCTGCGTCCCCAGCACCCCAGCTGCCCACATGGCTAGCTTATGCCTCGAAATAACAACACACAAATTGTATTCATTTAAACACTGCTTGGCCCTTTAGCTCTAGCCCTTACTGGCTAATTCTGATATCCCAATCAACCCATCTCTAATAATCTGTGAGCACCGGTCTTACCGGGAAGATTCTAGGTCCATCCTGGGTCAGAGCTGAATCGCGTCTGCCCGGGAGAGCGGAGCATGGCATCTCTCTGAGGCATCTGCTCCCGAGAGGAGAGCTGTGGAGTCTGAGCTCACTTCCTCTTCCTCCCAGCGTTCTGTTCTGTTTACTCCTCCCAAGTATCTTCTAACCAATGAGGGCCAAGCAGTTTCTTTTTATTTAACCAATGACCTTCCTCCATCAGGTTATCTATTTGGAGTCATGGAAAAGCAGCTGAAAGTCCAGCTGTTGTAAAACAAAGGAATTTAAAGTGTTTCATGCAAGATGTATTGTGTGATCTATCCATACTTATGTCTTCGGACTTAAATAGAACTTGCCTCTTTCATTAATCATTGAAATTAAAGGATGCTCCAGCCTTGACAAGGTTGATTAAAGAATTAATGAATTGGAAGATATTTCTGAGAAAATTAACCCAGGACATAGTACTAAAGAACAGTGATTTAAAAATATCTGAAAGATAAATGAAGAAGCATGAAGTCTCGTTCAATAGTTTTCAATGTGTATCTAATAAAAGTTCCTGGAGAATGGCATGGTAGAATGTCAGGAAAGGACTGAGGATATAACGGCTAAAAATTTTTCATAACTTAAATTAATTCTTAAGACTTAAAGTGCATTTCAAATGCCATACAGGCTTAGTACAAATAGATCTCTCCCTGAGTACATCTTATAACACTACAAAGTAATAAGATTAAACAGAGGATAAGATGTTAAAAGATAGCAGAAAGAAGAGATTTTTAAAAGTTTCAGTTGCCTTTCTCAGTTAAATAAAAATGGAACCCATAGACAATGAATTGTTATCTTGGGTGGTTACTGTGAACTTAGAATTTTATACATAATAAAATTATCACTCATAAACAAGGCCAAAATTATGGTAATTTTTAGATGTGTCAGGGTTAAGAATCATCAGTATTTTATTATAAAGATGTTGAAAGATGTATCTAAAACAGGAAGAGCAAGAGATATGGTAGTATTCCTAAAATCAAAAACAAAGACAAAACCTGATTACTGTCTAGAAACTTGATTTACATTTAACAGAAAAATGAGTGAGTGCACTTGGGGGTAGTATTTTTTTTTTTTTAGTGTAGGTCGGATGGAAATATTTTGGATACTTATTCATTCATTCATACTTTATTTTAATTGAAAAATAACACATTTGGATGTATGTAAAATAATATTTTGAAATACATATACATTGAGGGCTGATGACATTTATCTCACAAAAAAATAAATTATATCATGTATCTATAAGTTTGTAATGAGACTACATAAAACCAATTCTCACTACCATAACCTATAGACACCTAAATGATCATTGTGTATTTTAAAATGTATCACTTCCTATTTGGCTTTTGTATCTCCTCAGTTCTGCTATAGTGTGGCAAAATCAGCCTATACAACCTGTGAAGAAATGTGTATGACTATATGTAGCAACACAATTTGATTCTAAAACTAGGTGGAGAGGCAGGCTGGCCAGATATCTCGGCAGTTAAGAGCTCTGACTGCTCTTCAAGAAGACCCAGGTTCAATTCCCAGCACCAGCTCACAAGGGAAATCCCATGCCCCCTTCTGGTCTCTTTGAGCACTGCACACAAAAGGTGCACAGGCAAAACAAGCCAACACACAAAAAATAAACAAATAAACAGACAAACCTAGGTGGTTACCCAATGGACTATAGTGTACCAATCTTTTCTCTTAAAAAAATGATAGAAAGAACTATGTCAAATTTCTTTTTACCATAAACAAATGAATGCAAAACTTAGGTGATTATAATCATTAATAGAATGTCGCTGGAAGGAAATATGCCTTAAACTTCTATCAGCTCCTACCTATATTAGAGCCTTTATAAATAACCTTAGAAGAAGAACAAAAAAAGAAACTTCCAGAAACTCAAAAGCAAATGTTTGGTAAGGAAGGTAAGTGTGTCTGTATGTTTTTTTGTTTTGTTTTATTAACCAAAGGTTGGTTTTGGAGTCATTTCAGTGACATTTCCTGATAAGCTATTTTCTACCAATTAAATGCCAGAGTTCATGTCTTTTTTTAACCTCTGTAACCACAGATTTGGAACTTGGTGAACTCCTCATTTGATACAAAACTGAAGACAATGAGCATTGCTATTGAGAATGCATTAACAAGTACTATTTAAGCAGGGAGAGGTGGGGGCAGCACCAGTCGTAGGGAAGCAAAGGCAATAGCTATGAGATCATACTTGTAAGGGCAGTGCCATGCACGGAAGACAACATTTTACAACACTTTTCTCTGTCTACTGGCTCTTGTGCTCTCTGCTCCTTCAGGGTTCCTTGAGCCTTTTAAGAGGTTATATAAATGTCCTGTTTAGAGTTGAATGGCCAGCTATTAGTTATTCTCAGCACCTTGAGCAGCCAAAAGTCATTGTATTCTCTGCCTTTTACTACTGAGAGAAACTCTATTGTGTTATTCTCTGTCTGGGTATAAACAAATATTTAGGAGACAGTTTGGTACTATGTCAAATTAAGTAAACAACTGTAGTCAAGTGCCCATCAGCCAAATGAGGGGACAGCTTAGAATGGGAGAAAATATTTTTCTGATATAAATCTGACTGAAGAATATAATCTATACTATACAATTAAATTTTAAGAAAATTAAACATCAAGAAAACAACTGTATAAAAAATGACCTATACAACTAAATAGAGTTCCAAAAATAAGGAATAGTAATGGCTAACAAACATAGCAAAAACCCATTTAACATAATTAGCCATCACAGAAGTGCAAATTAAAACTATTTTGAGATTTTTATGTCAGCCACATTAGAATGGCTGCTATCAAAGCATTAAATGACAGAAGATGCTGACAAAGTTGTGGGGGAGAGAAGTGCCATGATTCATTTTGGAAGCAGTACAGATTGTTGTAGCCACTATGGTAATCAGGATGCTATTTTCTCAAAAAAGCTAGTAATAGATCTAAATGATCTGGTGTAGGAGGCTCTTCTGTCTATGTGTTGCTTTCATTGGTTGAATAAAATAACTGCCTTGGCCTTTTGATAGGGCAGCACTTAGGTAGGCAGAGTAGACAGAACTGAATGCTGGGAAGAAGGGCAGATGGAGAGCTGCCATGGAGCTGCCAGGTCAGACATGCTGAATCTTTCCCAGTAAGGCATGACCTCGTTGTGACATACAGATTAATAGAAATGGGTTGAATCAAGATGTGAGAATTAGCCAATAAGAGGATTAAGCTAATGGCCAAGCAGTGTTTTAATTATTAGTTTCTGTGTGATTATTTCAGGTGCAAGCTAGCTGGGTAGGATGGAACAAGGGACCCTGCTCTCTTCAACTATGTTCCAGTGATACCACTCCTGGGTAGGTAGTGAAAGGACACTATATTCTATTTTACAAGTACTTGCTTGTGCATGTTCATTGGTGCTCTATTCACAGTAACAATAAAAACGAATGAAGCTAGATGTCCATCAAGAGATGAATGAATGAGAAAAATGCAGTATTATACACATGGAATTTAATTTAGTGATAGAAAAAGATGCAACTAAGATATTTGCAAGTAAATGGTTAAAACTGGAAAAATATTAGACTGCTGTAACCATGACCAGAAGAACACTTCATATTCTGTCTCATTTGTGAAGCCTAGCTTCCAACCTTTAGGTACTTGGCATACCTTTAGAAACCAGGAAACTTTAAAGGCGTTATGGAAGCAGTTATTAAGGGTGTGGAGTTTAATAGAACATAGGTTATATGAGTAAAGAGTGGGGATACTGAAAGTGGGAAGCTAAAATGGGTATGAGGTGGGAGAAAGGTGGGGATGGAACTTTAACCAACTGATGGTTGTATGGAAATCCAAGCTTTCTTTCATTATTTTGTTTGTTTGTTTGTTTGTTTTTAGGCTTGGTATTTTGAGACAGGGTTTCACTGAGCAACAAATCTGACTGTCCTGTAACTTGTCTTATAGACCAGGCTGGTCTCAAACTCAAAGAGATGCCCCTGTCTCTGCCTCCTGAGTGCTGGTATTAAAGGCCTGTGCCACCACTACCCAGCTAAAAACCTGTTTTCTAAGCCAAATAATGTATGATAAGACTGCATTCTTTTCTACAAAACATAGCAGAGAATTTAGCCACTTGCTTTCACAGAGCTAGAAAATGGTAGGCAAGCTGTTGGGGGTGAAAAGAGATCAACAGTCTTAACCAGCACTGGACAGTGACAATAATAAACATCCAGGCAAGATGTGCCCACTGGTGTAATAGTGGCATGATGAGTACAGGATAACGAAATGCTTTCCACCTGGATTTGAGACTTCTTCTACAGGAGGAAATTTCATGATTGATACTATAATTCTGGTTAAAAGCACATACATGGCTGAGGAGGTCATAGACCCAGGAGTAGATGCTGCTGTTATTTTGGTCAAAGCACCTTGTTTTTAAATTAGAGAAGAGGCAATGTAGAAATATATATAATTGATCAAAGTGATGAAAATAATAGATTTCAGTACTCAGCCCTAATGGGAAATCTATTTTAACTGCCCTTAAACTTAGAGAGTATTTGAGAAAGGGACTGGAAAGAAATGTATGTGCTCGTGGTGGTTTGAAAAAAAAAAAAACGTTCCCATTTGCTCACATGTTTCAATACTTAGTCACTAGTGAATAGAACATTTTGATAGGATTAAAAGGATTAAGAGGTGGGATGGGTATTGAGGTTTCAAAAAGTCCATTCCAGGACCAGATTCTCTCTCTGCCCGAAGACACAACTCCTGTCTGAATGCTGTCATGCTCCCTCCATGATGATAATAAACTAATCCTGTGCAACTCTAAGCAAAACGGTTTCTTTTATCAGAGTTGCCTTGGTCATAGTGTTTCTTCACAGCAATAGAACACTGACTTAGACAGAACTAGAAGATGGCCCTGGCATGGCTATCACACCCATAGCATCGCAGCAGGTGTGCTCCAAGACCAAGATATCAAAATGTTGACAGAGAGTAGGTAGAAGATCTCCACACCTCACTTTTTACTAAGGAGCTATTGGTAGTTAACAGTAACTAATGGGTGGTTGTTTTAGACGACATAACCACGTGTAGGTTTTCCAAGCTCTAGATAATGGCCCCACTCCTATGCATTTATAAACAGTACTAACTGGACTTCATTGGATATCTAAAATAAAGAAGATGTTGGGAGGGAACATGTGGAAGACAGCCAAGGAATTGAATGGGAAAAAATGGAAAAGAGTTCTGATCATATTTCATTAAATTCTCAATAAAACAAAACATTGGAAGAGCCAAAATTAAAATAAATTCTTCTTTTATAATATGTATATTAGAAAAAATTTGAGTCAGAGGAGATGCATCCTGAATGGGTGGATAACAGTGCTGCTGGAAGTCTTAATAAATAAATTAAACTCCAATTGCCAAGTGTAGGATATTTCGTTCTGAGCTATTTTTCTGGGAGGATCCAGAGGCCACGAAGACAATATAGAAACTTGTCCTTCTTTATTGTCTATCAGAAGCAGATGATAAGTTCAATTTTCCATGTGACCCATGGAAGATGACAGGTTCTAATTACATGTCACCTGCCACCCATGAAAGCTTTACTTATACCTTATATAGTCTTGCATACTTGATTTGATTTGTTGAGCTGTTTGTAGTGGTTTTATATAGACAATGAGTTTCAGGAGAGAACTTACGTTTTACCTCATCCACTCATGGCATATAATTCATACCCCAATAGGCCTTAGTATGTGGTAAACACTGAACAAATGTTTGTTTAAGGAATAAATGAAATAATGGCTGCTTCTTTTTAATTTAAGATACATGAAGTTATGTAAAGATATGTAACCTTTTTTCCTTCAAATTCATTCAACTGACTAATAATAAATGAATATTCACTACAGGCAGAGAATGATTTTCAATTCAAAACACAAAGATTAATGAACAAAATGCACAAGGTCCTGCCTCATATCGTTTGTCTTAAAATGGTGATGGGAGTGAGTAGATATACACAGTAAAATGTTCTTCAGTACCAACCAAAGGTCTTATTAGCACTAGAGGTACAGTACTACAATAATTTCATGTAGAGACCCAGGACTTTTCAAGTCCTCATTTATCTGCATTATTATTTATGATAATCTTCTATGAAATTATTTTATCTCAGGAAGCTATAGATACTTTAATTTCTCAAATACAAAATGCCTTCACTTAAATACTAGTACTTTTTAATATTAAAAATGAATAAAACTTATTCTTTGTTCAAACTACCATTTTCTTCCTCTTTCATTTAATCTGTCAGAACTCACAGGTTCTTATTTTTTCTTTCTTTTTTTCTGAAACAGTTTTTTTTATTCTATCAAGTTTGTTCAAAAATTATCAGTAGCTTTTTACCTTTTGTCATTGCTGTTTTGTTTAAGACAGAGTTTTTCTGTGTAACAGCCCTGGCTCTTCTGAAACTGACTGTGTAGATCAGGTTGGCCTCACACTCACAGAGCTCTGCCTGCATCTGCCTCCTAAGTACTGGGATTAATTGGGTGTACCACCACTGCCCAGCTTGAAAGTCCTTCTTTGAACCATTTTTAAAGTATGATTGCGTAATACCATATTTTTATATTTTATACTTTTGCATAACTGCATGTTTCTATTTGAATATCTCCTATACAGAAGATTTGGTTGTATCTTATTTTTCTTAAAAATTATATCTAACAAACCTCTGTCTTTACAGGAAAAGCTTATTCATTATATTTAGATTAATTTTTGAAATAATTCCTATTGATGCTACCATAGTTTTATTTTTTGTTTTGTTTACTCAATGTCTGAACTTCCAGAATGTCTCTTAGCAAAGTATGATTTCTACATCAAGTAATAATTTATAATATCAAATCTATAGGGTTATAACTTTAGTCATATTATACTATTAATTAAAAGGGGGTGTTTAGTTTAATTGCAAGGAAAGTAAGTAATGGATATGTCTCTATAAAGAATGCATATCAGATAAATTGGGCTTAAATCATGTTTTAATAACATATCATGATGTCTTACTGTTTTGAGAATACTAGAGTTTAAAATTTGTAAATATTGCATGTTCATCAGGGCTAAGCTGGAAATCTGCATAAATAAATATTCCCAACAAATTCAAAAATATAAGATATTCATAAACTGGGGTTTTATTGTCATGGTTGTCTGAATGTAATTGGAGCCCATAACCCCATAGGGAGTGGTACTATTTGGAGGGGTGACTTTGTTGGAGTGGACATGGCCTTGTCTGGGGAAGTGTGTCACTGTGGGGGTGGGCTTTGAAGTTTCTTTTGCTCAAGCTTCCCTCAGTGTGACTGTCAGTCAGCTTCCTGCTGCCTTCTGATCAAGATATAGCCAGCACCACATTTTATAGTCTACATGCTGCCATACTCCCTGTCATGATGATAGTTGACTGAATATCTGAACCTGTAAGCAAGTAATCCAAATTAAATTTTTTTCTTTAAACAAGATGCTGTGGTCATATTGCCTCTTCACAGCAATAGAAACATGAACTAGGAGAGTCATGAACAACTAAACTCCATGTTGAAGACTGGTAATAATGATTCCTCTTCTTTTAGAGTTAAAAACACTCTGAGCAAAAAAGAAATTCCTGAAAAATCATTTCAGTGTGAAAAGCAAAGCAAACAATATAGTAGATAGGTTAAATTATGAGACAAGCTAAATTAATCTGGAGAAAAACACTTGAACTATAGATAAGGAAAACTGGGATCAGAGGCAGTGGCCACCAAACTAAATGCATTTGTGAAAAGCACCTTGAGATTTTGACTGTTTCAGACTGAAACTTATGCAGCTAATTCTCATTAACTGAGTCCAGGTCAAAGTACAGTTGCTCTTCAAAGTATTTGAAACATTCTAGATTCATTACTAAAATTCTCATTAACAAAATGAAACATCTGAAATAGCTAACCTCTCAAAAAAAGAGGGAGAGATTGACTTGACCTCAAAGTTTGGGAGGTTTCAGTTCATAACTGATTGTCCCTGTTCTTTTGCACCTGTGGTAAAACACACAAGAGTGAGAGCATGTGACAGAGTAAGTTGTTCACCTCCTGACCAGGAAGGAAAAGAAAAAGAGGGAGAGGATGAGTCACACAGTCTCCTGGAATGACATGTAACTGTGCATAATGACCTCCCCTCAGTGATCAGCTACAGAAGGTTCAGCCAACATTCATCATCATCCCCCTAAGGACCAAGACTTCACAAATGTTCCTTAGGAATTAGTTAGTCAAACCACAGCCTGTATAAACTAATGCTTCAGAAATTCAGCACTATACATAGCATTCAACACAATTAGGCAAAATCAGCAGCTAAAGCTATCTGATACATAAACCTATGTAAAGATAGAAATGGTCATAGTGTTGTTCATTGTCATATGGAGTCCTTGCATTCATTGCTATTTCATCTTAATGTCATTTATAAGGCAGGAACTCAAATACAAGTGCTAATGATGAATGTTTAATGATGAATGCTTATCACTCAACCTAAGTAAATCTTAGTAAAAGTTTGTAGATTTTCTAGAAAAGCTATATTGTCACTGGGCAGTGGTGACACATGCCTTCAATCCCAGCTCTTGAGGGCAGAGGCAGGTGGATCTCTGTGAGTTCTTGGTCTACCCAGCTAGTTCAAAGACAGCCAAGACTACACAGAGAAATCTTATTTGAAAAATAAAATTCTATATTGTCATATTATTAGTTGAAACAGCAAACTAATGTTATGTTCTAGAAAGAATGAAAAAAGGTATCTAATAAAAATAACATTAAATTAAAAAACAACCTGACATAACATTATGAGACAAGGAACCTCCAAAGATATCATTGAATTTGTCATCTGTTGGCCATCTACTACTGAACATGCAGCATATCTTTTAGAAAAGACAACTTTTCCAGTGATATTCCCTTGGAGCAATCTAAATTTTCATGGGCAAGTGGTTATCAACTAGAGATTGTTTCTGGACTAGAGATGTGTCAACTAAGATAGGCTACATGCCCAGCAGTAGTTGGCTAACAGAAAATTAACTCAGTGGCACCTTTGGAGGTTCATTGTGCTATACTGTTTTTTCAGGGCAGTTTTTATTTTTTTAATTTTATCTTATTTTTAATTTTAGTCACACACACACATATATATTTCCCTTTTACCCTACAGGTCCTTTTCATATGTGTTATGCCTTCCAGTTTTGTGTTTTTTATGAGATTGATGAGTGTACAAATGAAGGTATCATGAACACTCTGTCTGTTTCTTGTTCCTTTTCAACTCTTTTCTTATTTTGTCCTTTTGAAAAATATTATTTCTATCATATTATATGATATTATATTATACCTTAGTTTATTATTAACCCAAAGAAACCTATTTGTTGGGCGGAGGCAGCCGGAATCTGGACTGCGGAGGCGGCTGGAACCCGGATGGCGGAGGCAGCCGGCGGGGACCGGCTGGGACCGGCTGGGACCAGCTGGGACCGGCTGGGATCCGCTGGGACCGGAGCGGCAGCAGAGGACACAGGCCTCAGGCAGCAGGTACCATCATGGCAACAGACGCAGGCTGCAGGGACCGCGCGAAACACCGAGAGCAGATGGCCCCACTACAATTAAATCAAAGAGGTAGGCCTTCGGTTGGAGAGGTCACTGGCAAAGGAGGAGCTGGGTCCTATTCCTGAAGACCCTTCTGAGGGGTTAGAGGGATCTTGGCCCCTGGCAGGAACCAGGAAACAGAGCGAGGGCATTTTTGTAAGAGGAGCCCCTGGCCAGCAGGGAAACCTGAACCAGTTTTAAAAGACCCCTTAGATAGCATCAATAGGAGGAGATGGGCAGTCGCCAAGGCAAGAATTCACCCAATAATCTGAAAAACAGCATGAAAACACCAGAACCCAATGATCTTACAACAGAAGGTCTTCAAAAACCTAACACAGAAGAAGTGGAAAAAATTGACTTTAGGAAAGCAATAGAGTCCCTCAAACAACATGTGAAAAATGCCCTTATAGAAATGGATGAGAAGTATAACCAAAAATTTGAAGAAATGAGTAAATACGTACATAATACCCTGGGAAACCAAAAAAAGAACGATCAAACAGGTAATGGAAACAGTTCAAGAATTGAAAACTGAAAAGGAAGCAAGGAATAAAACACAAAATGAGGACCAGCTGGATATGAAAAATCTAGGTCAACGAGCAGAGCCTACAGAAACAAGCATAATCAACAGAATACAAGAAATAGAAGAAAGAATCTCAGATTCTGAGGACACCATAGAGAAAATAAACGCACTGATCAAAGAAAACTGCAAAGCCAACAAATTCTCATCACAAAACATTCAGGAGTTATGGGACACAATAAAAAGACCAAACCTAAGAATAATAGGAATAGAAGAAGGAGAAGAGTCACAGTTCAAAGGCCCAGAAAATATCTTTAACAAAATTATGGAATAAAACTTTCCCAACCTAAAGAAAGATATTCCTTTGAACATTCAAGAAACATACAGAACACCAAACAGACTGGATAAAAGAAAAATATCCCCTCGCCATATAATAATCAAAACACAAAATATACAGGTTAAAGAAAGAATATTAAGAGCTGCAAAGGAAAAAGGCCAAGTAACTTATAAAGGTAAACCGATCAGACTTACATCTGATTTCTCTATGAAAACAATGAAAGCCAGAAGGTCCTGGATAGAAGTACTGCAGAAGCTAAGAGACCATGGATGCAAGTCCAGACTACTATACCTAGCCAAGCTTTCGTTCACTATAAATGGAGAAAACAAGACATTCCAGGATAAGAACAAATTTAAACAATAAGTAGCCATGAATCCAGCCCTACAGAAAGTAATAGAAGGAAAATCGCAACCCAAGGAATCCAACATTGCCAACACTGCCTACAATAACTGAGGCATCTAGCGACCCTTCACTAGCACAACTCAAAGAAGGGAGACACACAAATTCTACTTCCAAAAACAATAAGAATATCCAGAGTAAACAACCACTGGTCATTAATATCACTTAATATTAATTGTCTCAATTCACCTATAAAGAGGCACAGGCTAAGAGATTGGATACAAAAACAGGATCCAACATTCTGCTGTTTGCAAGAAACACATCTCAACCACAAAGACAGGCATCTACTCAGAGTAAAGGGTTGGGAAAAGGTGTTTAAGCAAATGGTCCTAAGAAAAAAACAGGTGTGGCCATATTAATTTCTAACAAAACTGACTTCAAACTAAAATCAATCAGAAGAGATCGAGATGGACACTTTATACTCATGAAAGGAACAATTTGTCAGGATGATGTCTCAATCCTGAATATCTACGCCCCTAATATAAAAGCACCCACTTATGTAAAAGAAATATTACTAAAACTCAAAGCAGACATCAAACCACACACACAAGTAGTGGGAGACTTCAATATACCTCTCTCAGCAATGGACAGGTCAATCAGACAGAAACCTAACAGAGAAATAAGAGAATTAATGGAGGTAATGAATCAAATGGACTTAACAGACATCTATAGAACACTCCACCCAAATAGAAAAGAATATACCTTCTTCTCTGCAGCTCATGGAACCTTCTCGAAAATTGACCACATACTCGGAAACAAAGGAAACCTCCACAGATACAAAAAAATATCAGTGTCCACCTGTGTCTTATCAGATCACCACGGATTAAAGTTAGAATTCAACAACAATGCTACCTCCAGAAAGAAGACAAACTCATGGAAACTGAACAGTCAACTTCTGAACCACACCTGGGTCAAGGAAGAAATCAAGAAAGAAATTAAAGTCTTCCTTGAATTTAATGAAAATAAAGGGACAACATACTCAAACCTATGGGACACTATGAAAGCAGTGCTAAGAGGAAAGTTCATAGCACTAAGTGCCCACTTAAAGAAAACGGAGAAAGCACACATTGGAGACTTAATAGCACACCTGAAAGCTTTAGAAAAAAAAGAAGTAGACGTGCCCAGGAGGAGTAGAAGACTGGAAATAATCAAACTGAGGGCGGAAATCAAGAAAATAGAAACACAGAAAACAGTCCAAAGAATCAATGAAACAAAAAGTTGGTTCTTGGAGAAAATCAACAGGATCGACAAACCACTATCCAAACTAATTAAACGACAGAGAGAGAACACGCAAATAAATAAGATCAGAAATGAAAAGGGGGACATAATCACAGACACAGAGGAAATTCAGAGACTCATTAGATCTTACTACAAAAGACTGTATGCCACAAAACTATAAAATGTAAAAGAAATGGACATTTTTTTAGATAAGTACCATATACCAAAGCTAAACCAAGACCAGGTGAATGATCTAAATAGACCTGTTAATCGCGAAGAACTAGAAACTGTTATCAAAAATCTCCCTTCCAAAAAGAAGCCCAGAACCAGATGGTTTCATTGCAGAATTCTCCAGAACTTACAAGAAGAGCTAATACCTATACTCCTTAATGTATTTCACAATATAGAAACAGAAGAGTCATTGCCAAATTCCTTTTATGAAGCTACAGTTACGCTGATACCAAAACCACACAAAGACCAACCAAGAAAGAGAATTACAGGCCTATCTCACTCATGAATATCGACGCAAAATTTCTCAATAAATACTGTCAAACCGAATCCAAGAACACATTTGAAAAATTATCCATCATGATCAATTAGGCATCATCCCAGAGATGCAGGGCTGGTTCAACATAGGAAAATCTATCAATGTAATCCACCATATAAATAAACTGAAAGAAAAAAACAATATGATCATTTCATTAGATGCTGAAAAAGCATTTGACAAAATTCAACACCCCTTTATGATAACAGTCTTGGAGAGATTAGGGATACAAGGGTATACCTAAATATACTAAAAGCTATTTACAGCAAGCTGACAGCTAACATTAAATTAAACGGAGAAAAACTCAAAGCCATCCCACTAAAATCAGGAACGCGACAACGATGTCCACTCTCTCCATACCTCTTAAATATAGTGCTTGAAGTTCTAGCAATAGCAATAAGACAACATAAGGGGATCAACGGGATTCGTATCAGAAAAGAAGAAGTTAAGCTCTCGTTATTTTCAGATGATATGATAGTATACATAAGCGACCCCAAAAACTCTACCAAGGAATTCCTACAGCTGATAAACACCTTTAGTAATGTGGCAGGATACAAGATCAACTCCAAAAAATCAGTGGCCTTCCTATACACTAAGGATAAGGAAACAGAGAGGGAAATCAGAGAAGCATCACCTTTCACGATAGCCACAAATAGCATAAAATATCTTGGGGTTACTCTGACCAAGGTTGTGAAAGATCTATTTGACAAGAACTTAAAGTCTTTGAAGAAAGAAATTGAAGACACCAGAAAATTGAACGATCTCCCTTGCTCCTAGATTGGGAGGATCAACATAGTAAAAATGGTAATTCTACCAAAAGCAATCTATAGATTCAATGCAATCCCCATCAAAATCCCATTAAAATTCTTCACAGATATGGAGAAGACAATAATCAACTTTATATGGAAAAACAAAAAACCCAGAATAGCCAAAACAATCGTATACAACAAAGGATCGTCTGGAGGCATTACTATCCCTGACTTCAAACTCTACTACAGAGCTATAATGATGAAAACAGCTTGGTATTGGCATGAAAACAGAGAAGTCGACCAATGGAATAGAATAGAAGACCCTGACATTAACCCACAAACCTATGAACCCCTGATTTTCGATAAAGGAGCTAAAAGTATACAATGGAAAAAAGAGAGCCTCTTCAACAAATTGTGCTGGCAAAACTGGATGTCAACCTGTTAGAGGAATGAAAATAGATCCATATCTATCACCATGCACAAAACTCAAGTCCAAATGGATTAAAGACCTCAATATCAGTCTGCAAACACTGAACCTGATAGAAGAGAAAGTGGGAAGTACTCTACAACACATGGGCACAGGAGACCACTTCCTACGTATTACCCTAGCAACACAGACATTAAGGACGTCATTGAATAAATGGGACCTCCTGAGACTTAGAAGCTTCTGTAAAGCAAAGGACATTGTCACTAAGACACAAAGGCAACCTACTGACTGGGAGAAGATCTTCACCAACCCCGCAATTGACAAAGGTCTGATCTCCAAAATATATAAAGATCTCAAGAAACTAGACCGTAAATGGCTAATCAACCCAATTATAAAATGTGGCACTGAGCTGAACAGAGAATTCTCAACAGAAGAAGTTCAAATGTCCAAAAGACACTTAAGGTCATGCTCAACTTCCTTAGCGATCAGGGAAATGCAAATCATGACAACTTTAAGATACCATCTTACACCTGTCAGAATGGCTAAAATAAAAAACATCAATGATACCCTTTGCTGGAGAGGTTGTGGAGAAAGGGGTACACTCATCCATTGCTGGTGGGAATGCAAACTTGTGCAACCACTCTGGAAAGCAGTGTGGCAGTTTCTCAGGAAATTCGGGATCTACTTACCCCTGGACACAGCAATACCACTCTTGGGAATATACCCAAGACAGGCCTTATCATACAACAAAAGTATATGCTCTACGATGTTCATAGCAGCATTGTTTGTAATAGTCAGAACCTGGAAACAACCTAGATGCCCTTCAATGGAAGAATGGATGAAGAAAGTATGGAATAGATACATATTAGAGTACTACTCAGCAGTAAAAAACAAGGGCTTCTTGAATTTTGCATGCAAATGGATGGAAATAGATTACACTATCCTGAGTGAGGTAAGCCAGACCCAAAAAGAGGAGCATGGGATCTACTCACTTATATTTGGTTTCTAGTCATAAACAAAGGACATTGAGCCTATAATTAGTAATCCTAGAGAAGCTAAATAAGAAGGAGAACCCAAAGAAAAACATATAGGCATCCTCCTGAATATTAACCTTCATCAGGCGATGAAAGGAGACAGAGACAGAGACCCACATTAGAGCACCGGACATAATTCTCAAGGTCGAAATCTGGAGCAGAAGGATACAGAGCACAAGCAAGGAATTCAGGACCACAAGGGGTGCACCTACACACTGAGACAATGGGGATGTTCTATTGGGAACTCACCAAGGCCAGCTGGCCTGGGTCTGAAAAAGCCTGGGATAAAACCGGACTCGCTGAACATAGTGGACAATGAGGACTACTGAGAACTCAAGAACAGTCGCAGTTGGTTTCTGATCCTACTGCATGTACTGGCTTTGAAGGAGCCTAGGCAGTTTGGATGCTCAACTTACTAGACATGGATGGAGGTGGGGGTTCCTTGAACTTCCCACAGGACAGGGAACCCTGATTGTTCTTTGGGCTGACGTGGGAGTGGGACTTAATTGGGGGAGGGGGATGGAAATGGGAGGCAGTGGCAGGGAAGAGACAGAAATCTTTAAGAAAGAAAGAAAGAAAGAAAGAAAGAAAGAAAGAAAGAAAGAAAGAAAGAAAGAAACCTATTTGTTATCTAATGATGGACAGATAGGGATGGAGGTATGGAGGAACATGGAGGAGTAGAGGTAGGGGAAACAGTAATCAGGACATATTATGTGAAAAAAAATATTTTCAATAAAAGGAAAAAATAAATGACCTTTTTTTTCGCAACGGGTTTGCCGTCAGAACGCAGGTGTTGTGAAAACCACCGCTAATTCAAAGCCAAAATGGGAAAGGAAAAGACTCACATCAACATCGTCGTCATTGGACACGTCGATTCCGGCAAGTCCACTACAACCGGCCACCTGATCTACAAGTGTGGTGGAATCGACAAACGAACCATCGAGAAGTTTGAGAAGGAGGCTGCCGAGATGGGAAAAGGCTCCTTCAAGTATGCCTGGGTCTTGGACAAACTGAAAGCTGAGCGTGAGCGTGGTATCACTATTGACATCTCCCTGTGGAAGTTTGAGACCAGCAAGTACTATGTTACTATCATTGATGCCCCAGGACACAGAGACTTCATCAAAAACATGATTACAGGCACATCACAGGCTGACTGTGCTGTCCTGATTGTTGTTGCTGGTGTTGGTGAATTCGAAGCTGGTATTTCCAAGAATGGGCAGACCCGTGTGCATGCACTTCTGGCTTACACCCTGGGTGTGAAACAGCTAATTGTTGGTGTCAACAAAATGGATTCCACCGAGCCACCCTACAGCCAGAAGAGATACGAGGAAATTGTTAAGGAAGTCAGCACCTACATTAAGAAAATTGGCTACAACCCTGACACAGTAGCATTTGTGCCAATTTCTGGTTGGAATGGTGACAACATGCTGGAGCCAAGTGCTAATATGCCTTGGTTCAAGGGATGGAAAGTCACTCGCAAAGATGGTAGTTCCAGTGGAACCACCCTGTTGGAAGCTTTGGATTGTATCCTGCCACCAACTCGTCCAACTGACAAGCCTCTGCGACTGCCCCTCCAGGATGTCTATAAAATTGGTGGTATTGGGACTGTCCCTGTGGGCCGAGTGGAGACCGGTGTTTTAAAACCTGGCATGGTGGTGACCTTTGCTCCAGTCAATGTGACAACAGAAATAAAGTCTGTTGAAATGCACCATGAAGCTTTGAGTGAAGCTCTTCCTGGGGACAACGTGGGCTTCAATGTGAAGAACGTGTCTGTCAAAGATGTTAGACGTGGCAACATTGCTGGTGACAGCAAAAATGACCCACCAATGGAAGCTGCTGGCTTCACTGCTCAGGTGATTATCCTGAACCACCCAGGCCAAATTAGTGCTGGCTATGCTCCTGTACTAGATTGTCACACAGCTCACATAGCATGCAAGATTGCTGAGCTTAAAGAAAAGATTGATCGTCGTTCTGGCACGAAGCTGGAAGATGGCCCGAAATTCTTGACGTCTGGTGATGCAGCCATTGTTGATATGGTTCCCGGAAAGCCCATGTGTGTCGAGAGCTTCTCTGACTATCCTCCACTGGGTCGTTTTGCTGTTCGTGACATGAGGCAGACAGTTGCTGTGGGTGTCATCAAAGCTGTGGACAAGAAGGCTGCTGGAGCTGGCAAGGTCACCAAGTCTGCCCAGAAAGCTCAGAAGGCTAAATGAATATTATCCCTAACACCTGCCACCCCAGTCTTAATCAGTGGTGGAAGAACGGTCTCAGAACTGTTTGTCTCAATTGGCCATTTAAGTTTAATAGTAAAAGACTGGTTAATGATAACAATGCATTGTAAAACCTTCAGAAGGAAAGGAGAATATTTTGTGGACCATTTTTTTGTGTGTGGCAGTTTTAAGTTATTAGTTTTCAAAATCAGTACTTTTTAACGGAAACAACTTGACCAAAAATCTGTCACAGAATTTTGAGACCCATTAAAACAATTTTAATGAGAAAAAAAATAAAAATAAATAAATGAACAAGTAAATAAATAAGCAAAGAAACATACAAACATTTAAGGATATTGTATCTGACACACAGTAAAAAGACACCCCGACTTGCATAACTCAACAGTCTACAATTTCAGAACAAGGACAACAGTGTTAACAAACTCTTTTTAAGATATGAGAGACTAGGGGATTTGTAACGAATTGACATTAATGTCTACAAACATAGAATCAGTGTGAAAGAAAAAATATTTCTCCTCTCCAAATTTGAAGAAACACAAACTAAACATAAAGACCAGGCTATGTTGTTTCAAATACATATTTAAGGACACAGGCATAGGATTGCAATTCTATATAATTGGAAGTCAATGACAGAGAAGCATTTATTAATACCATGTTTTTTGAAAGGTTAGTTCTCATACCTTTCATTGTCATTTTGTGTTTCCCATTTGAGCAGTGCTACATTTCACCTTGAAGCAGCATCTTCATGATCATCACATTGGTTATCAGGTACATTTAGTCCAGAGATGCTCATATACATGCAAAAAGTAATCATTTTTAATCACTTCTTCTGTTTAGTTTATCAGTATAGTTGAGGAAATGGGATAATCTTAAAAAGTTTTTATAGACACAATTAAAAGTCATGAGGCTATAATCAACAAAGGATCAGAAAAGGTGGGCAAAGATTCTACAAGAAGAACAATACTCAGTTCTCACCATGAGACTTTTATCCATCATTGATGACCTACATGTAATAGGAGAGGTTATATCAATATTCTAGCTACTCAGATCTCTATAAGTAAAAAATGATCAGTGTTAACAAAAGAATCTCATGTTCAGAATAATGACAAATACCATATCAAAAATTCATCATCATGTGGACTGAGCTCCCAAGGTCCCAATGAGGAGCAGAAGGAGGGAGAACATGAGCAAAGAAGTCGGGACCACGAGGCGTGCACCCACCCACTGACACAGTGGAGCTGATCTACTGGGAGCTCACCAAGGCCAGCTGGACTGTGACCGAAAAAGCATGGGATAAAACCGGACTCGCTGAACATGGCGAACAATGAGGGCTGATGAGACGCCAAGGACAATGGCACGGGGTTTTGATCCTACTTAATGTGCTGGCTTTGTGGAAGCCTAGCCAGTTTGGATGTTTACCTTCCTAGATATGGACGGAGGGGGGAGGACCTAGGACTTACCACAGGGCAGGGAACCTGGACTGCTCTGTGGACTGGATAGGGAGGGGGAGAGGAGTGGGGGGAGGGGTAGAAGGGTGGGAGGAGGGGGAGAAGGGTGGGAGGAGGGGGAGGGAAATGGGAGGCTGGGAGGAGGTGGAAACTTGTTTTTTGTTTATGTTTTTTTTTCTTCTTTTCTTAATAAAAAAAAAAAATCAAATCATGGTCAATGGGACACCTCCATCAAACATCACAGGCTGCTTGTAAAAACACAGCAGCTATAGTTGGCTGCACAATATCTATACAAGATCAAGCCACAAAACATTCCAACATAGAAGTGAATAGGAGATAATAAACCCTTACCCTTGCTGAAGATCAATGGAGGTGTCTTCTAGGAAAGGAAGAGTCAGTTTTGTCAAAGGGTATGGCCCCTTCTAGGTCAGCCGAGATCAGTGGCTGGCCCAACACCCAAAAGTGTACAGACAGAATAAATTGGATGAAGTGTATTATTTTTTTGTAAATGAAAGGTGACATGAAATCATGAGGGAGTGGCAGGTGATGGATGATCAAAATAGTTTTAATGCATGTATGAAACTCTCAAGAACTAATTAAAACTGTTATTTTTAAATATAAATAAACCAGCCCCACAAAGAATGTTACATAAAAGCATAATATATAGTGATCATATACATAAAAGTTAAAAAAAGATTTTCATATCATCTCCTCTACATAGAGAGGGAAAAGAATGAACAAAATATGTTGCATGATATTCTCAAGGATTAAATTTAAAAACATTTAGTTTTTTTTTTTGATTTTTAATTTATTTATTTATTAAGGATTTCTGCCTCGTCCCCACAACCGCTTCCCATTTCCCTCCCCCTCCCCCGATCAAGTCCCCCCCCCATCTGCTCGAAGAGCAATCAGGGTTCCCTGACCTGTGGGAAGCCCAAGGACTGCCCACCTCTATCCAGGTCTCGTAAGGTGAGCATTCAAACTGCCTAGGCTCCCACAAAGCCAGTACATGCAGTAGGATCAAAAACCCACTGCAATTGTTCTTGAATTCTCAGTATTCCTCATTGTCCGCTATGTTCAGCTAGTCCGGATTTATCCCATGCTTTTTCAGACCTAGGCCAGCTGGCCTTGGTGAGATCCCAATAGAACATCCCCATTGTCTTAGTGTGTGGGTGCACCCCTCGTGGTCCTGAGTTCCTTGCTCGTGCTCCGTCTCCTTCTGCTCCTGATTTGGACCTTGAGATTTCTGTCCGGTGCTCCCGTGTGGGTCTCTGTCTCTGTCTCCTTTCATCGCCTGATGAAGGTTAATATTCCTGAGGATGCCTATGTGTTTGTCTTTGGATTCACCTTATTTAGCTTCTCTAGGAACATGAATTATAGGCTCAATGTCCTTTATTTATGGCTAGAAACCAAATATGAGTTTTTAAAAAGGGAAATAGCTACTTTATGTTGAGAATTGGACTTTGGATATTCTTTACTTTTTAAGAGTGCATTATATGAAAAAGATGAAAAGGAAATCAGACCATTTAGGAAAATTTCTGATAAAACGCTCCAGAAGTTCTCGAAAATGATATGTATGAAAATATATGAATACACTGAAACTGACAAATCATATGGAAGTACAAGTGTTTCTCAGTCTCAAAAAAATGTATAAAGAAAGTTCTGTAAGGTTTCCTAAAAATGCTCATTAAAGCTAAAACATTTGGAATGCTGCAGGTCACCACAGAGTCGCGGGTTTCACTCTACTCTCTGCTGCTGAATGTATCTCTTCATCACAAACACAGAGTTTGAAAGATGTTGAAAACAACATTAGTCTTAATAAGGTCATTTATTTATATTCCAAACGGTGATAAGAGCTAGTGCAAAAAAAATAAAGATAAGGAAAGAACAGCATCATTACCAAACACCCACATATGATTCTCGGTGAAAACATTCTACGATTTGTGTAAATGATGGGAAGACATCAAGTTCTAAGGAAGCTTATTCTACAGCTAAACTATAGAAATTTAAATATAAATTTTGCCCTGTTAAGGGTGTCTAGAGGAAAATCTTATTCACCCATTATTAAAATCCTGGCATGTAGGAATATATTTCCACAGGACTTATTCTCTGGGAATCTCTATAACTATCATAAGAAGCAATAATAAAAATCTTAGTCTTGGTTTCCTTTGTGTAGACTGTCAGCAAATTAATTAATTAATTGAAAAGGTATGTAGGCCTAAATCTCTGGAGCTTTTGTTTGGTTATCACAGGTTTTTCCTTTGCTTTTTACACGCATCAGAAAAAGGTTGAAATGAATGAATGGGTTATTCTTTGTTTGATGTACTACAACATATCAGCAAATAAAAGAGACATATTCTCTAATGGCCCCAGTTTTCAAAAGGAAAATAAGGATTACAAGCTTTCACTCACTAAATAAACATTCCCTAAAAGACTAATATATGCTAAGCTCTCTGATAAAGCCCTGGAAGAAAAACGAAATGAAGCAGACATTGCAATCAAGGAAAGCAGATATTAAATAAACTAGAATATTGCAGGTATATAACAGTCTGCTTCAAATACCTCAGCCCAAATGGCTTAAAAAGCACAAAATATTTTCCATGGTTCTGACACGCCAGCAGAGTCAGCTGGTGAAGCTCTTCCCTTCTTGGCTTGTAAATGGAAGCTTTTTTGCTGTGTTCTTATAGGATATCTCCCCATCTCTGCAAGTAACATGGCTTGGGGTGAATCCTATGGACTTCCCTTTCTCATAAGAATGCAAGCCCTATGGATGATAGACTCATTGTACAACCTCATTTAACCCCAACCCTAAGTCACAAAAGTCCCACCTGCTAACTCACTTAGATGGGAGTTAGTTTTAACAGTGCAAAATATTTTCATACATAAAATTTACTGTACAATATGGTTTCATGGCACACCTAGGTGTGTCATGTTCTAGAAATTATTTAGGCTTAGTTTGAAATACTTTAGTCTGGACAAGAACAGGATGAGAGTAATTAAAGAAGCAGTGGCAGCATATACAATGATAAAATATGGCATAACTAGAGAGTTAGTGAGCAGTGAATAGCACTAGCTGCACCTGTTATTGCAGAGGACCTAGGTTTGATTCTTAGCACTCACATGGTAGCTCATAGCCATTTGTGAGTCCAGTACCATTGGATCCAAAGCATTCTTCTTACATTCACTCTCACCAGGAACACGTGTCATGTGTGTGTGTGTGTGTGTGTGTGTGTGTGTGTGTGTGTGTGTGTGAGAGAGAGAGAGAGAGAGAGAGAGAGAGGGGGGTCATGTGGGTGTAAAATCTCTAAGAAAAACACTAATACACATAACATAATGAAATAATATAGCAAACTCAGAGAAATAGGATGGTCTCGAAGTAGTCACAAAAGAGAGGGAAGTCAAGTAGACAGACAAAGGACACAGCACATTAGAATTCTCATTAGTGTGATGGGAAGCCACTTCATGACTCTCAGAAAAAATATGACTTCTATATGATATAGTTATAGTATATACAACTCTTGGACATATACTCAGAGGATTGTTAAACATCTTACTCACAAGATACTTGCTCATCAGTGTTCATTCCTGTTTTATTCACAATATCTAGGGACTGAAACTAAACGTTCTTCAACTAATGAATGGATAATTGTAATGGACATATACACCATGGAAATGTCAACAATACTAAAGAAATTTGAAATGTATAGGAAAATATATGGAACTGAATAATACTCTACAAAGTTGAGTAACCAAGTCTTACAAAGATAAATACTTCTTGATCTCTCTCATTTATGGACCTTAGCTTCTAATTTTTATATACTTGTTCTTTTATGCATGGATGGAAGTAGAAGCAAGGAAACTAGGCTAGAATCCATGAGTCAGAGAAGCAGACTTTAATGGAGGGAGGTAAGGTGGTTAATAGAACATGTGTGATACAAAACTAGATGATTCACTAGCAGTGGAAGGATACAAGTAGAGATGAGAGTGGGAGGTTAGGTAAATGGAATATGCATAAGGAGGTGAATCAGAGAAAACTAAGTATGTATGAAAATTCCACGAAGATGCCTTTTCCTTTTATGCTAGTTAAAACATTATAATGTGAAGGTTTGGGCTATGATATTTGAATGTATACAGTCCTACATAAAGTTATAAAAATCTTGGTAGATGGTCTCACTCTGCCAAGAATGTACACATTCAACTTGCAGTTGAAGTGTGATACTGAATTACTTTCATGTCTTTTTATGGGGGAAAGTGTGTAAGAAGAAGGAGAGAGAGTGGGCTTAATGTTTCCTTCTTTTATTCATATAACCATATTTGATAACTATATTTAAATTTTACACAAAAGTATGGCAAATTTTACTATTACATTAATATCTCTTAGACAGTGAAGTGCTCTGCCCTAAATGGGACATATACATCATGCCCACTCCCCAAACCTGAGGGGTCTTCATGCAGAGAAGGGGGAACAGGAATAATGTAAAAGTCATAGGAAACAGACACAGGAGGGAAGGTACACATCTGAACCAATACCAATTGTGACAGCATGCACAAGTTCCAGACAAGCAGAATCCCAGCATCAAAGAGAGAAAGTGGGCACCAAATCCCTCCACTAACTGAATGTCTATTGTCATTTGATAGCTGCTAGGAGAAGGAGACTTTCTTTTCTTTAATCCTACACCTGGTAGGTTAATCACATGACAGGATGGACTCTACAACCAAGACTAACTGAGAAACACAGAATGGGATTATATGGGAAAGGAAAAAAAAACAAAGGAAAGCTCAGACTTGGGTGGGAAGGGATGAGAAGGTGGTTAAGGGAGTAGTTGTAGAAACAGATGAATTAAAAATTAATTTCATGAAATTCTCAAAGAATTAAAGAAATATTGTCTAAAATATTAATATTTCTTGATAATATTCTTAATGTAAGACCTTACGGTACATTCTTATCAAAAGTGATCCTTAAAATAAATTCATGATACAGGTGTCTATTTTTCTCTTTTACAGGTCATGAAACTAAAGCTTTGAAAATTGATTCAAAACATGCCACAGATAGCAAAATTGTAAGTAAATCTGAGATTAAATTCTAGCCAGAAAAGCTATACCCTGTTCTTCACTAGCAGACTGTTTCCACTCACAGTGGACTATCTGATCTCAGCCCCTTTAATACTACAAGCTGAGCGGTTGCAATGAAGAAACCAGTCTTTCTCTGTTCATGTTGCTGCATTTGTGTTTGCTGCCCCTGAAGATTAAAGAAGCATCCAGCTGCTAGAAAGAATGCATAAATCTAAGGGTGTAACATATTTCACCCTCACTGCAGAGAAAAGAGGAGGGGAGGGTAATAGATTTTCCCATCAAATGTCTATCAATAGAGTCCTTCACCTTCTATAGCAGAAGGCCATCTGCTCCCATATTCCAGTTGCAGAACTGGTAAAAGAAAATAATAGGAAATTGGAAAATGCCTTCCAATGTTTAATTCAACTTAAAGTGCAGATCAGAGCTTCTAATTTTCTTAATAGGTATGGTGGTAATGATAAATATTTAACAGTTTGAATTTCATTAAAAATTTGGTCATATATTGTATTAAGGTTACATTAGCTAGAGCATACACAAATTATATTTCAGCATCAAAAGTATATTTTAATGGCCTTATTGTGAGCAGATGGAGCATAGTTGTTTAAAAGTGCCAAATCATTTGATAAAGAGCCTGATTATAATCAGACAAGAATGAAGAATAATGGCTTAATTCAAGTATCCACTGTTTAAAAAAAAATCCTATTGGGTCTTCACTTCTCTGGAATCATAGGGGAAAGTTTTGTAAAATTTAAACTTTGAAAAAGTAAACTCAACCCTAATTTGGCCAATCTGGGAAAGCAAAAGAAAAAGGTACATTTTCAGCAACCATGAATAAACCAATGACTTACTGCAATGACCATGTGACAGTGGGAAAGCTTATTTGTAAATAATGTTGTAGAAACACAGGCTAACCATTGGCTTAGTCATGTAAGCATGAAGACTGTAGATCAGATCAATAGTACCCACATAAAAACCTGCATCTGCCAGGGTGGAGACAGATGAATCTCCAGTACTCAATGGCCACTCGGTCCAACAAATCATAGAGTTTAATGAAGACATCCTGTGTCAAAAAAAAAAAAATAAGAGGAAGAAATATCAAGGGCAATTGACTTCAAGCTCTGACCTAACCTTGCATATATGCACACATGAACACACATATAGTCAAATGTACTGTAGTCTGAGAGTAGATGTGGGTTTACATTAATGAGATGTTAAAGAAAGGAAGGATGACCTAGGGTACAATGAATGAGCAGATGTTGAAAATGTAAAGGTCTCTGCTCCTATGAAAATGATTCTTATCTTCAGACACTAGCAGTTATTAACCCTGAAGCCTGCTATGAGTAACTAATCAGGGCAAAGCTAAGCTAAGGAGATAGCTTAGTGGGTAAAGTCCTTAGTGAGCAAACAGGAAAAATCACAGCAAACACATACACATACACATATAAAATGCAGACCAATGCTGGGGAGGCTAGTTGGATCCCAGAGACTTGCTAAAGAGCAAGCGTCACCTCAATTGGTTAGTTCCAGGCCAAGGAAAAGACACCAAAGTCGGCCTGTCCTCTAGCTTCCATATGCACACATATATGCACAAAGAAATAGAGAAAACTGATCAAAACTAGTGAACACTAGGCATGCACTGAAACATGTGTCTATTAATTATAGCACTTGGGAAGCTAAGCATGGATATTAGGAGTTCAAGGCAAACATCAGGTACATAAAATGTTTGAGACCTGACTAGATTACATGAGGCCATTTCTTAAAAATAAATAAAACTGACCAGAACATTTTAATTAAAGAAGCTCTAAAGGGACAGCTCTTAAATACTTCAGTCTAAACAGCAATATGATAAATAAGTGTATATGTTTTTCAATCTAAAAAAATCTGGCTTAAGACCATTTCCCAGCCTGAAAAATAGGTCAAAACATTATTTACCTTATAAGATAGCTATGAGGATTAGGTATTGTCAAGAACCTGGTACATACTCAGCACATATCTTTGAAGGTATCAGAAGCACTCTAGCAAATGTTCACATGACTATAGATCTTCTTGTATTTAAACTGATAAGATTTTAAGAGGGTTACAAGCATACAAGCAGTGCCTATGTATATTCTTACTTAAGTTACTGTGGTTGATTTTAGCTCCCAACACCCAAAAGCCAGTGCTTAAAAATTTGTGGAGAAGGAAATATGGTGCAGGGAATGGGATCAGTTCCGAGTTATTCAGAGGACCTAAGTTCAGATCATAGCACCCAAATCAAGTTTTTTACAATACCCTATAACCCTAACTCTAAGACATGCAACTACCTCTTCTGGTCTCCATAGCATCTTCATTCACATAAACATATACATACACATAAAACCTAATAAAAATAAAAATATATCTCTAAAAAGGTACTAAAGCATACTTATATATAGTATATAAAATATATATCAACTCAAGTACAGATTTCAAACTGTGAGCAAAATTTCTTTAAGGGGCAAATAGGTGGGTAGTGGTGGTGCATGCCTCAAAACCCAGAACTTAGGAGGTAGAGGCAGGAGGGTCTCTGAGTTGAAGACCAGCCTGGTCTACACAGCTTCAGGACATCAAGGGATACCCAGAGAAACCCCGCCTCAAACAAACAAAGACAATAAAAAATGGGGGTATTAGTTTATTGCCAGAGCTGCAAAGTAATTAAAATAAAGACTACCAGAAGACATGTTTAAACTACACCTCTTTCTTGGCTTGCAGCTCTAACAGCATTTTCATTTATATATCCTTGCCATAGACCCCTCTAGGAAATTTAGTTTATCAAAAGCTAGAAATTCATTCACTGTGTTTTGTATAAAACCACACCATGCCAGGCAATGGTGGTGTGGTGTGGGAGAATTGTCTGTATTCTGTCAATCACGTTTTATATAAACACTGATTGGCCAGAGAGGAAGTATAAGTGCGTCAACCAGACAGGAAGTAGAGGTGGGGCAATGAGAACAGGAGAATTCTAGGAAGGAGGGAGCCCATTCTTCCCATTCCAGCCCAGACCACCAAGAAGCACGATGTAACCTCCCCAGCAGAAAGGTACCAAGCCATGTGGCTAACATAGATAAGAATAATGGGTTAATATAAGCTACAAGAGCTAATAAGAAGACTGAGCTAATGGGCCAATCAGTTTATAATTAATGCAGACTCTCTGTGTGATTTTCTTTGGGGCTTGCCGGCTGTGGGGTACTGAGCAGGACAGAAATCCCAATAAGCAGGCCCCTAATGTTACAGAATAGCACCCAACATGGGGCCAAAAACCCCAATGAGCAGGCCCTTATGTTACAGTGGTGCATACTTTTAATGTCAGCACTCAGGAAGCAGAAAACCCTGCTTCAAAAAATAAAAAAGAAAGAAAGAAAAAATCAAGAACACAATACCACACCAATGTGACTCTATTAATAAGACAAATACCTAAATATATTCTGTAGCTAAAGGGCTACATATATGACTTAACACAGGGTTGTCCTAAATTTCCCAATGGTACAAAATAGAAAAAAAATCTAATAGTAACAGGTTTCCTAAAGTTCTTGAACGTGGGTGCCATTAAGCAGGAAAGTCTGGTAACTCATAAATCTTTCATTCTAGTTGAAATAATTCCAATAAATTATTTAATTTTAATACTTTGAATAAAATATTGAAAGTATTAATTTAGAGTCATAAAAGTCTATACTAAAACTCTGAAACATCCACAACTGCATGCTTCCATGTGAAACTTGTGTCAATTGAGTATCTTTCCATTCATTTATTCAGTACATTTATATAAATTTAGGCGCTTGAAATTTAAGATTCATAGCCATTGAATAAAAAACAACAATATAACTTTATGATACAGAACTCATTCAAGGTTTTCCACTACCAAGAATGATCCTCATTTAGATTTATTTATTGCATTTCGTGATGAGTGTTTTGTTCACATATTTGTATCTATGTACCAGATCCATGGCTGGTGTCCATGAAGATCAGCAGAGAGCCTCAGTTGGGACTTGCCAAATAGGTGCTGAGGATCAAGGCCAGGTTCTCTACAAAAACAAATGCTCTAAGCTGTTGACATATTTCTCTATTTTACTTTTGAATAGGAGGTACATGCACCGCACTTCATGTGTGAAGGTAAGTTCTTACATTCTACTGTGAGGATCCCAAGGATTTCTCTCAGCTCATCAGGCTCCTACCAACTACGGAATCTCGGGAGCCCAATGGCATCCTTTTGAATGTGTGATGTAGGGAATATTTGTGACTCTGGATAAGAATCTTAACATTTCTCACTGTTTGTTTGTGGGTACTGGTGGAATTCTTTTTTTTTTTTAATTTTCTCATATATTACATCCTGACCAGTTTCCCCTCCCTCCACCCTCCCTAGTCCCCCTATCTCCCCTTACCACCAGATCTACTAATTCTCCTTTTTCCTTAAAGGAAAAGAGCAGACCTCCCAGGGATAGTCGCTGAACATAGCCAATCAAGTTACAATAAGACTATACACAAACCCTCAAAGCAAGGCAAGACTAGGGAATTCAAGAATACATACTGAATTTAGCTGTGTATCTCTCAAGAACTTTGACAAATAGTAACTGTAAACACATGGTAAGGAGTCATAAATGTAGGTTTTTAGTAGAATCATAAATGTAGGTTTTTAGTCTACCATGTATATTTCTCTGGATCCAACCCCCAGCATGACACCTGTAAAATATCAGATACATAGTATTTAAATAATGTTAGCTTAATCTAAACTTCATTAGAAATTGATACATCATGGTAAAAGAAAAAGTAAAAGTTCTCCACTTCTGGACTTAAATTTTCACAAATGAATTATATATATATATATATATATATATATATTTATATCTATATATGTGCATATATATGTATATATATTCAGTTAAACTATCCTAAATTTTATATAATAAAATACAATAATAAATTATAATAAAAAACAAGAAATGTGTGAAAAAATAATAGATATTCTTTTAAAACATGTTTCTAAACACACAAAAAGTATGTAAAATTCCCAAGTGAAAACATAAAATTGACTAGGAACCACCATTAACTGATGTTGGCCCTGTAGATACCTTGGAAACAGTTGGAGACTTCCATAACATAAAAGAATATGCACTATGAATAGGCAATAAGATTATGGCACTAAAAAAAGTAACTGGGAACTGAAACAAAAGAGCAAATCTAAAATACTATTCTATTGCTGCATGGAGACACCATTTAATTGGGTGCTTGCTTAAACTTTCAGAGTTAATACTTGATCATCATGCATGAGGAGGAACATGGTGCTGGAACAATAACTAAGAACTTTCATCCTGATACATGGGCAACAAGCGGGGGGGGGGTGGCTATTGAATTTATATGGGCTTTTGAACCTCTCAGTGAAACAATTTCTCCAACAAGAGCACACCTCTTCATCCTTCCCAAACAGTTCTACTAGCAGGGAACCAAGCATTCAAATATATGAACCTATGGAGGTTAGTTTCACTCAATCCACTACAAATAGTTAAAGGGATTTTTTTTTTCCCCAATGGAGAAGCCTAGCAAACTGATACCATATAATATCTATCCATCAAAACTTAAGATAAAAACACTTAGGAAAAAACAAAACATTTTCTTTTATAATTGTTAGCCCTGAAAAACAAAAAACTAAGATAAATTATATATATATATATATATATATATATATATGTGTGTGTGTGTGTGTGTGTGTGTGTGTGTGTGTGTGTATCAAAAAACTAAGTTTATAGTACTAGAGAAAAAAATTACATGGCTATATTTCCATCTATTCTGATTATACCCAGAAAACTCAAACAAAACATGAGCAAAATTTAATGAAATACAATATAAAATAAATATCTTGGGTAGTGATGGTGCATGCCTTTAATTCCACCATTCAGGAGACAGAAGAAGGTGGATTTCAGAGTTAGAGGCCACCCTGGTTTACAGAGTGAGTTTCAGGATAGTGAGGGCTACACAGAAAAGCCTTGTCTGAAAAAAAAAAATACTGGGCTGCCTGAAGTATACATAGGCCCCCTGATATCACTCAACTTAAGCAGACTAAAGATACAAACAGGGCAGAATGGACCATGAGGATCCAGGCTGCCTAAAGCATCCACATGCCTACCCTGTGCCAATATGATGAACAAGGATATGGTGGTGAAATGGAAGAGAAAGAGGGGCAGAATGGCTCTTGTGCTTTAGTAATAGGGCAGTTTTGATGAAGCAAGGGCTGTGAGGAATGGGCTGATGAGGGCAGACTTCTTGCCACCCACGACCATGGTGATGTCTGGGCCTAGGCTGCTGCCCATGGCTATGTTGAGATCTGTGACAGCTGGGGTCTGTTTTGACATCCATGATCCATGATGTCATCAAGGCCAGGGATATGCCCAGCTATGTACCACCACCTGTAACCATTTTGGTATTCAAGGTTCATGTCACTGCTTTGGCCAGGTTGATCTTTGTGTCCTGTGCTACAAAAGGTGACATGATGACATATCTAGGCCTTGACTGCTGATGAAGGCTATGCCTTGATCCATGGCCCTACCTCAGTCAAAGTTTTGGTTGATATTCTTGGAACCTGATAACTCTGAAGGCCATGCAAATATGTGGGGCATTAAGTCAATGTGCAGCCAGGTAGGGATCTGAAGGTCATACTGTAGCCAGGGTCATACAGATCTAAGTGGTCTGCAATGCCACAGGTGATATGGTTACGTCGAGGCCTGGGCTGCAGCTGATGATCATGTCAAGGTCCATGGCCCTACCTCAGCCTGGGGTCTGTGTTGATATCTGTTGGTCCCGATACCAAAGTCCATGCTGATGCCAGGGGTCTGGGCCACTACCTGGGGCCACAGTGGTGTCCAAGGGCCACTCTGGTTGTGGGGGTCATGCAGACAGGAGGGGTCTGTGTTGCCATCTGTTGCCATGGTGACATTCAAGCCTGGGCTGTTGATGAGGTCTATGACTACCTACCATGGATAGGGTCTATGTTGATGTCTGTGGCCTATAGTGGCAGCAAAGGACACATGGGTCTAGGCCATAACCTGTGGCCACATTGATGCCTGAGGGCCACGTCACCACCAGCATCACACCAGTCTAAGTGGCCCCTGCTGCCACCTGGAGCCATGGTGTCATCTGTTCCAGGGCTGCTACGGAGGCCCATGTCTGGTTCCATGGCCCTAAGGCAGCTAGGATCTGTGTTGACAACTGTGCTCCTGATACGATCAAAGACAATGCCAGTGCCAGGGTTCTGGGCTGCCACCTGTGGCCATGTTAGTGTCAGAGGGCCTCACGGCAATGGGCTCCATATTAATCTAAATGACCTGTGCTGCCACCTAGGGCCATGGTGACATCCAAGCTGGAGTTGCTAATGGAGACCGTGTCCAGGTCCATAGTCCTACCACAGTCAGGGTTTTTTGCTGAGATCCATGGTCCATGAAACCTTCAAAGGCCAGATGGATATTCAGTGTCTGTGCCACAACCTGCAGCCATGATGGTGTCTAAGGACCATGCTGCCACTAGGGATATGCTGATCTGGATGGCCTTCAAACTTGTACAGGGCCATCATGTCATCTTGGCCTGGCCTATTGCCATGGGCCACATCTGCGTCTGTGGCCCAATAGGAGCCAGGGTCTGGGATGATGTCCATGGCTCATGTTACCACAAAGGATCAAAAGAACTATGTGTGTTGAAATCTGAGGGCCACGCTGAGCCAGGCCAGTACTTTACTGGCCCTGAGATAGCTTTCCCTATCCCTGACTGAACATTGCAGCAGGAGAGCTGGTCTCACTCTCCCAGATAGCCACAGGATCTCCATGACTAGGGCAGCAATGGGCTATCTGACAGGGGTTTCAATGAGGGCCCAGTGATGATGGTGTATCAGAGGCTGTGAAGCAGACAAGGACCATTTTGTGCATGGGACTGAAAGGACAAAATGGTATACTGAGTGACACATTGCAGTTCCTGATGCCACTAGGATGGATAAAGAGGTATTGGAAAGATGGAAGAGCAAAGTAGATTTTTGTTTGTTTGTTTTTGTTTTTATTAATTTGGGTGTGATGCTGTAGAGGTGTGGGGCAGATATGGAGGGACTGAGAGGTGAGCAGGATTGGGGTGCCTGATGTGAAATTTCAAGAGTCCAAAAAGAATTGTATTAAATAAATAAATAAATATCTCACACCTTAAAGACAGGAAAAGAAAAATATAATCAAGACTAAAAGATACACAAAAAGCCACCTGAACAGGGCCTAAAAGAATTTTGAGAATAAGAAATACATTGCCAGGCAGTGGTGGTACACACCTTTAATTCCAGCACTGAGGAGGCAGAGGCTTGTGGATCTCTGTGATTTCAAAGCCAGCCTCTGCTACAAAGTGAGTTCCAGTACAGGCTCCAAATCTACACAGAGAAACCGTGTCTCAAAAAGCCAAAAAAGAGAAAAAAAGGAAGAAAGAAAGACAGGAAGGAAGAAAGGAAAGGAAGGAAGGAAGGAAGGAAGGAAGGAAGGAAGGAAGGAGAAAAAAGAAAGAAAGGAAGGAAGGAAGGAAGGAGGGAGAGAGGGAGGAAAAGAAGGAGGAAGGGAGAGATAGGGAAGGAGGGAAGAGGGAGGGAGGGAAGGGAGAGAGGGAGGGAGGAAGAAAGGAAGGAAGGAAGGAAGGAAGGAAGGAAGGAAGGAAGGAAGGAAGGAAGGAAGGAAGGAAGGAAGGAAGGAAGGAAGGAAGGAAGGAAAAATATAACCATTATAAGTAAACATAAATGGGATTGGGGCAGGAGATGGTTCAGTGGTTAAGAGTACTTATGACTTCCAAAGAACTAAGGTTTAGTTCCCAGTACCAACATTAGATGGCTTATAACTGGCTGTAATTTGAGTTCTAGGGGAACCAATGCCCTCCTCTGGCTCCTCTGGCACATAGAAACATGTGTATCACATAGATACACTCAATTACACACACGTATACATAAAATAATAAATACAGTTTAAAAGATATTTTAAAGACCTTCATATATTGTAGTTTTCATAAATAGACATACTTTAGAATAGATTATAGTGTAATTTATAAAACAGCATACTGGAGGTAGCTGACATGTGTATGGTCAACATAAAGAGAGTAAGAGATATTGGCGAGCTTGACCCTAAGTGGGACATAGATATCACACCCCCATTTCTAAGACTGAGGGATCTTCTCAAAGAAGGTACAAAAAGAGGGTAAGAATCAAAAGGTAGCAGATAACTTCAAAAAAAACAGTGTTTTTCAGGTACAACAGGGTGGATGTACATAGGAACTCACACAATTCACAAGATCTGCACTGACTGCAGCAAAGCAAAAACCCCAGCATAGAGGGAAGAATGGAGATGAGCACAAAAACCACACTCCTGGCTGAGAAGCAGACTCAACTAGCGAGGAATAGACGACTGGAAATAATCAAACTGAGGGCTGAAATCAACAAAATAGAAACACAGAAAACAATACAAAGAATCAATGAAACAAAAAGCTGGTTCCTGGAGAAAATCAACAAGATTGATAAACCCCTATCCAAACTAATCAAACGGCAGAGAGAGAATATGCAAATTAATAAGATCAGAAATGAAAAGGGGGACATAACCACAGACACAGAGGAAATTCAGAGAATCATTAGATCTTACTACAAAAGCCTGTATGCCACAAAACTGGAAAATGTAAAAGAAATGGACACTTTTTTAGATAAATACCATATACCAAAGTTAAACCAGGACCAGGTGAACGATCTAAATAGACCTGTTAGTCGCGAAGAATTAGAAGCTGTTATAAAAAAAACCTCCCTTCCAAAAAAAGCCCAGGATCAGATGGTTTCAATGCGGACTTCTACCAGAATTTCCAAGAAGGCCTAATACCTATACTCCTTAATGTATTTCACAATATAGAAACAGAAGAGTCATTACCAAATTCCTTTTATGAAGCTACAGTTACTCTGATACCAAAACCACACAAAGACTCAACCAAGAAAGAGAATTACAGGCCAATCTCACTCATGAACATCGACGCAAAAATCCTCAACAAAATACTGGCAAACCGAATCCAAGAACACATTATAAATATTATCCATTATGATCAAGTAGGTTTCATCCCAGATATGCAGGGCTGGTTCCACATACAAAAATCTATCAATGTAATCCATCACATAAATAAACTAAAAAAAAAAAAACCCATATGTTCGTTTCATTAGATGCTGAAAAAGCATTTGACAAAATTCAACATCCTTTTATGATAAAAGTCGTGGAGAGATTAGGGATACAAGGGTATACCTAAATATAATAAAAGCCGACAGCTAACATCAAATTAAACGGAGAGAAATTCAAAGCCATCCCACTAAACTCAGGAACACAAGGCTGTGCACTCTCTCCATACCGCTTCAATAAACTGCTTGAACTTCTAGCAATAGCAATAAGACAACATAACGGGATCAAGGGGATTCAAATTGGAAAGGAAGAAGTTAAACTTTCGATATTTGCAGATGATATGATAGTGTACATAAGTGACCCAAAAAACTCCAACAAATAACTTTTACAGCTGATAAACAACTTTAGTAATGTGGCTGGGTACAAGATCAACTCCAAAAATTCAGTCACTCTCTTATACACAAAGGTTATGGGAGCAGAGAGGGAAATCAGAGAAGCTTCACCTTTCACAATAGCCACAAACAGCATAAAATATCTTGGGGTAACTCTAACCAAGGAAGTGAAAGATCTATTTGACAAGAACTTTAAGCCATTGAAGAAAGAAATTGAAGAGGATACCATAAAATGGAAGGACCTCCCTTGCTCTTGGATTGGGAGGATCAACATAGTAAAAATGGCAATTCTACCAAAGGCAATTTATAGATTCAATGCAATCCCCATCAAGGTTCATCAAAATTCTTCACAGATCTTGAGAGGACAATAATCAACTTTCTATGGAAAAACAAAAAACCCAGGATAGCCAAAACAATCTTATACAATAAAGGATCTTCTGGAGGCATTACCACCCCTGACTTCAAACTCTATTACAAAGCTACAGTAATGAAAACAGTGTGGTACTGGAATAAAAACAGAGAAGCCGACCAATGGAGTCGTATAGAAGACCTGAATTTTAACCCACAAACCTATGATCACCTCATTTTCGATAAAGGAGCTAAAAGTATATAATGAAAGAAAGAAAGCATCTTCAACAAATGGTGCTGGCACAACTGGATGTCAACCTGTAGAAGAATGAAAATAGACCCATATCTATCACCATGCACAAATCTCAAGTCCAAATGGATTAAAGACCTCAATATCAGTCCGAACACACAGAACCTGATAGAAGAGAAAGTGGGAAGTACCCTACAAAAGATGGGCACAGGAGATAGCATCCTAGGTATAACCCCAGCAGCACAGACATTAAGGGCAACATTGAATAAATGGGACCTACTAAAACTGAGAAGCTTCTGTAAAGCAAAGGACACTGTCACTAAGACAAAAAGGCAACCTACTGACTGGGAGAAGATCTTCACCAACCCCGCAACACACAAAGGTCTGATCGCCAAAATTTATAGAGAACTCAAGTAACTAGATTTTAAAATGCTAATTAACCCAATTAAAAAATGGGTCACTGATCTGAACAGAGAATTCTCAACAGAAGAAATTCAAATGGCCAAAAGACACTAAGGGTCATGCTCAACCTCCTTAGTAATCTGGGAAATGCAAATCAAAACAACTCTGAGATATCATCTTACACCTGTCAGAATGGCTAAAATCAAAAACACCAATGATAGCCTTTGCTGGAGAGGTTGTGGAGGAAGGGGTACCCTCATCCATTGCTGGTGGGAATGCAATCTTGTGCAACCACTTTGGAAATCAGTGTGGTGGTTTCTCAGGAAATTCGGGATCAACCTAACCCTGGACCCAGCAATACCACTCTTGGGAATATACCCAAGAGATGCCCTATCATATGACAAAAGCATTTGTTCAACTATGTTCATAGCAGCATTATTTGTAATAGCCAGAACCTGGAAATAACCTAGATGTCCTTCAATGGAAAAATGGATGAAGAAAGTGTGGACTATATACACATTAGAGTACTATGCTGCTGTAAAAAACAATGCCTTCTCGAATTTTGCATGCAAATGAATGGAAATAGAAAACACTATACTGAGTGAAGTAAGCCAGACCCAAAAAGAGGAACATGGGATGTACTCACTCATAATTGCTTTATAGCCATAAATAAAGGTCACGGAGTCTATAATTGTTGATCCTAAAGAAGCTAAATAAGAAGGTGAACCCAAAGGAAAACATATACTTATCCTCCTGGCTATGGGAAGTAGACAAAATTGCTGGGCAAAACATTGGGATCTTGGGGATGGGGTGGGATGGGGGTAAGGGGAGATGGGGAGAGAAAAGTGAGAAGGGGAGGATGGGGGGAACTTGGGGAAACAGGATGATTGGGATAAAGGAAGGTTGGATAGGGGAGCACGGAAGCACAAATCTTAGTTAAGGGAGCCACCTTAGGGTTGGCAAGAGACTTGAACCTAGAGTGGCTCCCAGGAGCCCAAGCCGAGGTCCCCAGTTAGTTCCTTGGGCAGCTGAGGATAGGGAACCTGAAATGACCCTATCCTAGAGCAATACTGACGAATATCTTGCATATCACCATAGTACCTTCATCTGGTGATGGATGGAGATAGAGACCCACACTGGAGCACTGGACTGAGCTCCCAAGGTCCCAATGAGGAGCAGAAGGAGGGAGAACATGAGCAAGAAAGTCAGGACCACGAGGGGTGCTCCCACCCACTGAGAGAGTGGGGCTGATCTATTGGGAGCTCACCAAGGCCAGCTGGACTGTGACTGAAAAAGAATGGGATAAAACCGGACTCACTGAACATGGCGAACAATGAGGGCTGATGAGAAGCCAAGGACAATGGCATGGGGTTTTGATTCTACTTCATGTTCTGGCTTTGTGGGAGCCTAGCCTGTTTGGATGTTCACCTTCCAGACATGGACAGAGGGGGGAGGACCTTGGACTTTCCAAAGGGCAGGGAACCCTGACTGCTTTTTGGACTGGAAATGGAGGGGGAGAGGCGTGGGGGGAGCGGGAAAAGGGTGGGAGGAGGGGGAGGGAAATGGGAGGCTGGGAGGAGGCGGAAACTTTTTTTTTCTCAATAAAAAATTTAAAAAAAAGAAATTTATCGCTATTTAAACAAAAATTAATAATTCTGAATTAGCCAGCACAATTTTCTATTTTAATTTAAAGGATGGAGATTATTCATATACATTTTCAATCTCCGATATATTTCTATCATTCTGATGAAACGCCATGGCCAAAAGCAATTTTAAGAGAAAGGGTTTTTTTGTAGATGTTTAACCTAAGCTGATCAAGTAGGCATTATCTATTTTAGAGGGGTACATGGTGTATTGGGTTTTTTTTTCTGCCTCTTAGGCAACTTTAAGGAACGAAGGGTTGATTTTGACTCACAGTCAAAGGGTACGATCTAGCATGGTGGTAAAGTCATGTGGACAGGAGCTTAAAGTAGCTGGTCCCATTGCAACTGCAGTCCAGAAGCTGAGAGAAAGTTTCCTTTATTATTTTTACGTGGCTTTCTCCTTTTTCTTCTCCTCCCCAGTCTATGGAATGGTGCCACTTTGAGCACCTTCTCACATCAACTAACATATTCTAGATGATAGGAATCCCGAGAGACTTCTCGCCTACATGTCCTGTCAAGCGGACAATGTTAACCATCACACATGGCACCACACAGTTTTGGACAATGTTCATTTAGAATTTTGTAGACACACATATTAAACATAATCGAATACTAATAATTAGTCAGATAAGGACATTCATAGATGCCATATCAAATAGGTCTTTGGCTTCACCACAGTAAAAATAAAAACATTTGAAATCCAATTCACTTTTAAATTTAAAACTTATTTTGAATACTGCCTTAGAGTGGAAGGGAAATGGAAATTACAAAATAACTATAAAGAAAATAGATGCTGAAATATTACATTACTCAAAACTGTTCACTTCAGGTGCAGTGGTGGTGAAACAAAATTTTAGCTTATTTTATATATGCAGAAACTTTGAAGATTTATTGAAAGTATATATTTAAATAAACTAAAGCATAAAGTGGGATAAATCCGATAAAAGTTAAAGGGAAAAGTATGTTTTAAAAGTATGGGGAGGGTGGAATATAAAAGATAATTAAGGGCTGACGAGATGGCTCAGCAGTTAAGAGCACTGCCTGCTCTTCCAGAAGACCTCAGTTCAATTCCAAGCACCCACATGGCTGCTCACAACTGTCTGTAACTACAGTTCCAGGGGATCCAACACCATCACACAGACAAATCACCAGAGCACATAAAATTAAAAATTAAATGAAATTTAAAAATCTGTTTTAAAAAAGACAGTTAAAAGCATCAGCATGGCAAACATTGATTCTATAGAAAGACTAGCAAAATTGACAAAGTTCTACCAAAACTAAAGAAAGAAGAACAAAACTTTTTGGTTAGAAAGCATGATGACTACACTTAAAGATGATTTAATTTTCCAAGATAATTCTTTAATTTTATGCCAAAATGTTTACATAATTATATAAGCAACTTATATACAAAAATTGATAAAGGAAAAAATTTTTAAAAACTCCAAAAGAATTATGTCTTAGTTAGTATTTCTATTGTTGTGGTGAAGCACCATGACCAAAACCATGTTTTATACTTCCACATTGTAGTTCATCATTGAAGGCAACCAGGACAAGAATTCAAATAAGGCAGGAACCTAGAGGCAGGAGCTGATGCAGAGGCTGTGGAGGGAGGGGTGCTGCCTACTGGCTTTTCCTTCCTGACTTTCTCAGCCTGTTTTCTTATAGAACCCAGTATCACCAGCCCAGAAATGGCAACACCCATGAGATCTGGGTTCTCCCCCATCAATAACTAATTAGGAAAATGCTCCACAGGGTTGCCTACCATTCACCTCCCCAATCATATGGAGGAATTTTCCTCCTCTCAGATGACTATCATGTGTTTAAAACTAGCCAGCACAATCTCCAAACATTCAAAACATAAAACCCATGAATTTAAAATGTTTTCAGCTTTGGGAGATGGCACAATCAGTAAAGAGCGTGTTGCACAGACATAGATGTTGTGCTTGGATGTACAGTAATCATGTTAAAGCTGGACACTGAAGGCAACAATACAGGAAGACTGCTGGAGCTTTGTAGCAAGCTTAGCCTAACTAATGAGGTGAATATTCAGTGAAAGTCTCTGTCTGTAAAACAAGAACAAAATAGGGTGTGCCACAATCAGAAACCTTGAGGAAGGTACCCAACATCAGCCTTCTTTGCTACTCTTCTTCAAGTGTAATTAAAAAGCTGCTCATATCACTCCTTGATCTCCTTCAAATGGATTCTCCTTCCTTCATGATTGCTCTTTATTACATAACATTTCAACAAAATGTATTTGGGGTATTGAATGCACCTGACTACTTCACAGGTTGTTTTCTGTTTGTTTATTTTATTTGGTTGGTTAGGTTTTTGTTGTTGTTTTTTGGTTGCTTTCTTTTTTGACAATACTGGGGAATTTAAGTCAGGACTTCATGAATACTAGGCAACCCTGCTTCACAAATAGGAACTGATACACTTTCCTTAACAATGTTAGAAAATAAAAATGATTGTCTGTACTTATATTGAGGAACTGGAGGCACAGCAACATGAATTGCTTAGTCAATTGTACAAAAGCAGTTGGTTACAGAACTGGGATGGGAACAGACGCAGTTCTTCTCCAGGAGCTATCATTTGCTTATCTCTAATATTGCTCTGTTATGCAATGAGGGTATCCTTCCAACAATGTAAAACTGATCATAAAATTCCACTACCAAAATACTCTTTGATTTTTTTCAAATTTATGTATATGTGTGTGACTGCTTGTCTGGACACTCACCATGTGCATATAGATTGCCAATAAGGCCAGAAGCGGGTATCAGAATGCCTGCAAACTGAGGTACATAAAGAACAGCAAGTTCTTGTAACTACTGAGCATCTCCACAGCACTCCAAAAATATTCTTTATTTGATTACTAACCCTTAGTAAATTAAAAAAATACAAAGTCCATATAATAACCAACAAAGCACTGCAAACTCTGATCCGTACCTATCACTACTGCATCATATCCTACATTCAAGTTGTATGGACCTGATCCCTATGCCGTGGCTGTCACAAATGCTAATTCTTCTGACGCCTCTTTCCACCTGATTAAGTGTAATTCATAAGTCATGTATCACTTCAAGCATCACTGCTTCACCAAAGTTATCTCTGATTCCTGTTCCACATCATAGAATTTGGCACAGCTACAGGTTTGCCTTTTGTCTGCTTTTATTATTTATGATCATCTGTTCTATTAGACTGTGATGGAGGAATAAGACCATGGCTTTTATTTCCTTGTGAGGGTATAATCAGGACTTAGCACAGAACTTGATTCAATATGATGGGTCTACTAAGTAAGTATTTGAGTGACAGCAGTAAGGAGGGAAGGGAGGAAGAACAGGAAGGAGAAACAAGAATAAAATGGAAGGAAGGAAGGAAGGAAGGAAGGAAGGAAGGAAGGAAGGAAGGAAGGAAGGAAGGAAGGAAGGAAAAAAGGGAGGGAGAGAGGGAGGGAGGGAGGGAGGGAGGGAGGGAGGGAGGAAGGAAGGAAGGAAGGAAGGAAGGAAGGAAGGAAGGAAGGAAGGAAGGAAGGAAGGAAAGAAGGAAAAATAATAAGGCATGGAAGTAGGGGGTAAAAGAACACTTAAAGCCCTGTTACTCTGACACCAGAGACTGCCATATAGGCTTCTATAATGTAAAATGGAAATTTAATAATATATAAATAAGTTAATTCAAAGGTCATCAAAAAATTATTGAGTGGCTATGTTGTGACTAATATTGTACTAGGACAAATGGTGGTATGTGAATGTATATATAAATGTATCTGGGTCTATGTATACGTTATGAATAGATTATTATCAATAATCACTGGATACTAGAATTTCAGATGTTTGAAAACATTTTGCAATAGAGAAAACAATGATGCTCTAATAAAATACATAGCCTAAATAATTCATGTACTATATAGAACAAGAAAGTGATTTGTGTAGATTTCACAGTCCCCTTACTCAATGATATTTTCTGCTGCTGCTTCTGAGAAAAAGAGCAGTAATATTTTATCAGGAAAGGATTTTCCAAGGAGATATTGAAAACCATTTTGGAACTGTGACTTTATGGAAGTTTTTTTTAAGTGATAATACAGATATGGCTCCCTGGTATCCGGGCACTGGAAGCTGTATTTTCTGGTTGTGGAAGTCTCCAAATTAACATTGGGACACCATTTAAAGGAAAAAGTATAAAACCTCACATAGAGAACTCATATACACCTTTTACTACCTTCCCGAAGTGCTGCTGTCTTCCACAATTAAGGGATAATTATGAAAATAAAGAAATTAACATGGATATGATGTTATTAACTGTAGACTTTCTTCAACTTACATTTTCCTTTAATTCCTTTCTCTGTATTAAGATCCGAGCAAGGGCCTCTCTAAATACATTAAACTAGTTGAGATATGGCATCAGATGGAAAACACAAAATTCTAACATTAAGAAACACAGAAGAAAACCCCAAATGTAATATCCTATGAAAAGGTAATAAAACTACAAAGCCACCACAAAAAAAAAAAAAAAGATCCAAGCTAGGGTCTCACACTTCATTACTTCATTGAGTTAGGCTATCCTCATGACCTTTTGTAATCTGGGTTGGTTACTTGGTCTTTACAACTTTGACACTTTTGGAAAGTGAAATTATTGCCAGACAAAACTCTTTTCTGTCTTGCCTGATGTGCTAACCATTTTAAGAGTAAAAGTATAAATTTCTGAAGTGGAACATGTCAGAAAGATAATAATATAATGTCCACCAGGTTTCTGCACTGTTAATGCACTTTCCCTTATTTAGGGGCCAATAGTTAAGAATATTTGAACATTGTACCACTTCTTAAATTTTGCCTACTAATTCCAATACTTACCAGTTGACTTTTCTTTTCCTCATGAATGTTGTCTTGTGACAAGTTTTTAAACTGTAGTTCTAGTTACCTCAAACTCCCATGTATCTCGGGCTGACCTTGGACTCACTGCAATCCTTCTGTCTCACCTTCCTAGGTGCTGGGGCTACTGACTAAAGCTAAGACACCATGATATCAGTATAGATTTAAAAAGTAGATTCTCACTCTGTAGACAAATCTGGTTGTGAACTCAGTATGCACTCTACATTGGCCTTAAATTCATAATATTCTAGGCTCAACCTTCTGATGCTTGTATTCTAAACCTCTCCCACTACATTTAGCACCAATGCAGTCATTATCACTAGAATATTCATATGATAATAATTCTGCTTTTCTCACTTTGTCCATATTTAACAGGATCTTTCTGTATGGGAAACAAAACCCTTATCTCCTACTTGAATATGCATTTGGTTATGTCTATTTATTTATTTATTACGTTATTTTAATACTTTAAAAAATACGAATCCAAATTCTCACTCCTTCCCCTCCTCCCACTCCCTCCACAGCCCTCCCCTCACCCCCTCCAATCCTAGGAGAGGGCAAGGCACCCTGCCCTGTGGCAAGTCCAAGGCTCTCGCCACTACATCCAGGCTGAGCAGGGTATACATCCAAAGAGAATAGGATCCCAAAAAGCCAGTACATGCAGTAGAGACAAATCCCAGTGCCATTATCATTGGCCCCTCAGTCTGTCCTAACTGTCAACCACTTTCAGAGGGACTAGTTTGATCCCATGCTCATTTACTCCCAGTCGCGTTGGAGATGGTGAGCTCCCATTAGATCAGGCAAATTGTCTCAGTGGGTGAACACTCATGGTCTTGACTTCCTTGCTCATACTCTCACTCCTTCCACTCTTCAACTGGTCCTTGGGAGCTCAATCCAGTACTCCAATATGGGTCTCTGCCTAATGTTTAAATAAAACCTTTTCATTTTAAAATAATTTTAGAATTATAAGACATTACAAGATCAACAATGGATAAAATTTCCATAAATATTTTTCCTAGATTTTCCATATACAACATCTTATCTATAGTAAATCAGGAAAATAAACAAGTTGACATTTGTGCAACATTAATGTAACTTGTAACTATAGTACTTACTAATAATTAAACCATATACTTTATTTATTTAACTCAGGATTTTTTACATGCAGTTCTATGTCTATATATGTGTTTGCACTCCTGGGACATTTTATCACAAGTATTAATTTGTACCCTCACCCATATAATCAGGATATGAGCCAGTCATTTCTAGAACTATGGGCACAAGTATATTTATTTGGTCCTTGGGATGAGATACTATTGTCATTTTTTAAGCTGTCTCTTTTTATCCATGAGACACCCTTTTGGCTCAACTACAGTATTTCTGCACAATACCATTCTAAAGAAAGAAACACCTATTCTTAGCAGAATCATCATTTAGTTTTCCTAAACCATCACAAGAATTGGAGAATAGTATTCATATACCATAATTTGCATGCTAAATGTTAGTAGGGTATAAATACAACATGTATTCTATACATATATTAAGACATAGTTACAAATTCATTTCTTTGCAATCTATCTAGTTATGTAGTGAACCCCAATATCCATAGAGGTTGAGCTCCAGTACCACTTCAGATAAAAAAAAATCTGCAAATAGATAGTATTTACTTGTACCTTCTTACATACTTTATATCATGTATGGATTTCTTATGGTAACTAATATCATGTATTGTTTTTTTTTTTTTTTTTTTTTTGAGACAGGGTTTCTCTGTGGTTTTGGAGCCTGTCCTGGAACTAGCTCTTGTGGACCAGGCTGGTCTCGAACTCACAGAGATCCGCCTGTCTCTGCCTCCCAAGTGCTGGGATTAAAGGCGTGCGCCACCACCGCCCGGCTAACTAATATCATGTAAATACCATGTCTATAGTTACTTTTATTAAGCCACCCACTGAGACAGTGGGGCTGATCTATTGGAAGCTCACCAAGGCCAGCTGGACTGTGACTGAAAAAGCATGGAATAAAACTGGACTCGCTGAACATGGCGAACAATGAGGGCTGATGAGAAGCCAAGGACAATGGCACAGGGTTTTGGTCCTACTTAATGTGCTGGCTTTGTGGGAGCCTAGCCAGTTTGGATGTTCACCTTCCTAGATATGGACGGAGGGGGGAGGACCTAGGACTTACCACAGGGCAAGGAACCCTGACTGCTCTTGGTCTGGAGAAGGAGGGGGAGAGGAGTGGGGGGGAGGGGGAGAAGGGTGGGAGGAGGGGGAGAAGGGTGGGAGGAGGGGGAGGGAAATGGGAGGCTGGGAGGAGACGGAAACTTGTTTTTTTTTTCCATTTCTCAATAAATAAATAAATAAATAAATTTTAAAAAAGATGAGAAAAAAAGAAAAGTTTTGTCAACATTCACTACAGATGCACTTTGGTACTCTGATGTTGTCGACGTATAACTAGTTTAATCTGTGGATATGTAACCAACTATGGATTACATATATCAAAAATGTTACATATTACCCCTAAATGTATAGTTGTATGTGTCTAAAAATGAAATTATTGAATTCTGATTCAAATATAGCACCATGGAGTTCACTTTAGAATTTACTTTCCTGTAGCATCTATTTCTGACAATGAGAAAAACAGGGTTTCCTTATCTACCACAGTTATTTGTTCAACCCAACAACAGATGGATAGACAAACAGAGATATAATTCACTAACTTATAAGAAATAAGATTGCCAGACAGTGGTGACTCTTGATTTTAATTCAATCTCTTGGGAGACAGAGGCAGACAGATCTCTGAGACTGAGGTCAACTAGGTGTATAAGAGAAAAACCATCTCATGAAAAGGAAAAGAAAAGAAATAATTTTAGTAATTTTTAAGTTTTATTTTATTTTATTTAGAATTATGTATGTATGTTTGAGTATGTCTGTACATACATATGTACATGGTGAATATAGTTGACCATAGATGCCAGAGACATCAAATCCCACTGAAGCTATGGTTACAGACAGTTGTGTGTGACTTGATGTAGCTGCTGGGAACCAACATTGCTCTAAACTTCGGACACACCTTCCCAGCCTCTATTATTAAATGTATTTATTTGTTGTACATGGCTGGAGCTAGTCTTTCTCTGGCCTACCAGCCAGCTCCCAAATCATAATACAAAGGCTTATTATGAATTATGAAAGCTTGGCTGGTAGCTTAGGCTTGTTTGTAACTAGTCCTTATAACTTAAGCCAACCCATATCTTTTAATCTATGTTCTTTTATGTGGCCCGGTTACCTTAATTTGCGATGCCATTATGCTTTACCTACATACTGGTAGCCCCTCCCTCATTCCCAGCATCCTCTGTGCCTGGCAATCATGCAGACCTATTGGTCACTCAGCTTTTTATTAAACCAGTCAGAATGACATATCTTTACACAGTGTAAATCTTGTAACACATGGGTGTTAGGCCTGCATGTATTCTATGCACAGCACACATGCCTGGTGTTCATAGAGGGTAGGAAAGGATCTTCAGTCCCCTGGAACTGGAACTACAGTGAGTGGAAGCTCCCATGTGAGTGCTGGTATTGAACCAGGTCCTCTGGAAGAGCAGCAAGTTTTTTGAATCATAATCTCTCCAGTTCCTCAACTAGCAGATTTTTGAAATAGAAAGTGTTTCCAGGAGGCATACCAAATGAAAATAATCTACATTAAGGCAGCAGTGACCAGTTAGCACCCATCTTGGCAGCTATAACAGAGAGAAGAAACTGAAGAGATGGCTTTGGTGTTGAGGATAGCACTGGGAAGGAAGGAAGGAAAGGGCATAACCCATTTCTTCTATCCTTGACTGTAAAGCCAGAACCAGGTGGCCAAACCTGCCAAATTCTGTTGCTTACTGGGGTTGGAATATCACCCACCCTTACTCCCCACGCCCCCTGCTTTCAATTACATCTTTACCAGCTTTCTGTTTTTTATTGCTACCTTCACTTCCTGTCCTTGAACTTGCTCTGTAGATCAGGTGACCTAAGGACCTCCTTCACTGGAACACACTTCCTCCAACAAGACCACACCTACTTCAACAAGGTCAAACCTCCTAATAGTGCCACTCCATTTGGGGGCCATTTTCTTTCAAGTCACCACAAAGACCAAGACGGTGTCTCTCCTGCTCTGAGTTACAGATTTTATGAGGTGTCTCTCACAGCTTGGACATTCCCAAAGTCCCGGTCTCTGACATCTGCCAAGTCAAAAAGAAACAGCAAAAATACTTGGCTCTGAAAAACTCATGGCATATAGGTTAGGGTGGTGACATGGCAAGTAAAGACCTTGCTGCACAACTGTGAGGACCTGAGTGTGAATCCCTGGAATCCTCTTAAAGTCAGGTGTTTTAGCACACTTCTATAGTCTCAATGATCCTACAGTAGAGGGGGGAGATACAGGAGAATAGCAATAAGTTCTCAGGCCCGCTAGCCTGGCATACACTGTGGCAAAATAACAAAAGTTTCTGTCTCAAATGCAATGGAAAGACTGACACCCAAACTTTTCCTCTAAAACCACATGTACACTGAGGCACTTGCGCAGCTGAACTTGCATAAACACAAACACACACACACATATACGTACACAGCCCATATGGCATGGTACGCAGTAACAGACAGTAAGCTATATATCTATATGAGGTACTTTGGGCAACATTGTAGTTACATCTTGCATCCTTCATTTATAACCAGCACATATGATATGTCATTTGCTATAGTATTGCCTATCCATCCAAAAGAAGGAGCAATCACCAAAAGAAAGGAAATGCTGCCCAGAAATGGCTGGAAGATAGCAAGTTCAGCAAACCAGCCAGACACACAGGCCATAATTGCTATTACTCATGGTACAAAGATGACTGGATGGACTTAGGCAGTGATAAATATTGAGGACAGGCTTCCATGAATCTAATCTCCCCAAAACTTGACCAACGTAGATTTTTCTTTACACAATTCAAGAGAGTTATTATAAGAATCTGCTACAAAGTCCAAATCAATAGTAGCTTCCTCCTCTCGTTACCACATGCTGAAACCATCTCTTCCCTGTGCATATTCTCAGGAAGACCAGGGATATTGCAAAATCATGTTTCACTTGTTTTTAGTGTTATTATCGAATCGTACAGACTTTCATTCAAATCTAGAATCAAATATCTGTTCCCTGAAGTTCACCAAGACTCAGTTTTATTCGTTTTTACAAAACATGTATCCTACTTTATGGAGTACAATCCTAGATGCTGACCAGTCTCAATCTTCTGTATATACGTGGGTAGAGGGTAGGAGAAGAGAAGATGAGAATGAGAGAGAGAGAGAGAGAGAAAGAGAGAGAGAGAGAGAGAGACTATTTACCACTTGATCACTTGACTGGCTTCCATGTAACCTAACATGGCAAAGATGATAGATGGTGTATATCACATCCTGACCACTGTAAAAACAGTTGACAATTGCCATCTCCATTGCTCACTTTTCTGGTTTATCATATAACATAAAGCAGAGAGGCCCTAGCAAAGACCTCTGCTGCAGCAGAGGAATTGCTAAATAGAGCCTCTGGGCTTGAGACACTGATTGGAAGTAAATTCTACAGAATATCATTCATCAATATCTCTCTCTCTCCTCTCTCTTAGCTGGCCTTCAGCTTGCTATGTAGACCTGACTCAAATCATCTGCCTGCTTCCACCTTTGCCATGATTACAAGGATGGGCTACGATGTTTGTAAGCCCTCAGTGTCTTAATAGACTGGCATATGCAGGACAATAAATCCTGCCAACCAAGTATTTGAGTTGTTGACTGCCTAAGTCACAAAATGCTGAATAAGAAGTATTTTAGACAATACTCAGCACAGTGTCTAGCATATTAGTAAGGGCTTACCATTCACTAAGGTATTGTAAGTGCAATTGGACCAAAAAAAGCACATAGAAATATTTCTTTTTAATTATATTGTTTGCTTTCATAACATTATGGTTTTAGTATATCTAAATGGTCGTTTTTATTACTGAATAGTTATTTTAAAATCCAAAATGTGGGGAAACGTTTGGAACACAGGTAGGATGTGTTGCCTGAACACCAGATACAGTTTCATTAACTCTGAGTCACATCGGGTTCTCTTTCATCTGCCTCTTAAACACTATTAATCACAGCTTTATCTAACCCTGCTTTTATCTCCAGTCTTTGGGTGGCAATTTCTTTTCAATTTGTTCTAGATTCTTATCATATAGTGAAACATCAGCCAGAGTAGATCTATCCCTTCAGAGCTGATCTAACATTTCATAATAGCTTGACCACAGAAAGCCTGGAAGAATCAGCCACTAGACTAAAGTACTTCAAATGTCACTTGTATTATAGCTTTTGTTGAAGGTGTGTCTGAAAGAGAGAAGGAAGAGACAGTCAGCCACCAAATATGGCTACCTCAAAAGTAATGTTAGATGGTTCTTCCACTACTATATATAATTTTTGTATAACTGCCTAGAATGAATGCAAGGACTTACCTTAAATCTCTCTCTTTGGAAGTTATTTTGTCTCCCACCTCATGTGTGTGTGTATATGTGTGTGTTTGTGTGTGTGAGTATGTGACATGTATGTGGATGTACAAAGATTTACTATAGGATCCATTTGCACCAGTATGAGGAAAAATATATTTTTATAATCTAAAATTCTATTCCAAAACTTCTAATGCAACATCTTAAACTTCTAACATTACAAAGATTCATACTAACCACTTTAGTATAATTATATCATCTCTAGCAGCTACAAACAGGACTGTGATTGTTATTACTGTCCTAACTTTTAGATGTAGAAATGGCATAGGAATTACTAGTAATTGGAAACTAAATATGGAATACCCATAAATGTTCCTCAAAAGCTGTATCTAGGGGGCTTGTGGGAGTGGCAATTTCCTCCATAAGCTCGTGTATTTGAACACTTGGTCCCCAGTTATTAGCACTGTTTGGGGAGGTTTAGGAGGTGTGACCATAATTGAAGGAACTATGCCACTGGTAGGAGACTTTGAGAGCTTAAGTCATTACCCTTAAGTCATTACCCTTTTTGCTTCATGCCTGAAGTTGAAGATGTAATCCCTCAGGTATCTTCTCCTGCCTCTATACATGCTGTTGCTACCATGATTTCCCATCATTACTGACATGAAGCCTCTGCAACCAAAATGCCAAATTAACTATTTTTTTTTTAACTTGAGTTGGTCTGGATGTTTTACCACAGCAACAGAAACTAAACTAATACAGCGGTGGAGAAAGAACACAGCAGTCAAGCGCACTTGTTGAGTAGCTGAATTCAATTCCCAGCATCCATATCTGGCAGCTCCGGGGGATCCAACTCTCTCATCCATGATCCAGGGGCATCTGAACACACATGGCATAGACTCACACAGTAGACATATACACATCAACTCAAAAACTTAAGCTACACATGGAATCAGTATCTCAACAAATATAATTTTTGAACTACGAATCAGCTATAACTCCTTTCCATGTTACATTTTTTATTCTCCAATAAATTATGGTTTCTAACACTTGCACTTTTTAATTTTTCTGCCCCACCAGCCTGTCAAACAGTTTTGCTCATCTGTACATAAATGCGTAGGTACAGTGTGGAGTTCAGAAACTTGGTGTAATTATTTAGTCAAGTGAAGAATACTTTTGAAATGCAAATAATGACCTCTTACTTGTCAAGTATCTGTTGTTCTTATAGCTGAGTGTTGCTTTAGAGAATTTAACTAATTATGAAAAGCTGAAAAAGAATATTCTAGAATGGATTAATTTTCACATCCTGGCACACCAGAATTACATACAAATCTCCCAGAAATTAAATTGTCACATAGGTATTAACACTTTATAAGCATTCAATCATTTGGAATAAAAACAGATCAGGAAAATTGTCTATCATGGTTGAGTGAAGTTTTCCCTCCTAGGGAAAAAAAAAAGGAGAAACGAGATAAATCCCCTAACTATTTCAGGGGAAGAAAAGAAGCTACTTCTACTCCATCCCTCCCAGGCTTCCAAATCCCACCAATGCTCTAATGGTCCATGATGATGTGAGATGTTAACTTAAAAGACTGGATTAGTTGTAATCATCATAATTACCCTGAAGAGGAACCTTTCTCTTAGGGAAGGTCATACACACTACAGAGCAAAATGGGTAAGGGCAACTCAACTCCTGAGAGGCTCCATTCACAAAGCAGAGACGAGCATGAATGCAACATTATTCTTTCTGGGCAAGTTCTGAAACATGTGACATCAGTAGAATGGATGGAGATTTGCACAATGCTTCATTTCCTTGGAGCAACTCAAAGGTTGGTAACCATTACATGAATTCAGATAACATCATTGGAAAGATTAATGGGCCAGGGTATCATTATTTCCAAATAGAGGAGAGTCATGCCAAGGTCACCGCAAGATTTACCAAGAAAAATGTTTACTCATTGGAAGTGGTGACTTGTCTCTCAGCCTGACATAATAAAAGGAAACCAATTGCACATGACTAAATGCTAATCTTTCCAGAGGGACCCCTTCATGTTAAGCAATATAAGCAGATAAAGCAGGGAACAGATGAGATTTATAATAGGCCTGCTGGTTTACATCCATTGGCAAAGACCATGGTGTCAAAACCCTTAGCTAATGAAGAGCTATCCCTTCTTCCTGTTGTTGCAGAAGGGAAATATAAGGAACAGAAGGGAAAATGGACAGTTTTGCTTCAGAGTCCTGGCAGCAGTCTTTTAGTAAGCAGTATATTGACAAACAGATTGATCTGGCTGCTTAATACAGCATTAAAACAACCTCTGGGGTCTAGGTGGAAGTGAGATGAAGGACTTAACCTTAACGGCATTAAGGAAATATCAATCAGCACTTATGTCTCTAACAAAGAACCCCACAAAGATGTATATGGCTTTCCACAAAGAGCTCATTCTCTGAACATTGACTGATCCTATCATGCAGTCTTGTCTTGGCCTAGAATCAAAAGGCAAGCTCCCAACCAAAGTTATAGGATATAAAGTTTGTGTTTTTCCAAGGAGGGTGAAAAGCAAACAATCAAAAATGCACAAAAGTATTTTGTGAAAGCATATGTTTGGTATGTGTCTCCAATTAATGACATACCTTGCCAATCCATTACCACCCATGAAAAACGGTTACTATAACTTTGGATTTCTCTAAGCAAATATCCATATCATATCTTGCAAAGCAAAGCTGTGGCTTGTTGGTGGCCCAGATCAAATAATAAAATACATTTTAAAAAGTCAGAAGCACTGACATGAATAGAATTTCTGTAGGGAAGACTCCAGCCTCTGAATGATTTTATAAAATTGAATTAGTCACAAGGTAAGTTCAGGAAACTTCTGGACTTCATAGTATAGTTAGGGAATTTTTTAATAAAGAAATCTCCCTGGGCTTCTTTTTTTAATAAAGAAATCATGCTGGGCACGGTGCTGTATGCCTATAATCCCAGAACTTTTTTGGGAGGTTGAGGCTGGAAGAACATGAGTTTGAGTCCAGCCTGGACTACACAGTAAAGCCTTCTTTCAAAAAGCCCGACAAAAATCTGTTGTTGATTTCTCAGCTTTTAATCTCTAAATTTAAAGTAGCAAAAATATCTTGAAAACTGTGAGTGACAGAGTTTAACTTAGAGTGGTTTCTGGATTAGAATGTAGGAAAAAATATTAAAATTGGGAAGAGTAGGCAAAAACTACCCCCTGACTATTAATAGTGTTTGGTGCTAACTTTAGAATTCATTTATTTATATCTGATCTGCAATTTCAAGGTAAAGCCACATGTTAGAAAACACTCTTTTATTTTTAAAAGACAACTAATAGAAACACAAATAACATGAGAGTGAGATTTATGGCAATTATAAACTCTTGGAGGTACCTTGAGAGAAGGGTTAGTATTGTACAGTGAGGGGATGATTTGTGTGACTCCTGTAGTAACAAGTGGCAGAGTAGCTAGATGCAACACCTTGAGCATGGAAGACTAATTCTCATTTAAAGACCAGAATGTTGTATGCAGTCCAATCTATTTCCATGCAGCTACACTCATTTTATTCTTATTGATTGTCTGGGAAAGATAATCAACCCAAATAAGAAGGAAATTGAAACACACAATCATGAAGACAACTGAAGCAAACGAGCACCTCAAGGCTAAGTGGTTTGCATGGCCAAATATGTTAATGAAAGAAATTGAGTGGTTCCTGGAAATCAGAATGAACAGGCAAAACACAATTGTCATAGAAGCATGGAGGACAGAGCATTTTCAACACCACCATCTAATTATCTTTACACTCCCTGTGGTATCTCTAATAATCAAACAAAACACAACTTCTTTCACTATGCCTATTTGATGTACACTTTGCCTTTGGGTTTATTCTTAATGTCTTCTTCATCCCTTTGCATCAATATTTCTATTTTCTTCTAAACTTGTCAACACTTCATTTATGAGAGCACAGATTACACATAATTTTTTTCAGCAAGAATTTAAAATCACTGACCTGCTGTTGTTTTTCAGGATATTAGCTGAGACAGTCTATTTATTAAACTTCCCATTCAGTATTCCTATGAAATCTCATGCATACTTTGCACTATTTTGACACTGTCTCTGAAAATTAAATACTCAAAATACCACCTTGTCATATATTATACTTATGTCTCCCTAAATTGCATTTCCTGCACTGGCATTCAATGACTTCATACATTTGCTATGTTTCCATGAGTAACATGAGCAACAGGTAAGATGACACTGCACAGAAAAAAAAAAACAGAATTTTAAGACCACGTTTAATCTACAGATGTGCTTTAGCCACTAACTTTGAGAATAGTCAGCTAAAGGAACACTATAAGTAAATCCTCCTCCAAAGTAATAGCCACAGAAAACCAAATGAAACAAGTTCAAAGGAAACAAGTAGTTTGGGTAATGAGCTTCCAACCTCTTTAAGGTAGTACAACAGTCTGTGTTAAATGGCATGACAAAACATTCACCCATCACCTTAGTGTTGAACAAAGACTAATTAAAACAAAGACTGAACATCTTCTCCAGCTCACTGGCTATGGCCTTTCTACTCCAATGAATTCCCTATTTTGATTGTACTATCTGTAGCTCACTCCTCACAATCTAATAGGTTGGGAGACAATGAACTGACAACAATGGTCTTAATGGCTACCATAATGCAGTCTTGTGAGTTCTGTTAGACTCTGTTCATATGTGCAAGTGTTAGTCCCCTCTTTCTGAAGACCTCTTAGCCTTGTGAGAGGTTTGATATGTAAGTCCCATTTAGGTCTGTTGCTCATTCATCTTTCTTACTGTTCTAATCATAGTAGGTAGGAAATGAAATCAACTAATGAGTGGATAAAGAAAATATGCTACATATGCAAAATGGGATTTACTCATTCATAAAGAAAGATGAAAATCATGAAATTTTTAGTTAAATGATTGGAACTGAAAATAATGTATAAGTGAGGTAACCCACCAGCAGAAAGACAAATGTCATATATTCTTTCTCACATGCAGTCCTAGATTCTTACTTTCATATATGTGCATTTATGTGGCATATAGAGAAGTGTGTATAGAAGCCGGGAAACTAGAAGTGGGCCAAGAACCGAAGAGGAAAGAATCCTTAAGGGAAGAGCTAGAGAAACAAATGTTATATTGAAGGAGAAGGAGGAATATTGGAGGTCAAACTGTATAAATGAGGGATGAGGCAGAATAAAGGGGGAAAAAGAAGAGATTTTTAGGGACTGTCAACCAAAACTAAGTTCATATTAAAAGCTCTTATGGAAAACTGATACTTTGTAAGCTAAATTAAAAAAATAATTTTTAAACTTGAATAGAAATAGCCTGCACAAATGGATAAAGCAGTTTCCAGAAACCATGGGTTATGAAATGAAAAAGTGAGAACTGGCTTGCTCCTTATATATTGGCAGCTATTGAGCCAACCTCCCAAAACTATAAAAGGCTCTTGCCACTGCTGCTAGTTGTCAATGAGAAGTAGATGGTAAGTCTTTACAGCTGAAGGCCCTACATGCTTTGACTACAGAAAATAGAAAAACCAATGTGGACCTGAGATAGAATCTTCCTTCCTCCTGGCTTGCTCTCACAGTGCCACAAAGTGCATGCTGGTAAGGAGAGAATAGACATCACCAATTTCACTCAGCTCTGGACCCTGACCAACACACAAGACATTACCACTGATGTCAACTTACTAAAAGACACAATAATTTACAGGATTTAAGGCCTCTTCTACAGGATTCACATCTAGTACTGTAAACCTAGTTAAAAACTCATGGCTGGTATGATAGTATGTGGTTGTTGGGGGAGGCTGTTCATTTATTTCCGGCTTATCAGACATGAAATAATCACACAGAAACTATACTATTTGCAATACTGTTTGGCCAATAGCTTAAACTTGTTGTTAGCTAACTCTCATATCTTAAATTAGCCGATTTCTATTAACGTGTGTATTGCCACATGAGTGTGGCTTACCAGCAAGGTTCTGGTGCGTCTGTCTCTGGCAACAGCTATGTATCTTCTCTCTGACTCTTCCTACTCTCTCTATATATCTCTTTCAGCCTGATTTTACTTTGTTAAGCCACTGGCCCAAAGCCACTGGCTCAAAGCAGCTTCTTTATTAACCAATGGCAATAAAACATATTCACATCATACATCACCTCCCACATGAGGTAGTTTTTGGCTTGTTGTTGTTTTGGGGTTTTATTTTAAGATTTGGATTTGAAAGGTATATGTTTATGTTTGTCAGCTTGATAAAAGCTGGCATAGTCTGGGAAGAGGGAATTTCAGTTGAGAAAATGCCTACATCAGATTGGCTTGTGATCAAGTCTGTGGGGCATTTATTTTTGATTAATCATTGATGAGAGGGGGCACAGTCCACTTTGGGTTTTACCATCCCTCCCAGCAGGTACAGACAGGGTGGCATAAGAAAGCATACAAAGTAAGTCATAAAGAGTAAGCCTATCAACAAAATTTTTCCATGAGTTCTGCTTCAGTTACCATCTCCAGATTCCTACCTTGAATTTCTGCTATGACTTCCATTAATGATGGACTATAATTGAGAAATGGGAGTCAAATGAACCTTTTTTTCTCCTTGTGGTGCTCCTTGTCATGGTATTTTATCACAGCAAAAGAAAGCAAACTAAATAGCTGATAAGGTCATAGACCATCATAGGGAATAGACTACTGCTACCACAAAATCAATATATTGTGTGTATGTGTGTTATATTGTGTGTATGTGTGTGTCAAAATGACTTCTTAAAATGTATGCTAATGCTGTTTTCTTTGGTCAGAGAAACTTCTTTTGGAAGTGGGTGGTCCTTATTGCAGAATCTCCTATCTGGTTGGACTGCTAAGAATGACTACTGAATGCAGAGTTATAGTGGAGGCTCACGAACCTTTCAGAAGAAGGGGAGAAGAAAGTAGGAACCAGATGAAGTGTGAAGTGCTGTGGAATTCTATCTTTAGAGTATAACAGATCTGATTACCTAAAGAACACCTGCAGAAGGTTAGGCATGTCAACATTTTCTAATTGGGGATGAGGCTCATGAGGTACCACTCTCCTCCCTGAAGATGTATAGCTAGGCAAACATTGGATAAAAGTGGAAGGGGTTTGTGAGACCCTGCCCCTTCTTCAGGATTTAGGGGTAAAGACAGATTGCTGGAGGATAAAGACAGATTTTCTTCAATGATTTAGCCCGGGTAAGTTACCAATACTTTCGAATACAACCCAAATTAAGCTAATTATGTCACAGTGGAAAAAAGACATGAAAAGAGAGGAAGGGAGATGGAGTGATGGTTCAGTGATTAAAAGCACCCACATGATGGCTTATAATCAGCAGTTGCTCAAGTTCCAGGAAATACCATGCCCTCTTCTGACCTCCACAGGCTCTGAACTAATGTGGTGCACATACTTGTAAGCAAAACACAGATGCACACATAAAATAAACAAATCTAAACATATTTTGAAAAAGAAAATAGAGGAGGAATTAATTAAAGAATGAAGGGGAACAGCAATTCCTTTAGGAGAGACACAATGGAAGAGTGCCCATGTTATAATGAATTGTGTATAAAAATGTGATAATGTAATCATTTTATATATTATTAATAAGATATGAAAGCCCAAAGGATACAAAATAGCATGAAACCTAAAACATAAGGACTATAGTTGACAAAACTATTTTACTACACTAGAGAGTAATTAGAACTTAGCAAGTCTTGCCACACACAAAATGTGGCTAGACAATGTGAGATAGTATATATATTAATTTGCTTTAGTCTAGAAACTCTTTGACTATTTGGATTCCATAACATCTTGCTGCAACTCTCAAATGTATATAATAAATTTATTTTTAAAAAGACCTTCAGGCTGAGATTGATAGAGAATCAGACCATTAGCCAGAGGGATTGGCAAGATGTCTCTCTCTCTTTTTTTTTTTTATTGAGAAAAGGAGAAAAAAAAAAACAAGTTTCCACCTCCTCCCAGCCTCCCATTTCCCTCCCCCTCCTCAAACCCTTCTCCCCCTCCTCCCACCCTTCTCCCCCTCCTCCGACCCTTCACCCCCTCCCCCCACTCCTTTCCCCCTCCCTCTCCAGTCCAAAGAGCAGTCAGGGTTTTCTGCCCTGTGGTAAGTCCTAGGTCCCCCCCCCCCTCCGTCCATATCTAGGAAGGTGAGCATCCAAACTGGCTAGGCTCCCACAAAGCCAGCACATTAAGCAGGATCAAAACCCCATGCCATTGTCCTTTGCGTCTCATCAGCCCTCATTGTTCGCCATGCTCAGAGAGTCCAGTTTTATCCCATGCTTTTTCAGTCACAGTCCAGCTGGCCTTGGTGACCTCCCAATAGATCAGCTCCACTGTCTCAGTGGGTGGGTGCACCCCTAGTGGTCCTGACTTCCTTGCTCATCTTCTCCCTCCTTCTGCTCCTCATTGGGACCTTGGGAGCTCAGTCCAGTGCTCCAGTGTGGGTCTCTGTCTCTATCTCCATCCATCACCAGATGAAGGTTCTATGATGATATGCAAGATATTCATCATTATTGCTCAAGGATAGGGTCATTTCAGGTTCCCTATCCTCAGCTGCCCAAGGAACTAACTGGGGACCTCGGCTTGGGCACCTGGGAGCCCCTCTAGGGTCAGGTCTCTTGCCGATCCTAAAGTGGCTCCCTTAACTAAGAATTGTGGTTCCGTGCTCCCCTGTCCAACCTTCCTTTATCCCAATCCTCCTGTTTTCCCAAGGCCCGACCTCCTTCCCTTCTAACTTTTCTCTCCCCATCTCCCCTTACCCCCATCCCACCCCACCCCAAAGATCCCAATTTTCTCCCCGGCAATTTTGTCTACTTCCCTTAGCCAGGAGGATAACTGTATGTTTTTCCTTGGGTTCACCTTCTTACTTAGCTTCTTTAAATTCACCTATTGTAGACTCCGTGACCCTTATTTATGGCTAGAAACCAATTATGAGTGAGTACATCCCATGTTCATCTTTTTGGGTCTGGGATACCTCACTCAGGATAGTGTTTTCTATTATTTCAGTTTTATTGTTAATTTTCTTTTGGAGGGAAGGTTGCAGGGGGAGAGTGGATATGGAAGAAATGGGGAATGAGTGAGATTGGGGTTCATGATGTGAAATTCCCCAAGAATCAATAAAAATCATGGAAAAGAAAAATTATCTTCTTGATGCTTAAATAATTCTGAACCTCAAATGTTTTATCTAATACTTATCTCATAATGCCACCACAGGGAATGTTGAGATTAGGCCTTAAGATAAACAATCTGCTATTTATGTAGGACAAAAATGCTTGAATACTTTTGTTTATCTACTATAAATTACTTGGAATCTACATTAATAAAAAGTAGATATGACTTTAGAAAAAAGTTAAAGTCATTTAATCAATCCACTTAATCTGTGAAGAATACATGTGAAATCCATGTTATTTTTAAGTTCCTTACAACTCTAAAATAAATGTTTCTAATGTCATAGAAAGTAATCTTTGAACTTTCATATAAACATTGAAATGATACTAGATTCAGGACATTCTCTGCTTTGTAAGAATTATGGCATGCCCTTATATTTCAGTAATGTTTTTCACATTCCAAACCTTACTTATCAACTGGTACTGTGAAGTTCCCCACAGGAACATTTTCACAGGTGTGATGAAATTCATTAACACTTCCTTAAAATTTGGATTTGCATCAGTAGAGGACAAGGTCAGTCACACAAAGAAGAGCATAAATGTAGCAGCCTAGGGAATGAAACTGAAGTCTCTGTGGTTTATCTTCAGCTGGTATAAAGCTTCTCCATGGTGGTAATTTTGTCACTGCTGTTACTTAAAATGTATTTTCCTGTGGAAAAATGCATAGGCCATAATGTCAATTGTCCTCTAATCTCATCTATAAGTACATTTTTATCAACTATTCTATGTTTTTGTACTTTTGTTTTACATTTTATGATCACTAAGTGCTCCTAAATATAGTTCTATCACATATAATGATCAATTAAATATGTTTATTCATGCACTAAAAGTAAAATCTCATTAACCTAGGAGAGAGATAAAAATGTTTCTTCTATATCAAGCATTTCAGTAAAATCAATTGGAACCTTGGGAGTGTTACATAGTACCTGATGTTGTGATGCATATTTAATAAAAGTCTGGCATTATAGAAAAATTGTTTATAGCAAAAGCATGTCCCATGAAGCTGAGAAATCCTAAATCTGCATAAATTAAGTCCATGAGATAAGTTGTGACTTTTAGCTTTTTCTCTTTCTGTCAAAAACTCAAACATATAAAAGTCCCTTTGCTGACATTACAATATGAAAACACATAAATTCAGTATTTAATTCTTCAAGATACAGAGGGACAAAAATTAATGTTCAGATAACAGAAAGTTAGTAAAAGTCAGAAGTCAAAGAAAAATAGTGTAAAATATTGCTTTCTAATCAGGATGTGGCTATTGCTCTCAAAAACTCAAAGCAACTATAGTTGCCTACATAACATCTACACCAAAATCAAGCTAGTAAACATTTCAGCACAGAGGAGAAGAACTTATAAGGTATCGACAGTTAAGTCTGCTGAAGAGGAAGAACAAGTTTTGGGGGGATGTGGCCCCTGGTAGGTTGTTGATGCATAGGGCTCATGACTTGGATTCAGTGGGTTATTAAAGAAAAGGCATCATGTTTGGAAGGTGACATGATGAGATGGCTCCAGGAGGAGTTGGAAGCAGCTAGTTCAGGCTGTGTATGATCAAAATATATTATGTACATCTATGAAATTTGAAGGATTAAATAAAACAATGATCTTCTCTAATAAATATAAATATAAATATGGCCTACTAAAATTAAAGTCAAATTAATAACTTACTATTTTACCATGTGTCCTTTATTATAGTGAGTTTTTGGGTAATGGATTTATAGGGCATAATACTGAATTAGACATTGTCCAAACAAATAATTAGAGAGCCATGGTACATTTCCTAGCAGGCTGTTCAGTTCTCCAACGCTGAAACAGCTTTAAACTGCAAGATTTGATTTTAAAACATTCTGAAGTCATTGGATATCTTCACAACCTCAACAAACCTTTAGATCAAAGTTTCTTGATCTTAACCTCACATCTGAACCTTTTTAAAAAAGAATAACGTTTAGCCAGGTTATGAGAATCTTTTTTTTTTTAGCTCAGATAAAATATTTTAATGGCCTAGAATGCATAATTAAAAGAGACTATAAGAAACTGTGATATCTTGACAAGTCAGGGAGTACAGAGGTTGAAAGCCAAATTCAATAAAATTCAATTAAAAATTCATTTTTATTAGCCAGTAGCATATACAATCATCATTACTATACAGCATTTAGAATACAAATATTTATAAATACTGAGGATAAGAAAACATTAAATGGCTACCAGGTTCACTTTTAACAAAAATTATTCAAGTAAAATTGAGTATACAGATGTGCCTTAATGCAAATTCTTATTTTGTTCTTTTTAATCAATTTTGATTGAGCTCTACATTTTTCTCTGCTCCCATCCCTGTCTCTCCCCTCCCCCTTTAATGCTCCTGCAATGTCCCCATTCTCCCAATTTACTCAGGAGATCTTGTCTTTTTCTACTTCCCATGTAGATTAGATATATGTAAGTCTCTCTTAGTATCCTCATTGTTGTCTAAGTTCTTTGGGGTTGTGATTTGGAGGCTGGTATTCTTTGCTTTATGTTTAAAAACCACCTATGAGTGAGTACATGTGATAATTGTCTTTCTGTGTCTGGGTTACCTCACTCAAAATGATGTTTTCTACCTACATCCATTTTTGTGCAAATTTCAAGATGTCATTTTTTCTGGTGTGTAGTACTCCATTATGTAAATGTACCACATTTTCCTTATCCATTCTTCGGTCAAGGGGCATTTAGGTTGTTTCTAGGTTCTGGCTGTGACAAACAATGCTGCTATGAACATAGTTGAGCACATGTCCTTGTGGCACAATTGAGCATCCTTTGGATATATACCCAAAAGTGGTATTCCTGGGTCTTGAGGAAGGTTGTTTCCTAATTTTCTGATAAATCGCCACACTGACATCCAAAGGGGTTGTACCAGCTTGCATTCCTACCAGTAATGCAGGAGTGTTCCCTTTTCCCCACAACCTCTCCAGCACAAGTTGTCATCAGTGGTTTTGATCTTGGTCATTCTTACAGGTGTAAGATGGAATCTCAGATTTGTTTTGATTTGTATTTCTCTGATGACTAAGCATGTTGAACATTTCCTATGTGTCTTTCAGTCATTTTACATTCCTCTGTTGAGAGTTCTCTGTTTAGAGCTGTACTCCATCTTTTATTGGATTATTTGTTCTTTTGGTGACCAATTTCTTGAGTTCTTTGTATATTTTGGAGTTCAGACCTCTGTCTGAAGTGGGGTTAGTGAAGATCTTTTCCCATTCTTTAGGCTGTCGTTTTTTCTTGTTGACATTGTCCTTTGCTTTACAGAAGCTTTTCAGTTTCAGGAGGTCCCATTTATTAATTGTTTCTCTCAGTGTCTGTGCTGCTGGGTGGGACTTGGAGCTCTGTGTGGGAAGGAGGCCTCTCTGTCCTGGCACCCACTATGCAGTCAGCCCACAGAAGCTACAGGAGCTCAACCCTATGCCTAAGTCTCCACAGGCCCAGCTCCACTACATCAAGTGACCCAGACTTCTACTGACCACACCTGTCTCCTAACAGCTTTCAAAAGAGTTTTTGTTTGTTTGTTTTGCTTTTTATTTTATTTTTTTATTTTTATTTTTTTAAAATTTATTTATTTATTAAGGATTTCTGCCTCCCCCCCCCCGCCACCCCGCCTCCCATTTCCCTCCCCCTCCCCTGATCAAGTCCCCCTCCCTCATCTGCTCGAAGAGCAATCAGGGTTCCCTGACCTGTGGGAAGCCCAAGGACCGCCCACCTTCATCCAGGTCTAGTAAGGTGAGCATCCAAACTGCCTATGCTCCCCCAAAGCCAGTACATGCAGTAGGATCAAAAACCCACTGCGATTGTTCTTGAGTTCTCAGTATTCCTCATTGTCCGCTATGTTCAGCTAGTCCGGATTTATCCCATGCTTTTTCAGACCCAGGCCAGCTGGCCTTGGTGAGTTCCCGATAGAACATCCCCATTGTCTCAGTGTGTGGGTGCACCCCTCGCGGTCCTGAGTTCCTTGCTCATGCTCCCTCTCCTTCTGCTCCTGATTTGGACCTTGAGATTTCTGTCCGGTGCTCCAATGTGGGTCTCTGTCTTTGTCTCAAAGCAAAGGCACCACTATGATGACTACCGAAGATTTCAGGTTGAGTGATGTTTAACTTCAGTGTTCATTACTACATACTGTAAGATGTTAATCCTTTCTAAACTATAAAGGTCGGGCCTTCACACCTGAAAGGAATGTTAGAGAGGAATAAACATGACAAGGTGGACATGTGGAATCCAGGCATTTGATGAAACCCAAAACTGTAACTAGAATTCCTAATCTTCACATTCAGATGTACTCTCAGATCTTTGCTAAATTTCTGTGCATGTTGTTGAACTATAGAACCCATGAAAAGACATGAATACCATTTTAATATCCTTGATTAATTTAAGTAAAAATGGCTGGCTCTCACAGGGAGAACATTGGTGTAGGAGGTCCTTCTGTCTATGTGTATTTCTGTCTATGTATTTCTGATCTTGATTAATACATTGTATTTGTGCAATTCATTTAACAATGCAATGTATAATTAAGAAATATAGGGTAATAGATAATCATCTATAATAGTCAAGTTTGTAGTCATGTTCATTAGATTTTCTAGACATACAGAGATATATTTCAGTTAGATAGGTATTCTTCAAATCTTTCAGAAACATTCAGAATATTGTATTTAAATGTTTTAAAAACTTAAGATTTTCATGACAGTGAGACACATCTGCTTCTGGAAGGAGCAGTTACTTCAAGAGGAAGATGGACATTGAAGAGGCTCCTTATGGAGTTTGCTAGCCATTAGGGCAAGAAACTGCTCTTGGCTGGACTGCTGAACTGGACACACAGTACCCACAGAGAAAAGACTGCTGAACTTGCCTAAAGGTGAGGTGACCCTTCGGGGTTCCTGATTCATGAAAGAGTCTGCTAGACTGTCTTTGAGATTTCATGCTTCATGAAAAGTCTGCTGGACACTATGGGCCTGTATGCTGAAGATGAATGCCCCAACAGTACAGAAAAACTTTGGGTGACTGTCCAGGCAGCGAAATGTCTCTGTCAATTCTAGAGTTTTAGAAATTGTTTACAATGTACTTCCTGTTTATTTAGGCAATATTATATACCTATGGAGTCTATGATGGAGTTGAAGAATTTATAGTTATAAGTTTCCTTAGTTATGATAAAAGATAAAGTAAATAGAAATATTGTAACTGTAATTCTTACTTGATAACTGTTTTTGTTATATGTAATTTTACTATGGTAAAGCCTTCCTTTTTGTTTAAACAGAAAAGGGGAAATAGTGTGGGAGTCCTTCTGTCTATGTGTTGTTTTTATTTGTTAATGAATAAAGAACTGGCTTGGCCTATAGCATGGGAGGAAGAAGGCAGAATTAGAGAGAAGCCATGGAGCTGCTGGTGAGAGACACCGTGAATTTACCTGGTAAACCACAGCCATGTGACAATATACAGATTAATAGAAATGGGTAAAATGAATATAAGAGTTAGCCAATAAGAAGCTAGAGCTAATAGGCCAAGCAATGATTTAATTAATGTAGTTTCTGTGTGATTATTTCAGGGATGAGCAGTAGGAAACGACAAAGCAGCCTCTCTCCTACAACAGAACACCATTCTATAAATAAGTGACTCAATTTCTTTATCACCTCCGACAATGAATTTCTACTTGCCATTGAATAAATGGTAGAATCTGCTGTCATAAAACAGAATGATGCCACCAGCAACCACTACAGAAACTAATAGGTAAAAATAAGTATGCAGGGATAAAGGAGTGTTCATTGTAAAAATTCAGTTACTTTCTGCTTTCCAATCTTGAAAAAAAAGCATGCCTTTTAGAAAGAGAATTCATTGTTTAAAATAGCAAACTATTTAAAATAACAAACTAAAATATTCATTCCCGTGTCACACATTAAAAATGTGGTGCTGAGGCTAGGGACAGAGGTCAGTTGTTGAAGTGGTTACCATACAAAAAGAAGGTTCTAAGTTCAGAACCCCAGAATCTATTGAAAAAAAAAAGATTGTGTTACATGCTTTTAATCCTAGCACTTGGAAGACAGAGAAAGGGGTTTCTGTGAGATTGAGGCCAATCTGATTACACAGTGAGTTTCAGGACAGCCAAAGCTACAGAGTAAGACAGTCTCAAAAAAAATAACCCACAAACAAACAAACGAACAAACAAAAATAACTGATCATAGCAGTATGTGGGCTTGTAGTCCAAGTGATAGGGAGGCAGAGACAGGAGAACCCTAGGGCTTTATAGCCAGATATCTAGCTATGATGTTGAGTTCCAGATCTGTTGAGAGAGATCCTGTCTCCAGAAATAAGATGGAATGCCACAGACAAAGACATCCAATGTCTACCTCTGGCTTATACATGCATGCACATGCACACGTACACATGTACGTACACATGAGAGAGAGGAGGAGAGGGAAAGAGAGGGAGAGAGAGGAAAAGGTGGTAACAGCTAACTATGAAGCAACCAAGAATATTGGTCAAAAGATGCAAACATCAATAGAGTTGTTCGACAAGATAATATTGCTGTCAATTAATTTGACCCATAATTCCAAATAAATATGCTTAGCCACTATCATAGCCGCATCAATGCATCTGTATTACTTTCCAAATGTAGTTTTATATTAATTTTTTTCTTCAGTCACTTTCAATGTTGCGTAAATATCATATTAAACTAAAGGACAAATTAGAAGTTTGCTTTCTGTAGAAACTACCCCTACCCAAACAAACCCAGAATATGCTATTTTTATGCATTTATTGTGTTCATTGCATCATCAAGCTTGTGAGAGTTTAAAATAAAAACTCTTAAACTGTGAGGTCATAGATGAGTTTCTTATAATCTACAGGTAAATTAGGATTATTATGGTCAATGGATCATAGGATTCATAAGATTGTGTGAGGAGTCAGTAAAACTATTAAGGCAAGCTATTTGGTATTTGAGAATCCTATCTGGAGTAATTAATGTTTGAAGCAAAATCTTCTCAGGTCAAGCTCAAGTACCAGAAACTGTAAGTTTCATTAAATGGAGTTTAGATTAGGTCAATATAACAAGCTCAAGAAAGGAAGACTTTAGAAGGTGCCTACTGCCTAAGTACAGGAGCTGAGAAAATGTCTGTGAGTAAATCCTGAGACTCATAGAAATGTTCCTAACTCTTTACTAAAGGGGAATAAATTAATAAAATAGAAAATCTTCAATTATAGTTCCAAAGTTAGAGACTTCTAGATTGTATTTAGAACAAAAGCACCAGACCTAGACACCATGAGGCCTAAAAATTATATATATATATATATATATATATATATAATTATATATATAGAGAGAGATGAATATATATATTCATATCTGTAGAATTATGTTTGTAATTCATACTTATTCTCTTTAATTTCAGATCTATGCCAAGTGAATGCATTTCAAAATGGATCCAAAGTTATAATCCTCTCCTCTTTAATGCATAGATGTTTGTATTACTTATCAGTAATTAATTAAATACTAATATGTTTTTCCATAGAATGAATGTACACAGACAGAGCCCTACAACTGATCTCTGTTTTGGGAGAGAAGTTTGAAAAGTGAATTGATCTCACAATTCAAATGATTCATTAAGCACCTAGGTATGACAATTACAAGCCCTAGAGCAGTTCATGGAAGATTAATAATAAGTATACCTTATGGTAATGGTAGTGGAACTGTGGTGGCTTTAATAAAATGGTCCCCATAGACCCGTAAGCAGGACACTATTAGAAGATGTGGCCTTATTGGTGTAGATATGGCCTTGTTGCAGGAAGTGTGTCACTGGGGTCAGACTTTGAGGTTTCAGATGTTCAAGCTAACTAAGCCCAGTGTCTCACAGTTCTCTTGCTGCTGCATGCAGATCCAGATGCAGAACTCTCAGCTCCTTCACCAGCATGATGTCTGCCTGTGTGCCACCATGCTTCCCACCATAATAACAGTGGACTAAACCTCTGAAACTGTAAGCCAATCCTAATTAAATGTTTTGCTTTATAAGAGTTTCTGTGGTCATGGCATCTTTTCACAGCAAGAGACCCTAAGACAGAAATTGGTCTTCAGTTATCAGGATTAGACCTCCTGAAGCCTGTTAAACATGTAGCTTCATGACACCCAAAGTTGGACCCTTCCATTTAACTTTACTGTATATTTCTCAGCTCATACATAATAAGTCCATTTGCTATCTTGTAGTGATAGGAGCAGCGGGCTACGTTCCTGGCACCCGGCCGCCCGCATGGCTAGCTTTATACCCAAAATAATTACACAGAAACTATATTCTTTTAAACACTGCCTGGCGCATTAGTTCCAGCCTCTTATTGGCTAGCTCTTACATATTTATCTAACCCATTTCTAATAATCTGTGTAGCACCACAAGCTGGCTTACCAGGAAAGATCTTAACCTGCGTCTGTCTGGAGTGGGAGAATCATGGTGACTGCCTGACTCGGCTTCTCTCTCTCAGCATTCTGTTCTACTCTACCTACCTAATTTTCTGTCCTATCAGGCCAAGCAGTTTTCTTTATTAGTTAACCAATGAAAGCAACAGATAAGATACAAGACCCACCTCCATCATTTCCCCTTTTTCTGTTTAAACAAAAAAGGAAGGCTTTCACTTTAACATAGTAAGATTACATATAACAAAACAGTTATCAAGCAAGAATTACAATTACAATATTTATATCTACTTTATCTTTTATCATAACTAAGGAAAACTATAACTAGTTTCTTCAACTCCATCAAAGACTCCAGAAGGATATAATACTACCTAAGTAAACAAGAAATAAGAAAACTCTAGAAATGACAGAGACATCTCTCTGCCTGGACAGTCACCCAAAGTTCCTCTGTACCATTGGGGCATTCATCTTCGGCCTACAGGCCCATAGTTTCCAGCACTATCTGGATACTTAATATGTACCCTGCAATGCACAATAAACCCCTTTATCCAAAGTAAACCCCTTAATCATTTTAAGCAGTTATCATCTTGGTTTTTTTCCCAAAGTTAATATATACCTTACACTCCGAACCCTGGGATATAAAAATTGCCCTTAAGAATCATATTAACTGCTATTTAAAAGTCAATACCTATTTATCTGAAAATACCTTACTAAAAAACGAATATCATTTTAACATTACATTAATTGTAGTTCATATCACTAAGTTACTCACTTTAAAACATGGAAGTACTACAATGAAGTATATCTTTCTAAAATAATGAATGAAGAGATAAATAGATCTGGAACAAGAAACATGCTTCTTTATCTTCTGTTTTTAAATGTTAGCTCATCTGACTCTTATAATGGAATAAGTATTAGGCCAAATGACCAGGTCCCATGGCTGACTGAGAATCATTCATCATTTCTGAATCATTTGTTTCAATGCTTTGACAACAGGATATGTCACCTTCTTTCCAGCTTTTTGCTTCTAACATTACCACATTTCTCCTTGATAGAATCATTAAGCAAATCAACTAGACTGTGGATCTCTCTAACAAAGATCAAAACCTGAAGACAATTAGGAATTCACTTCTCAGACCTCATCTAGCCAAGCCACTCAATTCCATCTGTAAGTTCTTTCTGTTTCAATATACTGTTGTAAATATTTTATTATTCTAAATATTCTTATGAAATGTGTCCTATTCTCATGACCATATGATAATGAAAAAAATATTGAACCTTGTTGATTTCAGTTTTTAATATTCAAAATAGTTTTGATAATGACTATTTCTTAGAGGGTACTGAGTATTAAATAAAATAAACACAAGTAAAGATAGTTCAAGAGCCAAATATATGACAAACATTCAACAACTTGAACTATTATTAATACAAATATCATCAATAATTATAGCCTCATATTAGAAATAACATAGGAATGATTTCTTATAAGTAACATAGAGATTTGTTGGTATTAGAAGAATTCATCGGAAAAATGAAAATGCTCTGGAAAGTTAGAATATGAAGTTCATTTTTATCTAGTAATATTTACCTTTAAGTTTAGGAGTACATACTGCTTTTGCAGAAGATCACAGTTTGGTACCCAGGCACATCTAATGTTCTTCACAACTGTTCCAGGGCATTGAACACATCTGAATGTACTTACACAATGCAAATGTATGTACATACACATACACGTATGCAGCAGACAAATAAGCATTTTTAACAAAGGAATAATTAATAATAATGAACTAAATGCAGGGCAGGGCAGGGCAGTATAAGTACTGAGGTATAAAACAAATGTGAACAGTTTAGAAGGAGACCTAAGGAAAAATTGTAATAGTGGTGGCCCTGATTAACGTCATGCTCTTTACCATTTATTTAATTCTTGCACACACTTTTTTCTTCTCCTTACTGTTTCTTCATTTACTTCTACTTATGACTCTTAGAGGGTCTCCCAGGAGCAAGCTCAGAATATAGCCTCCCAAAGGAGCACAAAGCTGAAGATCCCCATTGATCACTTTTTAACTTTACACAGGTCATACTCTGTACCTAAACTAACTCTTCTGCATGCACTTCTTATTGAATTCAGTCTGCATAAAGAACTAATGGAGCTGGGGAATGGTGAGGGGCACTCTTCTCTAATCCCAGCATTTGGAGTCTCGAGCAGGAAGATTTTGAGTTCTATACAGACCTAAGCTAACAACAGAACCCTGTATTTGAAAAAAAAATAAAAACAATAAAACTCTATGGAGAAGCAGGATGACACAAAACAAAAAACCACCACACAATGGCATACAAACCAAAATACCTTTAACAGACGAAATCCAGCGTCCAGGTAGCAATTAAAGCATTCCACTATACATAAAGAACTTCTCTGTGTGTTTGAATTACATATCAGTTCACAACATATTATTCTCTATTCCTATACAGTACCCAACTGTGAATTTCTTCCAAAGTGCTCATTACCTCCAAGATGAAAATAGGCAACTAACGGGTGGTGCATCTAACCTGTATGCTTTTTTCCATCTCCCATATAACCCGTGGAGCAATGATACTTTTTTTTTTTTTTTTTGGTTTTTCGAGACAGGGTTTCTCTGTGGCTTTGGAGCCTGTCCTGGCACTAGCTCTGTAGACCAGGCTGGTCTCGAACTCACAGAGATCCGCCTGCCTCTGCCTCCCGAGTGCTGGGATTAAAGGCGTGCGCTGGTCCATTGGCTCCTCTACAAAGCTGTCACTCAACTTGCCAAAGTACAGGCTTTTAGGGAAGACTGGCCTCCAGAATTATTATTCTACCTACCTGAAAAACTGTAATCAGAATTCCTCCAATGTTTTATTATTTATTTACTTATTCAAATAGCACCTGTCTAAGAGTTGTCACAATCCATTCAGAGATTGTTTATTTAGAGATAATGATAAACACCAGCAATTCAGCCAGAACATTTCCAAAAACAAACTGTGCATTTTTATTGATAATGAATTGTATGTGTGGTGTAATGATAAGACAGCAGCCATGGCCCAGGGCCTCATCTTTATTGCTTTATAAAGTTGTTTTATGTATCTAGAGAGATGGTTTTCCAGATAGATAACTGAAATCAATTTAGCCACTTCCCTTTGAGGAACAAAAGAGAAATTTCTCTGGTGTTTCAAACATAGTTGAAAAGCTGTCAAAAGTCCAATTGAGAGGCAAACTTAGTACAAATTGTGTTCACCCATGCAATCACCTTCAAGAGCCCATTCCTCCTCCTAAGAGCAGTAAGCTGGAAACTGGCCTTTGTTCCATTATTCTGGGGTAAATGTGTTTACATTAATAGCAATATTTTCAGTAAAAGTTATCCACGTAGAGCTTTCTGAATGCTTTCATTTTGCTGTTGTGCATCATACTTAGAAGAAAACAGCAGCTAAAATGTCTAACAAGGTTCGTGTTGGAGAGCAGTGGTAAGCACAGACCTCTTCTTCATGGGTCCCAGCAGAAAGAGCTCAGACTGAGCATTCAAACCATTAACTGCCCTCCATTTTCCCCAGTAGGCGACTTGGATTAAAACCATGCCTCTTCTAGAAGTACAACCTGCAGCCAAGAGTCAAAGAGTCAGGCCAGTGGAGCTAACAGCAAGATCTTCACTGGACTCAGTACAGAAAAGGACAGGGCAGGCCCTTTCCACCAAAGTTCATCATGAGCTCGTAATAGAAGCCTCATTCGTAAAAGGATATCACCACATTCACGTGACCCCACCAGTCATATAGCTTTCCATACTGTTCATGCTTCCCTTGGCTTTCTAATGATTTAAGTATCATTCTAACCCCACATAGGAAAGCCATTGCCAGTTCTGTTTTCAGAGAAATTGATATAATGAAATGACTACGGTTGAAACACTAAACTCAACCTTTAATTATTACCCCCAGTCTAACCTTGATTTCACATATTTACTTTTGCTAGGGATTTATAATTTGTTCTTAGGTCTTCCCTTCTACTTTATCTAGTCTTTGTTACAAGCTTCAGGAAGAGAAGAAAAAAAATCATGATTAGGCCACCACTTGTAGTTTCTGTTATTATTCTTCTTTTCCTAATCAAGATTTTCTTTTTTACATGATTAATTTCTCCTCTATGACACTCTGGAGCCCAGTTATATTAGAAGATTTTTAGCATTTGCCTGTTGAGGGGAATATATTAATAACCTTTAAAATGTTGATTTTATAATTATCTAAAGCAACATGTCTCAGTCTCTGGGTATACATATATTTGTATTACCTGTTTCTAACTTACACGGATGGTAATTAAATTCACATATACAAATATTCATGACAAAGTTGACTTTCTGCTGTGCTCTAGAAGGCAAATTTCTCAGGGGCACTTTATTGTATGCATTGATTGTACATTTCCACCCCTAAGTGAGGTGCAGTCTCATGATACAGAGAACAATCAAAAAGATCGTGATAAAAAGAAGCAGAAGCAGCTAATGTCTATAAAAATATCTTTTAAGGTTAATTGCCTATGTTATTTCATTCTTCCTAGTTATGTAAGGCACATTACTGCAGGGATAATGGTACAGTACACAAAGAAGATTTTGTATTAGTCCATTTTCTCTGACTATAGTAGGATATTGGCTGGAAACCAGAAAACTTAGAAAAATACAAGATTCACTTTCTTTATTTCTAAAGGCTGCAGAATCCAAAAACTTGGAGTCAGTGTCCAGTGAGGACCTTCTTGCTATATCATACTATGGCTGTTTTTTAAACCATGGGCTGCAAATGCACGTGGGGTTACATTGAATGTAGGAGTTGAAAAAATGTTGACGCAGGTAAATGGTTTCTTTTTTTTTTTTGGTTTTGTTTATTTTGGATTGTAGGAAGTGGTTTGTTTGTTATTGTAGAAATGGTATCACTCTATAGCCCACATTGTCCTAAATCTTCCAGCAAACCTCCTACTTCATTCTACCATGTGCTAAAATTACAAGCATGACCCATCACTTCCAGATTGTTTAGCAAAAGGCTTCTGAATGTACAGTGACCCAAAATTAATTCAAAATCAGATGCATGAGACTGGAGAGATGGCTCAGTGGTTAAGAGTACACTTTGTTCTTCTAGAGTACCTGAGTTCAATTCCCAGCACTCCCATGACAGCTCACAATTACAGTTCTAGAGGATTTGTTGTACTCTTCTGTCCTCCTTGGACTCCGGTCAAGCATGTTACATACACATATATACACTCACACATACACATTCATAAATATATGAAGGCAAAGCACTCATACATGCAAAATAAATAATTTAAAAATATTTTTTTAAATCTAATGCATAATGTACCTAAGGGTTTTGCAGTTCAGCTGTATTGACTGGTATCAATATGCCCTTGATTCTGAATGGGATATACACTTTGCCCTCACCATGCCATTATCCTTGATACATAAGAACTGATTAAGATTAATATGGCTGTCATATTTTATTCTATGTGTTTTCTGGGGCTCATTGGAATTTTCAACAATGATGTGGAAAACCATGAATGTCCCAAAAACCCAGAGAAAAGAGGCAATGTCATTTCTCAAAACAGGCTAGCCTTAATTTAATTTTTAAAAGCCAACTTTAGGTTGTCTCTCCATCGGTACACAGACTGAGGTCATTTGTTTGATGTTTAGACTATCTCCTATGTGCCCAACCACAAATGTAGTGTGAGAGGGCCTGCTTTTCATCTTGGCCACCCAGCTAGCTTACATTCAAAATAATTACACAGAAACTGTATTCATTTAAACACTGCCTGTCCCATTAGCTCTAGCCTCTTATTAGCTAACTCTCACATATTGATTAACACATTTCTAATAATCTGTTTGTTACCACGAGGTCATGGCTTACTGGCATGAGTCTAACGAATGTCCAAATGTCCGTCTTGGGGAGGAGAAGCATAACATCTGCCACACTTCCCTTCTTTCCAGCATTCTGTTCTGTCTACTCCGCCCACTTAAGGGATGCCCTATCAAAAGGCCAAGGCAGTCTCTTTATTCAACAAATGAAAGCAACACACAAAATAAAAACCTCCTACACCAGTTCCCCATTTTCTGTTTAAACAAAAAGGAAGGCTTTAATGTTAACATACTAAAATTACATATAACAAAACAGTTATCAAGCAATAATTACAGTCACAATATTTATATCTATTTTATCTTTATCATAACAATGGAAAATGATAACTATTTGTTCTTTAACTCCATCAAAAACTCCAGAAGATTTAATATTACCTAAGTAAACAAAAAGTAAGCAACTTCCAAAGCTCTAGAAATGACAGAGACATCTCGTTGCCTGGACAGTCACCCAAAGATTTTTTTGTACCGTTGGGACATCCATCTTTGGCCTTCAAGCCCATATTATCCAGTAGACATTTCCATGAAGCAGGAAGTTTTAAAGACAGTTCAGCCACTTTCTTTTGTATCCTGCATAATGTTTTGTAGATTGTTTCATAAAACAGGAACCCCAAAGAATCATCTCACCTTTAGGCAATTTCAGCAGTCCTCTCTCTGCGGGTTCTTTGTGTCCAGTTTATGCAACAGTCCAGACAAGAGCAGTTTCTTGCCCAAATGGCTAACCAACTCCATAAGGAGCCTATTCGATGCCCATCTTCCTCTAGAAGTAGATTGGTGCTGCCAGGAGCAGACTTGTCTCATTGTCATGAAAAGCCCTAAGTAATTAAAACATTTAAAATGTCATATTCTGTAGTCTTTGAAAGATATGAAGAATGACTAAATGAAATATATCTCTATATATCTAGAAAATCTAACTAACATGACTACAAGCTTGACTATTATCGATGATTATCCATTAACAATCTATATTTCCTGATGATACATTACAGTTTTTTGAGACAGGGTTTCTCTGTAGCTTTGGTGCCTGTCCCGGAACTAGCTCTTGTAGACCAGGCTGGCCTCGAACTCCCAGAGATCTGCCTGCCTCTGCCTCCTGAGTGCTGGGATTAAAGGCGTGCGCTACCACCGCCCAGCTATACATTACATTTTTAAATGAACTACTTGATCACAATATCTTAATCAAGATCAGAAATACATATACATATGACAAAATTGACATTAAACTTGTATCAATAAATCAAGATTTATACCAATGCAAATTATTCATATCTGTATCACATCTCCCTTTAAATGTAAAAGAATATTTATAAACAATATTTGGGAATATGGGCATAGTTTTTTCTCTCCAAACTTCTTCCTGCTGTATGGGGTGGGTGCTGCTAATCAGGTCTTTCATGGTGTATTCTGTTTGTTAGGTTCCTCTCAGTCAGCAGTTATTTGAGGGTGTTCACAGCAACCTTTCAGGAAGGCATGGTCTATCATACCATCTTGGCCTGGAGGCAATACACAGGTTCTCATCTTCTGTGAAAAGAAAAGAACCTCTTTTCCAAAGCATTATATCCTTAGAACCAAATTCTGAAGTCAAGATACCTTTGTAATATCCATGCTGGTTTAGCTTAGCAGACCACACAATGATATGTCTTTTTGTACTTAGCTCCTTTACAGTCAAAAAAATTCAAAGAAAACACAGTAATGTACTTAATCCAGGCTCTCTGTGAATTTTCCATTTTTACGTGGCTTATTTTTCTTTACTTCTTTTAATCTATGACTATCTGTCCTCTGTCTCTTTATGGTGTATTCTGTTTGTTAGGTTCCTCTCAGTCAGCAGTTATTTGAGGGTGTTCACAGCAACCTTTCTTTAGACTTTACCCTTTTTTTTAAAGCATTAACTTTACTTTATGACTTTTAATACTCTTTTTCTTCTCTCTCCTAAGCCTATGTATGTCTATCTAACACTATGACCCATTTAGATGTCATTTATGTCTAAATCTGTCCTATTGTGAATCTGTAATTCTTTACTATTCAGAAATACTTCTTAAAATGCTAAGTACTTCTTAAAAACTTAAGTTGTGCCATGTAGGGGTATAATGGTACTGCCTGTTTCCTGCTTAGTCTAAACCTTAATTGTGCTCTGCCAGAAGCATCCTTAAGGTTGAATGTGTACAGCTCAGAAACACTAGTTTGTTGAAGTCAGTTGTACATATAAAATCAGTTATTGGACACCATGAACAAAATATACACAAACTTCAAATCAGACAAAATACCAGCATGGAAGAGGAGAGGTAGACATACTTAGTTGAGCTGCTGTTGACAGTTGTTAGTTTTCAGGACTGCGAGAGTTAGCTTTTGTTGAGGATGTGGTCCCAAATAGAGCTACCATGCTCTAGTGGATGGCCTTACATACAAGAGAACATGGGCTGCACAAATTTGACTTAATGGATTTTTTTAAAAAAGACACAAAGTTGACTGGTTAGGGAAAGGTGGTGGATCTAGGAGGAGTTGGGAAAGGAGAGTTAGATGAATAGGATGAAAATCAACTGTATAAGATTCTCAAGCAGGCCAAGTGGTGGTAGCACATGACTTCAATCCCAGCATTTGGGAAGGCAGAGGAAGGAAGTTCTCTGAGTTTGAGGCCAGCATGGTCTACAAAAGTAAGTTCCAGTACAACCAGAGCTGTTACACAGAGAAACCCTGTCATGAAAAACCAAAAAAAAAATATTTCAAACAATAAAGGTATTTTTCAATAAAAATTTAAAACTGATTACCATACCAACAAGTTCACATTATTCCTATAGCATTGCAATTTATTATGCTAACAATTTATTTGGATATCTTTTATTTAATGAATACTGTTAGTAATGAAACCAGGTATGACATTTGTGGTTATTGTCTTACTGGAAGATTCATCTTCAGGTTACAAGGAGATATTCTGGTGATTTAAAAACAAACAGCAAGGTACTCTTCGCACAGCTATCCCAGGTGTCTTCTCAGTCACCATGTTCACTAAATTTAGATCACCACTACCTAATCTGCACTAGGTAGAACTGTACACATTAAGGTTTGTAAGGGAGATGAGTTTTAAAGGCCATCATATTATTGCCTGCATTTTAATCTTAGAGTAAAATAAAATTTAGGATCCAGAGACATGGCTCACTGGTTAAGAGCAATGATTGCTTTTCCAGGGAACCTGGGTTTGAGTCCCAGCACCTACTGTTCACAATTACCAGTAACTCCTCTTCTGAAGAATTCTGTGCCCTCTTTTGGTTTCCTAGGTACCAGTTTCACAAATGTTGCACAGGCATAGATGGAAGCAAAATAAGTATACAAATAAATTTTTTAAAAAAATAAAATTTACCTTAGAGTACTCATCAAGTTTAGTTATGATGTATAGAATGTTAATCGTACTTCCTAAAAAGCACCTGAAGTGTCTTTCATATACTGGTGAATCATTCAAGAGCCTTCCCAGTATTTTTCGTCTCTGATAGGAAAAAATAGCACTTACATTTTATATAGTTATTACAATGAAATTACCATCACAAATTATATATATATATATATATATATATATATATATATATATATGGTCAAAAAGAATTTTAAAAATAAAGCTCACAAAACATAAAGCCAACTAAATTTATGAAAACTTTAAGCTTCCTACCAGCCCCTGATAAGAAGATAAATGTCATTATGACTTAGATCCAGGGCACAGTGTTAATTAAACTTTAGGTGACAAAAGGTACCTTTTATTCAGCAAGACCTTGAGAGCATCATAATGAGTAACAGTAACTTACTTTATGTTGCTTTTAATTTGTCCAGAGTTTAATAACTTTACATTTTAAGCACCAGCAAAAAATTCACTTCCTATCTGAGGTAAATTCTAAGCAATGATGTTATAACTAATTAAGTAACTATGTTCTAAATTCTAGAAAGGCCCCTCAATATAGAGAAGCCATGTAGTCACTGATGAAAGATAATTTCCTATTCTTCTGTCTCAGTTCTTCAAGAAACAAAATCTCCATTAAAGTTATGGACCTGTGGATAGTAGAAATAAGATTTCTATCATTCTTCCTACAATCCTCCTCAAAACTATTGTAATAACAAAGATGCTAACCAGGCACAGCATCCCCTTTAATCCAGATGCAAGTGGCAGAAAGATAAGAATCTCTTTGAGTTCTAGGCTAGCCTGATCTACACAGCAAATTTCACAACAGAAAGACCTACATAGAAAGACCCTGTCTCAATCGTTAAACAAAACAGGAAGGATGCTAAGATGCTGCATATCCCATTTACTACATACTCAAAGACTTATTTATTATCTGACCATAGAAAGAACAAAGATAAGGAAAATGAAAACTCCTTTTGCTGAAACACTAAGAGTAACTTTTCCTTCTCTATGTGGTCAATAAGTCTCTAGAGTATTCCTTTGCAAATATATGAAAATTCATAATTTTATTAAATTATAGTTGATATACAAAGAAATGGATTTTGTTGTGTCACATATATATGCCACCCTTATACCTTGCTGGAATGACCAACCTCATTGCTCCTACCTTCCCCATTCTCCTCTTCTCCTCCTGATAGAACTAGACTCCATATTGTAATGATTGTTCTGTCTTTTTAAGAGACAAGCCACACCCACTCCCTCCCCCTTGTGCTGAGACAAGCTTATCTTCAGCTTCCAGCCTGAGTTCTCTCTCTTTTCCTGCTCCCTCTCAGAGAGGCAGTTTCCATCTCTCCCTTCTCTCTCTCTCTCTCTCTCTCTCTCTCTCTCTCTCTCTCTCTCTCTCTCTCCCTCTGCTCTTCTCCCCTTCCCCCCTCCCTTCCATAACCATTTAATAAATATCCAACCTCACTCTGCATGGTGTACCTATCCTTCTGTTTCTTGCCCACTGCTGCCAAATGGCTCGCTGCTGGGGACCAGCTACCTTCAGGGACCTGCCACATTGTCTTGTACAACTACCCTGCCTGGTACTGGCTGCTCTTGGGACCTGCTGCTCCCTGCCTGCCAACACATGGCCTGCTGCCTGCCACCACTGCTTGGGGACCTGCAGCATTTTTGCTGCCTGTCACCACTGCCAGGGATCCTGCAGCATTTTTAATAATCCATTACACATATGGTCTCCCCTTTTGCTTCCAAGACCTTTATGTTGCTGCACTACCTGTACTTGTTCCCTCCATTCTCCTCCCCTTATAACTCTTCTGTCTCAAAGTGTGTATGTTTACATCTACATTTTTATATGTATTTGAGTCTAGCTTATCCCATTTAACATAATTATCTCCAACTACAATTTTCTGGCAAGTACCAGGTTCACTGTACCTTTATTTCTTTGTCTGTTCATGGATACAAAGTTGAGTTGGCTATCTTGAGTACTGCTGCCATATGTATGGATGAACTATTGACAACCAAAAATTGCTATCTGTGAATTCTGAATTGCATCTCTGAATGTTGGAGAGAAAAAGTAACTTGCTTATTAACAGTCTTAGAGTTTCTATTGCTGTCAAGAGGTACTATGACCATGTAAACTCTTATAAAGGAAAACATTTAAAGGGGTGGCTTACATTTTCAGAGGATTAGTCCATTTTCATCATGGTGGGTCACAGTGGTGTGCAAGAAGACATTGTGCTGGAGAAGTAGCTAAGAAGTACTACATCTTGCAGGCAATAGGAAGTGAACAGTCTCACTAGGAATGACAAGCATATATGAGACCTCAAAGCCTCCCTCCATAGTGACATACTTCCAACAATAAGACCACACCTGTTCCAACAAGGCCACACCTCAAATTAATGCCACTCCCTTTGTGGCCCATTTTCTTTTAGACCACCACAGCAATCAACTGGTATTTGAGACATTTATAGGATTTCAGAGTTGACCTAAATTACTCTTGGGATTGAGTTATAAGATTCCAGAGGATTTGCATGCATGCCTGTGTGTTAGTGCACTCCCCAGTGTTCCTTGTGACATTCAAAAACTATGTTTCTATTTTTAAAACCTTGCTTGTGCAGCAGCAGAGCTGAAAGGCATTCTTTTAAGACACAGTATCGTTATTAGCCTATTTGGAGAGCTCACTACCATTTTTCAGTCTTCTGAATTCTTCTTTGTTTGTGGAAATTCACTTTGTCCAGACCATACCTCTAACTCTCTTCTCTCCTCAGTGCTGTGAAAGGTTGTACCAACTCCTCTGAAATGTGGCTCTTTGTCATGCAGAGACCTCCCTCCTTAAGCATGAATGGAAAGGGAAGGGAAAGAATCCTGAGGAAACTATTTCAAGTCACAGTTAAAATCTTTTGGAAAACTCTTTTTTTTTTCTCTTTGACACTTTGGGCCAGAGTTTCTCTGTGTAGCTCTGGCTGTCCTGGAACTTGCTCTGTAGACCAAGTTGGACTCAAACTCACAGAGCTCTACCTGCCTCTGCCTCCCCAGTGTTGGGATCAATGGTAGGTTCCACAATATTCAACTCCTTTGGAGAACTGTTAAAATTTGTGATAAGGATTCTAAAGTAGGTGGTTTCTGGCAGAGTGCAGGTGGGTAGGGACTCAATTTTCTTTAAGGGGCTGGCTACTGAGTGTTTGACCATGCTCCAGTAGGCATATGGGAAACATGAATTGGACTTGTAGGTTGTTTTATTTGTTTTGTTTCTTCTTCTCCTCCTTGGGTGGTAATCATCTGACAAGCCCCCAGATGAAGAAGCCAGCCATGATAAGTTAAATATGAACAGATCATCCAAAGGAAGTTCTTTACTTCCAACCATTATCACCTGCCAGAGTAGGACTCAGCCATCCATAAATTTAACAGAGGCCTGAGTTTCAGTAGTTTACCCTGAAGCAATACCTAGTTGCAGGAAAAAACACAAACTGAGATTACCAAAGCACCACCCAAAAACAGACCATTCAAAGGAAATGCCTTGCATTCCAACCGCTGTAGATAGAATCACTTGCCAGCACACACTCACCAGGACACCCATAGACAAATGTCAGCCAATCAGGGGTCCTGAACCTCAGAAACCCCTCACCCCCACCTTTAGTACTATAAAAAAACAATTATAACTGAGATGGGGTCTCTCCATTTACTCCAATACGTTGGACATGAGGGGAGACCGAGTTTGCAAACTTTTATAAAATAAAGGCTCTTTGCTTTTACATACAGGACTCCGTCTCCTTGTTGGCTTTTGGGGGACTTCACAGGTTTGGGCATAACAGGTGACTCTCTGTGAGCTCAAGGCCACCGTGGTCTACAGAGTTCCAGGAAAGCCAGGACTACACAGAGGAAACCCCATCTCAAAAAACCAAAATATATACACAAAATAAATTTTCATGTGTAAATTTCTTAGTATAGTTTTTCTCATTTTTTTAAACTTTTGGTAGGAAAACTTCACAATTCATTCATTCTACAGCTCATAAATCCTTCTTAATTTTGATTCACAAACTCTACTTTCCATCTATAATAGCCATTGTTTTCAATTTTCCTTCCCTTAGTAACATACAGAGGCCAAGAAGCTATGTACTCTGGATGATTTTTCCAGACTAATTTGCATAATACATTCCTCTTTCTGTCTGATACAATCTCATTTGTCTCCCTTTCTCCTACTCTCCCTCCTACATGATGAACAGATAACTTTTTGCACCACCCCTAAACTATATTTTATCTTACTAATTCAGCCACCAAAGTCACAAAGACAAAATATTTCCTAATTTCACTTTGCTGGTAAATATTAAATTTCTATCCTATATTTCCAAGCTATGTGCTATATAATCATTTAGAGATGTATGCAGTAATTGCAGAGACAGACAGACAGACAGACATCAAGTTGACTGGCTTTGGCTTCACTTTCGTTCTTCACTGCATGGAGCCAAGACCCCAAGGCCTGAAGTAAGCAACAAAGTCCAACTGAGCTTACCATGGGAATGAACTGCTTTGGGGCTATTTTGGAAGACTCATAAGACAAATTCAGATAATCACAACAGTAAAATACAATCTCCTTTTAGAGAAACTGTGGCTTAAAAGCAACAACTTTACCCAGCCAAGGAACTCAAAGCAGCTTTTCCATGTAAGCAATCAGCCTGGGCTTACTCTTCCAGTATCACCTATCTTCCCCTGAGCCCTCTCCAAATGCTTCCCAAAGGTCACTATCTTAGGGATAAGGGGATAGACTTACTGAATTGTGGTCCTGAAGGAAAAACTCGGAGACCAATGAAGAAAGTACAAAGAGGAACATGTTAGCAAAATAAAAGGAGTACACTTTTAAAATAAAAGTTTATTGATAATTCATCAAGCAGATAATTTGGCCATTTATACAATTCAATAGTTTTTAATAAGATAAATTTTGAAACATTAAAGTAGACGGAAAATCAAACAGGCTACTCGAGGAATCAGCATTTGAACAGGAGCTGGGTAAATTCTGACCAGGAATATACTGAAAAGGATTTAGGGCCAAATGTCCAAGTACTGTCTGGTATATTTTATGGACACCTAGCTGTCCCTGACTTTATCTTTTTCTAAATGGTCTGTAGCTAGTAACTGTTTATATTTATGATCTTTTCTGATGATGTTGCTTCATTCAGATATCCTTACTTTACCTTTTTTCCTTCAGTTCCTAGGCTAGCCAAGGACTGCTTTGTGTTTACAGAAAACATCCATATGCCCTTCTTCACCTAAGTGTAATATATTGATTTTTTTTCAGACTGCATGTTGCTTGCCCACCCAGAAATTTCATGCTATGTGGTTATATTTTGTTTGTGCTTTAACAAGTATAGCTTTCCTGAAGACCAGAGTGCAGAGCTAAGCACTAGTTAGCCATGGAGACCCAGCAGTGGTGGCACATACCTTTAATTCCAGCAATCAGGAGACAGAGGCAGACAGGTCTCTGTGAGTTCAAGGCCACACTGAGCTACACAAGATTAATCCAGTCTAAAATAGAAACAGAGGCAAGTGGTGGTAGCTCACACCTTTAATCCCAGCACTAGGGAGGTAGAGACAGGAAGGGATATGGCTGGGTAGAGAGAGGAATATAAAGTGGGAGGAGATAGGAGCTCAGGATTCAGTCTGAGGTTTCTTAGAGACAGCATTCAGTCTGAGGATTTGTAGAGACAGGATACCCCATTTGGTCTGAGGATTTTGTAGAGGTAAGAACTAGTGGCTGGTTGTCCTGATTCTCTGATCTTTCAGCTTTCACTCCCTAATATCTTATTCCAGGATTTTTTTTTATTAAGATCAATTAGAAATTGCGATACAATACTACAATCAGTTTTTGTCTCTATTTCAAAGATGGAGGATTACTCTGCTTCTTGGTGGACATATGAACAGTACCATGTGTCTAGCACCACACATATGGAACAGAATAAAAGACTTATTCCGAAAACGAGGCTATCACTGTAAACTTGAACTGTAGGAACTCATGGGCATATTAAAATCTTATCAGGAAATCTAGGTCCAAGATATTACAAAACACACAGACAAAGAAGTGCACACGCACACCATCATGCATGTCTGTCTTTGTGTTTATGTGTCTGTGTGTCTGTATCTATGTGTATAAGAACTGGTAAGAGAGGAATTCTGACTGTCTCAGGGGCTTCAGCTCAACTTGGTCTCTTTTGATACACACTACCCAAGTTGCCAACTGCCCATCTGTCCATTGATCTCTCTGGATCTCCTATGAATACAAGTACATCTCTGAAACCACTCCCTGCTCAAGTGTTGCACCTTGCCTCTGTAATTGAACTCAACATTGAAGCTCCACTCAAATCTGTAACCCAACAGCAGCAAAAGAAAACCTTCCACTGTTTTTGTGCTAACTGAAAGCATACACGAAGATTCCCATTGAGATCAGCCTAACCTGAGCTGCACCTCTTGCTGCTTAATTATCTTCATCTCTCAGCTACACTCCCTCTCAGGCCTTTTTTGTGATCCATATGCTATTAGGCAGCTCTATCAAAAAAAGGCAGGCTTACTTGACAGATCACTGCCAGCAAAACCTTCTCAGTTTGTTTTTCTCAATAAATTCTGACATTACAGAAGGATACAAACACAATCATAGATGTTTCTACCATAGCATACTTGGAACAATTCTCTGGTTGGGATAATATTAATATGAAATTCAAATGTCTTCTGTGCTCCTTTTCAAATGTGTTTTCCAATCCATTCTGATTTATCCTGTTCCTTCAGTTCCTCGAGGCTTTTCTGACCTTGGCCTTTTGTGTAGGTGATCCCTTTGCTTTTCATTAAGTTGGTCTTGGAGGTGCTTTCTTCAGGATTGCTGACTCATTGCTCTGACCCTTCATTTACATCAGCTATTGGGCTCCAGATTTCCCACAGCACCTGTAACATTTAAATAAGCAGGCTCCAAAAACAGACTGAGTTTTAATCCAGGCTTCTGTGCTTGTGACCTTAGACAAAATAGCTATCCTCTCAAGAATTCAATTCCTTCTCTTAATAAGACAGAGAGAAAAGAAAGCCTTACAGAATTGGGTTGTTGTTGATAGTAAATGAGGTCTATAAAAAGCCAAACATGTATTACCAATATTTTTAGGCATCAGAGATTCTCTAGGAAATGTAGAAGCATCCTTTAACAGACTGCCTTTTGGGTATCTGTGACTACTCTAACCTCAAGTCTTTCATAATATCACCTTGCAGTTTCTTATGACATTTTACTCACTGACTGGTCCATAAGATTACGTTTCTAAAGTCTGTACCTTGAACTCCTCCAAAAAGAAATATAAGTGGCTTATTGTGAGAGGGCATAATATCAAAACCTAACCCATATCATTTCCCCCTCTCTGTGCTACAGACATGAAAGGGATTGGTGGCCTTAAAAAACAGGTCTTACAGAAGATTCATCCCTTCTGCCCTGTGAGGTGAAGACAAAGGAAAGCGGCTCTCTATGTACCAGAAGTAGGCTCTCACCAGGCAGCAAATTTGTCAGTTTTGAGCATAGAGACCTTCAGAACTGTTAAAAACAAATCTTTAAGTTTAAATCTCTTAGTTTCTACCATCTATTGTAATTTTCTTCTAGCAAACACAGCAAAGACCCTGTTAGAGTACAACTAGCCATGTTTCTAAGATGCAGTTTCACAGAGTGGAGGAAGAGGGCCTAGAGTCAACCTGTCTGAATTCAAGCCCACATCTACTACTTATCATGCAATCCTAAAATAGCTACTATTTGCCTCTATTACCCTAATGAAAAATAGAGATGATGCTGATAACAATAGGCCCCATGGCATTAACATTTATGCAAAGCATATGTGGAATAATATACTTTATTGCTATTTATTGTTATCTGTCAGGCACATAGTATCAAGGAATGTTTAACTATTATTTTCCTCTTCGGTACAAAAAGAATGTGATCACTGTTGAAAATAGTGACCTGTGCTGGGTGGAGGTGGCGCACGCCTTTTAATCCCAGCACTCAGGAGGCAGAAGCAGGTGAATCTCTGTGAGTTCGAAGCCAGTATGGTCTATAAGAGCTAGTTTCAGGAAGGCTTCAAAGCTACAGAGAAAGAGAAACCCTGTCTCGAAAAACCAAAAAAATAAAAAAAAATAAAAAATAATAATAATAATAATAATAATAATAATAATAGTGACCTGTGTCAGGCACTGTGGTGAATACCTTTTATCACAGGAGGCAGAGACAAGCAGAGCTCCACGAGTTGGAAGCCAACCCAGTCTACAACCATAACAGTCAGGTTTACATAGTGAGATCCTGTTTCAAAAAACGAAAGAAAAACAAAGTAGTGCAAACCATGAATTTGAAAGGGAGGACAACAGGAAAGAGAGAGGAAAGATAGGCATGGTATAGATATAATACTCATGTATGAAGTCATCAAAAAGCTATTATGCAAAAATAGTGATGTTGGTACATTTGAAAAAGTATAAGAAAAAATGGTGCACCAATGTGGCCAACTAAAATCCACTTAAAACCTGAGAGAATTCGCAAAGGAATTCTAGACACTAAAACACAAGTTTAGCCATATTTTATTTTTCCAAATGGGCTTTGCTTGCTGGCAGCATGCTACAGCTCCTTTAAGAGGGGTTTTCCTGATTCAGCGGTAGCAGAAAAGAAAAAGTTCCCTGGTGGCTTTCTGGGACATGCTGTCAGTACAAACTCTGGCTCTGTCAGGAGGCCGAGCATTTAAATAGGGTTTCTGGGCAGCATGACGGAAGTTACTTGGTGTCAGCATGGGCCAACTGGTTACAAGAGTTGCAGATGGCTCCCACCCAGCAGTCACAGAGGCAGTGAACAGACTTCCCCCATGTCAGACTGGGCAGAGCAAGTAGGCAGGGCCGTATTTCCCCTAACAATGCTGCAGCTTAGTGAGAACTTAGCATTTGAAGAAGCACTTCTGGTCAGAAATTAATTACAGATATGCAAAAAGGTCAGATTCAGACATAAAAGACCTCTAAATGAGACACTATGTTTAAAAAAATGTACGTAGGCTTGGGAGAGTGAAGAAAAAGTATAGAGAGTTAGAAAAAGAAATAAATTGTTTTAAAAAGAGCAAAGTCTCCCCTTCTCCCTTTTCTCTCCCCATCTCCCCTTGCCCCCATCCCACCCCACCCCCAAGATCCCAATTTTCTCCCCGGCAATTTTGTCTACTTCCCATAGCCAAGAGGATAACTATATGTTTTTCCTTGGGTTCACCTTCTTACTTAGCTTCTTTAGGTTCACCAATTGTAGACTCCGTGACCCTTACTTATGGCTAGAAACCAATTATGAGTGAGTACATCCCATGTTCATCTTTTTGGGTCTGGGTTACCTCACTCAGTATAGTGTTTTCTATTTCCATCCATTTGCATGCAAAATTTGAGAAGTCATTTTTTTTACCACAGCGTAGTACTCTAATGTGTATATATTCCACACTTTCTTCATCCATTCTTCCATTGAAGGGCATCTAGGTTGTTTCCAGGGAACTTGGGGAAAAAGGATGATTGGGATAAAGGAAGGTTGGATAGGGGAGCAGGGAAGCACAATTCTTAGTTAAGGGAGCCACCTTAGGGTTGGCAAGAGACTTGAACCTAGAGTGGCTCCCAGGAGCCCAAGGAGATGTCCCCAGTTAGTTCCTTGGGCAGCTGAGGATAGGGAACCTGAAATGACCCTATCCTAGAGCAATACTAACGAATATCTTGCATATCACCATAGAACCTTCATCTGGTGATGGATGGAGATAGAGACAGAGACCCACACTGGAGCACTGGACTGAGCTCCCAAGGTCCCAATGAGGAACAGAAGGAGGGAGAACATGAGCAAAGAAGTCGGGACCACAAGGGGTGCACCCACCCACTGAGAGAGTGGAGCTGATCTATTGGGAGGTCACCAAGGCCATCTGGACTGTGACTGAAAAGGCATGGGATAAAACCGGACTCTCTGAACATGGCGAACAATGAGGGCTGATGAGAAACCAAAGACAATGGCATGGGGTTTTGATCCTACTTAATGTGCTGGCTTTGTGGGAGCCTAGCCAGTTTGGATGTTCACCTTCCTAGATATGGACGGAGTGGGGAGGACCTTGGACTTACCACAGGGCAGGGAACCCTGACTGCTCTTTGGACTGGAGAGGGATGGGGAGAGGAGTGGGGGGGAGGAGGGTGGAAGGAGGGGGAGAAGGGTGGGAGGAGGCTGAGGGAAATGGGAGGCTGGGAGGAGGCGGATACTTGTTTTTTTTTCTTTTCTCAATAAAAAATAAAAAGACCAAAGTCTTTAAAGAGACAGAGTACAGAGAGTCAAAGATTAAAGGAGTAAAAACAATAGAATATTAAAAGTAGTAGAATAAAAACAAATAACCATGTAAAGATGGAATATAGTGTCTGAATTATGTATATTATTGTGCTTTCTTTGAATTTTTTGACTGTGAATAAGCTAAGTACAGAGAGACATTTCATTGTACAGATTGTTAAACTAAACCAGCATATATATTCCATAGGTATCTTGACTTCACAATTTGGGTCTAAGAATTTGTTGCTTTGGAAAAGAGGTTCTTCTTTTGTTTTCACAAAGGATGACAACCTGTGGAATCCTTCAAGACTAATGCAATTTGATGGACCAAGTTTCCCTGAAAGGTCACTGTGAACACCATCAAAAATTACTTCACCCAACAAAAAGCAGGAAGAAGTTTGGAGAGAACTATGTCCAAATTCCCAAATATTGTTTATAAATGTTTGTTTACATTTAAAGAGGATATGCTATAGAGATTTGCTTTGGTATAGATCTTGGTTTATTGATACAAATTTAAGTCAATTTTGTTATATGTGTATTTCTGCTATTGATTAAGGTATTGTGCTTGTGCAGCTCATTTAAAACTGTAATGAATAATTAAGAAATATAGGTTAATAGATAATCATCTATAATAGTCAAGCTTGTAGTCATGTTAGTTAGATTTTCTAGATGTACAGAGATGTATTTCAGATGCATAGACATTTTTCAAACCTTTCAAAGACTACAAAATATGGCATTTAAAATGTTTAAGAACTTAGGAATTTTCATGACTATGAGAAACATCTGTTCCTTGTAGCACCAAAAAGTTCCAGAGGAAGATGGGCATCAAAGAGGTTCCTTATGGCATTAGTTAGCCATTTGGGCAAGAAACTGCTCTTACCTGGACTGCTTCATGGTATGTTGTAAAAGCTGGTCCCACATTGAAATGACTGCTGAACTTGTCTAAAGGTGAGATGGTCCTTTGGGGTTCCTACTACACGAAAGAGTTTGCCAGACATTCTGTAGGACATAGAAACTTGTGACAGACAAACTGCCAATATAGGAGAAACTGTCTTTGAAATTTCCTGCCTCATGAAAAAGTCTGCTGGATACTATGGGCCTGTAGGCTGAAGCTTAATGCCTCAATGGTACAGAAGAACTTTGGGTAATTGTCCAGGCAGCAAGATGTCTCTGTCAATTTTAGAGTTTTGGAAGTTGCTTACAATGTACTTCCTGTTTATTTAGGTAATATTATATCCTTCCGGAGTCTTTGATGGGGTTGAAGAATAGTTATAATTATAGTTTTCCTTAGATATGATAAAAGATAAAGGAGATATAAATATTGTAATTGTAATTCTTGCTTGATGCCTGTTTTGTTTTATGTAATTTTTCTATTTAAAGTTAAAACCTTCATTTTTATTTAAACAGAAAAGGGGAGGTGATATGGGATTCCTCTCTGTATGCTATGAATACCATTGGTGAAAAAAGAAACTGCTTTGAGCCCATAGCAGAGCGGAACAGAACAGAGGTAGGAGGGAAAAACTAAACTGAATGCCAGGAGGGAGAAGGCAGAGTAAGGAAAAGCCATGTAGCCCTGCCAGAGACAGACACCCACACCAGAATTGTACCCTGTATGCCACAGTCACGTAGCAATACACACATTAATAGAAATGGGTTAAATTAAGATGTAAGAGTTTACCAATAAGAAGCTAAAGCTAATGGGCCAAACAGTGATTTGATTAATACAGTTTCCATGTGATTATTTTGGGGCTGAGCAGCTGGGAACAAATAAGCTGCCTCTTCCTAAAACAAAGAAATATATGTTGAACTACATCTCCTTCGTCAGTTTGGACAGAACTCCCATCTGTACAGATAAGAATCACTTGCCAACTACCACACGACTGCAAGATTTTCTTAATCAGCTCATTTACATCAGGAGGACCTACCCTAAATCTGGGTGGCCCCTTCTATTAGCAGGATGATAGGAGAACATGAAAGAAAAAAAAACTTTGTTTTTCATGCTTGCTCTAACTGTTCCTGGTAAGTTAATCTATTCTGTTGCTGCAGAATACCTTCCCCAACATTCAAACCAGCTTCTGCAAGATTCCAATTAAGACTTGAACACCCAGGAATCCTCCAAAACCACAGCAGGTTGGGAATGAGGAGACATACAGCCTTGTGGACCAAGCAACTATTAGATTCTTGGCCTTTCCATCATGAGACAACTACTGTTGGACTTCCTAGATGATATCCTACAAGCCAATCTAATAAATCTCCTTTTAATACACACACATGCATACACACACACACACACACACACACACACACACACATTCATTTTATCAGTTCTGTTCCTTAAGAGTACTCTGACAGATGCAACATGTAACTATGAGTCCACATTTGTTTCCTCAAAGTCCCTTATATACACCATTCTAAAAATAGGAAGACTTGTTATTTTCTGAATTTTTGGGCCTGTTGAAACTCACACATTGAAATATAATCTCAGTACTAAAGAAGTGAGGGAGATACTTGAAAGTTGATTAAGTCAAGATACCTCATAAATAGAATTAGTTTACTCATAAAAAAAAGCCCAGGTGAAAAAGGTAGAGGATGGCAGATCTTTATGAGTTCCAGTTCATCCTGGTCTATAAGGTTCTAAGGTAGCCAGACAGCCAGAGTCACATAGTGAAACACTGATTTAAGAAAGCAGCCAGGAGGTGGTGGCATATGGCTTTAGCACTCAGGAGTCAGAGGCAAGCAGATCTCAGTAAGTTTGAGGTCAGTTTGGTCTGTAAAAGTGAGTTCCGGGACAGTCAGAGACATTTCACAGAGAAATGGACTCAAAAAAACAGAAGAAGAAGAAAGAAGAAGAAGAAGAAGAAGAAGAAGAAGAAGAAGAAGAAGAAGAAGAAGAAGAAGAAGAAGAAGAAGAAGAAGAAGAGGAAGAAGAAGAAGAAGAAGAAGAAGAAGAAGAAGAAGAAGAAGAAGAAGAAGAAGAAGAAGAAGAAGAAGAAGAAGAAAGAAGAGGAGGAGGAGGAGGAGGAGGAGGAAGAAGAAGAAGAAGAAGAAGAAGAAGAAAGAAGAAGAAGAAGAAGAAGAAGAAGAAGAAGAAGAAGAAGAAGAAGAAGAAGAAGAAGAAGAAGAAGAAGAAGAAGAGGGCCCCAAGTAACATCTCATTCCCCTTTCTGCATTTGACAATACAGTTAAAAATCACATTAAAAAAACAGAACAAGTTGTTGCCAAACACAGGTTCTGTTGGTACACTGTTATCTTGGATTTTCTAGTCAGAGGACTATGAGCAATAACTATGTGTCAATTATTGTCCCAGTGCTGTCAAGAGACACCATGACCAAGGCAGCTTATGAAAGGAAGCATTTAATTGAGGGCTTGCTTATAGGATTTGAAGTATAGTTCATGACCATTATGATGGGTAGTGTGATGGCAAGCAGGCAGGCATAGCACTGGAGCCGCAGCTAAAAGTATACATTCTGGCACCAGGCAGCAGGTAGAAAGAAGAGAGTGATTTTGCCTGGCTATGTCTCTTGAAACCATAAAGCCAACTCACTCCAACAAGGCCACTCCTACCCTAAGAAGGTCAATCTATTTAATCCTTCCTAAACAGTTCCACTACTTGGGACAAGATATTCAAACATCTGAACCTATAAGGAGCCATTCTCACTTAAACCACAATAATATACTATTTATAAGTTACCTAATGTAAGATATTTTTGCAGCCTCCCAAATGAACTAAGACAATCACATTTGATGCTCAAATTTGGTGAAAGATCAAAATATTTCTCTCAACCCTTACCTTTACAAGGCCTAGCAAAGAAGGAAGAAGGACTTTTCTAGTCTTAATCTCACAAAGCTATAGATGAACTGGATTCTCCAAACAATGACTTCTTGTTAAGATTATGCTGCCCTCCAACAAGCTCTTTTGTAATTAGGAAACTAAGGTTTTGAATCAGATTTGGTTTTGCACTAACGAGTTGTATAACCTTGGGCAAGTTAATTATTCGTAAATAGACTTCATTTTTTCCCCATAATAAAACAGAGAAAATTTAGTACCTACTTCATAGTGTATTTTATTGTCAAAATGTAAAATAAATAATTCACTTATCTTAGCATTTAGCATAGAATAAATGCTACAAAAAATGTGAGCTATTTTTACAGTTTAGCCACATTGTAATATATCTCAGACGATAAGAAACAGCAAAAGAAACGGATGGAAAATGCTAACAAAATGGGAAACATTACATGAGTTTTTGAAGAGGGTTCAGTTCAGTGTCATTAAGGACTACATGTGGACATCAAGTGCAGCTATCTAAACTAAAGATGCACACAAGGGAGGGAAAAGGCAAAATCAAAAATGATTAAAGCTGGAGTTGATATCAAGCAAAGGATCCCAGAAAAGAACAAGTTAGATTTTTTTTTCAAGGAGATCCAGAGTTCTAGAACTGACAAGGTAGAGGAATCTGTTAATCGGCTCTGTATTATCCACAGCCATATGCTGAGTAATATTTCCTTTAAGAATTCCTGTTACACAGGGTGAGCCAGGCTGATGCAGGCAAAAGCCAAGTTAGGAATCTTAACATAAACACATATAAGCATTGGCTTAAAAGGATAAAGATGTTAACTGCCTGAATGCACATTATTGGACATCTACTATATACATGTCATCTAATATGATCTCAATGTTTATATTACATAAAAATTGACATTTTATGTCAGGCATAGTGTAATATTAGCATATGGGAAGCCATGTCAGTTCACAAAAAGGCAGAGCCCATTGTTTTCCCTAGCTGACCCTTGGTGCCTGCTTGTCTGTGCACTCTCAGTTCATTGTGGAGATGAAAAGTTACAACAGTCTGTGACTGAAGACATTAGACAGACTTTTTGTCCTGAAGTGAGTAGGAGTTGGCAACGGGGCTATCTGGGTTATACCTTCTTAAAACATACCAAAATCTTAACACTTCTGGTGTTATGTGGGGCGGTCTTAGACAGTGATTGCGTAATGAGACTCTACGAGCACTTTTTTAAAAAATATTTATTTTGTGTGTATGTGTGTGTGAATGAGCTCATGTATGTTCACCACGTGTTTTGCACGAGCCCTCAGAGGCCAGAAGAGGGCTTTGGATTTCCAGGAACTAGAGCTATAAGAGGCTGTGAAATTATTATTATTATTATTATTATTATTATTATTATTATTATTATTATTATTATTATTAGTGCTTGGAACTAAAACTACATCCCCTGGAAGTGCAGCCAGTATTCTTAGCCTCTGAGCCACCTCTGCAGTCCCTCTAATAGACCTTTAAACAAGATGAGTCCATTAATAAAAGTGCCCTTACAAAAGGCCCAGGAGAGATGTCTCTCACATGAGGACACAGTGGAAAGGATCCATCAATGAAAAAGAAAACATGTAGCCATCAGAAAACAACTCTTCTAGAACCTGAGCTCAATCTTTCCAGTTTCTATCATAAAGAAAAACTTATGTTTCTTTTTTAAAAAAAAATAAACTTTCCAGCTTATGGCTCTTGGTATAGCAGCTAAAGTATACTCAGACAATAACCTTATACCATTTTAAGACAGCAATATATTCCCAGATGCTGTAGCATTGCTAGGTCACCATTCACAGGATTCTTCATCCTCTCAACAATTATTGAGTGTCTCCTATGTGCTAGGTATTAGACTGTGAGCTAAATGTGAAAAAAGAAAAAAATGGGGGGGGCATTTTTTTTAAGCAGCCTGTTTCATGTTTCTCAGTCAAAGACTTCCTTTAGTGAAAACCCTGCCTTACTCTGAATCAAATACACAAAAACAGGTAGCTGGTGCTTCCCAATTTGCATCATCTGGGACCCCACTAGCCACAGAATTTGCTTATGTGAACTCAGACTTAACTGAGAATACCACTCCCTTACACAGTTTTTCTGATTCCATTTATTTATATTGTTCTCTCTCTCTCTCTCTCTCTCTCTCTCTCTCTCTCTCTCTCTCTCTCTCTCTCTCTCTCTCTCTTTCTCGGCTTTTTGAGAAAGGATTTCTGTGTGGCCTGGAACACACAGAGATCCACCTGTCTCTGCCTCCTGGGTGTTGTAATTAAAAGCATGTGCCACCATGCCCAGCTTATTTTTCTCATTTTTAATTTATTTTTCCAGAATGTCATACAATATATTTTGGTCACATTTACCCCCTTCTCAGCCCCCCTTTCCCTAGCCATCCAATTTTATGTCCCTTTTTTTGAACCATCAAATCTAATTTGTTTTCACTAAATGTCTTCATATACTTTCCTGAAGCTGACCTTCCACAAGCTCATAGCCTTTACAACAGTTTTTTAAAGATCTCAAAAGATTCACAAGGGGCTAGAGTACCCCTGAAATCATTCAGTTTGAATTACAAAATAATTACGTTTTTAAGCTTCTTTCAAGATGAAGTAATGTGATACACTGAAATGGAATATAAACCTAATTGTAATACATTGGAAATTACTAGAGCATTAATCTGTTGGGTCAATTAGCTTCTGCAGCAGACCTTGATTGAAAGCTACTACTCCTACCATCTCTATTTAAGTCAAGTGTCCTCTGAGATTGCAAGTTTAGCTGTCCAAAACACTGTTTCTATTTTCAATTTATCTTTGTAAATTAGGAATATCTGGACACTTTGAGAACCAAATCTTATAGAAAAATAAATTAGATACTGAAGCTGAATGTAACGATCCAACCATCTTTTGGGACACCCCACATCAAAAGGTTTCTGTTCATCATAACTTCATTCACGTATTTATTCTATCCTAAGTAAATATTTGGAATTTGAACTTAAAACATTCTAACACGAATATACTTAATACAGCTCTATGCAAGATTGTATTTGATTGAAAACTGTTAAAAATGAAACAAAGAAACCACTATCATAACCACATTGTGATTTGCCCACAGGGGAATAAAGTCAATTTAGAAAGAATAAACCAATACATGGCATTCCAATAAAGAATGTAAGAAGAGATAACTGGAAAAGAAATGTACCTGTATTTCCATATTCATTCATCTCCTCAAGAAACCGAAGTGTTATCTATCACTAGAAATCACAGCCTATGCCCCAACCCAGGTTCAGCCACCCTTCTTCAAGATGGCAATCAAAAGACTCAAATTAATAGTGGGAAGCAGAAAAGGGAGATTTATTCAATGTGGCAACATTGAAGAGTGGGACAAAGTATCCAGGGACAGCCCTTGGCCCCAAGTCAGTCTTTCTGGGTAGCTGAAGTGAGATTAAAGTTGAAGTAGAAAACCAAGGATCTGCACATCTAGCTAGCCCCACTCAAGGTGTGGCTAAACCCACTCCTGACCCAGCAGAGGCTGGTGCCAGTGTCATCCAGTAAATTGGCCAGAGAAGTTGTTAGAACCACATGAAATCTCTTTCCTGGAGACTGTTAGTTTCTGCCATGGCAGTAGCCTGGCTCTGCAGAAGTGGTTGAATTGCATCACTATCTATTACCAGGTACCTTTCCACAGTCAGCTATATGACATGTACATGCCTTAAAGGTGCCTGTCAGTCACAGGTCACTCTCTTTCCTATTGCTGCTCTCTTCTTCCTCTAATTTCTTCTCTGTCTGTCTGTGTGCCTATCTTTCTTATGTCTCCACTCTGATATGGTCTTTCCCTCTCCCCCTCCCTCCTCTCCCAGTAAACCTCTTGCACTAACTCTGTTGCACATGGCTCATTTGCTTAGTGGCCTTCCTTGCAGGGCCTGCCAAAAGGTATCCACTTCATTTTTCTTTCTATCATTACAGAGACAAGTTCTCCCTCTGCTTGAGTCCTGTTCCTTATCCCAGAATGAGATTCTTGGGGGAAATTCCCATTTTGGGGTTGTCTATTGTTTCAACGGTCTGACTGAGACTCAAGTGTCTCTTTAGAATATCGTCATTTCTAGCAGGCCTGTTACAGAAGAGCCTTTCCAATGCACTCTGACTACTATTAAGGATCTTAAACCTCTCACATCTTGTTCCAGGCACTGCTCATATTCAAGGATCACAGCACTTCTCTCTGCCCACTACAAACATAATTGACTCTAGTCTCCTACAATGTTGGCTAGCCACTCTTTGAAGTAGTTAGAACAAACCTTTGAAGAAGATAAAGTACAGATGATCATGTGCCAATGACATAGTTGCTTTCTGAAAATTGCATGTAACCTGAAAATACGAGTCAAAGGCACATTAAAGCATCTAACTCATCAAACATCAAGGCTGAGCAGCATAGTCCACTGCAGTTTTAGCTGCTTCTCTGCGAAATCAGAGTCCTGACTGGGAAGTGTAGCTCACTGCAAATGTCCAACATCAAAAGCCAGGCTCACGCTGCATGTCAATGGCCTGGGAAAAGATTGAAATTCAAAATAAGTTTGGCTTCTAGAGAATGCATATGGCTTTCACACCTCTGTGCCATTATACACTACAAGTTGAACACCTTGAATTGGGGACCATGCAAATTCTGCTTGGAAGACTAGTAAGGACGCTCCCAGAGCAAAAGGAAGGTACATGACATACTCAGTGTGTGTGTGTGTGTGTGTGTGTGTGTGTGTGTGTGTGTGTGTGTGTTACTATCTCATGATCCAGTAACACAGACCACCAAACCAGAATGTATGTTGCCATATAAGGGAAGACAAAATGATGAAATGCAAAGGGAAGTAACAGAAAATATATAGAGTTATACCTGCTGTTCTTGGGGCTCAGTTTTTGGGTGTTAATCCTCTGAGCTGGTGCTTAATAGAGTTTTCTGGCACCCATAAATGCTGCTTCCTGGCAGAGAGACTAGGTGTCCCATCTTTCTATACAAGAATCTAGTGATAGTAAGGACCTGATGCTTTAGACATGAGCACTGACCAATAACTCGAAGTCCTTTAATCAGACCCTAAAGTAAATTTCTTCCTGCCTCCTATCAGGCAGTTTGGATACAATTGATTTCAGTAACATAACTTCATACCAACAGGGCTTTCTTGATAATCTTGTTTCCTGGACATTAAGCCTGGAAAATGGGATTGTCTATTTGAATCATCCTCAGGCTTCACTATTTCCACTCTTTCCCAGCATGACTCAGCCTCTTCTTCAATTGCGCCCTGCTTTTCTTTTCAGGCACTGCACTTCTTAGCCAGTTTCACTTTGTCTCTCTTACCACCAAAGTTCAAGAATGCCCAGTTCTCTAGATCTTTCTTTCCTTTCCTTCTCTTCTCTCTCTCCTCTCTTGCCCACCCCTGCCTCATCAAAGCCAGGCTATCACATGTACGTTGGTCCCTTTCTTTCTGAAATGATCACATATGTCATACTCCACAGAGTTTTTGTTGAAAATAGAAACTGATTGCCAATTGTACTTTCTGATCATAGGCAAACATGAAGACATACAAGATGCTATGCAGGTACTCTGAGCCAGTAATTCATGTGCGCTGCCCTTTTTCTTGATACAATAAGCACCTACCAATAAAACTGGGAAAGACAGGAATAAGGAATAATATAGTTATTGATTCAAGTAAATTCCTCCGAGCCTGAGGTCCTTGGAACACATGCTATTTTTCAGTCAGCTTGCATAGCCAGGTACCTCTACTCAGCTTCTGTTAACTGCATTTTGTTGGTTGTTTTGACTTTTCCAAGTTCCTTTTTGTTTATATTTCTAAAAGCCTGATTATCATTTAAATTACATCTAAAAGCAACTGACAGTGTTTCCTCTGAAGCATATAAAGAAAAGGTGAATGTGTAGGTTCCGGGGCAAATCCCACTGAGGGCCTCCCTCTTTTTCTCCCCCTCAGATACATTAATCCAAATGAAATCACACTAAGGTAAATATCAAAGACATTCTTCAGGAGCTAGGCAGACAAAAAAAAAAACTTATAGCCTGAAGGCTTTTGTAAAAAGACAGAGGAAAATGCTTTGGGTGTAGGGCTGAAGGGGGCAGGGGAGCTGACGGTTTAGGAAAGAAAGATTCAGTTGCTGATGATCTGCACACAACCCTCCGCTAAAGAGTTATTTCCCCCATAACCCCACTGCCCACTGTCTTCTCCATGGGGTAGTCCACTGGCCAGCTGCAGACAAGACACACGGACACATGGAACTGCTGTGAAGTAAAAGCCCCACACATAATGGAAACCCTTAGCTAATATTCAAAGAATAAGGGGAATCCATATGTATTGACTTTTTTAAAGATTGCTAGATAATATTACAAAAAAAGAAAAGTAAAAGGGCTGTGGTATATGTGTAAAACAACATGAGGTATGCACACTGAAAAGACACACACCAATGTATGAAGAGAGCTAATGTAAGAAATTAACTCCTAATTATAGATAGAGGCAGTGGTGTCCCTTTCCTAAACCGAGCACGACAAATGGCATAGTCCAAAGGATTAAGAGACACAAAGACAATAAAGTAGAGCCATTCCTTTCATAACTGGAAAGAGAGCATGAGAAGCAGAGAGGGCAGAAGGTTAGTGTCCCACCAAGAGCTATTAGGTAGAGTTAGTTCATTTAACCGCCAAGTCTACCTGGCTCCTCTATTGAGGGCCTGGACAGATTCGGTGACTCCCCTCTAATGGTGCATCATTCAACTCGCCAATTCAAATGTCAGTCTCTTCCGGAAATACACTCATGGAGACACATTTACACACATCTGAAATTATGATTAACCAGCTCTCTGTTTCACAAGTCTTAGTGTAGTTGGCACAGCCAACCAGTAGCAGTGGGAAAATTAAAGGAGCCTCTCCCTAGTTAAGCAATTCCTCTTACATAGAACAAAATTATTCAATCTTGCCATCACTAACGTTGGGACTAGATAATCCCTTATTGTTGGAAGCTGTTTTATACAATGCAGGATATGTGGGCAACATCCCCACCAGAGACCCACTTGATGCCATTCACATAAATCCCAAAGTTCTGGCCACTAAAAATGTTTTCCAATCTTTTCCAAATGTGGACTGGACAGTAAAATCACTGCTGGAGGGTTTGCATAGATATAATACAGCAGAACTGAGAAATATAGGCAAGACTTCCATGATGATAGGACAGGCAATCTTTTATAAACAATTTGGATCTTGCAAGCAGAGTGGTTTCAATTGAAAATTATGATTACTTAGTAAGAAGGGGCTTTAACCAATAGATTTAAAGCGAGAGACACAAGGGTTAATGTATAGCCACCCTTTACTAAATATTCACAGGTTTGAAATTCAGTTCCAGTTACTCTCAAGTAATTCTGAGGGTTCATGACATGTAGTCATTTTGTCAGTGCACTGAAGCGTGAAATTGTACCATGTACTTACTCTATGTGGCTAGTCCACAGAAGCGAGTTTCTTAGCTGGTGAATGATCGTTGTGGAGCCGCCACCACAGACATCTTTTTCTCTTTCTTAAGTGTCTCCAGCCTGCTGCTGAGTTGCAGTTCATCACTGTAAATGAATGATGTAATAAATTTTAGAAACTATGATAAGGGAGGAGGGAAGTTGTTTTGCAGAAAACCTGTACAAATAATGCCAGCTTGCAAGTAGGGGAGCTGAACTGGAGGGTGTGGTGGCATACATGTGTATTTGTTAGCTCAGGAAAGATTCAGGGTTACCTTAAAATGTTCAGCGATACAGCACATACAGTTAATGAAATCACCTGCTATAATAGCATACATGATATTGTGAATTAACAAATATCTCCAGACATAGTTGTACCAGGTGAGGTATTGCAAGCCCATAATTCTTTTTTTTTTGCCTTAATTTCATTGTTCTTTACTTGTGAATAAAATTCCACTGTGTACATATACCACATCAAAATATATTCTTTTTTTTTGGATCCTGAATTTTCTTTGTTTTTCTTATTTATTTATTTATTTATTTATTTATTTATTTATTTATTTATTTATTAAAGATTTCTGCCTCCTCCCCGCCACCGCCTCCCATTTCCCTCCCCCTCCCCCAATCAAGTCCCCCTCCCTCGTCAGCCCAAAGAGCAATCAGGGTTCCCTGCCCTGTGGGAAGTCCAAGGACCACCCACCTCCATCCAGGTCTAGTAAGGTGAGCATCCAAACTGCATAAGCTCCCACAAAGCCAGTACATGCAGTAGGATCAAAAACCCATTGCCATTGTTCTTGAGTTCTCAGTAGTCCTCATTGTCCGCTATGTTCAGTGAGTCCGGTTTTATCCCATGCTTTTTCAGACCCAGTACAGCTGGCCTTGGTGAGTTCCCGATAGAACATCCCCATTGTCTCAGTGTGTGGGTGCACCCCTCATGGTCCTGAGTTCCTTGCTCGTGCTCTCTCTCCTTCTGCTCCTGATTTGGACCTTGAGATTTCTGTCCGGTGCTCCAATGTGGGTCTCTGTCTCTGTCTCCTTTCATCACCTGATAAAGGTTAATATTCAGGAGGATGCCTATATGTTTTTCTTTGGGTTAACTTTCTTATTTAGCTTCTCTAGGATCACGAATTGTAGGCTCAATGTCCTTTATTTATGACTAGAAACCAAATATGAGTGAGTATATCCCATGTTCCTCTTTTTGGGTGTGGCTTATCTCACTCAGGATAGTGTTTTCTATTTCCATCCATTTGCATGCAAAATTCAAGAAGTCCTTGTTTTTTACTGCTGAGTAGTACTCTAATTCTAAGACTCTCATTCAGGACAGTAATGAGAATCACAAGTTCAAGGCCAATCTGGGCTACATAGGAAATTGGAGATCCGACTGGATCATGTTAGAGAATCATGTCTCTAACAAAACCAAAAGTATAAAATATAAAATGTATAAATAATTATAGTAGTGACTCTTTATCCTTTTAACAAAGCATATGAAAAAAGCAACTTAAGAGTAAAGATGTACTTGCCTCACAATTTCAGAAGTTTTAATACACACTTTGCTGTATACATTGCTTTGAGGACTATGATAAGGAAAAAAACCTCATGCTATAGGAAACTGTTCACTGCTAAATAAGTATATCAGCCATTTGTCTCAGGTTTGAGACTTAACACTCACCTAAAGAAAGTAGAGACAGAGAGGAAGAGAGAAATCACTCTCAGCAAGAGACACCTTTACAGGATACTTCTATTACCTATGTTCTCTTCCTAGAGGAATGGTCTGCCTTCTGATATTTCCACCATCTCCAAATGCCATCAAAATTAATATTACATCACTGGGACAGTCCACTGACAAGCTCAGAGTCTCCATGATAGAGTCTCATTCCAGAATACCCAACTGGACATACTAGGGCTTGGGTGCCAAGTCTTCAATACATGATCTTCCATAGGATATTTCCTATTCAAACCTCAATACTAATCCTCAAGAATGTCAAGATCTGTCAAATGTAGGTGTCTCACATGTGTCCTTTCCTCTCTATGCTACAAATCACATACTTATCCCAGCTGCAATTTAAATTTGTATATCTTCAATTTAACCTCTTCTCCTGGGTAACAAGGAAAACTCTTTGTATAATATTCAGATTATATAATTTCTGTAATTTTAATCCTGCAGTATACCATGTATACATCTTCCACATCCAAACAATCCTCCTTTACAAGTTGAACCAATGTCTGTATCATATGACTTGAGATACCTCATATGATTAAGCATTTCATTCAGCTCTTCTCTAAAGATACTCTTTTTTAGAACTTTCTTCTTCCCACATACCTTTATACTGTTCCTCAAGTCATGAGAACACCAATCCAGATGTTTTGGGTTACTACTTTATTTTTTTTTCTTTTTGTTGTATTAAAGAATCACTTCTTGATTTGCATATTCTACTAAAGACTGAAATCTCTTCCTACTAATGGTTGTTTATGATGAGAAGTACAGAATAAAATAATAATTGTATAGTGATATTTTATTTATGTTTTAATAAATAAAGCTTGCCTGAAAACCAGAGGGTAAAAGTAAGCTACTAGAGGCAGGCAATGTTGTCATACACCACTAATCCCAGAATTTGGGAGACAGAGGCAGATGGATCTCTGTGAGTTCAAGGTCCCCCTGGGCTACAAAAGATCTATGTAGAAACAGATATAGGTGTTTATTGCTCACATCTTTAATCCCAGTACTAGGAAGGAGGCACATGCATTCAATCCCAGCACTAAAGGGGAATGTAAAACCAGAGAAGACAAAGGCTCAGGGCTCAGACTGCAGTCGCCCAGCCTTGATAAAGGTAAGACTTCTCTAGTGGCTTGACTGTTTTGCATTTCTGTTCTTCAGCTTGAACCCCAATATCTGTCTCTGGGTTTTTATTATTTGTGCTACACAATCGCCTACATATGGGTGTGAATCCCTCTCTGCCTCACAATAGATTTGGTAGACCAAGTTACTTTTTTATTTTCTTAAAAACTCACAACTTTATTTCTAAAAGAGAAACAATATATCATTGGACACTGTTAGAATGATAACTGAATTTTTGCTTGACTTTACAGTACACACACACACACACACACACACACACACACTCATAACTCATGACATTGGAACATTTCAAGTTATTTATCATTATCTTTCTTTTAGTCAGGGTTACCCACTAGATCATTCTAGAATTCAATTACTAAATTTCATCAGTTCTATGATTCATTTTCTTCACTATACACTATCATGTGCAGTTACCCTTCTACCTACATTACCCAGGGCTAGTTGGGGGAAATCTATGTGAAGAAGGTAATAATAGGGAAGTGGATTTGAAAAGCAAGAGCATCATTGCCATCTATGATTTAAATCTATTATATTCAGGCCCTAGATTTCACTATCTTACCCCTTCAACAATCATTCTCAAAGTTCAGTGTATACTAGAATTATTTGATTCATGTGATCCATCGCTAAGATTAGTAGCTAAATATGAGGCAGGGCCTGAAAATCTGCATTGTGAATAAATTTTTAGGTAGTGGTGATGCCACTGATCTGGAGAACCTATTTCAATAACTCCTACCTTATGCAACCATGCTAGTCTTCATATTTTTCACTTCTTTCTCACTCATCCATGACAGTGAATGTTGGCCGTTTAAGACACACATCATGCCGGGCGGTGGTGGTGCACACCTTTAATCCCAGCACTCAGGAGACACGGCAGGCAGATCTCTGTGAGTTCGATTCCAGCCTGGTCTACAGGAGCTAGTTCTAGGACAGGCTCCAAAGATACAGAGAAACCCTGCCTCGAAAAACCAAAAAGAAAAAAGAGGGGAAAAGCACATATCAGTTACAGCCTTTTTTGTAAAGTTTTCTCTGATCTCATGCCTCTACTAAAAACTATGTTGACTTCTGGAATCAGTAATTCTGGTACACAAAGGAAAAACAGATGAAAGTGGATTTGCAAGGATACTTTACAGCAAGTTATTTTCATTATAGTTGTGATGGTTCTATTTTGAAATAACTTAGGCCCAAATGAAATAGCCTGTCATTGTCACTCAGATTAGTTACATCAAGAAATCAAAGCCATATTGCAAATATGAGAATGTCCCTCATAATCTTGGACATTGAATATTTCCTATCCAGTTTGTGGAACTGTTTGGGGAGGTTAGAACATGTGACCTCTTTGGAGGATGTTGCTGTAAATATGTGACTGGAAATATGTTGCAGAAAGTATAGTCTAGGCTGTGCTGGAGACCATGGTGATGTAGTAAGGTATCTTCCAAGGAATGCTGTAGACAGAGAGTGAATGCAGGCCCAAAGAGAGCATTATGAAGCAGGCACCAAAACCAAGAGTAGAGTCATTTAATACCTTTGACACTGGACACAGAGCTACAGGATTTAGAAGTTGCCCTGCCATTTTCTCTTGAATTTGTCCAGTTTTCCTTTGTTATGTCCCTACTCCCCCATTTTGGAATTATAAAGTATATTGTGTGTCATTTTTCTATTAGAAATATATGATTTATTTTTCAAGTTTTATGTAAGACTACAGTTAAGAAATTAGTTTGAGTTTCAGAAGAAACTCTGGCCATATAAATAGTGTTATAACTGTAAAAGCTTATTTAGTTTGACTAAATGCAGCTTGCATTATGATATGGCCAAGGGCCTGTGGGAATCAAGGACTGGAATATGATGGTTTGAATGACATGTATCTATAGTCTCAGACATCTGAATGTTTAGCTCCCAGTGATCAGCATTATTAAGTTAAGGAGGTGTTGCCCTTTGAAAGAACCCTATTATTGGAACAGACCTTGAGAGTTTACTCTGGTTTGTGATCATGCTTGAAGATGTGCACTCTCAAAGTCCTGTTCCTGCCTACATGCCTGCCACTTGCCACTGTGTCTCTTTGACCTGACAGACTCTTATTCCTCAGGAACAATTTAAATCCAAATAAACTCTTTCTTCTATAAGTTGCCTTGGTGTCAGTGTTTTATTATAACAAAAGAAAAGTAATTAATATAGAACTGCTCTGGGGGGGGGTTTCTTTATACAAGTTAGAAGACAATGTATGTAGAACAGAACACAGTACACTATGACAAGAAGGAACAAAGTCAAGGTGTTATTTTCAGTGAAACTACAGTATAGCAAATAAATGATTAAACTGAGGTTAACCTCAGTCCTTCTCACTACAATATATCTGTCTCCTATAATATTGATTTTCCAGTGTTGGTCCATGATCACTGTAAAGAGAATAAGTTAGGAAAAATATTAAATCAAAGCAGATCCTTAGGTCTCTTCACCAGATTTTAATGAGAAATTGAGAAAGACCTTAAGTCCTATATTTTAAAAAGAAGGACCTCCTAATTCACTGTGATCTAAGATTATGGTAGACCCTAACTTGAAACTTCATATGTTTAACCAGAAAGTCACGAGATGCTTAGGGTGCAGAAGAGATAACTTGTTGTGAGAAGAGTAGGGGTGGAACTAAAGAGTTAGAAGGCAGAAAAGCTCAAGTCTCTTGAAGTCAGATTTTTAAAAATAAGAGCAAAATGAATATGTAAAGAATTTGGAGTATGATGTTCCTGGAAATACAACAGTAGAAAGAGTAACAGAGGTGCTTTTTACAATGTTGAAATAAACAATTCTCAGTATAGCCCATAACCCACATAGATCATAATAATCAAGGGGACAGTTTATATTTGAAAATTGAGTTCTACAGCAAAGGTACTTGTCTTAAGATTTAATATTGCATGAACAGACACCATTACCAAGGCAACTCTTATAAGAAAATCATTTAATTGAAGGGGCTTGCTTACAATTTCAAAGGTTCCATCAATTACAATCACGAAGGAGAACACGGTAGCATGCAGGCAGATATGGTACTGGAACTAAGAGTGTTACATCTTGCAGGCAACAGGAAGTCGGTGTGTCTCTGAGGGAAGCTTGAGAAAAAGACCTCAAAGCCTACCCCCACAGAGACATGCTTCCTCCAATAAGTCCACAACTCCTACTAGAGTTACTGCTTTTGGGGACCATTTTCTTTCAAACCACCAGAGTACTTCATCAGTATTTTTAGAAACAAAGACTGGGGGTGGACATTTTCTAAGTAACCCTTAGGTGGGGGACTTTGATACAGCAGACACTTTTGAGAAAGAAAAACAGATAAAGAGGTTACATGCATGTACTTTGCATGAAAAGGAACTGAGCTTATATTCTCAGGCAGAGAGATGGTTCAGCAGGTGAAGGTCTTCCCATGTAAGCCTAAAAGTTAAGCTTAAGTATCAACTGAAATTGCATAAGAAGAGACTCCTTCAAGTTGTCTTCTCACCTTCACATATGTTCTATAACACATACTTCAAACACACACACACACACACACACACACACACACACATGCACACAGGCACGCACAAATATGATCACACAAAACAAACATATTTAAAATAACTAAGCATGTATAGTTTGTCATATTAAATTAGTATACAAAAGAATAGTTTTCTTTATAATGTTTAACACATACTTTTTTCTCAATTGCCCCTCTCTTACTCCCCTCATCTCTTCACACATCCCCAAATGCCCCTCTTCTGTAGGCAGGAGGCTGCTTGTTTATTCCCGGCTACACAGACCTGAAATAACCACACCGAACTGTATTAATTAAAACACTGCTTGACCTATTAGCTTCTGCATGTTTCTAGCTAGCCCATACATCTTAAATTAACCCATTTCTATTAATCTGTGTATTGCCATATTGTTGTGGCCTACTTACAAGTAGGGTTCTGTCCGGATACCATGGTGTCTCCCTAACTCTGCCTATTTACTCTTTCCTCCTCTATCTGCTTGGAATTTCTGCTTTGCCCTATTCTGAGCTGCAATAGGCCAAAAGTATCTTCTTTATTAACCAATGGTATTCACAGCATATAAAAGGGACTCTTACATCATTCTTCTGCTTTTATGCCGTATGTATTCTACTACTCTCTTTTATTTTCCTTTCCCTGTAAGATCTTTTCTACCATTATGATCTTTGTCCTAGTTTCATGACATATGCCCTCTCATATACATATATACATATATACCCATCATCTAGGTTAAAGATAAAACAGTGGGTCTGGAGAAATGACTCAGCAGGTAAGAGCACTGGTTTCTTTTCTAGCAGACCTGGTTTGGTTTCTAAAACACACATAGCATCTCATAACTGTAACTCCAGTTCCAGAAGATCCAATACCCTCTTCTGAACTCCTCTGACACCAGACATATATGCAGGGTGCACTGACATAGATATAGACAGAAAACTCAATAACAACAAATACAAATTTTAGAAGAATCTATTGATCAACATGGAAGGGAAAAGTGATATTTCTCTTTTGGAGTATGGCTTATTTTGTTTACCATGATAATTTCCTGTTCCATCAATTTTTTGAAAATGTCATTTCACAATAAAATTGTATTCAATGCCAAAGAAAACTGTAATCAGGAAATTGATATTCTCATGCCAAGATTTTTATCTAAGCTAGTACTGGGAGTGAATTCAATAAGTGATAAACAAGATATTAAATAAAAGATATGAATCAAGTTCCAGAGGATTTCAATATATTATGTTGAAAATCACTTGCATCAATGTACTTATGTATAGAGGTAAAAGATTTGATCCAAGAATCACTTGCACCAGAATTATCTTAGAAGGATTATTGCAAATGAAGCTTTCTGAATTATTTTGCCGTTGTTGTTTTTGTTCTTGGAGACAGGATTTCTCTATATAATCCTGACTATTCTGGACTTTGCTGTGTAGACCAGGCTGGGCCCAAATTCAAGAATTCACCTGCCTGGGACTAAAGGTGTGTGTCACCATGCCAAGAATTTTATGGATGTTATATAAGATCTCTAACAATTAAAATTCTTGGAGTGTGATGCAAGAATTCTCATCTTAAAAAAGCTTCACAGGCTATCTTTATAAGGGTAAAAGTGTCTTCAACTTCTTTGTGTTATCTGTTCCTCAAGTTTAATTCTATATTTGGTGATATAAAAGGAATTCAATAAATTTCATTCACTAACTGACAAGTTTACCTGAAACAGTCAAGATGTATATTTTTCAAACTATAATTATCAAATGATATATTATTTGCTTCATGATGATGAGGACTTACTATATTGGAAAATGGGTTAGGGGCCATTAGTGCAATATTTTGGGCATGTTTGTAATTTTATTTTGCCCATGTACTGAGAACATGAGTAAAGTTGAACTTCAAGAAAACAGACTGATTTGTCTGATAAGGAAAGGTTTGGGCTACCTTAAATGCAAAGTTCTGGGGAAGGGATTTCAGAGATCAGTGCTATTAATGAGAAACTTGGCACGTGGCATATCCAATTCTAGGCTGCCTTGAAATAACCTCTGCTAAAGACGTTAGTGCAAAACTCTCCATTTTTGCCTCAGGTAGAATTTTTGGACAAGGACAGAAAGCAGTCACATTCTTTGCCAAAATATCACAAGAATGGTATATAGGTCACTTGATGAAATTCTTCCCTTCGAAAACTTCCTGAGCTGGGCCTCCACAGTCCATCTTTCTCACTCACAGCACATGGAAAACATCATATAGTGTTTTCCATGCTCCTAGTAGGATGGTCCATTAAGTGCTTAAAGCATTAAATCACTTGGATTCAGTCATTTTGAATAGGAATCTAAAATCCCAAAGTTTTCCATGTCCGTCCAAATAACAGCACAGTCAGGCTTATAACAAGGCACTCTGTAGTACAAACTTCCATCTTAGTTACTCTTCTATACCAAGGCATGATGTGGGATTTCCTTCTGTATGCTGTGATTAACATTGGTTAATAAAGAAACTGTCTTGGGCCTGCACAGGGAATAGAGCTAGGTGTGGAAAACTAAATGGAATTCTGGGAGGAAGAAGGCAAAGTTAGAGAGAAGCCATGTAGCCTGCTGGAGACAGACGCTGGGTACTTTAGCCGGTAAGCCACAGCTATGTGGCAATACTAGAAATGGGTTGAATTAATATGTAACAGTTAGCCAATAAGAAGCTAGAGCTAATGAGCCAAGAAACTTGCAAAGAAAGTTTCTAATTGTGGCCTACTTACAGTTTCAGAAGGTCAGCCCATGATCATCTCAGGGAGTAAGGCAGCAGACAGGTAGGCACAGCTCAGGATCAGCCACCAAGAGTCTATATATTGATTCATAGGCAAAGAGAGAAAAAGACTTGAGTCTGGCGTGGGCTTTTGAAACCTTAAAGCCCATTCCTAGTGACATACCTCCTCCAACAAGGTCACAATCTCCTAATCCTTCCTAAATAGACTGACAACTAGGAAATCAATCATTCAAATATATGAGCCTATGAGAGACATTCTTATTTAATGCCCCATAGAAACATTCATTTATTATATTTTATGTGGATGTGTGTATGACTCAACATATGTATAATACATCTCATGTATGTAGCTGTACAAGGATGCCAGAAGACGGCTTCAGAGCCCCTGGAACTGAAACCACTGGTAATGATGAGCTGATTGATGTGCATGCTGGGAGGTGAGCTTGGGTTCTAGGAAATGAACCTGGATTGATTCTCTGGAATAATAACAAACTATCTTCACCAAAATATCTCTCTGGATCCTGGAATATGAATTGTAAGGAAAACTGATTGCTCATAAATATTATGGGTGATTTTTACAAATAGGATTCTACCCAATAATCCACAACACTTTACATTACTAAAATTAGAATACAAATTTTGTAAGCAATTAATGGTAAATTAACAGATGCCAAAATATCTGATACTGATTTTAAACAACACAAGAAATAATATAATGCTTACGCTCCGAATGACTTAGCAATTATGTTCCTAGAACAAGTAAGTATGCAACTTGTCTACTACAAATCCTAAAGTTTGTAAATTCTGAAATAGTTTCTCTGCTTCTCATTTTTCCTTTAATTCAAGAGCAAAATTTCAAAAAGTTGTAGCTGGGTTCCTGTGACACAGGAAATAGTGGTAGCATTATTAAAGATTACAGAATAGAACCCAGTACACTAGCTCCCTTTGTGGTAAAACACATTACAGCAAAAACCTAATAGCTTAGAACTATAATACTCATTTCCCTATTTACAAAAGAGTCTGCGGGTCTTGAATATCAGGAAGGGAACACCTAAGTGGATTTGACTCAGTGTCTCCTATGTGAATTGCATTTGGATGTTGACTGGAGACAGAATTCCAGGAGGAATATTAATGCAACTAGGCATTCCTTTCAGAGCGTATATCCTTGGGGACTTTCCATCTGGTTGCTCCACATAGCACTTTTTTGAGCTGTCTCATGATTCTTCATGGAGACTTTATGACAGTCAGTCATACACTTGTATTCTACTCAGGCTTCTAAGCAGATACCCCAAAATACCACTTCCTATGTGTCACTTCTTATAAGTTAGTGTCGAGATTTTATAATAAATTTTATATTATCACACAATTTACATAAATTTTCTAGTAGTCACAGCCCACCCAAGACAGAAGGATCAAAATAGTCTTGAATGATGAACGTGTGAGATGGGAAATCACAATCAAATTTGGGAAACATATGCTCATATTTTAAGGCTATTTACATATTGTTGGCATACACATTGCATTTAAATAAGTTTTTGGTATTTTGACATAAAGATTGTTTTCATATAAAGGTCATGATTGAATGTGTAGATTTATTTTGCTGAATTCATACAGGAGTACAGAAAAACACTAGACAAATATAGCTTAACAAAGCACTATATAGAATTTTCTTTTTATTTGCAGCATTAATTTCCACAGTTTCTGTTGTCTTGCCAAACTACAATCCAAGTGGAAATTTCCAGAAATGAATAATTCCTAAGTTTTATGTTTTAAATTGCACATAGTCCTGTTAATATTCAGGCATCTGTACCGGCCTGCCCTTGGGGTCCTGACAGAATACAGCTGCAGCCACTAAGAACACCTCCCACACACATTTGCTGCATTCCTTTTTAAAAGTCAGGCTTTGCTCACCCCACCCCCTTCTGTGCGTGTGTGTGCGTGTGTGTGTGTGTGTGTGTGTGTGTGTGTGTGTCTCTCTCTCTCTCTCTCTCCCTCCCTACTTTGCCTCACTCTCTGCCCCATTCTCTGTCCTCTTTTCTGCCCCTTCTGTCTCCTCTTCCAATAAACCTCCCATGTGATCCCTGTTGTATGGTGTGACTCACCATTTTTTTTTAATTTTTTAATTTATTTATTTATTAAAGATTTCTGTCTCTTCCTCGCCGCCGCCTCCCATTTCCCTCCCCCTCCCCCATTCAAGTCCCCCTCCCTTGTCAGCCCAAAGAGCAATCAGGGTTCCCTGCCCTGTGGGAAGTCCAAGGACCACCCACCTCCATCCAGGTCTAGTAAGGTGAGCATCCAAACTGCCAAGGCTCCCACAAAGCCAGTACGTTTCAAAAACCCATTGCCATTGTTCTTGAGTTCTCAGTAGTCCTCATTGTCCGCTATGTTCAGCGAGTCCGGTTTTATCACAGGCTTTTTCAGATCCAGGCCAGCTGGCCTTGTATAACAAGTTCTAAGCACATAATGAAATGTCATGCCATTCTCCTCCATAACACCTGGGATGTGAATTATCCCTTTGTCCATTTGATTTCTACAGTGTGAGGTACCGGTCTGTCAATCGCTTAAAGGTTGTCTTGGTTATCAGACTGTCAATAGCATAATGCTATGTTCAAGTAACCGTTATTGCAGTTGTGTAATGCTATGCCATAATGCCTGTAACATTTACATTACTTTCACTCCATGGTATAGACACAAGCTCATCTAGCAGCATCACAAGGGTATAGTGCAATGAGATAGTTTGGAAATGATTGTATTAACATAACCTATATTATATTATTATATGCAGTGTGATATTTACTATCAGTTATTAATATCTTACTAAGCCTAATCTATAAAGTAGTACTCATTTCATTTATCAATTTGTGTGTATGAGTACACATGTGTCATGTTCTCTCTCTCTCTCTCTCTCTCTCTCTGCGTGTGTGTGTGTGTGTGTGTGTGTGTGTGTGTGTGTGTGGTCAGAGGACAACTTTTGGGAGTTGGCTTTTGCCTTCCAACTTTTTAAGGCATAGTATCTCTTGTTGCTCCTTCTGTACTGTGTACTCCAAGACACCTAACTCAGAGCTTGTCACCACCTCCCATCTGCCCATAGGAACACTGAGATTTAAGGTGTGGATCACTACACTTGGCTATTTTAGGTGTTGGAGCTCAGGCCAATAGGCTTGGGCAGCAAGCACTTTCATTTGCTGAGTTATCTCTCTAGACCCTAAAGTAACCTTAAAGTTGCATCTCTATATTCCTTGTGAGTGTAAATGTGTATGTGGTGGGAGGGTAAGGTACTCACAGAGGGTTTTTTAATAGAGTACCCACAACTAAGCAGGGATATATACAAGTTCCCAAAGTTACTCAGTCGTGGAGTCCCATCTATATTTAGCAACACTGATATTGATAATTATTGGAAAGTTCTGTAATGAAATAATAACAACATTATTTAAATATTTACAATTATAAAATCACAAATGCCTCATTTTGATAGCATGAATGCACCTGGCAACATACTTCCAGTGAAAATTTACAAAAAGGTTTTACTGTCTAGAGTTTCCTGTAACTCTCAAGAGTCCAAAAATATTACATGGAAAATTCCAAAAATGAATAAGTCATACACTGAATCTTTTAAATTTTTTAAACTTAAATCACATAGTTCTTAGCATGATGAAATCTTATGTCATCTTATAATAAAGAAATCCTGAAAGCAAGACCATTTCTTTCTGTGTTTCCATTATGTATAGATGCACTGTATTGTTTTTCATAAGATTTATTGTCTGAAGCCATATTTGCCATTGACAAATGGTCTTTATAATTGAATTTCATATCTTTAGTGTTAAACATGATTTAGCACATGATATCAGTTGGCATTTCCAGTGAAGGGAGAAAAGTGAGGATTCATTGTTAAACATATAACAAGGAATAATCATGGTGTGTGCATGATTCATTTCACTTTGTTGTATTTCATAAATGATAGGCATTTTCTTGGTGATCAAAAACATTAGAAATTAGGGTTTTATAATAACATAATCACAGAGTATAGATCACAACATTTAACAGAAAGCAAGTGAATAGATTGCTCACTATTTTTGGCCAAGTTTAGCTAGAGAATAATTTAAAGGCTTATTTTAAATTGATATCTGCAATGTATTTTTGTTCTATTAGAGATGTAAATGAGAGCTGAGAGCAATGGTGACCTTTAAATATCCTATTCATTTTAAGACTGCAGTAGATGATTTTAAACCAATTAATTATAAGCATTATAAGTAAATGAGTTATTAGCATTCATGAATTCTCTAACAGCCAATTTGTTCTTGTTCCCAAACCCTTGAAGTGCCTATTTTATAATTTCACAGAGATGTAACCATAGGAACTAAGTGGTTACCAACATAAAACTTTATAATTAATGAGGGTGTGTTTTCACCTCTTTGCATCATATTAAAATACATACCTATTCGTTTGTTCAAAGTTAAAATGTTGCCTTACAGCTCTCTACTTTTTAGGGTTTCATTTTCATATTTAAAGAAACATTTACTGTTTACCTGTTGTGATGCACGCACTGTATTAGTGACCATAAAAGTAAAGGAAGAATTAGACACTCTTATTTTGATCTAGAAGCTTAAAACACAGGATGACATGGTGTAACATTTAGGCACATTAGTGAGTTGGCATACAGAAGGCACCATGAGCTAAGTGAGAACTTGACCTAGTTGCATTCTTATAACAATTATTTCTGCATAACTGGTAGCCAGTACTAATTTACTATGCATATTACTTCTTAACCTAGAAATGGGTATGAAAATGCCTTCAATTTATAGTTATGGCAATAAATGAAAATGTATAAAATAGAGTAAGACATTGACCAAGGCAAGCTTATCAATTGTTCCTTTCATTTGCAAATGGTATAAAATGAATTTCAACCCTTCTTTCATCTTTTTCTCTCTTCCTTTTCTCTCTCTTCCCTAACCTCAACTACATTTTAACTTGACTATATCTATCTGTATATGTCTACTCATTTTTATTTATATGTATGCAAGTGGATATTATATCCATGAACACATATTCATCTATATTTATGTGGTGATACTCATCTATATGCCAAGGGAAGTGTATGGTATATTTTATATAAGCATGTATAAAGTATGTTTACATTTGTTAGGAGCAGTAAATATTTTAGATTATTTACCTAAGGTCCTTAATTGACAAATATCAACAGAGAGAAAGGCTAAACAGCATTTATTAAATGTCAAGTCTAGTATTTGAGATGGAAAAAACTAAATGAAAGACAAAACAATCATTTATGTATATCTCCTACTTAAGGAATATGGTATGTGCTACCCAAGACCAAGTCTGGGTCCATGGTCCAGAGGCATCTGGGGTCTATGTTGATGTCCATAGCCTGTGTTGTCACAAGGGGCCATAGGAAGCATGCATGTTGAAATCTGAGGGCCATGCTGAGCCCCCCAACATTCACTGTCCCTGGGATAGCAGGCACTGCTCCTTGCTGGATATTGCAGCAGGAGAAATGGTCCCATAGGGCCTTAGAGAGTTGGCCCTATGGCAGGAACCTAGGAATGCTGGCTCCTCCCCTCGCCTGAGGGGTGGCAGTCTTACTGGCCCAGACTAACCAGCTCAACTATGGCCCAGACTCACACCCTAGGCCTTCAGCTGACCCATTCTAACATCTACCCCATCTATGACTTGCTGTACTGCATCAAGGGACTGGTGTTTCAGAATGATAGCCACAGGAACCCTATGACTCAAGGTAACAGAAGGATATCCAAGAGGAGATTTGGTGAGGGTCCAGTGATGATGGGTAGAGGTTAGAAAGCAGACCAACGACTCACTGCAATGAACAATTGTGGGTGGGGCTGAGGTGACACACCACAGCTCCCAATGCCACTGGGACAAATAAAGAGGTACTGGAGACACTGGGAAGATGGAGGGATGAAATGTTGTTTTGTTTTGGTTTGTTTTGAATTAATTAGGGGAGTTTCTTTTGGGGGGAATGCTCCAGGGGTGAGCAGGATTGGGGTATATTGTGTGAATTAATAAAAAAATTAATAAAAAAATGTGTGTGTGTGCACGCGCACACACATGCATACACACATGTGTGCATGTGTCCATGAAAGGTCATTTATGTCTGTGCATTTTTATTTTTACAGAAATAAAAGGAATGAAAAAATAGGTAATAAAAAAATCTTTCCAGACTCAGAGAATTGAACTATTTGACAAAAGAATTAGAGCATCTTTTCTTAATAACAACTACCTGCTATAATTTGAAAGACATGGCTCCATCTGCATTATTAACCAAGTCAACCAAAGCAACATTAATCTTACTATTAGGCAACAGATTAGTGTTAGATTATGTAGCTGTCCCTTTAAGACACTGGTAATTCTAGAACAGTGATTCTCAACTTGAAGGTCTTGAGCCCTTTGGTATCATTGATCCTTTCACAAGAATCACATATCAGACATTTACATTATGATTCATAAGAGGAGCAAAATTACAGATATGAAGTAGCAATGAAAATAATTTTATGGTTGGGGAGTCACCACAACATGAGGATTAGGAAGGTTGAGAACCCCTGCTCTACAGGACAGATCTCACAGCTTGAAGAAATAAGGCCACAACCTTTCCAAAACCTAACAACAGGCCCCTGCTGAAAGTACAGAACACAATCCCTTCCCTGAAGCTCTGGTTCCTAACAGACTGAAGCAATGGTAGGGAAGTGTCACATTTTCTCCCAATGTTCCCCAAAGCTTTTGAGCCATGTATTCCTTACCTAGTCATATTACCCTACTGCATCCACACCTTGGGGAAATAATATAGAAGTTAGTTCTTTCTTTTTTCCTCGAGACTCCAAAATACACACCTTACAGTCAGCTCATGGCCTCCAGGAGCTTGGGGACTATATTAGTGAACATTTGAATACTGAATAAAGAATCTACATTCTACCTGAAATCCAAATCAGCTCTTTCTCCCATCCAGGGATGTCAGCACACCAGTATGCCTCTCTAAGAGTTTCAAATTAGCTCCTTGAAAGTCGTTCTTAGACCGGATGGTGGTGGCACATGCCTTTAATCCCAGCACTTGGGAGGCAGAGGCAGGCAGATCTCTGTGAGTTTGAGGCCAGCCTGGTCTACAAGAGCTAGTTCCAGGACAGCTACGACTGTTACACAGAGAAACCCTGTCTCAAAAAAAGAAAGAAAGTCATTCTTGATGGGCCTTCCCTCCCAGTCTGCTTTCTGTGTCCTTACTAACACAGTCATTTTCTAAGTGAAAAATAGTGTCAGTTAAAAGAAAAGTATTATAATTGCCCCTTCGTATATTGGAAATATCATACAAAAGTTACAGGTACACATTACATAAGAGTAAAAACATTGGAAGTAATAAGGTTTGGTTGATGCCAATTTAAAAAGGCCATTTCCTGGAGGAAAAACATTATTTTCATTTTCATCTTTCCTATTTTTGTTCTCAGTAAGTGTTTGGTATTTATGTTTCTAAACTTTATTGTTTCCTTTTTTAAGTATGGCTGTGTTGTCTGAATGTCTGCACATCATGTATGTGCCTGGTACCTAAGGAGACCAGAAGAGGGCATTCGATCCCTTATAACTAGAGTTACAGATGCCTGTGAATTGCCATGTAGATGCTGAGAACTAAGCACTAATCTTCTGCAAGAGCAGCCAGTGATCTTAACTGCTGATCTATCCTTCCACCATAAGTTATACAACTTTTTGACTGAAGAATGAGATCCTTGACCTGAGTAAGACAAGAACCTAGAAGACAAAAAGTCTTTGTACACACAAATAGTGCTGGAGAAGCCAAGAAACTTAAACACACAACTTAAACAAACTTAAACTTTGGTGGAATGAGGCATGGAGCTGCTCTTCCTGGAAGACTAAGAATAGTGTTGTTTTACAACCTGGTGATCCTTCGTTGTCTGATGAGGCAGGCTCTGCTCATGACTTCTAGAATTTGTTCTTATTTATCTCAGACCCCTTCCCCCCCTAAATCTTGAGCATTGCTTTTAGGCCATAAAACCCATTCTTATGAGTGATATCACTTGTGCTTTACAACACCCTAAATGTCTTCTAGGTTATCTTAGAGCCAGGCCAATCCTGACACCCACAGGCATAGAGTTTACCTCAGTCAAGCTCCCTAGACCCTTTTTTGAGCATTGTTTCTAAGCCAACAAGAAATCATCTCATGGATGCAGCCACATGTACTTTGCTAAGAACTTCAATGTTAACATGTCTTAAGCTTTGTTGTACTCACAGAGCTGAGTTAATGCTTTTTCCAAAATTGTGCTGTGCTTAAGGATGGCTAAAGTAAAATGATATGGACCAGACTTAGAAATCCTAATCCAGCGCCAGTTATACTAAAATCGGGCTGAGCTGAGTTTTCATTGAGTTTCATTCTTGTCTTTTCCTGGATCACAAGGAATCACCATACAGGACTTTTTGAAGTAACAAGAGCAAAGATTACCATCTAGCAGGAGACTAGACAAGGTAAAGAATGAGTGCATACTGTTGCCTCTCCCTTAACCAGTTCATCTAAATGACTCTCTCAGTCACCCAGACAGAGATTTTATAAAATAATATAAAGCCTGTCTAAGCATATAGATCAGAACAATAGTCCCACTAATCATTTCCCTCTGTCATCACTTGAGGAGATCCATTTCATTCTTTAATAAAGTCTTCTCCTCTTATACATTACATCCTGTGCATCTTTCAACAGATATCACAAGAATGTGAATCACTTAAAATGATATTCTTTTGACATCATCGTTCTGAATGTGGTGGTGATACATGACCTTTGAAAGGACTCGTTCCTCAAAGTACTAGACCAAGCCCTGCATTTGCCACATAAATTGTCTAAGGTGTTCCTTCCCTCATGTTCTGGGTCTTATAACTGAACAACAGTACTTTAGGAGCAGAGAGTAAATTTCTTGGCATAATCCACTCAGCTAATTTTCTATCATGTTGGCAATAGAGAGCTAATTCATGTCATGGACAAGAAAAGTCCTTCATAGTTAATGTATTATAAATTACTTTTAGACTTGACTTTCATTATAAGATATGTTCCTCCATAAAAGATAAAATGAGACCAAATAAAATTATAAATCAAAGAATAAAGAAGCACATGTTATATTGCTTTGAAATTGCACATTTAAAGAAAACATGCTAATTTTCTCTCAGAATACTACCACTTTAAATCTATAGTATTTAGATTTCATAGTCCAAAAACTCTTTGGAATTTTTAGAAGAATAAAACAAAAAAATCATACGTATTATTTCTATGAGAAAAAATAGTTGTACCCAGGCTCATATTAACTATTTCTTCTTTTTCTGATTCATAGAGTGGATGAATGAGAAATATTTCATACTACTCAATTGATGTAATAGGCATATTATGAAATATTAACAAACAAGAATGGAGAATAATTTATGGAACTGGGAAAAAAGGCAAGGAACTACCAAGATAAACACTTCAAAAATAAAGGGGATTTTTATAAGACAAATAGGTAATAGATGGAAGAAAAGGAGTAAGGCTGGAGATTTTTAAAAAATAATAAATTAATATCTAGGAACTGTCAGGAAACTATACTACGTATAGTATTGAGTTCTGAATTTTAGAGACTTTTAGACTTCTGGTAATTTATTGCCAATGTTACTGGTACAGGACAATTTTATATTCTGTCAATTATATTTCAAATAAATGCTGATTGGCTGGTAGTCAGGCAGGAAGTATAGGCAGGAAAATCAGACAGGAAGTAGAGGTGGGGCAATTAGAAAAGGAGTATTCTGGGAAGAAGGAAGTTCTTTCCCCATTCCTGTCGAGACACCAAAGAAGCAGGATGTGACCTGCCCCACTGAAAAAGGTACTGAGCCATGTAGCTAACATAGACTAGAATAATGGGCTAACATAAGTTATAAGAGCTAATACGAAGCCTGAGCTAATGGGCCAATCAGTTTATCACTAATGCAGATTCTCTGATTTCTTTGGGGCTTCCTGTCTATGAGAACTGGGCAGGACAGAAACCCTAACCAGCAGCCCCTCCTGTTACATGTTACATTTAGCAATATACCTTTATCCACCTCAAACACTAAGCTTGGCATTTACTAAATGCCATTTGGCCTTTTTCTCACAAATCAAGGGGACATGTGTAAATGATCTTGAATATTTGTTACTTCACACAAAACTGAGTTTGCCCCCTGTCATCCTCTTAAATATTGGGTCAACTCTTCCTGAATGCTAGCCCATTTGATGGTTCAACCACTACAGAAGATATACATCACTTTCATGGAATCTGATCTACTCTCTGGACAAGAAATAAGTTCTTTCTAACAAGGTGAGCAGCACCCTATGCGCCTGGCACCTGTGCATGAGTGAGACTGGCATCCTTAAAGAAGCGTGCACCTCTTGGTATTCCTCCTTTATAAAATGTTGGCAAAAAGTGAACCTAATATGCATAGGATGCTTTTCATTCTTTTATTTTTATGTTCTACATCAAATGAGTCTATTTTGCTCATATATTATTGGATGTGTAGCCTTCTGCTAAAGTTTAGTTGACTTATAGTGAGCAACACTCTTAGAGAAAACTGGCTCTCCCTCTTCTGCCAGCTATCAATTTCCAATAGCTATGGGGGTGGTGAACATCGTGCCCACCTTTCTTCTCTATGTTGGGATTTTGTCTTGTTTGAACTTGCACAGGTCTTGTCCTGTTTTTCTAGCCACTGTGAGTTGTGCAACTTCCCTGTTGTGACTTAAAAGTCACTGTTTCTGGCCAAGATTAAAAACACTGATGACAACTTATGCCGGAGAGATTGTGAAGTAAAGGGAACACTCCTACATTGCTGGTGGAAATGCAAGCTGGTACAGCCCCTTTGGATATTATTATGGCTATTTCTCAAAAAAAATTAGGAAACAACCTTCCTCAAAACCCAGTAATATCAATTTGAGTATATATCCAAAGGATGCTCAACCATGTCATAAAGGCCTGTGCTCAACTGAGTGAATAGCAGCATTGTTTGTCATAGCCAGAGCCTGGGAACAATCTAAATGCCCCCCAACTGAAGAATAAATTAGAAAAATGTGGTACATTTATACAATAGAGTACTATACAGCAGAAAAAAAAATGACATCTTGAATTTTGCAGGCAAATGGATGGAGCTAGAAAACATCATTTTGAGTGAGGTAACCTAGACCCTGAAAGATAGTTATCACATGTACTCACTCGTAAGTAGTTTTTAAATATAAAGCAAAGAAAACCAGCCCACAAGTCACAATCCCAGAGAACATAGACAGCAATGAGGACCATAAGAGAGACATACATAGATCTAATCTACATGGGAAGTAAAAAAAGACAAGATTTCCTAAGTAAATTGGGAGCATGGGGACCTTGGGAGAGGGTAAAAGAGGAGTGGAGAGGCAGGGAAGGGAGCAGAGAATATTGTAGAGCTCAATAAAAAAAAATCAATTAAACAAAGATTTCACTTAAAAAGGTCACTTTTTCCTTAGAGTCAACTACCACCTCTGGTTCTTAAGCTCCTTCTGACCTCTCTTCTGCAATGGTCCCTGAAGCCTCAGGAGGAGGTGTAAGAGATAGGTAGGTAGATAGACAGACAGATAACAAATATGTGGTTGAGTATTACTCCATCTCTTATTCTCTGTACCTTGACCTTTACTAGTTGTAGGTCTCTGCACTAATCCTCATCTACTGCAAAAGGAAGCTCCTCTGATGAGCGTTGTTAGATATACTAAAACTCTGTCAGATGAAACATTGGATGTGCTTATTTACCAATCATCATCATATTTTTGCTTTGTTTTGAATAACTACCTTTCTAGAGCAAGAAGATGCTTAACACAGCAAATAAATATTTTCTGTCTTAATCTTACATTCAATTATTTTTCAAAAGATGCAAAATTGCTTTAATTGTATGGTAGTATTAGAAAAACGACTTTTGTGCCAGTCCTGTTAATACTGGTGTGATATTTATTTTATACTTTTTCAGCTAACAAAACAAAGATGTTTCTATATATAATCAAATACATACATATCCATTTGACTATCTTTAGCTGTTTTAAAATATTAAGGTAATGAATTTATATCAGTGTCTCCAAGTCTCATCCATTACTCTATGGATGACCTCCCTGTCTCCCCTTTCCTCTAGCTTCACATACATTTTTCACTTCAAAGCAAGAAGCCTATCCCCTACCATTAGCCATCCGGTTGTTTGAATGTATTTGGCCCACATAAGCTTATAGGGAGTGGCACTATTCATTTTAAATATACAGAGTACAGAATAGATGGTAGTTTCTAAAATACCTCTACCAAATTGGCCTCAAACTCACAGAGATCCACCTGTTTTTGTCTCCCGAGTGCTGGGATCAAAGTCATGTACCACCACTGCCTGGTTTGATGGTATTTTTATAATATTCAACCACTTCTAAAGTTATTTATATTAGCATCTGTCTTAGTTAAGGTTTTTATTGCTATGGATACACCATCACCATAGCCACTCTTAAGAATGAAAACATTTTATTGTGGGGGCTCACTTACAATTTCAGAGGTTCACAATCATGATGGGGAGAATGGCAGCATGCACACAAATAAGGTGCTGGAGCTGAGAATGCTACATCTTGACTCAGAGGCAACATTATCATAATAAAAAATGCACTTAGTCCAACTTCAAAAGTCCCTGTAGTTTGTCACAATCTCAACAATGTTTCAAAGTCCAAAGTCTTTTCTGATATTCCTGAAATCTTTTAACTATAATCCCCCATAAAATCAAAGTGAAAAGAAGATGACATATTTCCAACATATAATGGCATAGGATATGCATTGCCATTCCAAAACATAGGGAAGGGAGTACAGTGAAAAATTTGTGGACCAAAGTAAGACTGAAAGCCAGCTGGGCAAATGCCAAACACTCTTCATCTCTCCAACTCTGTTCAGCTTTGCTGATTGCAACACACTTCTTTCTTTTGGGCTGGTTCCACTTTCAGTTAGCAGCTCTCTTTGGCAGGTATTCCACAGCTCTGGCATCTCTAACATCTTGGACTCTCAAAAGCAATCAAGGCTTCAAATTCACAGCTTTATACAATGGCCTCTCTAGGCCTCCACACAGAGACACCCCTGATACATGCCTGGCCCCAGTGCCCAGTGGAATTCTTTTTTTTTTTTTTTAAGTTTTTCGAGACAGAGTTTCTCTGTGTAACAGCTCTACCTGTCCTGGAACTAGCTCTTGTACACCAGACTGGCCTTGAACTCACAGACATTTGCCTACCTCTGCCCCCCGAGTGCTGGGATTAAAGGGATGAGCCACCATTGCCTGGTTCCCAGTGGCATTCTTTAGGCATGGAAGCAATTTCCATAACCCATTTCTATTCTTTTTTTTTTTATTTTCAAGACAGGATTTTGCTGTTTAGCTCTGACTGTCCTGGAACTTGCTTTGTAGACCAGGCTGGCCTTGAACTCACAGAGATTTGTCTCCCTTTTCCTCCTGACTGTTGGGATTAAATGCATGTACCAACACTGCCTAGCCCATTTCTTCTATTCTTAACACTAAAGCCCTAACCATGTGGCGGAAACTGCCAAGTTCTTCTGCTTACTAGAGCTGGAACATGGCTCCCTTGTTCAATTACATCTTTACAAGCTTTCTGTTTTCCAGCATCACTGCCTATGCTTGGGTGTTCTTGAACTTGCTTTGTATACCAGGCTGGCCTCAAACTAAGAGCTCCACCAACCTCTGTTTTTCCAGTGCTGCGATTAAAGGCCTGTGCTATCACATCCATCTCGAAGCTTTTCTGCAATTCCTTTTCATTATAAATCTTCATTAGAGTTAACACCAAAAAACACATGACAGATTCTATATTAGGCTGTTTTGAGATTTCTTCTGCCAGTGAACTTAATACAATTTTTTTCACTTTAGTATTAGGTAAACTTTTCGGACAAAGGCAAACACCAGCCACTTCCTTCACCAAAATATCCCAAGAACAGTCTCTGGGCAACCTACTAAAATTCCTCTCCTCTGAAACCTCTTGAGGTAGCCACCCACAGTTCATCAAATCACACTCAGCACCACTATCTTCCATGCTCCTACTAGTATGGCCCATTAACAGAGCTTAAAGTAGTCTACTACTTTTCTAACCCAAATTCCCGAAGTCCATCTTACTCCAAGCAAAATCATTGTCAGGCCTATCACAGCAATACCCTAGTCCCTGGCGTCAACTTCTCTTTGAGTTTTTATTGCTGTGAAGAGACAGCATGACCACAGCAACTCATATAAAGAAAACATTTGGGGTGACTCACTTACAGTTTCATAGGTTCAGTTCATTATCATCAGAATGGGGAGCATGATGGCATGCAGGCAGACATGGTACTGGGGCCCAGAGTGCTACATCTTGCAGGCAATAGGAAGTCAAATGACAGTCACACTTAGGGAAATGAACAAAAGAGACCTCAAAGCTTATCCCCACAGTGACACACTTCCTCTAACAAGACCATACCCACTCCAACAAAGTTATACCTCCTAATGGTGTTGTTCCATTTGAGCTTATGGAAACCAAATACATTCAAACTACAACAATATCATAACCAACCACCCCCAGGTTCAGTAAATTGAATTCATGCACTCAAATATAATTAGTCTTGTTTATATTTTGCATTCTAAAATTCTATGAACTCCTGCATGATTTTTAAAAGTTTTTCATAGAGTAATATTTACTCTGTGCTATAAAATTTTGAGTTTTGAAAAGTGGATGGCATCATGTATTTGCCATTCCTGTTATACAGAAAAGATTCATGAAACTTGTCCTAAAAATTCCCTCTGCTAACCTATTTCACACTTTCCCCCAAACACTTGGTAATCATTATATATAGGTTTTCCATTTACAGTATCACATGATTCTTCTAAAGGAAATTAATACAGTGTGGTATTTTCAGGCTTTATTCTTCATATTAAATTTGTTTTCAGAACTTAGGATCAGGTCAGAAGCCTCAGGTATCCTAGATAATCACACTACCCTGATCCCAAACCACCTTCTTCCATTCATCAAAATGTGTTTGATTTCATCTATATCTTTCTATGAATTAAGAAAGTTAATTTTTTCCATTTATTTAAATAACCTTCTTTTCTGTACATGAATCCCAGGTATTCCAGTGTGCCTGTCCATTTACTTATTAAAGGACATGGTGATAATTCCTAATTTTAGCAATTATTATTAATAAAGCCTATATAAACATTTTAAATGTTTTACAAGGCCCTGGGTTTTAAAAAATCAGTTGAAGAAATATCTGGGAATATGACTGCAGGGTTTTATGGTAGGACCATATTTAGATAAATGAGAAATATGGCTATATTGTTTTGCCTTCCCACAAGCAAGGTGTTCCTATTTGTGGTCAATGACTAAAGCTTTCTCCTTGAACTGCCCTTCAGGTGAGTAGGAAGCACCTCAAAATTTTAGAAATATTCTATTCTACAACAGGCAGGAAGCTAGAAAACTGAACCTATATTCTTCCTTGAGATGAGACAGTTTTGTTGTATCAACTGGCCAAAGTATACAACAACTTAATAAACCACTTTTTGCCCCAAAGATTTTATTTCTTTTATTAAAAGATATGCAAGTAAAAAATGGCTATTTTGGAAAAGCTCAAAAAGAATAAAATGAACTTTTTCTCATTAAGATATATGTTCACAACTATGTTTTATCAAATATTAAAATCTTTATTTGCCAAAGAATAATAAATAGAACACAGCTATGACACATAAGTATCAATTCAAAGGATTTGAAATTTCTATGGTTTATAAAAAATAGACTTTCACTTGTATTTAAAATAGAGTTTAAACTCCAAATTATCAGCAGTTCATATTTAAAAAATATATCTTATAATAGCTCCATAATATCAAAAAATCATAAAGGATGATTAGAGTAGATAAAATAGTTTTCTCAAAATAAAAAATTGCAAGATACATTAAGTAAACAATTTTAACACCTTTAAGTGGTACACATATCAGTTTCTAAGTTTACAAATCTCTGTGGTCTTTTAACAAAAATTGTTAATAAGCTGTAGCTGCCCACAAATTCCAACCCTACTTCTCACAGTTTGATGGAGCAGAAATACAACTGTGATGAGGCCAGTTCTTCACCCTAGGGAGATAAGGAATGCAGAGAACTTTTCTAATAAGCTTTTAAATCTTGTGAGGTATTTTCCTTTTTGATGTTTTGAGAAAGGGTTTCAAAATACTTTTGGAGCATGTCCTGGTACTCATTCTGTAGACCAGGCAGACCTCGAACTCACAGAGATCATCTACCTCTGCCTTCTGAGTGCTGTGATTAAAGGTGTGCGCCACCACCATCCGGCAACAAGCTTTTAATTTCTCTTTTAGTTCCATCTCACTCACTGAGCCACTGTAGTAAATGTCAATCTCAGAACATGTAAGTGTGAAAAACATGGGAGGACAAATCCTATGATTATAAGACACAGTATTTCGTGAGGCAGGATATCAGTCCTCTCTCCCTTCTTAATGTACTGACTTGTGTATGGCATCAGGAAAATTAAAGGTGAGTAAAAGTTACACCAGCTCAGAAGAGGGCAGTTTATAAGATGAAGCAAAGAATTTTCCATCCAGATCACTAAGCTCAGAACAGCATATTTCATGTATCCCTCTCTTCTCCAAGCATTTGGGACAGCATAGTTTTAATTTTTTTCTGTCTTGAAGATCTTTCCTTCTAATATATTTTACCCTATAAACTACTTACTGCTACTGAAGTTAGGGTCATTTTCATGCTCAAATTCACTTATTAATGTTCTAATGATCTTAGAAACAAACCCAATCTCTATAAACTCCACCCCAAACTCACTACAAAATGTAATTATAGACATTACCTCCGACTTCCGTTTCTTTCTTTCAAGACATCAAACTTCATTGAACAGGCATAGATCTCTTGTAATGCTCCCTGTGCTGGCTCCCACCTAACCTCTTACACAGCACAGGAATCCAGCAAGCCCTCCATTTCCTCTTTGCCCTCTTGATGCTTCTTTCTAGCTTGTCCTCCTTGTCTAGGTCTTATGAGAACTTTGACTTTCTCAGCGAAAACAACTCCTTCAAATTCCTATTATAACTTGCATTGTTTATTCTTTCTCTTAAAGTTTACTTCTCACCTTCTTGTCGAGATCATGAAACATACTGCTGTTTCTTTATTACTGCTTGTACTAAGCAATATTTTTCTTAGTCCCCTTAGTCAATTCATGGGCCCATTTGCCGTGAGAAGAGAACGAGGCAGGGTGATGATCAGCTGTTGCCTCATAATTTTGTCCTCCCTACATAGTTAACATTTTCTAAACCTCATTCCTGTGCTCTCACTCAGTCCTTCCTCAAATAACTGACAGCTGCCTGCTAATTTGTTTTTGCCTTTACTTGAGGAGAAAGAGCATTGCCCTTCTTTCCACTGCATTGACTCTAGTAAGCAGTGTTGACCTCTTATGTGTCACAAGCAAAGTTCTCAGAACTTTATGGAGCACACCACCATGCATAACAAAAAATACTCTTTCAAAGAAAATGTGTTATGATTTATATACTATCCGTCTACCCTATACATGATATTTGACAAACAATTTACCAAGTATTAAGGGCTTCAATTCCATCAGGTTTAAAAGTAAGATTATAAGGAGCAAGTGAGAGAAAAGGGAAAGTTTTGGTGGTGGTGGGGACCAGGTCATCTGATGCTTTGAAAATTACAACACCTGCTATGTTCACTCAATAAATGTTTCTTAACTTAAAATAAACCTAGTTTATCTTCCTATGGGGTCTGGGCTGACTTGGAAGCCATAGATTCATGGTTCTAACAATTTAGAACCTGGCCTAGTACTATCAAAATGACTTTCCTCAAAGAAAAAGCCATGACCATCGGTGCATACGAACTTCTTCCTAAATTATTTATGATAATATTTATGGTTCCCTGTGGAGCAAACATTTTGAGAATAGCATAATGACTACCAAGTGGATATAGGCCAATGGATAGAATTTGGAAGTATTTTTCTCCTGAGATCTGAGATGAAGCCTCCACTTGAACTCACTGCCAATTCTTCACCTGGTCACAAGTTCTTAAATACATTCTTGTAAGATTCTGATCCACTGTATTTTGGATAGAATATAGAAAAATATATTTTAACAATATTTTCAGGTGATTCTGACATGCAGCCAAGTTAGGTAACTATTAACAAAGCAGAAAATTCTCACTAGGCAGAGGAATTCAGACTATATCTTTTGCTCTCCAAAACGTATTCTCTTCACCTTAATCTACACCACTACCAATGTATTTATCTAGTAGTTATTTTTAAAATAATTTTAAAAGAAATACATACACTGGGCAGTGGTGGTGCACACCTTTAAACCCAGCATTCAAGAGGCAGAGGCAGGCAGATCTCTGTGAGTTTGAGGCTAGCCTAGTTTACAAGAGTTAGTTCCAGGACAGGCACCAAAGCTACACAGAGAATCTCTGTCTTGAAAAACAAATGAACTAAAAATGAAAACAAAAAAGAAACATATACCAGTCAGAGGGGGGGCAACCCAATTAGAAATGATGACTATACAATCTTAGTGATCTTCAATATCTAGAATACATGGGTCAACTTGTGAAACTTGTTGGAATATCAGCTCCTTTCTTCTTAATGTTAGATCTAAATTAATTAATTGAAATGTTAAGCAATTCAAGTCCAGCTCAAAGAAAACTAAAATCTCAAACAATAAAATCTAATACCTAAACTGAAAACACTAGTTAGCAATGGGACCCCATCAAAAAAGTATTCAAACTGTATTTTAGAAAAATGAATACAATAAAAAGCATATTGATAACTTCAAAGTGGCAATAGAAAGTTTTTGTAGCCTCTTATAATTGAAAAAAACAATTAACATGATATATTGCCTATGTTTTCAAGGTTTTTGTGGGACAAAATGGGCAGAATAGTAGAGAAGCAAAATATTCTATTAACTCATTGATTCTTCTCTGAAACATTATCAGTATGGATAGCTATTATTACACACAATTATCTTCATATAAACTAAGGAAGCCAGGTAGGAAATCATAACGTCTACTTTTAAAATAAATGAAAGAAGGTGATAGTCAAGAACAACTTTGAGCTAAAGAGAAAGAGAGAAAGGTTAAAGCAATCAAGAATGTAGGTCTATGCCAAACCATCACTAATTCTAAGCCACACCACATAGACATTAACATCAGCTATGTGGGGGGGAAAGACAGGATCAGTCCAGACCTTAGACTTGCACTTGCACCATTCATGCCCCAGTGAAACCCAGTATTTATCTAGTAGAACCACATAAGCCCTTCCTTTAAGTGAATATCTACTTATAGAACCTCTGAAACTATATGAGCCTGGCAAATGAGGCAGTGCCTTTTATTGAACTTCAGCTAGCAGAGTTCAAAAAACACTGTATACACTCAGGGAATATTTCTGCTCTTGATTAATTTGTGTAGCTCACTTGAAAATGTAATGTATAATTAAGAAATATAGGTTAATAGATAATCATCTATAGTTGTCAAGCTTGTAGTCATGTTAATTAGGTTTTCTAGATATATAGAGATATATATTTCAGTTAGTTAGGTATCCTTCAGATCTTTCAAAGACCTGCAGAATATGGCATTTAAAGTGTTTTAAGAGCTTAAGACTTTTCAGGACAATGAGACACATCTGCTCCTGGCAATACCAAACTACTTCAAGAGGATGATGGGCATCAAAGTGGCTACTTATGGAGTTTGCTAGCCATTTGGGTAAGAAACTCCTCTTGCCTGGACTGCTTTATGGTAGGCTGCATAAAATGGACATGCAGGATACACAGAGTAATGACTGCTGAACTTGCCTAAAGGTGATACCATCCTTTAGGGTTCCTGATTCATGAAAGTCTGCCAGACATTCTGCAGGACACAGAAGAAAGTTAATGACAAACTGCCAGTATAGGTGGAACTGTCTTTGAAATTACCTGCTTCATGGAAAAGTCTGCTGGATACTATGGGCCTGTAGGCTGAAGATGGATGCCCCAACACTACAGAAGAACTTTGGGTGACTGTACAGGCAGCAAGATGTCTCTGCCAATTCTAGAGGTTTGGGAGTTGCTTACAATGTACTTCTTGTTTACATAGGTAATATTGTTCCCTTCTGGAGTCTTTGATGGACTTAAAGAAAAGATATAGTTTTTCATAGTCATGATAAAAGATAAAATAGACATAAATGCTATAACTGTAATTCATGCTTGATACCTCTTTTGTTATATGTAATTACTATGTTAAAGATAAAGCCTTCTTTTTTATTTAAACAGAAAGGGGGAGGTGATATGTATGCTCTCTGTATGCTGTGAATACCATTGGTGAATAAAGAAACTGCCTTGCCCTGTTGACAAGGCAGAACTTAGCTAGGTGGGAAAAACTAAACTGAATGCTGGGAGAAAGGAGGCAGAGGAACGGAGAAGCCATGTAGCCCCGCTGGAGCCAGACTGAACTTTACCCGGTAAGCCACAGCCACATAGCAATACACAGATTAATGTAGATGTGTTAAATTAATATGTAAGAGTTAGTCAATAAGAAGCTAGAACTAATGGGCCAAACAGTGATTTTAAATAATATAGTTTCTGTGTGATTATTTTGGGACTGAGCAGTTGGGAACCAACAATTGGCCTTCCTCCAACATAAAGAAATTGATTTCATGGAATTTGAGATTGGATTGATAGTTAACAGAGATTTGGGTGAGTAGAGACTGGAGAAATGTTTATCAATGAATATTAAATTATAGTTAGAAATGAGAAATTATGATGTACTTTGCATAGTAGGATGATCATTGATAACAATAAAGTGGTGTTTCATAAAATTTTAATATTTGAATTGCTTTTATCATGCACAAATGATAAAAGTTTAAGGAGGCAGATACACTTATCCTGATGATTACACAATGTACACATGTATCAAAATATCACATGATACCCCATAAATGTAGAGAATCTTTTAAAAATTGTGTGTGTGTGTGTGTGTGTGTGTGTGTGTGTGTGTGCACAAATGCAAAGACAACTTTCAGAAGTTAGTTTGCTCCTTCTACTCTGTAAGTCCTGGGATTCAAATATAGTTCTTCAGATTTGGTGGCAAGTACACTTACATAATAAGTCATTTCATTGGCTTATTATGTAGAATGTTTTTTAAAGTTATATTCTTGTTTTAACCACCTATGATTATAGCTATAGCATATACTTTATTTTTAACAGTCATTTATGAGCTCTTACTGAACCTACACTGTTTTTTTCCAAAACCAATTTCTTTCTCTATTGTTAGTTTCAAGTGTTTATGTAGTCAAGGGCTTTCTAAACAATGCTTCAAACTTTTATGAGAGCCAAAAGAATTCTCTACAGTTGGGTTTTTCTTCCAAAGCACACTGTTTTCCTGGTTAAAGATGTGGAATAAATTCGTTGTTTCATTACTATGTCAAGCCACTCAAATACCTTTACTTTAAAAAGAAAGTGCTAGAGTCTTGAGAGATGACTCAGTAGTTAAGAGTATTAGTTGCTCTTCCATAGGTACCTGGTTCAATTACCAGAACTCACATTCCAGCTCAAAATCAACTGTCACTACAGTTTCATAGGAAGAGGTACACTGTTCTGGCCTCTGTAGATCAGGCATACAAGTGGAACACAGACAGTCATATAGGCAAAACACCCATGCACATTTTTAAGTTACCCTCTTATGCTTAAGCTAAATTGATTTTATTTGGAAATAATACAGTAAAGTGGTTGGTTTCTGGAGTGTACATATTATATTGATTGTTCATGCTTGTGTTTTTGCTCTGGGACTTAGGTATCTGTAGTTGTGGTATTTCTCACTGTGAATATCTGGTTTTGCATTTATAGCTTGAATCTTGCATTCTTTGGTGGCTGTTATCCTGGTGTGACAGATTGTGAAACAGCAGAATGGTGTTTAGTTTCAGTCTTGGGACCACTCTCAAATTTTACGTTCAGATTTCAAATGGTTCCAGATCTAAAGTTCTGGATGGAACTCTTGGTTCAGACTCTAGTGCAGTAGATGGTATGGGTGATAGGTCTAGCTCGCTGAAAAATGTGGCTGACTCCAGAGAACTCTTAATTAGGATTCTGTGCCTGGAAAGCAGCAGGGGCAGAATTAGGGGTAAATTGGATCAAACGGAGAGTTGCAACTCCTAAGGGAATGGAGATGGGTGAGGGAAAGTAGCTGAACTAAGTAATGATGGACAGATCAGAAGTACCCTAGGGTGACCAGAATTGGGGAGGAGAAGGGGTCATTGGCAGCCTAGTGCATCCATGCTAAGTGTGATGGCTGTGGGATCCATGAAAAAGAATGAGTCTGCATCATTATATAGTTACAGTAAATGAAGTCAGCCTTCAAAATAGCAATTATGAATATGTTCAAAGACGTTAGAGAGGATATGAATAAATGTTTCAGTGGAGACCATAAACACAGCTGGCATGGTGGCACATGCCTTTAATCCCAGCTTTTGGTGATTGGGGGCAGGGGCAGGTGGATCTCTGTGAGTTAAAAGTCAACCTATAAAGCAAATTCCATGACAGTCAGGGCTACATAAGAAAGAGTCCCTGTCTGTATCAAAAAAGACAGTGAAAACAAACAGTTGAATGATATTCCAGATATGAAAATAGAATTTAATGAAGAAATAGAATCACTGAAGAAGAACCAAAATGAAATAAAACTCAAAATGAAAAATTCAAGAAGTAAACAAAAAGCATAGAATAAAACCTTACCAACATAGTGAAGGAAATGCAAGAGAATTTCAGGTCTTTAAGAAAAGATTGAAGAAACGGATACCTCAGTTCAAAAAATGTTAAATCTTTAAACACCAGGGCATAAAACATCCAGAAAATCTTAGACACTATAGAAAAAACTCATATATATATATATATATATATATATATATATATATATATATATATATATATATCACAAAGGAAGGAGAAGAAACCCAGGTCAGAGGCACAGAACACATCTTTTAACCAAAAAATCACTGAAGAAAATTTCCCAAATCTGAAGAAAAAATGCCCATCACGTACAGGAAACATATAGAACACCAAATAGATAGGACACATAACAAAACACCAAGTGTACAGAACAAAGATGTGATATCAAAAGCTGCAAAGGAAAAGGAACAAGTCACCTATAAAGGTGGGCCCATTAGAATAACACCTGCCTTCTCAATGGAGAATCTGACTTAATAAGAGACAACATTCATACATCATTGAACATGAAGAAATTGAGCTAGTGTTTAACTACAAGCTTCACCCCTAATTACCAGCATTCATAATGCTAGGTGGTACCATGTCGACTAAGGAAGGAGAAAAGTAATCATTCTTGTCCTCGAAAAAGGAACCCTGCAAGCTACTATAGTACTTTGCCTGCAAGATACACCCACCTGTGCAATGGGGTCATAAGAAAGAAGTCACGACATTAGGTTTTTTTTTTTTGTTTTTTTTTGTTTTTTTGTTTTTTTTTAATGTGGGATTCCCCTCTGTACACTGTGAATACCCTTGGTGAATAAAGAAACTGTCTTGACCTGTTGATAGCACAGAACTTAGATAGGCAGGGAAAACTAAACAGAATGCTGGGAGAAAGGAGGCAGAGTCAAGAGAGAAGCCATGGAATCACTGCCAGAGACAGAGATGCTAAAACCTCGCCTGCAGGCCACGAGCCTCATGGTAAAATAGAAAATAATGGAGATGGGTTAATTATAGATGTAAGAGCTAGCTAAAAATATGCTTAAGTAATCAGCCAAGCAGTGATTTAATTAATACAGTTTCTGTGTGGTTATTTTGGGAGTCTGGGCAGCCAGGAAACAAACAGGTAGCTTCACTACAACAGTTTTTATTATTTGAATTTCTACAAAATTGTACATCAAAGATTTGTAAAGCTATGTTAAAATACTTGCCTAGCATGCATAAAGCTGGATTTGATCCCCAGTGTCAATAAAAATTTTACCAAGATGCTAAATAAGACACTTCATTTTTTCTATGAGGAAACCCCATTGATTTATTTTTTGACTGTTAAACATTCATTTATATATTTAGTGTGTATGTGTGTGTACCTACCAGAGTAAGCATGTGGAAATCTAAGGACAAGTTGCAAGAATCACTTTTGTTCTTCCACCATGTGGGTTTAGGGATGGAACTCAAGCTTGTCAGGCTGAGCCAACTTGTTGTACTTTTATTAGTTGTTCTTTTTCACTATCTATGATAGTCTTATGTAGCTACTGATATTTTATACCCACTGCTCTAGTATTGTAGCCATTGCAGATGAAGCTGACAGCTACTTAGTTCTTCTCTTTTTCAGGTCTCTCTGTGTAAAATCCCTAACTGTCCTGGAATTCTGTCTGTAGACCAGGCTGGCCTTGAACTCACAGAGATCTACCAATTCTCTGCCTCCCAAGTGCTGAGATTAAAGTCATGCATAGCTACTGCCTGGCTTTTTTTTTTTTTTTTGGTTGTTTAAGACAGGGTTTCTCTGTAGCTTTTGGAGCCTGTCCAAGAACTTGCTCTGTAGACCTTAAACTCACAGAGCTCCACCTGTCTCTACCTCCTGAGTGCTGGGATTAAAGGAATGGACCACCACTACCCGACCTTACTTAGTTCTTAAACATTCAAAAGGGGAGAGTTCCAGAAAGCATAAAGTTATCTTGGATTAGTACCAACTTCTCAGGTTACCCAGAAACCTTTGTAAAATCCTTTTAGTTTTCAAACTGAAGGTTATACATTGAAAGACACAAACATGGCTGACATAAGCATGGTTCACTGAAAATTCTCCAAAGTCTTATGACTTTATAGCTCTTAGCGTTAGCTATAAAGAGGCCAATCCTCAGAGTCACACAAACCAGGGTAATAGGTCTGGGCTCCACAAATCCTTAACTAACTTTTTGTCCTATAAAACTTTAAAATATTTTGTTCATCTATAAGAGGATGATACTAGTATCCACTTACTAAAGTTCGGAGAGCAAATACCATGTAAACGCCCTGATATGTTGACGGAGGGGTGGGGGTGGGGGGGCGGCTTCTGTTCCATCCCAGCCAGCTAGTTTACACCCAAAGTAATCACACAGAAATTATATTAATTAAATTACTGCCTGGCCCACTATATCTAGCCTCTTCTTGGCCAAATCTCACATCTTGATTTAACTCATTTCCATTAATGCGTATTGCCACTTGACTGTGGCTTACCGGCATGAGTCTAACCAGCATCCGTCTTGGGCAGGAGAATCATGGCATCTGCCATTCTGCCCTTCTTCCTAGAATTCTACTCTGTCTTCCCTGCCTACTTGAGTTCTGCCCTATCAACTAAGCCAAGGCAGTTTCTTTAATAAGCAATGAAACAAAGCAAATACAGAAAGACCTCCTACACCATTTTTCCTTTTCTGTTTAAACAAAAAGGAAGGCTTTAACCTAGTAAAATTACATATAACAAAACAGTTATCAAGCAAGAATTACAGTTTTAATATTTATATCTATTTTATCTTTTTCATAACAAAGGAAAACTATAACTATAACTATCTATTCTTTATCAAGCAAGAATTACAGTTACAATATTTATATCTATTTTATCTTTTATCATAACAAAGGAAAACTATAACTATCTATCTATTCTTCAACTCCATCAAAGACTCCAGAAGGATATAATATTACCTAACTAAATGAGAAGTAAGCAACTTCCAAAACTCTAGAATTGACAGAGACATCTCACTGCCTGTACAGTCACCCAAAGTTCTTCTGTACAATTGGGGCATCCATCTTCAGCCTACAGGCCCATAGTATCCAGCAGACTTTTCCATGAAGCAGGAACCCCGAAGGATCATCTTACCTTTAGCCAAGTTCAGCAGTCCTCTTTCTGAGGGTTCTTCATGTCCAGTTCATGCAACAGTCCAGGCAAGAGCAGTTTCTTGTCCAAATGGCTAACCAACTTCATAAGAAGCCTCTTCGATGCCCATCTTCTTCAGGAAGTAGCTTGGTGCTGCCAGGAGCATACATGGCTCATTGTCATGAAAAACCCTAAGTTATTAAAACATCTTAAATGCCATATTCTGTAGTCTTTCAAAGATATGAAGAATGCCTATCTAAATGAAATGTATCTCTATATATCTAGAAAATCTAACATGACTATAAGCTTGACTATTATCGACGATTATCCATAACAACCTATATTTCCTAATTATACATTACATTTTAAAATAAACTACACAATCACTACTGATAGAGTAAGCATTCAGAAAAATAAGCATTACTCATTTGTAATACCAATGGCTATAACTCCAGGAAGGCTGTGGCTTAGCTGCTAACTCAGTGTTAATCTAAAAAGCTTTGAGTTTTTGTCACCCATGTATCAGAAAATTGGATTCTAGTAATTCCTGTAAGCCAACACAAATGTCTGGCATAAGCTAGTATTACTTTGGCACCTGACTTGGCTAACTTTGAGAATATTATTTTGGTGCATATTCACAGTATTTATTGTTAAGCTTCATCAATAAAAATATATCATGTACTTTGACAATATTCACCACTATCCCCGTTGGTATGCACTTCTCTACTTTTTCTAGTTCCCTCACCTTATGTTCTCTTATGCTTTCATATCATACACACCACACACACACACACACACACACACACACACACACACACACACACACACACACCAATAAGGTTTTTATGCTTTTATAAAACTCTAGGATCAACAAATAGTAGAAAACTAATGATATTTATCTGAAACTTGGTTATTTCTCCATTGGGGAGCTAAAGTGATAGTTCATTGTTTAAGAGTTCTTCCAGAGGACTTGACATTGATTGTCAGCAGCAACATGGCAGCTAAAAACCATCTGTAATTTCAATTACAGAGAATTTGATACCTTCTTCTGGCCTCCGTGATTAGTACACACAAATGATACACAGATATACATGCAAATAAAACTCCTATACACATAAAATAAAAATGTTAAAATACCATGGGTAGAGTAATTGCCTAGCATGAGAGGCCCTGGAACCAACCAGCAAAAATAAAAGCCCTTGGGTGCACACATGCATGCATAGGTACATGTTTGTGGGTTAATTTGTGTATGCATGTATATGTTGGGTGCGTCAGTTTTTATATACAGTACTATCTTTAATCATTTGATCACTCTTAATTCTGTTAGAGATAGAAACCAGTGTGCTACTTAGGAAACATTTTATATCCTATATCAAGACATAAAAATACTCCTAGAAAAATATGACAAAGGTATAGTTATAAGTAAGCTATGTAGCAGCCCACAGACAGAGTCTTATACAGATGGAAAAGCCAAATGTTGGAAGAAGCAATACTTTTTCTCTTATTGGTCCAGCTGAAGAACCAGAAATAAATGTATTTGTGTCTTCTTTATATCCCTTGAATTCTTTTAAATTTATGATTATTCTTTTAAATCCTCTGTCCTGGGGTTCATCTAGGGAGTTCTACAGGACTGTCAGGCATTGTGAATGATCTTTCATATTGTTGGTATTTTTGATGATATCTGGGCATGTGGACTCTGATACTGACAGAGTAAATTGAAGCAGAAGGGAGGATATATGGGCAGATATGGCCTACTGGTTGGAATCTGTGTTAGAGTTCCGAGGGAACAGGTTTCTCCAATGCATGTGTCACTGCTGAAGAGAAAGGTACCTTGGCTGTTGGGGGCCAAGGAATACCACAAAGTGACACTACACAACAAACCTCACAAAAGAGATATTTTAGGAAAGACAGAAGAGGGTGGCTACTACCACTGCTGGGGTGAGAAGCAGCAGAGAATGGAGCAGGTGACAGGTTTATATAGGGTTTCTTAGTACAGTTTTTCAGGGTGGAAATTTCCAAGGTAGGGACTGGTAAGATTTCAAGTCTTGAACTTTGAGTTCATTGATTGGTAAGATTCCAAGCTCAAGAATGGGTAAGTTTTTGGACTCAGAAATTGGTGCGTTTTCAAACTACTCATTGATTTTTAGGTTTTCAGGACTGATGGTTTTTCAGGCTCGGGGACTGGTGGATTTGGGGGCTCAGGGCTTGGTGGGTTTGGTGAGTTTTCAAATCTGGAAGTGAGATCAGACTTTTACCCTACAAAGAACTTGGGTGCAATGAAGTCAGATGACTTGTGAGCAGGATGTGCTTCCTGGTCCAAAGTTAAGGTGTGGGGAAACATCTGCCTGTGTAAAAGGTTGGATGTGGTACTGGCAGGTTCTGTGGGTTAGAAAATAGGTAGGTAGGGTCCTCACAGATTCCTAGAGACAGTTTGTGATATGGGCAGGGAGGCCAGAGTAGGCTGGGACACTGGATATGAGACGTGTGCTAATTTTGGGTGGGTTGGGGAGAATGGGATGTGTGGAGGTCCACGAAAATGTTGTTCCAGTAGGTCAGGCAATACAGTGTAAGGGGAAGTCAAGGAGACTCACCAGGCTAGACCCTGGAGAAGGAAGTAGGAGCTCTGAAAGAGTGGCAAGATTAGTTGTGGAACAAAAGGGATCTGTGGGCAATGCCTAGCAAGGTGGATCCTCTCATAAGTCAACAGGTCAGTTGCTCCACAGGCATGAGTGACCAGACTAGGCCAGGGAAACGGATGTGATTCCAAATCTAGATCTTATGAATTGTCAAGAAGGTGTGGATGGGGAGGTCAAGAAAACTCAATGGGATAGACCATGAAGGAGGTGGGAAGTTTGATTGGATAGAGGGGTTGTATGAAATACAGCTGTTTCACTTCTTGACATTCGACTGACAGTATACCCCAATGAGCATTCATCCTAAAGAATGACTAATAAATTAAAAGGAATATATATTATATGTATATGTTATATATATTATATGTTATGTGGGGGGTGGGTAGGTAGTAAAAAGGCCTGCATATACTTATGATTTAAAATTATATTAAAATTATATAGAATGAGAATTGACCCAGTGATTAAGAGTACTCGTTGCTCTTACAGAAGACTCAGTTTCAGTCCTCAGTGCCCATAACTGTATAAACATCATAACAGCTCTAGTTATAGGCCATATGACACTCTCTTCTGACTTCCACAGGCACCAGACTTATATATGGTACACCGATATACAACATTCATGCATGTAAAACAAAATGAACAAATCTAAACAAAAATTTAATTTAAAAAGTATATAGGGCCAGGCAGTGGTGACACACGCATTTAATCCCAGCACTTGGGAGGCAGTAGCAAGCAAATATCAATGAGTTCTAGACCAGCCAAGTATACAGAGCAAATTCCAGGATAGCCAGGGCTACCCAGAGAAACCCTGCCCCCGGAATATATAGCTATAACATTAAGAGGGCAGAGTTGTAAACACTAAATTACAGCACCTGTTCTAAACCTCTTGGTGTGCAATGAGGAAACCAAATGCTATAATGTGAAGTGCCTTGCTCAGCGTTACATACCTAATACAATCACTGTTCCAAAATGTCACATTGATTAAAAGAAACTATAACATATTTACTGTTTTATTACTAACCAAACAAAAAAAATGCCCAGGAAAATTTCTAAGACTCATTTTCCTAAGAAGAATCAATATATAAAAAGGGATGTTGTATTCAGGACTAAAAAATGGAAAATTAGTTTCACTTAAATCAATTCTACAAGTAGGACATGATTTATGTGACATATTTAAATACTAGATCAAGTCTTTTAATATAGCCAACAATAAATTCACTCACAATGTTTTGGCTAATAATTTTTATTAATTTTCCTAATGAAGATCAATTATGTGATTTCTAAATAAAATCTAACAACCTTTGTAAGTTGGAAAACACACTAACTTGGATTATGAATAACAATATCTTGGAAAATAAGGTTTGGTTATATCTAGTTCTACTTTTCAGTTCACACTAGGTTCTTGTAAATACTTTTTGAAATGCTTTGTATTAGATAATTACAATGGCTCACCAAAACTGGGCAATCTATTATTCTAAAAAGTACTGCTATTTAGAATCTCATCTCAGTTTTAATATTCTTACATCCTAATTATATTTTTCATTCTAGGTTTTTATTTTTCTTCATTTGGTTTTGTTTTGTTTTGAGATAAGGTCTTACTACATAGTTCTAGGTGACCTGGAACTCACTATATAGACCAGCTGACCTCAAATTCCAGAGATCTACCTGCCTTTCTTTGAGTGTTGTGATTAAACATGCCATCACACCTGGCCCTGATTGCTTCTCTTTCTTGTCATATATATAATAATGTTGCTACTGTCTACTGCATACTTTCACGACAAAATAGGAAGGAAAGTTTCTGCAACCAGCTAGATTCCAGTACATCTCTGGAAACCTTTAAGGATTTCTTTTCTCAAGATGAATTGCTAAGAGGAGCCACAGGTAGAGTCACTGGCTATGACTCATTATAATATCTAAGTCTAAGTGGCATAAAAGAACTCAGCAAAGGTCTCAGGAGCTAATTTGCACAAATATGCTTGGATGACAGCACCCAAGGTTCCTGCAAGGACAGGCAGAGTGGGTATTGCTTTCCAGAACCACAAGAGAGAAGTAGCGGAATGAGTATTCTGTTCTCAGGTCTACTATTTTACCTCAATGCACTTGTTTCTTTAGTCAATACCATCTCATCATCAAAATCCTGAGGCCAAAAACTACAACAACAACAGCAACTTTGTTTTCTTCTTCATGCATACATACTCCTTCTCTAAAACTCCTGGTGAGCACTACTCACAATGTATGAGAGCATGAATCAAGAGACTCCATGAGAAAAAAAGCTTAGATTTGCAAGGGTGGCACGATTGGATTTTGCAAGCACTAAGATGAATGTCCTCCTTCCTTGTATTCTCATTGTTACTCTCTGAAAACACTAGTGAGTGTTCAGGATCAACTCAGGTGAGAACACTATACTAGGAAGGGCAAACTTTTCAGTATGGAATATTCCACATGCAGGAAAATGAATAACCTCCATAGTACTATCACAAGGAAGATATTAGATATCAAACACAGAAAGACCGATAGACAGAAATTAGAAGTGAAAGAGGTTTACAACTAGTGCAAACTGCTACTCATTCTTTTCACTCAACAGTTCCAAGAATCTAGTGGCCCTTTAAGTTTCCTTATTTGTGAACGGAAAACTAATTCATCTTACAGACATCTCCCTGAACCATCAGTTGGATGTTCTAAAACCAAGACAAAGTATGGATTGTATATTTCCCCCACTACTGCTGCCACCTGATCAACCAACATCTACATCAGCAGTACTCAAGCTATGGGGTGTGACCCCTTGGGGTCAAATTACTCTTTTACTGAGATAACATATCAGATATTCTGCATATCAGATATTTACATTATGATTCATAACAGTAGCAAAACTACAGTTGAGAAATAGCGACAAAATAATTTTTTGGTTAGAGTCACCACAACATGAGGAACTGTATTAGGAAGATTGAGAACCACTGTTTTACATTAAATGAAGAAGTAATATTTGAGAGGCCTAACTATGCAAAAAAAACAATATTCATGTAGCTAACCACTTACAAAATGACCTATTAACATTCTTCTAGATTATTTCTAGACAACTGGAAAGATTGGATTTCTTTAACATGTTGTCAGATCATTTTTCAAACCTTCTGTTGGCACACAAATGCTAATTTAACTATTTGTGCTCTGGTCCTTTTTCAGAAGCAAGCTTCAGAAACCGTACCACTTAAAGATTAAAATATCCAACTACATGCTAACTAATTCAAAAAGTTTTAGAAGCGTTAATTTCCGTGTGGCACATAATCTCTTTCCTTTGGCTATGGGTAGGGGGGATCTCTCAAGATGACAGTACCTTTTTGAGCCTGTGAGCTGAATCTACATTGAAATGATTAGCATTTGCAATGGACTCCTGGGACAAGGGAAAATAATCCAAGTTCTAGGGTGAAAGAAAAGCACACACAAAGAAGATGGTACCAAGCCCTAGGGAACTTGCAGTCTTGGCTATGAAAGACAGACTGACTGCCAAAATACTGCAGTTAAAATACACACGGATTTTAAGCAAAACTAAGAATGCATCACACTAGAGGGTAGATGAGAAATTAGGACAAATCTCAGGAAAACTGGGCAACAACTTTAAAAATCTAAATATACCTTCTCTCCTCTTCCATCAGCATTGATTTAGATGAGAAACTGAGAATGTTTATCATAAACAAATATATAGATTCTTCTGCTGCAGTGGCATAGGTAATGTGCAATGTCCTTATCCACCGTCTGGGGCATGGATCCACATAAGAACTAAAAAAGCTTTTAAAAGGCAGGGGCTTCTAGACCCACAAAAAAGGGAGTCAATTGGAGCTTCTTGGTAGCCACATTTTTTTTTCAGATAGGCTCTGTTTGCTGGCAGCAAGCAGAAGTGCAGCTCCTTTAAGAGAAGGCTTCTTGACTCAGCATTAGCAGCAAGAACTGCATGGCTTCATTAAGAGAAGGTGGCTTTGGCTCTTTTGGGAGGTCCTGCACTTAAATGGGATTTGTGAGCAGCATGCAACAAGTTGTTTAATGGCAGCAACATAGACCCACTGCATCCCTGGAGCTGGAGCAGTGAACATGGCTACCACAGTTGGCAGTAAATGTGCCTCCACAATACTGAAAGTCCAAAAGAGGTGGAGCAACCAAGCTGCTTACCATTTTAAAAGCCACTCCTGGTCAGAAAATCATTACAGATATGCAATAAAGACAGATCAAGGCAGAAATAAACCTCTGAGCAGGTCATACTATGTTTAGAAAATGTACAAAGGCTTGAGAGAGAAAGGGAAAAGAGTATAAATAGTTATAAAAGAAGCAAATAGTTTTTAAACAAAACAAAATCTTTAAAGAGACAGTAAAAGTAATATAAAAGTATATAAGCAGTCATAGATTAAGAGAGTAAAGAAAAATAAGCCACATAAAGATGGAATATACACATGGAGTCTGGATTATGTATATTATCATGTTTTCTTTGAATTTTTGACTGCAAAGAGACATTTGATTCTGGGGGCTGCTAAGCTAAACCAACATATATATTTTAAAGTTATCTTGACTTCAAAATTTGAGTCTAAGGATATGCTACTTTAGAAAAGTGGTTCTGCTTTTGCTTTCACAGAAGATGACAACCTATGAATTCCTTCCAGGGTAATGTGATTTGAGGGAACAAGACCCTCTGAAAGGTTCTCAAGAAACCCCCAAAAAGCTGGAAGCAGTTTGGAGAAAACTTTGCCCAAATTTCCAAAATGAATATTTATAAATGCTTGTTTACATTTAAAGAAGGTTGATTAAAAATGATTAAGGTCACAGTCAATTTCTTAAAACATATAAGGGGGATATGTTATAGAGATGAATACTTTGCATTCATATGAATCTTCATCTATTGATACATATTTAAGGTTGATTTTGTTATATTGTGTATACTTCTACTCTTGTTTAAACTATTATACTTATACAGCTCATTTAAAATGTAATGCATAATTAATAAATACAGATTAATAGATGGTTATCTATAATAGTCAAACTATAGTCATGTTAAGTTTTCTAGATGTATAGAGATATATTTAAAAAGGATCGGTATTCCTCAAAACTTTCAAAGACCTACAGAATATGGCATTTGGAAGGTTTTAAGAACTTAGACTTTTTTCAACAGTGAGACATGTCTGCTTCTGGCAGCATCAATTACTTGAGAGCAGTTGATGGGCACTGAAGAAACTCATTATGTAATTTACCTTCAGTGTCACAAGGCTAGCCATTTGTGCAAGAAACTGATATTGCCTGGAATACTTGATGGTATGCTGTATGAACTGGATATGCAGGATCCACAGACAAGTGACTGACAAACTTTCCAAAAGATGGGATGGTCCTTCAGGTTTCCTGCTTCAGAGATGTCTGCCAGACATTCTGCATTACACAAGAAAGTGACTGACAAACTGCCAATATAGGTGAAACAGTCTTTCAAATTTCCTGCTTCATGGGAAAGTCTGCCAGATACAATGGGCCTATAGGGTAAAGATTGATACCTGAATGTTACAGAAGAACTTTGGGTGATTGTTCAGGCAGTAAGACGTCTTTGTCAGTTCTAGAGTTTGGAAGATGCTTACTATGTACTTCCTGTTAACTTAGGTAATATTATATCCTTCTGAGGTTTTTGATGGAGCTGAGGAATTATAGTCTTCCTTAGTTATGATAAAAGATAAATTAGATATGAAACTTTAGACTCACAAAGATAAAATAGATGATAGAATATTTTTTTTAATTTTGCCAGATACAAGTAGATTAAATATTATAACTATAATTCTTGATTGGTAACTGCATTGTATATGTAATTTTACTATATTAAAGTTAAAACCTTTTTTATTTAGACAGAAAAGAAGAGATGATGTGGGATGTCCTTCTGTATATGTGTTGCTCTTATTAATTATGAATAAAGCTGCTTTGGCCTATGGCAGAGCAGAATATAGTCAAGTTGGAAGAGATAGAGAAACAGAGTTGGAGGAGTCAAGGAGATGCCATGTAGCTGCCTAATAAAAAAGATGCTGTCAGAACCTTATGGGTAGACCATAGCCCCATGGTGATACACTGAATAGAAATGGGTTAAGATGAAAGAGTTAGTTAATAAGAAGCATAAACTAATAGGTCAAACAGTATTGTAATTAATATAGCTTCTGTGTGATTATTCAGGTCTGGGCAGCCAGGAATCAAAAAAGAAGTCTCCACTTACACATAGGTAACAAGCAAAGGGGTTAAGAATTGTAATGTAGAAATTAATATTAGGCAGTGTGGACTAGATCTAAACAGTTCCACTTGAAGATCTCGTTTTTCAGACTTAGAACAAAAATCAATCAACCAACATATACATTGGGAGGTGAATGAAAAGATTACCATTTTTGTAAGTAAATTCTGTCACTTGAATGGCATTTTTCCCTTCTGAACTCTGCCCCCTGATTTATAAATTATGTGACTGGACTACATTTTTTAAAATATATTCTCCCAGCAGGATGAGTCAGCCCTGTCTATGCAACAAGTTTTAGAAAAGTCCAGACTCTATATAGACAGACCCTGTCCCAAAAACCCACGAAAAAGTAAATGCATTCTCAGCAGGGCACAGTGGCAAAACTGAAGAGGCAAAAGTAGGAAAGACATGAATTAGAAGCCAGCAACATTGAGGATAGCCTGCATACATACTCCACCAGCTCAAAAAAATGATTAAATAAATAATATGGAATAATTTTCAACTTACCCTAATAGGTAGAGATAGCAAAGTTTTCATGCAATTTGCCCAAATTAAAATAATTTGACATTAAAACACTACTAAAAATTAAATTCTAGACTCCTTTTGAATTTCACAGGTTCAATGACTTCTTTCTTTTCTCTCCATGATCCACAATCCATCATTATATCTCCTCTGCATTTGCTGGTGTGTGACAATTGCTTGATCTTTCCTTGAACTGTGTGACTAGAGAGATGTCTCAGCAGTTAAGAGTACTGGCTGCCCTTATAGAGGATATAGGATCAATTCTCAGCACTCACATTACAGGTCTTTATCTCTAGCCCCAGAGGATCTGATGCCTTCTTCTGTCTTTGTGGACACTGCATGCATGCAGTGCCAGACATACTTGCATGTAAAACACACATACACATAGAATAAATTAATCTTTTCAAAATGTGGCATGAGCACTTCTTCACACATCTAGAAGCACATTAGGAGGAAGATGAGCTACCTCATGACGTGCTCCCTACAGTGTGAGTGGTACTACCCTGGAAAAAATTTACATGAAGAGCAAGGACAAGCAATCAGTCAATACTACAAATATTTACCAGTCTCAGAATCCTGTTAATTGTACACTCATGCATCTTTTAAAATAAATAGAAGTAGGTAATTTCCAAATGCAAATAAAAGGAAATCTGATTTTTTTTCAAGCCATGTGAGAATAATTATTAATTAAATGGGTCTAGTAGACATATTCACTAACAACAGCATTTTACCTGTCTTAACAAAATTAGGTTCTATTGTGGATGGCTCCTACTTTACCAGTCACTATTCACAAGGACATGCAATAATCACTTCCCCACCTGACACATCTTGAACTCTCCTTCATGTAGAAGTCTATGAACTAGCCAGCTCTCAGACAAACACTCAATCATCCCAGAGGATACAGATAGCAGCTCAACCATTCCATACAAACGGCAAAAAAGAATGAATGCTTTCAGAAGCTCATGTGGTAGATTGCTGAAGACACTGACAAATGTTGGAAGGAAATGAAGAGATAATGGCAATATCAACTATAGGCAAACAATGGCTCTACAATGTTCTATAAAATCAGCTTTAGACACTGACAGTAAAAAGTTAAATGAAGCAGCCAAATTCCCAAAGTGATTAACAGTGCACAAGTGCACAAAGAGTGAATTACAGGATCACAGCTACATGGTGGTAAAGACTGGAAGCCGTGATATAATGAGGAGAGAGTTAAACAATTTACTATACCCTGATTTTGTCTTCAATGAATTCTTATTTGAGGCACTTTCAGGAGCAGACTAGCAGATCAATGACATATATTTTCCAAAATATTTTCAGGATGTATCCCAGATAGTAGACCCTTTAATAAGATTATTGTCATTTATTCATTTTATTAGAGCCATGGGCCTAATACATACAGCAAAGTCTTAATTAGCCTAATGAGGGGAAAAGCATAAATTAGAAAAATTCAATATGCTAAAAGTAGACTTGAGCTTTGACCTTCAATTTTTTAAATGCTAAGCCTTCACAGAAGAGTACTTGCATAATGCCATGTTCTCACCCTTGACTCCGAGATGGCTCAAAGATATATATAAGAAGAAAAATGAGCAAAAGCGAGGATAATTAGGAATAAGAAAATAAAAGAAGAGCCATGCCAAAATGAGATCTACAAAGTCAACCAAAAAAGTAACAAATAAAAAGTAACGTTGTATATACAAGGTCCCAAAAGAAGCCCAGGAGTAAAAGCCTGCTTCTGTTCCCATTGCATGAAAAGGAGATTGATCACACTGGGTCAGTGTTAAAAGGAAGCTGTGCTCTGCTCTAAGTTTTTCCTTATTATGTAAAACAATGCATTTCATGTGATGCTTGCCCCTAGGGGCTCCATTTTATTAGCAGTTTTTCTCTCCATTTTAAGATTGGAGATGACTCTGCATCTCAGTGGGCACATGAACAGTACAGTCATCTTTGGGACCAGCCATGTAATGTAGACTGATAGCAAGAAGAAAATTTGCCACTGTACAAATTTATCAGGGTAAATTGAGACCATAGGAGCATGTGGGCTTCTTAAAACCATACCAGGAAACTCGAAGACTAAAGCTGAGTGATTTAAAAAAAAATCAGGAAGCTAAGATTAAAGGTGGTGACACACATCTTTAATCTCAGAACTCAGGAGACAGAAGTCTTTGTGATCTGAGGCTAGCATGGTCTAAAGAGGGAACAGAATTTCCCAGCTACCCACTATGGTGACACAATGAAATGCTGTCTTTAAAAAGTTATCAGGAAAACTTATTGAACATACCAAATGAAGTAAACAGAGTAACTCCCTCAGCTGGACCTCATGAAGTGGCCACCTAGCACTACAGTGGTGATAACACACAGACCTATTACCTGACTACCTTGTATGTGTCAAGAAATCCACAGGTAGAAAACTCCCCATGATCAAAGGGTTTACATCTTGGTTTGTTCCTGCCTACAAAAGTACTACCTGCCCACATGCTTGCTCACCTGTCTGGTCCTGGACCTGCTGTTCATCCATCCACCTATTCCTTCACTGGGACTCCATCCCATCCTTTGGTCTCTGTAGCTGGACTTAACTGTATAGCTCTGCTCTTGAATTGATGGTTCACAATGGCCTGATTTCACAACTTCAGTTTCTTAATATCATGAATAGTCTCTCTTTACTATTCCTAAAACTTCTTGAAACTCTACTGTAGCCTCTTTAATCCCCTGTATCTAGTCTGTAAACTACAAATCTGCATATGTAGAAAATGTACACTGATTTATATATTTTATGCTGATTTAGTAATAACCTAGCAGAGATTCACTATAGAATTGTGCTCAAAGGGCTTAGAACACCAATTTGGTTCATCATTTACCTATACAATCCATTAATTCATTAATTCATTCATACACAAATCTTTGAATTGCTATCTAAGCATTATAAAAATAATTAAGTGGAACCTTCAATAGAATGGTATGTTGTGATGAGGCTAGTGGGCCTGCTTTTGGTCCTGCCCGGCTCCTGCACAGCTAGCTTTACACCCGAAATAACAACACACAAATTGTATTCATTTAAACACTGCCTGGCCCATTAGTTCCAGCCTCTTATTGGCTAATTCTAACATCTTGCTTTAACCCATATCTAGTAATCTGTGTATCACCATGGGGTTGTGGCTTACCGGGAAGATTCTAACCTACATCCATCTCGGGCTGGAGCTTCATGGCATCTGCCTAACTCTGCTTTCTTTCTCCCAGCATTCTGTTCTGTCTATTCCACCCACCCAAAGGCTGGCCTATCAAAAGGCCAAGGCAGCTTCTTTATTTAATAAATGAAAGTAACACATAGACAGAAAACACTTCTATATCAGTGGTAGGACCTAAATTTCAGGAGACGCTCTGACACACTGACTTCAATGAAGTGCTACTGGGATCAGATGTTTCTGGAGTCATTGTGGCAAGATCCTGAGCTATGCTTATCTTATCAAGCCAGGCTCAGACACACATCTTCAAAAAGTCAATTAAAAGAATAAGTAATAACAAAAATCAGGAAAAGTCATTCATTCAATGTGGTCACAATAGGAAAAAGAAAGAGGTACAGCAATCATCCTTAACCCCCGAGTCCTCTTCAGGGTTCTTAACGATTAGGGTAAGGTTTAAATAGAAGGCAAGAGGTATGCATTAATAAGTAAGCAGTCTGGTTGGTCATGTTGTGACCCTTGCCTCCTTCTTTGTCTCTTTTTCAGACTTGACGTAGAAGGGTCTTTATCTATCTGTTGTTTCATTGGTTGATTTATAAAGAAAACTGCTTGGCCTGATAGGTCAGAACATAGGTAGGCAAGGAATACAGAACAGAATGCTAGGAGGAAGAAGGCAGTGAGGTCAGACGCGATGGATCTAGCCTCCAGGTCAGACATGCTGAATCTTTCCCGGTAAGACACCACCTCGTGGTGCTACACTGATTATTAGAAATGGGAGTTAGCAAAGAAGAGGCTAGATATAATGGGCCAGCCAGTGTTTATATGAATACAGTTTGTGTGTTGTTATTTAGGGCGTAAAGCTAGCTGTGTGGGAGCTGGGTGGGATGAAAAACAGGCCCGCTCACCTCCTCACTACACAGGCTATCTTGTAAGATCTCAAGGAGACAATCTCCCTCTGGCTACCACCAGGGCTTCAGCATTTTCTTCTCCCAGCATGAGATTTCCAGGAACATTTCAGTTTCTTGGGACCCATTGTTTCAACAGTGAAATAAACAGAGAGAGGTACCCAAGTGTGTCTTTAGAGAATTTCCATTCCCGCCTATGGTATTTTGGTGATGTCAAATTAAGTCTTTGCTCTGAAGAAGGTAGAGAGGCAGTAAAATGTGTGTAAGACTAAGGAAAAGAACCAGCCACTAAGTTACAACCTTCTAGGGTGCTGAGCACAGATCTTCTGTTTGTCTTGCCAGGCTGTTGGAGATAAGGAATGTGAAAAGCTTTGTAAAGGGCAAACACCACTCAGAAGGCACCAGCACACATTGAAGACCTGTCACAGAGGACAAGTTTGGTCCATCTTCCCAGGGTCTATCATATCTCGCCTTAGACAGGGTACATTTTAAGAGTTAGGGTGAAAAGGTTAAGCAAAGGGCAAGAATGACAGGGAAAGAGATTGCCACATGTCTAGGAAGTGCACAAAAATCTTGCTTTAATAGATGTCGACAGCAGCACAAAGTCCAGAAAATTGTTTCTTCCAAGAAGCACCTTGCCATCAATACTCTTGTGCATTTTTTGAGACAGGATCTCTCTATGTAGGCCTGGTTATCCTGGCATTTGCTATATAGATGAGGCTGGCTTCAAACTCAAAGAAATTGCCCTGCCTCTGCCTGCTGAGTGCTGGGAATAAAAGTGTGTGCCACCATGCTTGACTTCATATACATATGATTGTAATTGATTCAACCATAAGAAAAATGAAACCATGTCACTATGTCCAGCTCCATCAGTAGTTTTGACACCCATACCTTTCAGTCTTCATTAGCATGCTCTACCATGCACCTCTCCTTCCATGCCTCAAGCTCTCTTCCTCTGCTTTTATTTATCTCAATCTTAAAGGAATTCCATAATGTCCATTCACCTTCAGAAAAAAAAAAGACTAAATTTAATGATACCAAAAGGCAATAATTGGGTTCCATCCTTCAAATTTGTGCTTAATTCTGGTTCACTATAACTGAACTACTTTATAGTCTTCAAACACAATTGACTTTCTTCTCCCCAGTCGCTCCATGCTTAGTTCTGTTTACTATGTCCTTCACCTTTTACTGCAGTAGGTCGTGGCAATTTTGTACTAGAGATAACCTTGACCTAGTACCACAACTCAGAGGTCTGTGGTAATGAATGATCTTGTACATATATCTGTGCCTTAGAAGAAGGAATTGGGGAGGGGTCACGGATCACAGGACTCTTGCCTGGGATTTCAGCCAATGTCCATTCCTGCCTCCCATAGCTGCAAGTGATCTTGGGAAAAAGGTTAACTGAAAGGCAGATTATGGATTTCTGTGAGTTTGAGGCCAGCCTAGTCTACATAGTGAGTTCCAGAACAGCCAGGGTTATATGGAAACCCTATCTCCAAACAACAACAAAAGACTATGAACTCCTCAAGAATCATGAGTTTCTATCTTTTATACTTCCAGCTCATCACAAAGGGGAAGGAATATCGTAAACTCTATTACTAGACAAAGGAAGTATCTAAACCAGTGAACCTGTGCAGAGAGTGAGAATCACGTTGTCCACTCTTTCATTGCTGTATTCCTCCTTTGGGTGATAGTCACACTGACAGTGACACTTCCAGACTTTGACCTCAAATCACTGGCATATCCAAGTAAATGAATTCTAAAGTAGTATATCTTTATCTTCACATCTACCAGAAATATACAGGAGCCAAGGAAATGGAAATTTTGATGAAGATGAAGATGCATAATGTAAGAGGCATTAAATATTAGACTTTTCTGTGAAACCAATTCTTTGTTAAAAACAAAAAATTCAAATCTTATCATCTTCCCCATCTTGCAATGTTTTCTCAATGTTTACTCAAAGGCCCTGCTGCATTCCCAGAACTTGTGACTTAAATGGCCAACCACTTCTCAGGTTTGCCCACCTGTCTTCAATGAGCCAATTAAAAGATCCAAATTAATACTGAATGATGAAGGAGGGTCATCTGTCTATGTGATACTCTCATTGGTTAATAAAGAAAACTGCTTTGGCTTTTTGATAGGGCAGGATTTAGATAGGTGGAGTAGACAGAACAGAATGCTGGGAGAAAGAAAGCATAGTTGGTCAGACGCCATGGAGCCAGCCGCCAGGTCAGACATGCTGAATCTTTCCCGGTAAGCTTGTGGTGCTACACAGATTATTAGAAATGGGTTAATCAAGATGTGAGAATTAGCCAATAAGAGGCTAGAACTAACAGGCCAGGCAGTGTTTAAAAGAATACAGTTTGTGTGTTGTTATTTCGGGTATAAAGCTAGCTGTATGGGAGCCGGGCAGGACGAAAAGCAGGGCTGCTCGCCTTCATCACAACTGAAAAACAGAATTGCACTCTTAGCACTAAAAGTTAGAGGTGTCACAGCTGCAGAGGGTCTTAAGGCTGCCCACTTTTCTGAATAAATTTAACCCTTCTTAACAATTTGAGCCCTCCCCTCAAGATTTTATTATTATTATTTTATTCTTTTTCCTTCCATTATGTGGCATCTTATTCACCATGTGTCTGGTCTCCATTTAAGTTTAAAACATTTACATATGTAGAGCTCAATAAATATCAATTAAAAAATGTAAAAAAAAATTACACACGAGTAACATTACACAAACTAGCCGGTTGTATTTACACATTCAGGAGTGTGTGTGTGTGTGTGTGTGTGTGTGTGTGTGTGTGTGTGTGTGTGTGTGTATGTGTGTGTGCATGTGTGACAACAATTAATGAAAGAGGTTGTGATTTTGAGTGAGAACAAGGAAGAGTATACAAGAGAGTTAGGAGGGAGGAAAGGGAAGGACATAACTATTTAATTATAACTCAAAAAATAAAAGAAATAATAAAAACGTATAGCATGGCCTTTTTCTACTATCTACCCATATTAGAGAGACTAATAACCCCAAAGGAAACCTCAATTATCCCTGTATCACTTTCAACACTTTGATAGTCAAAGGGGAAGTGCATGTATCTCTTTAGGATATATTTGTTCTGCCATACAGATTGGCTGCATTTCCCCACTGTTTTAACATGTCAGTTTGCAGTGAAGTATGGCCTGTGTCTGCAGTTGCAGTAAGTATCATAAATGGAATACAAGTAGAAAGAAAGTTGAGAACCCATTCATTTTAGGTTCCTATGCGTAAGAACATTGTGTAAAACCTCTTGGCTTTTACTTTTGGAAGAGCTAGCATAAGCAACTCCATTTTGCTGCTTTGAGATGGGGTCTCCTGTGAAGCCTAGACTGACTCAAACTTATGACTTGCTTTGGTTCCCAGAGTATTGGTATTACAAACAAGCACTACCATGTCCAGTGTGACCATGTTTCATATTCCTATGTCATATTCTGACAACTTCCCTCCATTGTCTATGAACAATATTCTATAAACATTTCTCTTAGTAGCCATCTGATGGCTCATTCTTTTCTGCCCTGGTCACCAGGGATCACATTTGTCCCAGTTGGCTTTGTGCTGGGGGGATAAGTGGAAGAATTCAAGGAGTTAGTCCAGTAAACCATTTAGGCCCAATGTGACATAACTATAAGGTATAGAAGGAAGGTTTAGGTCAGGTATATCTCCAGTCTATTCTGTTTGTCCGGTGGTTAGTGTCTCAGCATCTCAAAAATATTGCTCAGCTTCCTTTGTCAGAAGCTGCAGTTCTATAGAAAGTTAAGAGACAGTTACAAGTATATAAAACCACAACTCTGAAGCAACAGCTGTGAAAGTGTGTCTGCAAAGACTGAGCCCCACAGGGATGTGAAGCCGGAGTGTTGCAGGTGGAGAGCCTAACTGCCTTATCTTCTCCTGCTTAAGCTCCCTGAGTAGCCACTCCCTTGCCCACTTTTGATTAGAAGATGTTTAACTTAGCAGACCATTTGTGCCCACCAGGCCAAAACTAAGACCGTCATCAGCTAGCATTTGAGGCCTATGGGAGAAATTCCCCACTCCACTGTAACTGCTTCTCCAATGTACCAAACAATGTGTTTCAATATGGCTTCAATTTATGACATGAAACTGCGTCTGTGTAGAAATACGGAACCTAGCTCTCTGTTTTCCAAGCCATTGGCACTCAAATGTAACTCTAGTACAAATTAGCTCTTATTCCCTTTAAGGGGAGAGCTGTGAATTTGTGTGTGTGTGTGTGTGTGTGTGTGTGTGTGTGTGTGTGTGTGTGTGTGGTGTGCGTGTTGACAAAGACAATACTCTAATATATGGCTTTTCAAAACCATAACAAGAAAGAGTAACCTAATTTGAAAATTAATTAGTTGTGTGTGGCTTTACACAAACACCCAACACTTATCAATACTTCAAAGTCTTACAATAGACATCTGTGCATAGAAAAGAGCTCATAACATCCATTCTCATTATACATTATACAGAAGACATATGAATTCAGTTTCTTTTTATAAATGAAAAATTAGAATCTGTGGCTTAATAGCGTGTTTAGCAAGATAAGTACTGATAATCAAAATTGCAAATCTCTTAGAAATTCAGAAAAAGTATTAGTTATAACAAACAGATTATATACATGGGCAACTCAATAATAAAATACTTATTTGTCAGGACAAACAGACATATACCAATATTCAAACAGCAAGGTAGTCCAGATGGTAAATTTTTTTCAAATGTCTCTTTCAGTCTGTAAGAAACCAGTGGTGGTACACGCCTTTAATCCTAGCACTTGGGAGGCACAGATACTCAGTTCGAGACCAGGCTGGTCTACAAGAGTTAGTTCCAGGATATGCTCCAAAGATACAAAGAAACCCTGTCTCATAAGTCAAAAAAAAAAAGTCCATAAAAAAAGGAGAGCATTATACCACACACGAAATACACTTGATCAGGATCTCTCAAGGCTCACTTTGACTTTGAGCCATTTTAAGCAGATGCTAAGTTCATTTCTGGAGTCAATAGCCAACCAAATCTTTTAAAAAAAATAGTTAGGAAGTTCAATCCAGCATGAAAAGACTCCATTATATTTATCAATTGGTCATTTAAAACAGTGGTTCTCAACCTTCCTTACGATGTGACCTTTTAATACAGCTCCTCATGCTGTGTTGACCCCCAACTATAAAATTCTTTGTGTTGCTACTTCCTAACTGTAATTTTGCTACTGTTATAAATCATAGTGTAAATATATGATATATGGAATCTCTGAGATGTAAACCCCCCAAAGGGGTGGCAACCCACAGCTTGAGAACCACTGCTTTCAAATCTCAATTAGATGGGCAACTTTTCCTTGTTTGCCATGCCTAGCCTATAGTCTTCATGAATTATGTCTCTTTTCTCACCCAGGTGCTGCCATGGGACTGCATTACATGCTTCCATACTTTGGAGGGTTAACTCAAGGTCTTCAGCCTGACCCAGAGCCAAAGGGAAGCAGGACAGTGCTCTGGTCTACAGTACAGCTGCTATTGCAGCCTCACCCAGCTGCTGAGGAAGCCTATGCCAACCAACACTTACTGGTCCCTTTGCATGTATCAAACTCATATGCCTTTAACTAAGCAAACTGTTGCATAATATAGAAAGTTAAGATATAGCTATCCATACTTCTAGTCACAGATACATATGGTCTTAAATGGACTAATAATCACCTTAAGATGCTTACAACATGTTCAGTTAAATTATTTCAACACAAACTTAGACCTTGATTTTGTTAAAAAAATAACTTCCCAATAAGTCAAAGTCTGAGATATAAACACAAACAATTTTTTAAAGCAAACCATAAACTCTTGCTTTTCTAGTCAGTTACATAATTCTACTCAGCCTTAGTCTAAAGTAAGATCAAAATTTCCAAATAAACAGGAAAAGCCAATCTTTAAGTTTCAACATATCAGGGAATGACAGGCAGCCATTTAGAGACACAAACTGCTTTCTATTTCCTAGCCACCCCAACAGATAAATACTATTATACAAAATACACAAGTCAAATTTTTAAACAGGCACCCAGATCCATCCACTATAAGTTTTATGAGCTGAGATCCTGTTCTTTTACCTCTTACAGCATCCTCATGATTTTCCACTGTTTCAAAATAGTTAATGGGGGCTGGAGAGATGGCTCAGGGTAAAGAGTACTGGCTGATCTTCCAGAGACACGGGTTTAATTCCCAATATTTACATGACAGACTACAACCACTTCAGATGATCCAGTGCCATTTCCTGTCCTCCGTAGGTACAAGGTGTTTCATCTAGACCATTATTTGCCTTGAGGAAGGAGAGAGAGAAACCTTATTGGGTTTAAAGATTTCAATCAATCACTACATAAGTGGATCACTGATTGATTGATCAGGGCTGCAGAATGTGGACTCAGGAGCCTTGTTTCTCCTGATAGTTTCAACCAGGGGCAGAAGCAGGGTTTATAAGCACAAAAATCACAACCATTTGTTGCCAAGTTATAGTTACAATTTTCACCAATCATAAATCAAAGATGAGGGAATTTCCTCGTGTGTTCCATCGTTGTCAATGAATAGACAATGCAAGCCTTTCAGTACAACCAATCGGATTCATTTGTTCTCTCTGTTGTTAGAAACAACCATAATATTTCTAGAGAACTAAAGATGCCTGATGACTATTTCTATGGTGTAAGGAGGAGGTGGGTCAGCCACTGGGAAGTTTTCAGCTCCCCTAGGGCTTGGAAACCTGAATTTTATTTCACCCTACAGGTAAAAATGGAGTCTGAAATCAAAATGGCAGTAGTCAGGCCAACGTATTTTTACATATTCCATTCAAAAGCATGCATACAATTTTATTTATTTTTTTTAATATTTATTTATTATGTATACAATATTCTGTCTGTGTGTATGCCTGCAGGACAGAAGAGGGCACCAGACCCCATTACAGATGGTTGTGAGCCACCATGTGGTTGCTGGGAATTGAACTCAGGACCTTTGGAAGAGCAGACAATGCTCTTAACCTCTAAGCCATCTCTCCAGCCCCCATACAATTTTAAAATTATGTATTTTAAAGTCAGATGTGGTGACAAGCAACTTAAATCACGTCACTTGGAAGGCAGGTGAATCTCTATGCAAGGACTTTCTGGCCTTTCATAGTGAGTTCCAGGCAAATCAAGGATACACAGTGAGACCCTCTCTCAAAAGAAAAAAATAATTACAAAGAGCTAATGGGTGACTAGGAAAGATCAAATTGTTCATATCACTTTTAAAGTCTGAAATGTGAAACTGAGGAAAGATACCAATGCAGGGACATTTAGGGAGCAAAAAGGGGAAAAGAACCTCTTATACCTGACTCTGATTAACTCCTTTCACTGGCAAGAATTTCAGCACTACTAACAACTGTTAATCCAAACACTCAGGAGACAGAAGCAGGCAAATATCTAAATTCAAGGCCAACTATAGAAATTAGCTCAATACAGAAAACAACCAGGCTAGCTAAACGGTAAAACAATTATATTTTTATTTATTATAAAGGGAAAACTCACAAAACAGAAATGGGAAGTCCAAGCTCAGCTGTGTCACAGGAGTACGAGACACACACACAGAGACAGAGACAGAGCACGAGAGTCTCTTGTAAGGCTCCAGGAAGCTATGTCTTAAGTAGGTTCCATCACTTAAAGATGATTGGTTGAGCTCCTTCTGCAGGGCTGTCTTTCTTTCGCATGACCCAGCCCCACAGCACCCCTCCCCAACCCTGCCCTGCTGTATGCTAGGACCAGTGCTCAAGAACAGTTTTAAGCTCCTACACTAAGGCTACCCACCCAGAGCCGTGAGTGCCTGCCTACCGGGCAGGCCCCAGGGTCCCCTGTAAGGGAGCCCGGGCACCTTCAGCTCATGCGCCAGGCTCTCCTGTGCTCTTCTGGATACCGCCCCTCCCTGCTCTGTTCATCCTTTTGTCCCCGGATCATTGGGCTACGGGGCGGCCCTGTTTAGTTGCTGAGGAATCCCATCTGGACGGGTGAGTGTGTGCTATCCAGGGGAAAATTGTCCCAAAAGAGAGCACAAACCCTCCTCCCCCAGCTCCTTCTGCAGGGCTGTCTTTCTTACACACGACCCCCCCCCCCAAGTCTTCGTTTTCTGCAAGGTCCTTTGCTCAGAAACAGTTTTCTGCTCCTACACTAAGGCTACCCACCCAGAGCCGTGAGAGCCTACCTATGGGGCAGGCCTCAAGGACCCCCGGTAAGGGAGCACATGCACCTTCAGCCTGTACGGGAGGGTGTCCTGTGTTCTACTCATCCCCACCCTGCCCCCTAAGTTTCCCCTTTTGTCCTCGGGTCATTGGACTACCAGGCGTCCATGTTTTGGTGCTGAGGAGTTCATCTGGACGGGAACGTTTCCTGCTTCAACACTGAAGAGATACACCCAGAGAGTCAATCACAGCAAAGACAGGACCAAGACACCAGGCCTCTCCTGGCTCCATTTGAAGGAAGAGATGGGAAGGCACCAATGCAAGAATTCCTCCAACAACCTGAAAGGCAACATGACATCACCAGAATCCAGGGATCCCGAAATAAGAAGAATTGTACACCCTTCACCAGAAGAATTAGAAGAAATCGACTCAAAAGTAAACTATATGAAAATAATAGAAGACCTTAAACAGGAGGTGAAAAACTGCCATAAACAATTAGAGATCACAAACAAAAAGGTAGAGGAAATGAATAAATCGCTCAAAGACATGCAAGAAAACCAAGAGAAACAAGAAAAAGCAATCAAACAGATTAGGGAAGTGGTTCAAGACTTGAAGAATGAAATGGAAGCAATGAAGAAAACACAAACCGAGGGAAGGATGGAGATGGAAAATCTGGGTAAATGAACAGGAACTACAGAGACAAGTACTAACAACAGATTACAAGAGATAGAAGAAAGAATGTCAGACACTGAAGATACCATAGAGAAAATAAACACACTGATCAAAGAAAACAGCAAAACCAACAAATTCTCATCACAAAACATTCAGGAAATCTGGGACACAATAAAAAGACCAAACCTGAGAATAACTGGGATAGAAGAAGGAGAAGAAGTACAGCTCAACGGTCCAGAAAATATATTTAATAAAATTTTAGAAGAAAACTTTCCCAACCTAAAGAAAGATATTCCTTTGAAGGTTCAAGAAGCATACAGAACACCGAATAGACTGGACCAAAAAAAAAAATATATCTCCTCGCCATATAACAATAAAACACAAAACATACAGAATAAAGAAAGAATATTAAGAGCTGCAAAGGAAAAGGGTCAAGTTACTTATAAGGGTAAACCTATCAGACTTACACCTGACTTCTCTATGGAAACCATGAAAGCCAGAAGGTCCTAGATAGATGTACTTCAGAAACTAAGAGACCATGGATGCAAGCCCAGACTACTATACCCAGCCAAGCTTTGGTTCACTATAAATGGAGAAAACAAAATTTTCCAGGATAAAAACAAATTTAAACAATACGTAGCCACAAATCCAGCCTTACAGAAAGTAATAGAAGGAAAATCACAAACCAAGGAGTCCAACAATGACCACAATAACTCAAACATCTAGAGACCCTTCGCCAACACAACTCAAAGAAGGGAAACACACAAACTCTACTACTAAAAAAGTGACCGGAGTTAACAACCACTGGTCATTAATATTACTTAATGTCAATGGACTCAACTCGCCTATAAAAAGGCACAGGCAAAAAGATTGGATACGAAAACAGGATCCAACATTCTGCTGTTTACAAGAAACACACCTCAACCACAAAGACAGGCACCTACTCAGAGTAAAGAACTGGGAAAAGGCTTATCAAGCAAGTGGACCCAAGAAACAAGCACGTGTGGCCATACTAATTTCTAACAAAGTTGACTTCAAACTTAAATCAATCAGAAAAGATAGAGAGGGACATTTTATACTCATAACAGGAACAATTCATCAGGATGAAGTCTCAATCCTGAATATCTATGCCCCTAATATAAAAGCACCTACGTACGTAAAAGAAACATTACTAAAACTCAAGGCAGCCATCAAACCGCACACACTAATAGTAGGAGACTTCAACACTCCTCTCTCACCAATGGACAGGTCAATCAGACAGAAACCTAACAGAGAAATAAGAGAATTAATGGAGGTAATGAATCAAATGGACATAACAGACATCTATAGAACATTCTACCCAAATAGGAAAGAATATACCTTCTTCTCTGCAGCTCATGGAACCTTCTCGAAAATTGACCACATACTCGGTAACAAAGCAAACTTCCACAGTTACAAAAAAATATTCGTAACCTCCTGCATCTTATCAGACCACCATGGATTAAAGTTAGAAATCAACAACAATGCTACCCCCAGTAAGCCTACAAACTCATGGAAACTGAATAGTCAACTTCTGAACCACACATGGATCAAGGAAGAAATAAAGAAAGAAATCAAAGTCTTCCCTGAATTCAATGAAAATAAAGAAACATCCTACTCAAACTTGTGGGACACTATGAAAGCAGTCCTTAGAGGAAAGTTCATAGCACTAAGTGCCCACTTAAAGAAAACAGAAAAAGCACACATTGGAGACTTAACAGCCCAGCTGAAAGCTCTAGAAAAAAAAAAAAAAGCAGACACACCTAGGAGCAGTAGAAGACTGGAAATAATCAAACTGAGGGCTGAAATCAACAAATAGAAACACAGAAAATAATCCAAAGAATCAATGAAACAAAAAGCTGGTTCCTGGAGAAAATCAACAAGATTGATAAACCCCTATCCAAACTAATCAAACGGCAGAGAGAGAATACGCAAATTAATAAGATCAGAAATGAAAAGGGGGACATAACCACAGACACAGAGGAAATTCAAAGAATCATTAGATCTTACTACAAAACCCTGTATACCACAAAACTGGAAAATGTAAAAGAAATGGACACAGTTTTAGATAAATACCATATACAAAGTTAAACCAGGACCAGGTGAACAATCTAAATAGACCTGTTAGCCGGGCGGTGGTGGCGCACATCTTTAATCCCAGCACTCGGGAGGCAGAGGCAGGCGGATCTCTGTGAGTTCGAGACCAGCCTGGTCTACAAGAGATAGTTCCAGGACAGGCTCCAAAACCACAGAGAAACCCTGTCTCGAAAAACAAAACAAAAAAAAATAGACCTGTTAGTCGCGAAGAATTAGAAGCTGTCATCAAAAACCTCCCTACCAAAAAACGCCCAGGACCAGATGGTTTCAATGCGGAATTCTACCAGAACTTCCAAGAAGAGCTTATGCCTATACTCCTTAATGTATTTCACAATATAGAAACAGAAGAGTCATTGCCAAATTCTTTTTATGAAGCTACAGTCACACTGATACCAAAACCACACAAAGACTCAACCAAGAAAGAGAATTACAGGCCAATCTCACTCATGAACATCGACGCAAAAATCCTCAACAAAATACTGGCAAACCGTATCCAAGAACACATTAGAAAAATTATCCATTATGACCAGGTAGGCTTCATCCCAGAGATGCAGGGCTGGTTCAACATACGAAAATCTATCAATGTAATCCATCATATAAATAAACTGAAAGAAAAAAATCATATGATCATTTCATTAGATGCTGAAAATGCTTTTGACAAAATTCAACATCACTTTATGATAAAAGTCTTGGAGAGATTAGGGATACAAGGGTCATACCTAAGCATAATAAAAGCTATATACAGCAAGCCGACAGCTAACATCAAACTAAATGGAGAGAAACTCAAAGCCATCCCACTAAAATCAGGAACACGGCAAGGCTGTCCACCCTCTCCATACCTCTTCAATATAGTGCTTGAAGTTTTAGCAACAGCAATAAGACAACATAAGGGGATCAAGGGGATTCGAATTGGGAAGGAGGTGGTTAAACATTCATTATTTGCAGATGATATGATAGTGTATATAAGCGACCCCAAAAACTCCACCAACGAACTCCTAAAGCTGATAAACACCTTTAGTATTGTGGCAGGGTACAAGATCAACTCCAAAAAATCAGTTGCCCTCCTATACACAAAGGATATGGAAGCAGAGAGGGAATTAAGAGAAGCATCACCTTTCACGATAGCCACAAATAGCATAAAATATCTTGCGGTAACTCTATCCAAGGAAGTGAAAGATCTATTTGACAAGAACTTTAAGGAATTGAGGAAAGAAACTGAAGAGGATACCAGAAAGTGGAAGGATCTCCCTTGCTCTTGGATTGGGAGGATCAATATACTAAAAATGGCAATTCTACCAATGGCAATTTATAGATTCAATGCAATCCCCATCAAGGTCCCATCAAAATTCTTCACAGATCTTGAGAAGAAAATAATCAACTTTATATGGAAAAACCAAAAACCCAGGATAGCCAAAACATTCTTATATAATAAAGGAACTTCTGGAGGCATTACCATCCCTGACTTCAAACTCTACTACAGAGATACAGTATTGAAAACAGCTTGGTATTGGTATAAAAACAGAGAAGTCGACCAATGGAATCATATAGAAGACCCAGACTTTAACCGACAAACCTATGAACACCTCATTTTCGATAAAGGAGCTAAAAGTATACAATGGAAGAAAGAAAGCATCTTCAACAAATGGTGCTGGCACAACTGGATGTCAACCTGTAGGAGAAAGAAAATTGACCCATATCTATCACCATGCACAAAACTCAAGTCCAAATGGATCAAAGACCTCAATATCAGTCCGAACACAATGAACCTGATAGAAGAGAAATTGGGAGGTACCCTACAACAGATGGGCACAGGCGATCGCTTTCTAGGTATAACCCCAGCAGCACAGACATTAAGGGCAACATTGAATAAATGGGACCTACTGAAACTGAGAAGCTTCTGTAAAGCAAAGGACACTGTCACTAAGACAAAAAGGCAACCCACTGACTGGGAGAAGATCTTCACCAACCCCGCAACAGACAAAGGTCTGATCTCCAAAATATATAAAGAACTCAAGAAACTAGACTTTAAAATGCTAATTAACCCAATTAAAAAATGGGGCACTGATCTGAACAGAGAACTCTCAACAGAAGAAGTTCAAATGGCCAAAAGACACTTAAGGTCATGCTCAACCTCCTTAGCGATCAGGGAAATGCAAATCAAAACAACTTTGAGATATCATCTTATACCTGTCAGATTGGCTAAAATCAAAAACACCAATGATAGCCTCTGCTGGAGAGGTTTTGGAGGAAGGGGTACCCTCATCCATTACTGGTGGGAATGCAAACTTGTGCAACCACTTTGGAAAGCAGTGTTTCGGTTTCTCAGGAAATTTGTGATCAACCTACCCCTGGACCCAGCAATACCACTCTTGGGAATATACCCAAGAGATGCTCGATCATATGACAAGGGCATTGTTCAACTATGTTCATAGCAGCATTATTTGTAATAGCCAGAACCTGGAAACAACCTAGATGTCCTTCAATGGAAGAATGGATGAAGAAGGTGTGGAATATATACACATTAGAGTACTATGCTGCGGTAAAAAACAATGACTTCTCAAATTTTCCATGCAAATGGATGGAAATAGAAAATAGTATCCTGAATGTGGTAACCCAGACCCAAAAAGATGAACAAGGGATATACTCACTCATAACTGGTTTCTAGCCATAAATAAAGGTCAGTGAGTCTATTATTTGTTATCCTAAAGAAGCTAGATAATAAGGTGAACCCAAAGAAAAGCATATAGCTATCCTCCTGGGTATGGGAAGTAGACAAGATTGTCAGGCAAAAATCGGGATATTAAGGGTGGGGTGGGAGGGGGTAAGGGGAGATGGGGAGAGAAAAGTGAGAAGGGTAGGATGGGGAGAACTTGGAGCAACGGGATGATTGGGATAAAGGAAGGTTGGATAGGGGAGCAGGGAAGCACATATCTTAATTAAGGGAGCCATCTTAGGTTTGGCAAGAGACTTGGACCTAGAGGGGCTTCCAGGTGCCCAAGGCGAGGTCCCCAGTTAGTTCCTGGGGCAGCTGAGGATAGGGAACCTGAAATGATCCTATCCTATAGCCATACTGATGAATATTTTGCATATCACCATAGAACCTTCATCTGGCGATGGATGGAGATAGAGACAGAGACCCACACTGGAGCACTGGACTGAGCTCTCAAAGTTCCAATGAGGAACAGAAGGAGGGAGAACATGAGCACAGAAGTCAGGACCACAAGGAGTGCACCCACCCACGGAGACAGTGGGGCTGATCTATTGGAGCTCACCAAGGCCAGCTGGACTGTGACTGAAAAAGCATGGGATAAAACTGGACTCTCTGAATATGGCGGACAATGAGGGCTGCTGAGAAGCTAAGGACAATGGCACTGGGTTTTTATCCTACTTCATGTTTTGGCTTTGTGGGAGCCTAGCCAGTTTGAATGTTCTCCTTCCTAGACCAGGATGGAGAGGGGAGGACTTTGGACTTTCCACAGGGCAGGGAACCCTGACTGCTCTTCAGACTGGAGAGGGAGGGGGAGAGGAGTGGGGGGAGGGGGAGAGGAGTGGGGGGAGGGGGAGAGGAGTGGGCTGAGCGGGGGAGGAGTGGGAGGCTGGGAGGAGGCGGAAATTTTTTTTTCTCAATAAAAAAAAATAAAGATGGTTGGTTAACGAATCTTCTCCCATCATACAACATTACCTATGGTAGTCCCTCCCCTACAGATCTTTTCCTATTAAATTTGTCTGCTTTTGTGAGCTTCAACATTCTTAAAAACTTGCTTTCCCTTGTCCCTCTTTTATCTTCTTTAAGTAAGGGTCAAAATCAGAACAAGTCTGCCCGGACCTTTTTCAAAATTTGAGGCAGAATTTTTCTCTGTAACCCTGGTTGTCCTGGAACTTGCTTTGTAGAACAGGCTGTCCTGGAATTCACAGAGCTCTGCATATTTCTCCCTCCCGAGTTCTGGGATTAAAGATTGTGCCTCTACACCCATCCTACCCTAACGTTTTATTCATTCTTTGCAAACACTAGTCCCTCCATGCAGCTTTGTGCAGACCTCCATTCCTGAGTCTATGGGCTTTGCCCTTCTCTCAAATAATAATAACAAAAATAACAGTCCTCAAGTTTTCTTCTGAGTCCTATTTCCATTTTCTCACATTGTCAAGATTTGGAACTCATAAGGGAACCATGATTCCCAGAAACATATTAAGATATGTTAAATCTATCTAATAGCAAATCTCTTGTTTTATGACATGGTGTACTACAAAATGTCTTTTAGATGCTATTACTATAGAACTCTAAAATAACTCTAAAGCCATATCTGACAATTCTGAGCCCTCGCAGTTTCAGCAGTAATGCTCCCCCCTTCTCACCCTGGCAACCAAGGACCTAACAGCTACTAAAATGTTAGGAACTTTCCATTTCCGAGTCTTTGTGAATGTTCTCCAGAAATTGGGGCAAGATAACCTTTAAGATGTTGACTCAGTTCCTGAACAATTACCCACACACGTATGTTTTGACTCAGCCCCTGGGAAATGGGGTCAAAGTGACCTCTTACCTCATCTGATCTGGCAACCGCTCTCCAGCCAATTATTGGTAGTAGCCCTTTTGAATAAGTCAGTCATAATAGTCAAAGAACAACCCCCTTGCTTCTGTGGCTTTTTCCTTTAAAAGTAGCCTATACTTTTTTCAGGGTCCTTATGGCCTCTAATGCTGGAAGACCCTGTCATGATAAAATTAATAAAATCCTCATGCTTTTACATCAGTTGTGGTGTGAGAGATGGTCTCTTGGGGCAACTCCTCCTTGGTGTTTGGACTCTAGGGTCCAACATTACAAAGCAACAGCCCATCTCTACACTGACAAAATGTTGTACATTTTAAAAGGACCAAAGCAAGTGTATTATCAAAATGATATACAGATCAATCCTAACATTGTTTCATTTTATATTTTAAGTTTTCATTGCAAAAGCAGCTTGATTTTTTTTCTGACAGGATAAAATGTGGTTTTTCAACTCTCTTTTTGTTAGTTCTCCTACATTCTATAATCAACGTTTTCCTCAGCCTCAGTTTCCAAAATTAACATTTGAAAGCACCAGACACTATAACCCTGAAAATTAACATTTCTATTACTATTTTTAAATAACCCTGCAAAGTTCCTTTTTTGTTTCAAGTTCAAATTATTACCTAAACTTTTTCATTTTTAACTAGTTTCTAAATACAGCCACAGAAACAACTGCTCAAAATAAGAAAACAAAACAAAGTCAGGCTGGGTAGCCCACACCTTTAATCCCTGCCCTTAAGGAGAGACAGACTGATCTCTGATTTCAAGGTCAGCCTGGTTTACTTTGTAAGTTCCTGGACAGCCAGGGCTCTGTAGAGGGACCTACCTTGTCTCAAAAAAAATAAAAAATAAATAAAATTGAAATACTCTGCTCAAAAAAAATTCTGAATCCTGGCCTCTACTGAAGCTGGTAGCCTTGGCCTCGTTGTAAAGTTGGACCCCAGAAGCTGGAAATCATCTCTAGTCAAGTGAAGAGTTCAATCAGGCCTGCTGATCCCTGGGCTTTCTGTTGAACATCCCCCTGCGTCTGCTTTATATTCATTACCAAAAGGCATTTACCATATAAATCAATGTTTCGATTTTTACCAGCAATTCTGAATATGGGTAAAAAAAAATCAAAACAAGAACAAGACAGACACATTCATACATAGGACCATAATTCAAAATATGACATGCCAATTCTTAACATGCATAATAAGTTGAAGAGGCCTAATATTAGTGCAGTCATGACAGGCTACAAACTAACAATATTGAGACTAGACCTCACCATTACAATAACCAGTAAAAAAAAACCACATACTGTTCCCTGCGAGCAACCAATCAGAATTGAGACAAACAAGTACTAGATGCTCTAGAACATTAACGATAGCTTACCTAACTTGTACATAGGTTGCCAACTTCCTTGTAGCAACACCAGTACCAATCCCTGTTGAAAAAAATTTTGTTACCTCACTCCTGCTCAATCAGCAGTTCAACCCCCATCTGAATCCAGAATCCCCCTACCCCTCCCCGCCCCCCGCATCATTTACTCCTTAAAAACTTTGCCTCAACTAAGCTCAGGATTCCCTGATCCAAACAGTGTCAAAATGGACAGAGAGCCCAAACTCGAATTTGCAAAAAATAAATAAATAAATAGATGCTCTTTGCTTTTGCATACAAACTCAGAGTCCTATGGTGGTCTCTGGGGGGCTCATAACATAGGCATAACAATTATTATTATTATTATTTAAAAATAGGTACTATTTATTAAATTGTATGACATGTCAGAAGTTTTGGGTTTATTATATTATAAATCCTTTAAAACAATGCTGGGAGATGTGATTACTAGCATGGTTGCACACAATTTTAAGAATTAGACTGATCATGGGACTTGTCCTTGATCAAAGATAGGAAGCACACAGGAGGTCAAGGATTTGATGCTAATTCAATAGAGTTCCAAAGCCTTTGTTTTTACTCATAATGGTGCTTTTCTCCACCTAGACTTTTCTATATTTTACCAAAAATTTTGTACCACTGTGTATATTTAGTGATACCATAAAAGATATATAAAACACTTTAGATTTCAACTTTATTTAGTTCCCCTAATTTTTGCTGCAACTTTAAATAGAACACAATGAAATATACAATACTGAGAAAGTAAACTCAATGTTTTATTCCAAAAGAGTACAATTTATGCAAATACCCACACAGTGCACTATAGAATGCTTTGACACTGAAAGCAAAGTAGTACCTCTTATGATTTTCTGTCTCTTTAAGAGACAAGCCACGCCCACTCCCTCCCCCATCCACTGAGACAGGCTGATCTTCCGGCCTGAGCTCGCTATCTTTTCCATCTTCCTCTCGGAGAGGCAGCTTCGCTTCTGCCTCTCTCCCCACTTCCCTGCATCTCCTCCCTTCTCTCTCTCTCTCTCTCTCTCTCTCTCTCTCTCTCTCTCTCTCTCTCTCTCTCCCCCCTTCACTGTTTCCCCTCCACAACCCCCTGAATAAATAAATATTCAACCTCACCTCACTCTGCATATCATGTCTATCCATGTCTCTGTCTCCTGTTCGCCTGCCGTGTGTCTCCCTGCCTGGGACCAGCCACTGCTCTGGGACCGGCATCCATCTCGGCCTGGGACTGGCTGCTCCCAGGAACCACTGCCTCCATGCCTTCAGTCCACTGTGGAGACTTGATCTGCAAGTGATACTGCTCGCCACCTCAGAATGCTAGCCCTCCAGTCATTGGAGAAACCGCCTGTTTTTAGGCACTAAACTATTCTGAGGACCAAAGAACACAGAATGATCCTAATTCAAGGTCTCCATGGATACACTGCTATGCAGTGACTTGTCGGGAGACAGCCCAGGGAGAGAGTTGTAAGTGGGAGGCAGTAAGCTGTGTGTAAGATCCTCTGAGATGCTTAAGCAGGTAAGAGTTTGGCATGTGGAGGAGATGGTAGCCAGTGGCTCTGGCCTATGTGGTGATGAATAAACCTGGTAAACTATGGTTTACTTCAGACGAGATTTGTTTTAGTCAGGGTTCTCAAGTGTAACGGAACTTATAGAATATATGTGTGTGTTTAGATGCATGTATGGGATATGTGTGTGTATGTATGTATATATATCATACACATATACACGCACAGATATATATGGGATTTATTAGAATGATTTTCAGGCTGCGGTTCAGTTAGTTCAACAATGGCTGCCTATGAAGAAAAAAACTAAGAATCCAGTAGTTATTTAGTCCATGATGCTGGATATCTCAGCTGGTCTTTTTGCTTTTGTTTTTGCTTTTTCAAGACATTGTTTCTCTGTACCTTTGGTGCCTGTCCTGGAACTAGTTCTGTAAACCAGGCTGGTCTCGAACTCACAGAGAACCGCCTGCCTCTGCCTCCGGAGTGCTGGGATTAAAGGCATGCACCGCTACTGCCTGGCTTCAGCTGGTCTTCAGTATATCCTGAAATCTTGAAGAAGTAGGCTCTAATGCCATTGAAGAAATGGACTTAGTAGCAAGGTGAGAGCAAGTAGGCAAAGAGAAAAACTTTCCGATTCCATGTCCTTATATAGGCTTCCAGCAAAAAGTGTAACCTAGATTAGAGGTGGGTTTTTCAAGCTTAAAAGATCCCAATTAAAAATGTGTCTTTCCAACCTCAAAGATCTGGGCTAAGGGCAGATGTAGATCTTCCACTTCTAATTAAGCTAAAATCCCTCATAGGTGTGTCGCTCCATTTTGGGGTTTTAGTTAATTTCACATGTAATCAAGCTGACAACCACGAATAGCTATCACAGGATCTGACAGCAAACAAGTTTCCAGAAATACTGTCCCAAACATTTGTTTATCTATTGTAGTTTTAACAGGGCAATGGCAGATTTGAATAGCTGTGGTAGAGGCTAGATGTCTCTCAAAGATTAAAATATTTACTACCTGACCATTTTTATTGAAAATATTTGCATGCCCATGTCCCCCTAAAATTCACACGTCAAATCTGAACCATCCATCTGGGTGGATTTAGATGATCGCAATGTTGGCATTCTCATGACTAGAAGGAATGGCACATTGCAAAGACGCAAGGCAGTTACTTGCCTCTCCCCTGACACACAGAGCAAGGTGTCATTTTGAAATGCAGAAAGCTCTCACCAGATATCAACTTTGCTAGAACATTGATCTTGAATTTCCTAACCCCCAGAACAGTAATCAATGTTTCTATTTTGTAAAAACAACAGAAAACCCTGAAACCTTATGAAGTGTGTGTTTATGTGAGAGGAGAGGAGGAGGGGAGGAAGAGAAGAATAAAAATTACTCCACTTTTATGAATTTTTAATGTGATCAACATGTTTCATTAGGGTTTTGTTTTATATTTTTTTTTCCCTCAAGATAGGGTTTCTCTGTATAACAGCCCTGGCTGTCCTGGAATTTTCTCTGTAGACCTGGCTGTCCTCGAACTCACAGATTCTCCTGCCTCTGCCTGCCAAGTGATGGGATTGCAGGTGTGTGCTACCACCACGTGGCATTCATTTGGGGTTTTAACAGGAGCCTAGGTGAGAGCTTGTTTCTGGGAAGATGGACACCTTGGCTATATAACCTTGAATAAACTGACTCTCCCCTCCCCAGCAAGCCCTACCCCTTCCATAACTGGCTGTTGATGGTCTCCATCTTTTATAGACTCAAATTTTATTTCCATTTGTTCTTTTTGTCCCTTATCATCATCAACTCTCTTTTTCTCTGCTGTGGGAAGCCAGTCTTACTCTTTCCATATTTTCCTAGCTCTCCTTATCCTTATAAGATTAGAGGCTTCTATATTCCCTTCCTTCCTATACTATTGTGTTTTCCAGGGAAAATGTATTTTCTGAATGATGATTCCCTGACAGCTCCAGCAACTAGTAATGCCCCAAATACAATTACTCTCTAAGGCAAAGGAAAGGAGGAAAAGATAACTCGCTTTTTTTTTTTACCATCTTAATGCATTAGTCAACAAGTGGGTAGATATGGAAAGGGGAAGTTGGTAAATATGTTCCAAATACAAAGTATGAAATTCTCAAAGAATTAATAAAGTATTTCTGAAAAGTAGTACACATAAAACAATAATTTTGAAAAGGAATAGAAGAGAAACAACAGGAAAATAGCAGTAGAAGTAGTATCAGATTATTAATTTAGTTTTGTGTTATAATGACTCATTTCAATTGATTTATCATTCCTTGACAATACTATGATGCAGCAACTATTTTCCTATTACAAAGATGAAAACACTGAGGCTTAGATAAGTTACAGTGATTAATTTGCCAAAGGGTTTTATGTAGTATGGGAATCAATATTCAAACCAGTCTACTTGATTTCAACAGCCCATACACTTAACTGCGATTCTATTCCATTATCTTCTATTACATTGTAAAGTCTTATAAAATATTTTAAGTTAGTGACATGAATTCCAAATCATAAATACTATGAATTTTAAATAATAAAACTTAGAAATAGTCATATGCAATGGTTGTGTTTTATAGACTCTAATTTAAATTCAATTAGTTGAGTCTATTTCATAAAAATGACTTAGTGCTACATCCTGAATGACTCAGAGATTTGTTCTAATAAATTTCAATATGAGGGAGAATGTTATACTAAACAATTGTAAATTCTGTATAACTTTATACAGTCATAATTTAAATTTTGAACAAAAAAGCTATTATTGAGGCCTTGTCAAAAACAGCTATGAAGAAAATTGAAATAGTTGTGTCTTTATTAATTTAGCACTATGTTTCTTATGAAATCTAGCATTGGTTTAAAAAATTACATCTATGATTTAAAATTTACAATAAATACACAAACTTTTCTATTAAGAAACATTAGGGGATGGAGAGAGAGCTTAGCGGTTTAGAGAATTGCTTCTTGCAGAAGACCCGGCTTTGATGTCCCAGCACTCATATAGTGGCTCACAGGCATCCAAAACTCCAGTTCCCAGAATCTGATAATTTTTTTTTGTTTGTTTAAATAGTAATTCCAGGGGCTGGAGAGATGGCTTGGCAGCTAAGAGCAGTAACTGCCCTTCCAGAAGTTATGAGCTCAACTCCCAGCCTCCATGTGGTGGCTCACAGCCATCTTGATGTCCTCTTTTGTCATGCAGGAATTATAGAACACTCATGTGCATAAGTAAATAAATCTTTAAAAAAAAGAAAACCCACTTTAAAAAAGTAAAACCACTTCTGTATATTAAAAAAGGCTGAGGGTTATTTTTTTAAATTTAGATTTAGGAAAGTACCTTTCTACAATCTGCATGGTTTTGGGGTGATGCAGAATGAAAGAAACAAGATAGATGTGAAAAAGCTGGACTCAGGAAGACTGTGTGCTCTGGTGGCTATGAACTAGCAGCTGAGGTGGGTTAGCCATTCTGTAGGGGAACAGACTCCGGCTGCAGTCATGGGAGTAGAAAGCTGCACACTTCCACATACACAGTTTCAAGAATTGTCATAATCTTACCTTTATTGAATGTGGTAGTTCATGCCTGCGAGTCTAGTAAGCTGATGCAGGAGGGTCTTAACTTCAAGGCTACTAGAGCAACTACTCAGTTTGTGATAAGTCTGAGCTACATAGAAACATATTGTCTCAAAGGAAATAAAAGCAACACTTTGTTGAGATATTTATATACCGGGCTTTATAGTACTAAGTCTTCTTTAAAATCTCGTGACAATACCGTGAAGTTTGGTTATCCTTATGTCTTGTAACCATTCCCTACCAAATCAACCTCCATCTAGGAGGGAAATCCCTTAAAAATACCGGATGTACTCAAGAGTGTGAAACAATTCATCTGGCTCATTACACTCAAGAAATAATACAAAGGCTTCAGGGGTTCCCAAAACTGGCCAGATACACTGGACCCCCACCATTGCAAACATATGTAAGCAGTAAGAACTGCTGAGAAACCCTTTTCCACTAGCTGAGCTGCCTAGAAGATTCCCAGATAAGCTGAGCTATCTCAAAAAGGCAGAGACCAGATAGATACACTAAAAGAAGCTCAGACCAGTTGGACTATCTGGAAAGGGCACTCTCCAAACCTGCTGAGCTGCCTACAGGTTGGGCAGTGTGCTCCTGGCTTCTAGCTGTAATGAGTTACCCACGCTGGAGTGGGCTTGGGAGATGCAACTGCCTTGGAGTCGTTTCTGCTCTTGTAATTAACCTTTCATCCTTTCCCCTGCAAGTAACCCAATGAAACGCAACAGTTCACCAAATTCGACCTTGGTGATAAATCTTACTTTGATCTGCCAACAGTTCCTACCCAGACTGAGTAGATGTCTGTTCATGTCTCCCCAGGGATGATGTTATACAATACCTTAATATAGAAATGTGAACAATAAACACATTTGAAATGAAGCTGCAAGTTCAAAGATCAATAAAACCAAATAGGAATATGAGAGCACAAAGTTCATCTTTCTATCAGCATGGGTGTTGTAGCAAGCATCTCCTTGGCCTGTGCCTTTGCTTTGTAAAGCCTGCACACCTGTGAGGCCCACGCGTCCAAGTAAAAGTGACCTCCAGCCACACTAAAAGCTGCAAACGTGCTAATGTCGCTCACTACCCCTATGTGAAGTACTCACTTCAAGGCCCCCACTGGCCTACTTGTCCTGCCTCACTGAACATCCAACCTGATTATGTTATAATTTATTGCCCCCGTGTGACCTTCGGACCAGGTGCTTCAATAAGCTTGGTCAGCTAGGTCTTAAACTCTTTGGGGGTAAATACTTTGTTAAATGCAGCCTGGCTTCTAAGGCACATTCTCCTATGAGATACATAAAAATGGTACACTGAGCCGGGTGGCAGTGGTGGTGCAGGCCTTTAATCCTAGCACTCAGGGAGGCAGAGGCAGGTGGATCTTTGTAAATTCAAGGCCAGCTGGTCTACACAGTGAGTTCCTGGACAGTCTGAGATACACAGAGAAATCCTGTCTCAAAACAAACAAACAAACAAAAAAACTGAACATAGCACACTAATTTGGAAAGTTTTGTTGTTTCTGTTTTCTTTTCCATTTCTAACTAAACATTGGCATCTTACCATATTTCTATTTGCATTTCAACTCCTAAAATTTTCTTTTAAACAATGAAATGCAATATTTCTTCCCAATATCTGCTTTATTCTGTTTTGGATATGAAAGAAAAACACTAAAAATTAAATTAGAAGCTGAAAAGGTGGCCCAGATGTTAATAGCAACCAATGCACTGGGGTTCAAGTTCTGGTTTGTTTGTGTTTGTTTGGATTTGGTTTTTGAGACAGGGTTTCTCTACATAGCCCTAACTCTCCTGGAAGTCAAGCTTTAGACGAGGCTGACCTTGAACTCAGAGATCCACTTGCCTCTGTACCCGGGAGTGCCAGGATTAACGGTGTGTGCCACCACTGCCTAGCTGAGGTTCAATTCTCAGCACCCACATGGCAGTTTATCATTGTCTCAAACTCCAGTCCCAGGAGATCTGATGATCTCTTGTGACCTTTGCTGATACTGCGTGCAGTACACAGACATACCGTGCAGGCAAAATGCTCATATATACAAAATAGGTTTGTGTGTGTGTGTTTCCATGTGTTCATATTTGTGTGTGCATTATTAAAAAAAAGACTACATTAAGAAACTTGCCCCGAGCCTGGCGGTGGTGGCACACACCTTTAATCCCAGCACTCGGGAGGCAGAGGCAGGCGGATCTCTGTGAGTTCGAGGCCAGCCTGGTCTACAAGAGCTAGTTCCAGGACAGGAACCAAAAAGCTACAGAGAAACTCTGTCTCGGAAAAAAAAAAAAAAAGAAAAGAAAAGAAACTTGCCCCGGTTTCCTAGGACTCTCTTGACTGTAAAACTGGAAGTTACTCTCCTGAAAAACTTTTTCACTCTTGGGAAAGCAGAGATGTTCATTCATTCTATGATATACAATAGATACATTCCCAACTTCCACATGAAATTTTGAAACTCTCTATTTAATGAGCACAGCTAGATTTTAAGCACCTGTGCACGCACGCACGCACACACATGCGCACAAATGCATACACTCCACACACAATTCATCCAAGATAGAAAGACGGTTAAAGTCATGAGCGGCTATGATGAAAACATAAAAAACTATACGCTAAGCACTATATTCCCTATCCCCCTCTCTTATATGCAAAGGAGTTTGAAATATCAGGAACGCCTCAAAGGAAAGCTACTTAGTTCATTACTGAGTCAAGGAGGATCCTCTCTAGAGATACAGATTAGGGGAGATAAGATTTAAACCTGTGACACTAATTAAATACCTAGCGCTTCTTAGCTTGGCTTGTTTGAGGTAAGGTCTCACTGGGTAGCTCTGCCTGTCATGGAATTCACTATACAGAACAGGTTGGCTCCAACTTCACAGAGACCCTCCTGCCTCTGCCTCCCTAATGAACGGATTAAAGGCATGCACCATCACACTGGGTTCTTTCCTAGCGTCTTTAATTCCTGAAACTAATGATGGATTTAGGCCGGAGCTCTTACGTCCAAACCACAAATTTAGGTTGTTCTAGTTTCCTTTACATTGCTGTGATAAAACATCACAACCCAAAGCAATTTGGGGAGGAAAGGGTTCAATCTCGCATTTATTTACAGTATATCATGAAGGAAAGTTAAGGCAGGAACTCAAGGTAGGAACGTGGAGGCAAGAACTGAAGCGGAAACCATGGAGGAATAGTGCTTACTGACTTGCTCCACATGGCTTGCTCTGGTTTTTTTTTTATTTTAATTTATTTATTTATTAAAGATTTCTGTCTCTTCCCTGCCACCGCCTCCCATTTCCCTCCCCCCTCCCCCAATCAAGTCCCCCTCTCTCGTCAGCCCAAAGAGCAATCAGGAGGTTGCTCTGGTTTCTTATATTCCCAAGACTGCCTGCCCTGGAGTGGTATCACCCGCAGTGGGCTGGGCCTGCCTACATAATCACAATCAAGAAAATGCTTCACAAATATGAGCACAGGCCAAGCTGATAGAGGGAATTCTTTAACTGAGGTTTCTTTCCCACAGATAACTATAGTCTGTATGTATCAAGTTGACCAAAACTACCCAGCACACCAGTATTTCAAATTTTGTGCTTGCTTTGGTTACTCAAAATATGGTGAGATAGGTGCAATGCATCTCTAAGGTATGCTGAATATCTCAAAAATGCTGAACTATTGTAGGATAAAGGAAAGTGAATGTGCAGCCCAAGGATATGTTTTCTTTAGGCCATAGATCATCTTTTGCATCACTGTATTTGACAATTTTTGAAAACCCAAAGACTTTTAGAACAATCTGAATGTACAAATGGCCCATCCATATGCATCTCTCATAATACAATGCTCAATGAATGTTTGTCCAACAAACTAAATTCTAGAGAATAATCACAAATGTCCTGGAGTTATGTAATCTCTCTGGGGTGCAGAACAGGTGCAGTTACTTAAAAGTGGAGGGCATGCTGTTAGGAAGCTGCACTGAGAAGCTTTGCCTGCCGCTTTAGAAATAAAGACACATCACAAATTAGTTTACATTGCCTTTAAGCTTTTGCTGCTTGGCAAAGGTTCATTATGGCCTTAGGCTTTGCTACATGCTGCCAAGCATCTGGATAAATAGTGATAGGCTCAGCTAATCATTTGGGTCATAATAAGCCCTTCCATTTTGATAGCTCGTCTAGGTTTTTAAAGCAATGCCACATTTATAGTCTCATTTGAACAAAGCAATTGCATATCATATAAAGTAGTTTCATGCTTGAGACTCAGGCTAGAGTTAACCAGGTCTCGGCTGAAATACTCACCTCTACATCCACAACAACTGTAACCTTTCCCAAGCTATTTAACCTCTATGAGCCTTTAAAGATTTGATATAGCTTGAAGACAATGCTAGGATTATCTGTCTAATCACTGTTGCGATGAGTAAGTAATTATGCAGGTCAAATACTGAGAACAAAGCCTGGGACACAGTAAATGCTCTGTCACTGTTAGCTACCATTATACTAATTATAATTACCTTCCGTTCTATTCATATTTCACATATTATACATCTCACTTCCCTTCCATCGCATTTGCCTAAGCCACAGTAAGTTCAGGAAGAGAAAGGAAGAATGTATTACTGCTTAAAAAAACCACAGATGGGTCATATTTCAGAAGGTTGAGAGAAAACCCCCCATATGCCTAAAACTGACATTTCTAGCCAGAGGCAAGAGACTGGTGTCAGCAGTGACATAGGAGAGGAGGCTTGCAATCACAAAAGATAAAACCAAAGAAAATGTGTAGGCAACCTCTGCTACTTCCTGATACAACCTTAGTATCTTAGTGACAAAAAGCTTTGACAGAATAAAAAAGATCCTTGCTGAATCCATACTCTCATAGGAAATTGAATTGTTATTTAAATATGAGGAAACGAGCCTGCCTTCATTTTATTATAGCTATGAAGTATATTTAGAAGTTATGTAACATGCTGTGTCCAGTTTTATTCTCCTCACTCAATATAATGTTGGCTATTTGAAGTCATTTATAATTCCATACAATTTTAATGATTGTTTTTTTTCTATTTCTGTTGAAAACTGTCGGTGGAATTTTTGTTATGCCCATGTCACGAGCCCCCAAGAGACCACTGGGATTAATTCAAGTGTGTATGCAAAAACAAAGAACCTTTATTGCAAGCTTGAACTTGGGCTCTCCGACCATTCCAACACAGCCTTTGCATCAGGGAGCCCTGACCTTAGTTGAGGCAGGATTTTTAAGGAGTAAAGGATTGGGGGTAGGGGAAATCCAGATTCAGATGGGGGTTAAACTCCTGAATGGACAAGAGTGAGGTAACAGAAGACTTGTCAAACAGGGATTGGTACTGGTGTTGCTGCAAGGAAATTGGCAACCTCTACACAAGTTAGATAAGCTATTCTTAATGTTCTAGAATATCTAGTACTTGTTTGTCTCAATCCTGATTGGTCCCCCACAGGGTACAGTCTGTGGTTTTTCCTGGTGATTGTAAAGCAAAGGCCTAGAGTCCCAGTATTGTTAGTCTGCAGCCCGTCATGACTGCGCTGACATCAAGTTAGGCCATTTCAATTTTGATAAAGTTTACACTGAGTCTGTGGGTTTCTTTAAGTAGAAGTAACATTTTAAATAATAGTAATTCTTTTCACATGTGAACAGGTCTTTTCATTTCTTTGGTTTATTAATGTATTAGAGTTTACAGTGTTAAGAGCTTTGGGTTCAGTTAATCTTGCATGATAAATGGAGTTTTCTTTATTCTTTCAGAGTCTTTGTTGTTATTATTTAGAAATACAACTTGCTTTACATGTTGATTTGTTTTGGCACAGGGCCTCACCATGTAGCCCTGGCTGTTCTGAAACTCACTATGTAGACCCAGGCTGGTTTCAAAATTTCTGACATCTGCCTGACTCTGCCTCTGGGATTAAAGATGGATGCCATGGCACCCAGCCTTAGGCTGATTTTGAAATACTGTTTTCCAGGTCTAACAATATTCTTGATGCACTCTTGCAGTTTCTTATAATAAGCCCTATGCTATAAGCAAACTGATACAAGCTTACTCCTTTAAAGCATTTTTGGATGCATTTTTTTTTCTTGCCTTACCATTCTGTTTAGGACTTCTAGCCCTACACCAAGTAGTAGTGACAAGAGTGGATCATGTTTTCTTCCTTATATTATATGAGAAAGCGTCCAGACTTCTTCTACTGGGACTGATGAGAACCATGACGTTTTCATATGCACATATGGCCTTTATTACATTAAAACAGGTGCTTTCTATACTTAAGCTGTTGAGATTATCATGAAAGACTTTTAAATGTTTTCAAACATTTGTCTATATTTAATTCCAGGAAGTTAATGTGGCCCTTTCCAAGGTTCTCCGTTGTTAATAACAGAGTATCACTGAGTTGGTCAGTTAGAGAGTAAACAACATTATTCTGTTTACAGATATGATCTCAGGCTGTGTCTGTATCTTTCAGGTAGAATCTTGAGGCAATGCAGAAACCTATTTCCTCCCTCCTTCCTTCCCTCTCCCCTCTCTCCCATTCTCCCTTCCAAGCCTCCTCTTTGAGACAGAGTAATACTACACAGTTCTGACTGACTTGAAACTCACTTCTTGTAGATCAGACTGGCCTTGAACTCATAGAGGTCTATCTGCCTCTGACCCTCAAGTGCTGAAATTAAAGCACGTAACTACCATGCTGGGCTTCCATTTACATTTTATCCCAAGTTAATTTCTTTTCTTTTATTGCTTCTCTAATCCATTTGAATAGGAATATGTTGTTTCCTGTTCACAAGCCTATAAATTTTCAGTTTTTCCCAATCACTACATCCTACCCCATATTTAGTGTTAATTATGTTAAATTCAACATTATTAAATGTGTTAATATTTTTACATGGTCCAAAATATGACATATCATAATGAATGTTCCATATATGATTAGAATGGCCTGTTCAACTACAGTTGTATAGAATGTCCCATATGTATCTGTTCAATATGTTTGTTCTATAATACGTTCAGCACTATTCTTTATTTTATTGTTTTTTCTGCTTGATAATGAAACCATTGATGTGAAGTAGTGTCATCTTTTTAATACTATTTTTTATTCATTTCAATGAACATTTTCATTATATATATATATATATATATATATATATATATATATATATATATGCTGGCATGATTGTTGCATATATATATATTTGCAGTGGTTATCTTCTCTTGAAAATTTGTTCATTTTCTAATTATATGATGACACATTATTGGTCTCCTATTATATTTTAGGAGTTAAAGTATATTTGTCAGATAAAATATAGTTGTTCTCTCTTCTTGAATTCTGTTTACATAGACAATCATTTTTCATTCCATCATGATTTTAGTTTTAATTTACATGGAATATCGCATTCTATCTCTATCACCTATATGGGTTTTTTGTTTTATTGTTTTGTGTATTTATGTATTTATTTTGGTTTTTTGAGGCAAGGATTCTCTGGGTAATATCCCTAGCTGTCCTGGAACTCACTCTGTAGATCAGGCTGGCCTCGAGCTCACAGAGATCCTCCTGCCTCTGCATCCTGAGTGCTGGGATTAAAGATGTGTTCCACCACCTCCTGGCTATATGTTTTCTTAAAACTGAAATGAGTCTCTTTGTAGGCAGCATGTCATTGGATCTAATGTTTGTTTGCTTGCAGTTGGGTTTAGGTTTTTTGTTTTTCGTATTTTTGAGATAGGGTCTCACTGTATAACCCTGGCTGTCCTGGAACTAGCTATGTTGATCAGGCTGGCCTTGAACTTATAGATGTTCACCTGCCTTTGTCTCATGATTGCTGAAATTAAAGACAAGTGCCACCAGTTTGACTGATCCTGTATTTTTTTTTCCTTTTTAAAGACTGTCACATGTTTTTCGGTTGGAGAATTTTGTCTATTAATGAGGTAGTTGTTTGAATGAGAATACCCTCATATAGGCTTATATTCTTGAATGCTTGATAGTCAGTTGGTATACTATTTGGGAAGGATTAGGAGGTATGACTTAGTTGGAGAAAATGTATCAATGAGGAGGGCTTTAGGGCTTCAAAAAACCCCTCTCAAGGTCCAGTCTCTCTCTCTGACTCCTACCTGTAGATCAGGATGCAAGCTCTCAGCTACTGCTCTATTGACTTGTCTGCCTGCCACCAACTGCCACATCATGAAGATCAAACTCTCTGAAACTATAAGTCTCCAGCTTAATGCTTCCTTTATACGTCCATTGCCTTAGTCATGGTGTTTAATCACAGCAATAGAACTATAACTAAGATAGTTAATACATAAAGTGCTTACTGTAAGAACTTATTATCAAGAGAAATATTAAAATTTCACTATCGTAATTTTGTAGTTTTTGACTGTAGTTACTGTGCTCCTTTTTCTGTTACTGTCTTACATGGTAGTTGTGCTTGATGATCATTGTATCGGTACTACAGCTTTATAACCATTGAAAGCTTCAAGGTGAAAAGTATCACTTTATACACTAATGAGATAAATGATGAGTGGGAGCTCCAAGATAGTATCAGGATGTGGTTATTGCTAGGGGAATAAACAATGCCCTGGAACTTTTTGTCCCATCCTTGACCTTTGAAAGCTACCATTAATGCTTCCAAAATGGTTTAAGAAAGCTTCCACATTGCTGAACACATAGAGAAGGCAAGGAAGCTATAAAACCCTTTTTATATACCTTGCCCAAAGGGCCTTTTACATCTAGCTATTCATCTGTATATATTGTTGTTTTCTCTATGATAAATGTGTAAATCTAACTACAGTGTTTTTCTGAGTTCTACAAAGCATTCTTTTTTTAAAAAAAATCTTATTAGGGCATCAGGAGAACACAGATTATAGCTCGCCAGCCATGATCACAGTTCACAACCTGGGACTTTTGGTGGGCATTTGGAATGGAAGACAGCAACTGTGAAACTGAGCCCTTAATATGAAGAGTTCTGCACACACTCCAATTGCTATCAGAATGGAGATACATTGAATGACACTCAGTTGGTATCTGATGGAGAAAGTATTGCATGTTTTGGTGACCAGAAGCACTGTCAATTGTACTGAATGTGAGAATCAAAGATAAGCTTTGGTTTTCCTTTTAATAAACACCCTTGGATTACTTTATCATTTGTATTTTTTACACTATTTCTTCATAAAGATTTCATAAAAACCTCTTTTAGGACTCTTGTTTCAAACTCACCTGACTCAAATCTCATAAAAATTCGACATTTTATATTTCTCTCTATAGTGTATCTTATTGATATCACAGTTTACTTATTTTTCCATTATGATTGATTAGCAAGTTATTATAATATTACCTTGAGTGAATGAACTCGTGCTCAGCGTTTACCAGTGTAATGAAGTTCTTTGTTTTGTTTGGATGGTTGCTTTCTCAAGACAGGGTTTCTTTATATAATGTTGGCTGTGCTGGAACTCACTCTGTAGTCCAGGCTGACCTTGAACTTTCGAAGATCCTACTTCCTCGTGGTAATGTTGGGAGTGGTGGCACATGCCTTTACACCCAGCACTTGGAGGCAGTGGCAGGCAGATCTCTGTGAGTTCTTGGCCAGCCTGGTCTACAGATCAAGTTCTGAGACAGCCAGGGCTATTACACAGAGAAACCCTGTCTCACAAAACCAGAAAAAGAAGAAAAAAGAAAGAAACGTAAAGAGAAAAAAGATATTGTTATGTTTAATCTATTTTAAGTTTTTGTGCTTTATCACTCTGAACATTCATCTCTCCAGGTTTCAGAAGATTTTGTCACTAATTCAATAAATAAGTGGGTTTTTGTTGTTGCTTCTCTCCCCCTCCCTCCCCCCTCTCTTTCTGTTTTGAGGCGAAGTCTCATTATGCAGATCTGGTTGGTCTGGAATTCACTATGGAGAGCAAGCTGGTGTCAAACTCCCAGAAATACACCTGCCTGTGCCCCTCCCCCCCTGACAAACACACCTTAAAAGCTGGGAATAAAGGTATGTGTCACGTACCTGGGTAATAAATAAGGTTGGGGTTCCTCGTTCTATTTTTTTCTGTCTAGTTTGTTAAAATGCATATGCTTATTTAGTTGATGTTGTCGCAATGTTTTACTTTTATAATATATTCCATTTTACACAAATAATCTATATTGTTTGAATCAATAATTGTAGGCTATAGTAAGATCTTTTGCTCTTTTGTGGGGCCTGCCACCCAGCTCCCAAATAAATCACACACAGAGGCTGAGTCTTACTTTTGAATGCTTGGCCTTAGTTTGGCTTGTTTCTTGCCAGCTCTTCTTAAATTATCCTGACTGCCTTTTGCCTCTGGGCTTTTATCTTTATTTCTGTATACTTTTCTTTCCTTCTTACTAGGTGATAGGGTAGCTGGGTGACTGGCCCCTGATGTCCTTCTCTCCTCCCAGATTTCTCCTATTCATACTCTCTGTCTGCTAGCCCTGCCTATTCTTGCTTCTGCCTCACTATTGGCAATTCAGCTCTTTATTAGGATCACTGTAGTGGAATTTCATTTGTATTTTAATAAATAAGGCTTTCTGGGATATCAAGAAAGTAAAATACATACACTGGCCAGCCTTACAGACCAGGCAGCAATGACACACACCTTTAATCCCAGTAGCCATATTAGCTTGCCACAGAAACCAGGCGGTAGTGGTACATGTTCTTAATCCCAAAACTAGAGAGGATTATAAAGCAGGGGGAGACACTTCTCTGTCTCAGGTTCATTCTGAGATTCCTGGAGGCAGGACAGTCATTTCAGACTGAGGTAGAAGTAAAAAACAGTGGCTGACTGTTTCGCTCTTATGTCTCTTGAGTTTTTCTTAATCGTGCTTCAGACCATCAGGTGTTTTAGACAGGCACAGTAACACAGCTTCAGAGAATTAAACAAGTGCAGCATAAACAAAAGTCACACACCTAAAAATAAAATTCCCCAACATTTCTCTTTTTTCTCTCTAAATGAAAATGAAAAGTTTTAACTTGAACATAGCAAGACTGTACACAATAAGAACAAATTATCAAGTAAAGATTACATTCACAATGTACTGAATTCCAATTAATTTGTGTCTGATCCCGTCTTAGTAAATCCAAAATTGTATAACTAACTTACATACTATCATATCTAAGTAAAACTGAAACTATAACTATCAAGTCTTCAATTCTATCAAAGATACCAGAAAGATATTATTATTTCAGTAAACAAAAAGTGCATTGCAAACAACTTCCAAAAACTCTAGAAATGACACAGAGAGACGTCTGACTACCTGGACAGTCACCTAAAGTTCCTTTGCAATGTTGGGTCATCCATCTTCAGCCTATAGATCCATAGTATCTGGAAGATTTTTCAAAGAAACAAGAAATTTGCAATACTGTCCTGCCTATATTGGCAGTTTTCAGTCACGTTCCTCCATGTCCTTCAAAATGTCTCACAGTTTCTTCTGTGAAGCAGGAATCCTGAAGGACCATGCCACATTTTTCAAAATGACAAAGGTCACTGGTCCCTTTCCTGTGGGTCCTGCATGTACAGTTTATACAATATACTGTCAAGCAGTCCAAACAAGAGCAGCTTCTTGCCTAAATGGCTAATCTTGTCACAATGACAGCAAACTCCATAAGGAGTTTCTTCAGTCCCCATCATCTCTGAAGTAAGCTGGTGATGCCAGAAATAGATGTTTCTTACCAGCTTTTCTTAATTTGAATTATCCCAACTACTTTTTGCCTCTGGGCTTTTATCTTTCTCTCTTTCTGTATAACGTTCTTTCCTTCTTACTCCATGACTGGGTGGCTGGGTGGCTGGGTGGCTGGGTGGCTGGGTGGCTGGGTGGCTGGCCCTTGATGTCCTCTTCTCCTTGTTCTCTTGCTCCTCTTCTCTACACCTGGATTTCTCCTATTTATACTCTCTGCCTACTAGCCCTGCCTATCCTTGATCCTGCCTCACGATTGGCTGTTCTGCTCTATTAGGATCATCAGGTGTTTTAGACAGGCACCTTAACATAGCTTCAGAGAGTTAAACAAATGCAGCGTAAACAAAAGTCACACACCTGAAAATAATACTCCCCAACAGTAGGCAGAAGTTTCTGTCCCACCAGCAACTCCCAAAGAAACACACAGAGACTTAATATTACTTATAAATGCTTGGCCAATAGATCAGTCTTATTACTAACTAGCTCTTACATTTTAAGTTAACCCACATTCATTATTTATGCTCTGCTCCATGGCAGTACCTTTATTAGCATGGCACGTTCATCTCCTGCTCCCTCTGTGTCTGGCTGGCAACTCCTGACTGCCCTTCTCCTTCCCATCATCTTTAGTTTGGTGCCCTGTCTATACCTCCTGCCTGGCTACTGACCAATCAGTGTTTGATTAAACCAGTTCACATGACAAATCTTTACAGTGTACAAGAAGGTTATCCTACTGCAAGTAATAAATTATTATATGCCATGAATCATAATAAATTATGATTGTTAACATAATCACTTTGTTTTCTTTTCTGTTCATGTAATTTCAAGTGGTCTGGGTTCATATTCGCTGATTCTTTCTTTCACTTGATAAGAGTCACGTATTGACATTCTCCTCAGTCATATTCAGTAACTGTTGTTTGGGTGGGATCTGTTAGCATAGACCTAGATTCATTGGATAGGCCTTTAGCCTAAGTCCACATGGATAATACTGACTTGGAGTCTACAAAGGATGACCTGGTGTTAGTGTCTACTTGGGTGAACCTAGGACCTTGGTACAAAGGGATAAGACTGAAATCCAGACTTATGTGTCTGGCCTAATACTTTGGAAAGCCTGAACTTAAGTGCCCCAGTTTGCTTTCTATTGTTGTGATAAAACACTGACCAAAATGGATTTAAGGGAGGAAAGGGCTTATTTGCTTCCATGTTTAATTATGGTCTATCATTGACGGAAGTCAGAGGAGGAAGTCAAGCAGGAGCAGGGACAGGACTCATAGGGGAATTCTGCTTTCTAGCTTGCTCCCCATGCCTTTCTCAGCCTGCTTTCTTATACAACCAATAAAATGCTCCGCAGACATGCACACAGAGCAATTTGGCGGAAGCAATCTTCAATGAACTTCTCTCTTCCCATACATAATTAGTGTATGTTGAGTTGACAAAAAAAAGAAGAAAAAAAAAAACAGTACATATGGATACAGGTCTAGTACTTTGGTTTTTTAATTGCCAGCCTGTGGCCTGAGACCAATGATCTAATGTACTATGGTAAACCTGAATCCCCATGTTATAGAAACCAACGTGTCATGGGAACTATATAGAAATCTGAGTCTATGGTATCCAGACTGGTGCTAGGGTTCACTAGGGAAGGACTGTGCAGTGATCTTGGATACTTAGTCTACTCTTCTATGTAGAGATTGTGTCTCTATGCTATGTACCAATTGGGTTTAGTGGTTATGTGACAATACTCATTTAAACTCTCCTTCTTACCTTCCATAACACATCTTTTCTTTTATCCTAAGGAATGCATTTTCTCACATGGATTCCCTAACTTTTGTTAGTCTATTAGTGGAGGTTTGAGTGCTTGGCTAGACCAAAACACTCAATTCTTATATGCATTTCAAACTGATGTATATGTGAATGCTAGAAACTTGTATTCCACCATCTAGCTTATGTTTATTTCATCTTGTTGTCTGAGGCTTCTGTCCTGCCCAGTTCTCACAGTCGTTAAGTCCCAAAGAAATCACACAGAGGTCTATATTAGTTATAAACTGATTGGCCCATTTGCTCAGGCTTCTTATTTACTAATTCTTATAACTTACATTAGCCCATAGTTCTTGGCTGAGTTAGCCATGTGGCTCAGTACCTTTTGTAGTGAGGTAGTCATATCTTGCTTCCTCTGCAGCTGGGTCATGACTGCAGACTGCAGAATCCTCTTCCCAGAATTCTTCTGTTCTCAATGCCCTGCCTCTACTTCCTGCATGGTTGTCCCACCTATACTTCCTGCCTGGCTACTGGCCAATCAGTGCTTTGTTAAACAAGTACAACAAATGTTTACAGGGTAAAAACATTGTCCCACAGCATTATCTGAAGGAAATTTTAATTTAATGTGATCCTAGGATATGTTCACACAGACTTGCCAAACCTAGTAAGATGCTCAGTGTTTATTTGCCTATATTTGCCTGAGGATGAATCTATAATGAGCAGAACATACAGTCCCTTGTTTCTCATTCTCCAGAGCTCCCTCCTATAAGAATCAGTCAAACTAACTTCTCCAGAGGTCCATCTCCATTAGTTTTCTCCATTTTACTTTCTATCTGCAACTAAAATACAGCCTCCCTTCCTATAATGCTATTCAAAATGTGTTCTAGGTTCAGTCATATGCTCAAGAAAATTATTCTTCTTAATATTTTCAATGTCACCCATACTTGATTCATTTTGAACACTCAACCAATTTTCATTTGCTAATTGACTTTATTTTCCAACCCTTTAACTTCTTTTTGCTTTCATTTTCAAACTTAATGAGATAAATAGCAAATTTAGTAGGCCATTTCAAATGATTTATTCATAAGTATTCAAAATCTGAGCAAACTGTTTTATACAATGCATCAAAAAAGTTAAAAACAAGATTTCCACCTGTACCAAAATAAACATAGAAATGAAACTTCCTTTTGAATGCAGGCATAGCTATTTTTAGAAATATATGGGAACATATTTTAAAATGTAATATTTAGTGACCATATATAAAAATAAGGTTCAGAATAGCCAAAAGGTATGTTAAAATTGAACTGAGGTATATGTGAGTCTATCACTTTCATCTGCTCCCATACTAGGTATTAGCATTAAAATTAGTATTACTCACTAGCATTGCCTGATAATTTTATCACCAATAATTATCCAATTGGAAAAATTTCCTCCATCTTCACTGACGTCCAGTCCAAGACCTTCTTAACTGTCTTTTGGTCTTCACTCTTGACTACTGTGGTAGACTATTTAACATCCCCTTCCCTTTCTGTGCAGAAAAACACTCATCCCTCACCACTCCACACATAAGACGCTTACATCCAGCTCTCAAAAGCATGTACATCTACTAGTAACTACATTTTGCTATTCTGCAAAGAATTTTGTAGAAGGGATCAAATTAAGGATCTTGAGAGGAGGGTATTATTTTTAGCCTTTTCGGTATGTTCCAAAGAAATCAGAGGGTCCATATTAGGGAAAAGATGGAAGATGCTATGGTTGTTGCTGAGATTAGAGATGTGAGAGAAAGCTACATTGTTGTATGGCTGACTCTGAAAATGGAATAAAGAAGTATCAGCCAAGGAATGAAAATGTTGTCTAAAAACATAAAAAAATGAATAAATGGATTATCTACTTGATTTTATCCCAGCAAAACTGATTTTTTTAATTTCTGACTTCTAGAATTCTAAGTTAATGAATTTGTAATGTATGTCATCAAATTATATTTAAAATTTGTTATAGAATCAGAAAATAATATTAGCATCTGCAATAGACTTTACACAAACAGTATTTTATATCTCCAGGCACTTGGGAAAGAGTCAAAAGTACTTAACATATCTGCATGTGCTATGGACTGATTGGTATTCTTCTCGAAATCAATATTCTCAATCCCAAATCCTTAGTGACTGAGAATGTGACCTTATTTGGAGACAGGGTCTTTGCAGAAATAATCAAATAAGGTAATTAGAATGGTCTCTGGTGCAATATGATTGATGTCCTCATTAAAGAAAGAAAAATATGGAGCTAGTAACACATGTATGGTGAAAAGACAATGTGGAGAGCCATAGAATAGATGACTGCCTAAAGTCAAGGCAAGAGACTCTGAGCAGATCATTTTCATAGTCTGTACTAGTTAGCTAATTGTCACCCTGACAGAGCTGGAGTCACCTGACTAACTTCAGTCATCCTCTGTGATCAGGACATGTAGGACAAATAAACTTATTCTTACTCATTGATTTTGATCATTGTGTTTATCACAAGAATAGAAAGCAAACTAGGATATAGCCTGAAGAAGAAATCAATTGTTCTAACACCTTGATTTGGAAAATTTTGCCTCCAGTACCATGAGACAATACATTTCGATTGCCGATATCCTATAATTCATAGTACAGATGATGCACCCTGCCTGACTTGGCAACATTTGATGTCTTTTGGTTTATCCTGAGTTACTATCATTTTTCCTTTCTGCCTTCCAGCTATGAGTCTTCTTCTTATTAATTCAGTTGTTTATTTGTTGATTTATGTATTCATTGAGAGAGGACCTCACTATGTAGCCCTGGCTGTCCTGGAACTTACTATGTACACCAGGCTAGCTTCAAACTCAGAGATCTGCCTGCCTATGCTCCCCAGTGCTGGGATTAAAGGTATGTACCACCATGCACAGCTTGAGTTTCTTCTTTCAAAGCACTTGTGCATTCTTCATGGGGCACTTACCACTTATTAGCTGAAAAATACTAATTCCTCCTTCAGTTCTCAAGTATTCATTGCCTAGAGATATTTTATAGCTGTCAATCTAAAGGTACCTCTGGTCTCCATTATTCATTCATCATAATGTGACCTTTCCTGAATTTTCTCAATCAAACACATTAGAATTGCAAGTATATTTTGAAGACTATCCTATCAATGGCTCTCAGTGACCATGTCTATAGTGTTAAACATGGCATTATGGCATATTATGCTAGATAATACTATATCTAGCATACTGTTTAGCACTGGATAGATAGTGTTATTAACTGAATGGACAAATTCCCACCCTGCATGATCTTTTATGAAATCTGCTTTAAGTTCCTTTATTTTCTGTTTGTGCCTCCCAATCTATTAGCAGCTACCTATGATGACTGATCTTGGCTGTCAACTGGACTACACCTCAAATTAACTAAAGACAAGTTGCTGCCCTGATAGAATTATGGAATAACCTCTTAAAGGCACAACTACCATGTCAATTAGGTATCAGTAGCCTGGAGAGCTAGAGCAGGGTTTTCCAGAAGGTGCATTGAATAATTATCCAATATACAGTATATGGTTTCTCCCATATCCAGGTCTAAGAAACAAGGGGTATCAAAGAAAATCTTTCCACTCACTATCCCTCCCTAGTGATAGACTCAGGAAAGTTGTGTTTCCTCATACTATGACATTGAGTTCTGCTTGCCCAGAAGTTTTAGTTTGAGATGGGGGAGTACTTCTTCCTGGAGATACACAAAGCATTCCATTGAACTGAAAACTTAGATCTCCCACTGGTCACTTGGGACTTCTGATGCCCTTATACTAACAGGCTGAGAAAGGAATAACAGTCTTAGGATGAATGATTGATCAAGATTACCATGGGGAAACTGGATTGTCTCTCCACAATGGAGGTAAGGAAGATTATGACTAAAGCACTAGATATATTTTAGGGCACGACTTGGTGCTACCATATCCTGTGATTAAAGTCAATGGGAAGCTACAAAACCTAATCCAGGCAGGAAGACAAAGGGCACAGACCCTTCAGGAATGAAAGTATGGGTCATTCTTCTGGAAAAAGAACCAAGACCTTCTGAGGTGCTTGCTGATGGTGGAGTAAATACAGAATGCATAGTAGAGGAAGACAGCTATAAATATCAGCTAATGCCATGAGACCAGGTGCAGAAACAAGGATTATAACTGAGACAAGTGTTCCTATCATATTTTGTTTAGAATGTGCTGTGCATATATACATATATTAAGTAGATATTTGTGTTTATTCCTCTTTGTCTTTATCACATAATGTTACATCAGTGGTTGTCATATTTAAATTTGAAATACTAAAAGAATATCTCTAAAGGGACATTGTAACCTACTCTCTCTAAAATATGTATAGTACATTAGTGGTTGTACATGTGCTAGTTATGTTAGGTGTAATTATGTCTTCATTATTGTTTTCATTTGGAAATTAAGCAAGGCACAACGAGATATGATTGTATGTCAGTTAACAAGGGGTATACTTGTGATGGCTAATATTTGTAGTCATCTTGACTGTATCTGAAATTAACTAAAACCCAAACAGCTGGATGGATCTGTGGGGAATTTTTCTTAGTTGGATTTTTCCTGGTATTTGAATATAGGGTTCTTCTGTGTAACAGTCCTGACTGTCCTGTAACTTGCTTTGTAGAGCAGGCTGGCCTTGAACTCAGAGATCCACCTGACACTGCCTCCCAAGGGCTGGAATTAAAGGCATGCACCACCACTGCAAGGCTTCTTAGTTGGGTTATTTAAGGTCAAAAGACCAAACCTAAATATGGGCCATACATTCTGTTGGCTCACATGAAAGTACATGGGAGAAGGAAGCTTTTACTTTTTATCTGCTTACCTTCACTCTCAATGGCAAATTTATCTATCCTGTTCCTGAGGCATTCCTTGACTGGTGTTACAATCTATTTCTACAGGATTCTAACACAGAGTGAAGATTGGCAGCTCTCTAGGACCTCCCTGAAACTCCAGCGCCAGACTGGGACTGTTGAGTTATCCAGTCTCATGAATGCTACTGGATCCTTTGCTTTCTGTCAGAAGGCAGTCATTGTTGGACTACTCTGACCACAACCTGCAACTGTAAGCCACTCTAATAAATCCCCTTCCAATGTGTGTGTGTGTGTGTGTGTGTGTGTGTGTGTGTGTGTGTGTTATGGTCTGTGTGTTTATTATATCAATTCTGTTCCTTTAGAGAACTCTAACCAATGCATTATCTAATAGACTACTCTTTATAGTATTGTTGGGAACTGGTTTCAAAAACCAAGCTGCACTTTGATCAATCATTACCTTGTATAACGAGGAACCTGAATCCCAGCTCACCGATATTCATATGGATAGCTTCTCAGATCCAGTCTTTCCTGAAACATAGGAGAATATTTTTCATATGACAAACTTGGGGTGATAACATGTCTGATATGGAAAAGCCAGGAAATACAACCTGAATGACATGGACTCTTAAGTATTCCTCCTTTAGAAGAGAAAGGAAATCCAAAGGGAGACCAATGCTTAGGAAAATGTAGTTCAAAGTTTGTGGATTCCATGGGCCTACTATTTTCTTCCTCAAGAAATATAATAACCAGAAACACCGCTATTTGTTCTGATTACCATTTCCTATTGTTTGTGCAGAACACCAAAGTCTTATGCATAATCACATAGAGGTATACACACATACACACAATGTAATTCTTTGGTTTATAATACTGACTTTTCTTTCTTTTGTGGTTATTAATACTATCGGTTTCTGAAACTAAAAATTTAAGATAAGAACCTCACTTCAATGTATAAAAGAGCAAGTAACCCTGGCATCCACTTCCCAAGGACTCCTTTTTAAAATTGCTCTTGTGTGACAGCTATGAGTCACAATGTTTGTTCTATAAATTCATTATAGATTCTCATATAATGCTCCATCATCATTGCAGCTTGGCATGCTTTCAAAGTTTCTCAATAGCACTAACAATTTATTATTTTTCTTTCTGGCTGCTTTAATAGCCCTACCCTTTAGAATGTTGTTTTGCATTGTAGAAAAGTTGAACATATCGCCGATTAAAGTTGTCCACGACAGTATTAATTCTGAACTAGATATCATGACTCAGAATGCCAGTTGAATCAGGGAATAAAAACAGAGTTTGAAGGAGCTAAATTTAGCTATTTGAAAAGTTGGATGGTGTTAACTCATTGCCATTGATCCAACTGTTTTCATGGTTGAGTTGCTAGTTTCAGTCGTTGTTCCAATCAAGCCATCTGGTGTTTTTGGCCATTCAGAAGACCCAATCAAATCAACTACTCAATTGCTCAGGAATCGACCCATAAAGTGGTCAATATAATCAATCCTATCAAACCAGCCTCAATCCTTCAGTGAAAAGCTGCGAAAACCACAGCACTTAATAGAATGCAGATTGCTTCCCTTCTGCTTTGAGAGAGCACAGAACTCTATTTTACTGCTTCTATGATAAAGTTTTTTTTTTTTTTTTTGGTTTGGTTTTTCAAAACAAGGTTTCTCTGTAGCTTTGGAGTCTGTCCTGGAACTAGCTCTTGTAGACCAGGCTGCGCTCGAACTCACAGAGATCCACCTGCCTCTGCCTCTCAAATGCTGAGATTAAAGGCATAAGCCATCACCACCTGGTGATAAAGGCATTTTTAATAAATGATAACAGATCAGGACTTTTTGCTAAATAAGTTTGGGTTTTTATGTATTCAAGTTTACAAAACATCCATGCAAATGATAAGCTAGCTTTTAAATACACACACACACACACACACACACACACACACACACACACCCTTGGATAGCTGGAAAATTCCATGTACCATTTTTTATTCTTTTAATTTAAATAATTTTTTAGTTTTTTTTTTTTTTAGACAGACAGGGTCTCACTATGTAGCCCTAGCTGGAACAGATCTCACTAAGTAGACCAGGCTGGCCTAGAACTCACAGGAATTTACCTGTCTCTGCTTCCCAACAGCTGGGATTAAAGAAATTCACCACCATGCCTGGTCCACATACATTTCTTTATATGACTAGAACATTTTAGATTTATTTTTAATTATTTATATGTATGTCTATGTGTCTTTGTGGGTAAATGCCACATGTTCAAGCGTCAGTATGCCTGCAGAGGCCAGAGGAGTACGTCAGGTCCTTTGGAGCTGGAGTTACAGGTAGTTGTGAGCCACCTGACATACTACTGGGAACTCAACTCAGCTCAGCTCTTTTGAAAGAGCAATATATGCTCTTATCTGCTAAGCCATGACTCCAGTCTAAGACCAGAATCTTAAAAATTAAATATTGAAAATAAAATTAGGTGATATGAATAACAATGGATTACATAAAACAATTATGCACTTATGTATAATTTATGTAATTTTAAAATCTATATATTTGTATAATTTATGTAGAAATTAATAAAATAGTAAATTATATAAAAGTGTGAGTAAATTATAGACTATAGTATAAAAATGATTAAACATTGGAAATTACCTATGTAGGCAAATTACCTATTTAGGCAAATATGTATTGACAGTATCAAAAATTGAAGAACTTTTGAGAAAAATATATCTGTTTGAAGGCTCAAATAAAAAATGTTAACTGGAACATTCTTTTAAAAATTAAATTGAACTATTTTTTAATACAGAACTAGAGTTTTTCCTAACACTTGTCAGAACTTAGCTTTAGTAAATATCATCTGCAGTTTTTGTAAATGAAAGGATGTTACAATCATGATATTTCTAGACTATGATTTTATATATTAGAATCTATAAAAATTTTATTATTTGTCATGTTGGTGTAACTACATCAGTTCATTATAAATGTTAAATATTCTATTTTGTATTATAAAATTGGGTCATTTCAGGCAGAAAATTTACACTAAGTTCAAGTTCCTGGATATATAAACAGAGTTGTCAAAATATTCTCATCGGCTGTGTAAATTTTTGCTCGGAGCAAAAACAACAGATTGGAAAACACAAATATCCTATAAGCTATCAGTGAGCCTACACATAAGAATAAAGTCACATTAAACAGAAATTATGTCTATGGCACCACACGCACATGAATGAATGCATACAAAATAATACAATAAAGACATTTTCTTTGGAAACAGTTTTTTTTTTTTTAAGAGAAAAGCTCCATGGCAACATTTTTTTTCCTCCTGATTAAAAAACAGGAGGTATTGCACTCTTGAATTCAGTTCAAGAAACAAATTTCAGTTCACCAAATGCTACTGCAGCAACAGAATAAAGCTATGTGCCATCATTTAGTAATGAAACCCATAAAGAAAACTAGGCTGGATGGGAACAGGGACATCTCAAAATCATCATCCATCAGAAAAGATTGACATGCCAAACTAAAATTAGAAATCAGGAAATGCACTCTTTGGATTCTTTATTAGAGGGTTGTTTCTAGAAAAAAAAATGAAAGAGAACTCAACCAGGCAACGAGTGAGGAAGATATTGAATTGATGAAGCTGTGCAGAGTGAAAATGATTCCAGTTCACCATAGTAACCCACATATAAGGCAGTGAAGCACTGAACTGGGTTTATTTGTAGTGATAGCCATGAATGCATAATTATAATTAAGAAACATTCTATGTGACTAAATAAAAAACGAGTTAAATTACTGTAATATTGCCCACTGCATGACAAAATCAGTTACTTGTATCCTTTACCTGATATAGAAGTATCCTGTATACTTTCTCTGCTTTATCTCCACTTATTCCTATGGTGCTTCTTTCCTGACTACATTCTATTTCAAGTCTATAAAGCTTAGAGTTTTTTGAAGAACAAAACAAAAGATTTCTCTCCATTTTGAATCCTGTTTCCTGCACAAGCAAACATTCTTTCCTTTTGTGGCTAAATTTCTTGAGAAAATGACTGGTAATATATTTCACTCACTTTAGATTACTAAAACATGCAACAGAATGCACACTTGCTATCTGTTAAATAATATGTAAATCCCGAGAACACAAATATTAATAAAGACGTGACCTTAATTTTCAAGATAAATGCAATCTAGAAAAATGCATAAAATGAAATACCTACTACGTGAACATTTGTTAAACAAACTCAATAACCAAATGTTTTAAGAAGAAAATAATATATATATATATACATATATATATATATATTCCTCAGTATGGCTCTCACTACTCTCCCATGATAATGGATTGGCAGAGTTGTCATTGACACATATTCATGCAGTCCCCATCAAAATTACAATGATACTCTTTACAGAGATAAAAAATATAATCAATAAATTAATATTAAAACATAAAAGTGTCAAAATAATCAAGGAAATTATGAATAAAATCAAACCAAACCAACCAAACAAACAAACAAAAACAAGGATGAAGGTGCAATAAGAACTCATTTTAAGCTATACAACAGAGACAGAGTAATAAAATTAGCCTGCTACTTACACAAAAACAGACATTTTAGACAAATGAAGAAGAAAACTCAGAAATAAACTACATAGCTATAGTCACTTAATTTTTAACAAAGGTGTCCAAAGTATACATTGGGGAAAACCAACAATGGTGATGGGAAAACTGTATTATGATCTACGTGTACAATATTTATATTTCTCCCCCAGTACAAAAATCTGTTGAAAAATGGATCAAAGATTTTAACATAAAAATCAAAACCTGAAAACTTCTAGACAAAAATATAGAAAAAATTTCAAGATAAAGGGATATACAAGAACGTTACAAAAAGAATAGCTCAAGAAATAATCCCGAAAATTGAGAAATGGCATTGTACCTGTGGTAGTTACTTTTCTATTGCTGTGATAAAATACTATGACCAAAGAAAGCAATTTATAGAAGAAAAAGAGTTTATTTTATGTCATTCTTTCAGAGGGTTAGAGCCCATAGTAGGGAGGACAGCATGGCAATAGGTAACAGGCATGGCAGCAGAACTGGAAGCTTAATGCTCACATCTTCCACCTCAAGTGTGAAGCAGAGAGCAAACTGTAAGGGGGTTGGGGTGAGATTTTGGCTCTGAAAGCCAGGCTCCAGAGACACACACCTTTCAGCAAAGCCACAACTAATAATCCTCCCCAGACAGTGTCATCAAACACATAAGCCTATGAGGGACATTCTCATTTAAACCCCTATAGCATCAAATTTAAATGGTTCTGCACAGCAAAGGAACCACCACCACACTGAAGAGAGAGTCTGAAGAAAGGTAGAAAATGTTTTCCAGCAAAATGTATGCATTATACAATTTTGTATATATTGTATATACATTAAATATAAATATAATATTTTATATCAAATATAAAAACTAATAGTTATATCAATGAATGGACACTTGAATTGCACACTAATTTTCAAGTGAAGAAATGAACATGTTCAATAAATAATTAAAGAATATTCAACTTCTTCAGGAATCAGGGAAAAGCAAGTAAAAAATACACTGAACTCCCGTCCTAGCCCAATTAGAATGACTCCCATAATTGCAATTACATATATTCATTATCATTCGTTTTTCATTTTTTCATGTGTGTCTGTGCATATGTATATAAGTGTACACACACACACACACACCTAGGATAGCCTCACTTAATTTTGTAAAGCAAATACTACTAGACTTATTTTTGCTATTTTAGTTTATTTATTTACTTTATGTGTATGAGGGTTGTATCTGCATGTATTTACATATTTATCTGAACCACATGTATATAATGCCTGAAGAATCTATAGGAGGGTGTCAGATTCTCTGGAACTGGAGTTACAAAGTTGTGAACTGTCCTGTAGGTGCCAGTAAACATGCCTGTGTCCTCTGCAAGAACAAGTGCTCTTAACTGCTGAGCCATCTCTTCAGCCTCCACTACTAAATTTAAAATAAATAGCAGATTAGCTTCAATACAATAATAACATAAACAAAATCTTAGTTTCAGCATCTAATAGGACCAACAAAATTAGAGTGAGATCATTGTAAGGTAATGAAGCATTACATAAATGAAAACGTGAAGTCAGATCTAATTCTGCCTCTGGATTCTCAATGCTGAGCTAAACCTGGAATCTAAAACATATATAACTTAACATATCAAGCTGAATGGGATGGTTAGTGGGTATGTAATAATTTAACCCTAAGTTTCTCGACTGCTACTAATAAACAGGTTAGATGTGAATAATTGGATTCATGGGTAGGCATCTGTTTCCTCTGAAAAGTGATTCAGTTTTGGCAAAGGTCTGATGGTAGTCATTCAAACTTATCCTCACCGCCACAGGTGCTAGAATTTAAGCACTTTTATCAGAGTTAGGCAAAGAAGTAGAAAAACAGATGCATTCATAGAGCATAGCTCTCTATTTTCCATCCTCAACCCAAGGACCTATTCTTGGATCTAACTTGGAGTTCTGTCTTCCTCATAGTTTTGTTGGCACTTGAGGGATAAACAGAATGAGCAGAGGAAGGCAATATGCCAGACTTCATTCTGTAAGACAGATAGAGTGCCAAAAGGCACATCCAGGAAAAAGAAGAATGAATCCCCGCTTAAGTCAGCTTCTGGCATGTCTCTACCACATGCAATGCTACACAGACTTCTGCATCCCAGCATTCACCCTGGAAAAGCTGGTATTGCTCATCCACAGTCTCCCTCACGTGCCAGCTGAATAGTGTATTTGGGGAAGGGGATATATTTATGTTGCAGAGGATTCCCATAGCAACCCAGCTGGAGCTGAAAAATAATTAAACTTTAGTATAGGTTTATGGAAGGCTCAGACTGGATCTCTGCATACAGGTCAAAAGTCATACATATATAATATGTTTTACTATGAGGTTGAAACCCAGATTGATTTATTCTCTGAAACTGTTTTCTATTTGTTCAGTATTTTGAAAGATAGCAAGTGTTTTAAATGTCTTATGATTATTACTATCATTATTGTGTGTACATACATGAACATGTATGTTTGAACATCCTTGCTCATGCATTCCTATAGGCGCACCTTAGGTCAACATTGTGTGTCTTTTTATCATTCTCCACATTCATTTATTCATTCACTCACTAATTCATTTATTTAGTTCTGTTTTGAGATTGGGTCTTTCTATGTAGCCATGACTGTCTTAGAACTCACTATAGAAACCAGGCTGGTCTTGAAGTCACAGAGATATTTCTACCTCTGACTCCCGAGTCCTAGGATTAAAAGTGTGTACCATCCCACCTGATCCTCCACATTTATATATTGATACATGCTCTCTCACTTGGCCTGGACCTCTGTTTCATTTCCACCAACAGGCCAACCCCCCTTGCTCAGGTTACAGACATGTACCATGTTACCCAACTTCTTTGTGGGTTCTAGGGATCCAAACTCAGGCCTCTGTACTTACGCAGCAGGCACGTTGCCCACTCTGAGCCATCTCTTTTACTCCCCTTACAAGCTTTATTTTAAAAAATGTGCATTTTTAAAGATAAAAAGAAGGAATGTGGCTGCTACTAGTTACTTCTTGCCAAGCAAAGGATCATTGGAAAGTACAGTAAACTGCTATAGAAGTGGTAGTTGGGTCATTTGTCAAGTAGCAGGAAATGAAGTGTGGGATGAACTTGGTTAATCTTTAGAAACATGCTAATCTAAATTTAAGCTCTTCATGTAATCCTCAAAACTAAATAATCTGATGGATGAACACAGATTTCTGCAACCCAAAAGATAGGATCTTTAACTAATACTTTTCACCTGTGACCTGAAGAGCTTGGATTTAGATTAGCATGTTTAGGGGAATTTCTTGTATATTAGAAATAACTACAACACAGCCTCAGACATGGTCAGGAAGGGTTCTGAAATCATAGTAGATGACAGAGCCATGTTGTCGGGGCTCTACCTTGTCCCGCAAGGAATGACGCGACCACCAGAGCTCTTCTCACTGCAGTTCATTCCAGGACTTTAGTCACTTTCTCTCTCTTTCCCCCCCTCTCTGCTCTCTCCTCTCTCCTTTTCCTCTCTCTCCGGGCAAACCTCTCCCAGCCCTTAAGTAGGCATGGGCTGCCAATCCCGGATTGCTAGGTGAGCATTGCCCATAGGCCCACGCATATGCAGTCAGCTGATGATCATTGCGTGATCATAGCAGAGGTCAGGCCTTAGCCATCTCGGGAGTTGATTAAACATCTCCATCAGGTGTGACACCACGCAGCTCGCTACACCACGTGTTTTACTAAATGTGAGGAAATTTCAGTGGGACAAGATGTGAAGATGGACAATAGTGATACTGATGATCATGGCTTTGCATAAATTGCTAGCCGCAGTGTATACTTATGCACTAGCACCATCAAAAATTTTTAAAAGATGCCAGGCATAGTGGTAGCACATGACTTTAATCCCAGCCCTATGATGGCATAGGTGGGTGGATCCCAATGATTTCATGGCCAGCCTGGTCTACACAGCAAGGACAATCAAGTTGGTTTTTCAGAGAAACTCTGTCTTGAAAAATCAAAAAAAAAAAGTTAAGATAAAAATATAATAAATCATTATAAAATAAGGATATAAAAATACTTGGGGGCCTGAGACAATTCAGCAGTAAATGGCACACAGAAGGAAGCTCACAACTGTGTGTTGTGATTGCATTAGGCTCTGACGCCCTAATGTTTTGTTTTTGGTTTTGTTTTCTGAGGCAGGGTTTCTCTCTGTAACAGTTCTGATTGTTCTGGAACTTGGTTCATAGACCAGGCTGGCCTTGAACTCACAGAGATCCACCTGCCTCTGCCTCCCGCATGTTGAGATCAAAGGAGTGTGCCACCACCCCTCAGCTCTGATGCCCTAAATTTTATTCACTTAAAAAAATTTTAGTATCATTATCTAAAGTCCTTATTTTAGATAGAAAATCTGATATCCTACAAAACTGTATCTCTACACATTTTAATGCAAAAATTCTTATATTATTGTTATTGTTTTATATTAGTGAAAACTAATGTAACATATAAGCAGATTAATTTCTTTGTTTTTTACCTCCCAACTGAACAAAAATATGTAATGTAGCCTCTTTGTTAGAAAAGAATGACTCTCCACATTTTAATAAGAATGACATAAAGCTCTGTCTTAAGTAAGATGATCAGGGTAATAATGAAATCATCTTGGAGGAAATTTAATAACCATATTTTTATCTAAATAAATCCTCCAGGAGGAAGCAGAGAATTCATAGCTTTTCTCAGATGGCTGTTTAAACAGCTATGTGTTGAATTTATGTGTGTAGCTTACCAACAACATTCCCTTACTGGAAACATCAGTATTTCCATATCACAGGTCCCAAAAGAACATCGAAGTTTCAAACTTTGGTCTCTTTACCAGCTGGCTTCTCTTAGATCTACCCAGGCTTTATTAATGATTCATTTCACATCATCATTTATCAGTAGTTTCATACATTATCTTTAGAACAACTATTTATCCCTCACTCAAATCTGTGTTGGTATCATGGAAGCCTTTTCTTTCTCTTTGCACTCTTTTTCAACCTTACTCAAATAATTCTGGTGTATGAGGAGGTCCTTCTGTATTTGTGTTGCTCTTATTGGTTGAATAAAGAAACTGCCTTGGCCTTTTGATAGGGAAACCCTTAAGTGGGCGGAGTAGACAGAACAGAATTCTGGAAAGAAGGGAAGTGTTGCAGATGCCATGAATCTCTGGCCTGAGATGGTTGTAGGTTAGAATCTCTCCCGGTAAGCCATGACCTCGTGGTGTTACACAGATTATTAGAAATGGGTTGAATCAAGATGTGAGAGTTAGCCAAAAAGAGGCTAGAGCTAATGGCCAGGCATTGATTTAATTAATACAATTTCCATGTAGTTATTTTGTGTGTTAAGCTAGTCGGGTGGCCAGGCGCGGGGCAGCCAGAATGAAAAGCAGGCCTGTGTCCTCCTACAACAATGCTTGTCTTTATATCTGTGCTCTTCATTGTATTTATCTACATGTCTGTTTCATAATAGTACTAGACTGCTTTGATCAGTACAGCTTTGTAATTCATTTTAACATTAGGATATATGATGCCCATGCTTTGTTCTTTTTGTTAACAATTATTTGACTGGAGCTGGAAAGCTGGCTCAGCAGTTAAGAATACTGGTTGCTCTTCCTGAGGACCTAAGTTTAAATCCCAGTACCAATGGGATGGCTCAAAGCCTTCTGTAGCTCCAGTTCCAGGAGATCTGAAACTCTCTCCTGGTCTCTGAGGGAACATGCAGGTAGTGCATGGACAACACCCATAAACATAAAATAAAATGATTTTGATTGTTTTAACTAACCAGGGTCTTCTGTAATTCTATTTTAATTTCAGAATTAGTTTTTATATTTCTATGCAAAAGGATGTTGTAATTTTTACAGACATAACATAAACACCACATATAATCTTCAATATTATGGACGTTTTAACATGCAGGTCTGTGATCACACAATACCTGTCCACTTATTTATCTTCTGTATTCACCCATGCTTTATAGTTTTTATAGCACAGATCCCTCCATTCCTTGATGAAATTTATTCCTAAGTATTTTCTTTTTATGATTAGCTTTCCTGGTTTCAGACAAAAAAGATTCATCTAAGAAAATGAAAAGAGAAATAATTTTGACTCTGACTTTAAAAAGTCAGCAAATCTCTCTGTCACAGGTAACACACGGTAACCTTAGATGTAGGATTTAGGCACTATTTTTAGCTAGGCCTCATTTATAGCTATTATAATAAGAATAATGAAAATTATTAACTTGAGGACTCATAGAACAGTACAAGGTCAATGTACCAAACTTGGAAAAGCCTGGTATCCTTGGCAAATCAGATATGGGACTTAGGGGGTTGCATAATAATTCAGTAAGCAGAAGCACTAGTAATTATAATTGGTTCCTTCCAATTTCTTTCCTTGGAAAGAAAGCATAAATCTTCTTGACTGATGGAAAATCCATGGCTTTTCTAATCATATTTTGGAAGATCTGGAAGAGGAATTCCTAAAGTACTCTGGGAATTGGGTTGACCCCAGAAAAGGCTGCAATGCAGCCCTAAGGAATTACTTTAGATGGTAAATGAAGATTTTTCTAGTCCAAAGAGCAAATGTTGTTGGAAGATGCATCAATAATGTTAGCATAGCACCTACTATGTGTTTGTGCATACTTATAAGAGCTTTATACATGAGAAAACAGCATTATTACTCCCTATTTTCAAAGCACTGAGAGGTCTTTTAGCTTGCTAAAGGTTTTACAACAGTTTTGTTACATGGGTAATCTGGCTCCCAAATCTATGCTTCTAACTAGTATGTGTGTTATCTACATATTAAACCAAGAAGTTAGATGAATAAATTAAAAAAGAATCTGATAAACAATTTACTGATAATCTATTTTGAAGTATCACTTCGAGAATTCATCTCTCCTCATGGTATTTACAAAGGAAAATTATAAAAATGAACATAAATAATAAAATAACCCTAATAATGGAAAATTAGACACAATGCCATATATCAAAGCAAATATGAAAAAGAAAATAAAAGAATCCTTTATTATTATTACTTTGGCTTTTTGAGACAGAGTTTCTCTGTGTAGTTTTGGAGCCTATCCTGGAACTTGCTCTGTAGACCAGCTTGGCCTTGAACTCACAAAAATCTGCCTGCCTCTGCCTCCTGAGTGCTGGGATCAAAGGTGTGCACTGCTACGACCACCTGGCACACCCTGTTTCTTATTTGTAGCATTTCTAGGATTGGGTTGGGACCCTGCACATGATAATCGTTATTTAAATCTTCACCTACCTCTTTCTAAGGCTCAACTCTTTAAACACCTTGATCTTTTCATATGCCCTACCTTGCTGGCTCAGTATTTTGACACTCTTGCTTAAAGTCCCTCAAAGCTCTTCAAGAGTAATTTGAATGTACATTTCAAAGATCGGTTAGTTATCCCCATAACATTCAAGCCACTATTGAATCAGTAGGCACATCTTACGTGGTGAATTGGTATTGGGAGTTTGTGGGGTTCATAGCTATGTATGGTTGTTGATGCCTTTTTCCCCCAGCAGCCTGTATAGTACCAATGGGTGTTATGAATGTGATCTAGTAAGGAAGAAGTCTCCAGGTCCGTTCCAGTTAGAGCTCTGTATAGCTGACAACCAAAGTATATGGTGTCTTCAGCAGTAGGATCTCATCAGCTAGTTCCGATGGGCAAACAATAGGGATGGTGCGTTACTTTTCTATTGCTGTCTACTTCCCATAGGCAAGAGGATAACTATATGTTTTTCCTTGGGTTCACCTTCTTATTTAGCTTCTTTAGGTTCACCAATTGTAGACTCCGTGACCCTTATTTATGGCTAGAAACCAATTATGAGTGAGTACATCCCATGTTCATCTTTTTGGGTCTGGCTTACCTCACTCAGGATAGTGTTTTCTATTTCCATCCATTTGCATGCAAAATTTGAGAAGGCATTGTTTTTTACAGCAGCATAGTACTCTACTGTGTATACATTCCACACTTTCTTCATCCATTCTTCCATTGAAGGACATCTAGGTTGTTTCCAGGATCTGGCTATTACAAATAATACTGCTATGAACATAGTTGAACAAATACTTTTGTCATATTATCGGGCATCTCTTGGGTATATTCCCAAGAGTGGTATGGCTGGGTCCAGGGGTAGGTTGATCACGAATTTCCTGAGAAACCGAAACACTGATTTCCAAAGTGGTTGCACAAGATTGCATTCCCACCAGCAATGGAGGAATGTACCCCTTCCTCCACAGCCTCTCCAGCAAAGGCTATCATTGGTGTTTTTGATTTTAGCCATTCTGACAGGTGTAAGATGTTATTTCAGAGTAGTTTTGATTTGCATTTCCCTGATTGCCAAGGAGGTTGAGCATGAACTTAAGTGTCTTTTGGCCATTTGAACTTCTTCTGTTGAGAATTCTCTGTTCAGTTCAATGCCCCATTTTTTAATTGGGTTAATTAGCATTTTAAAGTCTAGTTTCTTGAGTTCTCTATATATTTTGGAGATCAGACCTTTGTCTGTTGCGGGGTTGGTGAAGATCTTCTCCCAGTCAGTAGGTTGCCTTTTTGTCTTAGTGACAGTGTCCTTTGCTTTACAGAAGCTTCTCAGTTTTAGTAGGTCCCATTTATTCAATGTTGCCCTTAATGTCTGTGCTGCTGGGGTTATACATAGGAAGCAATCTCCTGTGCCCATCTGTTGTAGGGTACTTCCCACTTTCTCTTCTATCAGGTTCAGTGTGTTCGGACTGATATTGAGGTCTTTAATCCATTTGGACTTGAGTTTTGTGCATGGTGATAGATATGGGTCTATTTTCATTCTTCTACAGGTTGACATCCAGTTGTGCCAGCACCATTTGTTGAAGATGCTTTCTTTCTTCCATTGTATACTTTTAGCTCCTTTATCGAAAATGAGGTGTTCATAGGTTTGTGGGTTAAAATCCGGGTTTTCTATAAGATTCCATTGGTCGACTTCTCTACAAAACACCACAATCAGGGCAACTTCTAAAAGAAAACTGAAAGACCCCCTAAATGGGTGTCACATCTGAGGGATTCCCCTTTACCCAAAACAGAAACCAGGCCACTGGATGCAAAAGCAAGAGGAAGTTTAATGTTTACACAGGCACCTGTGGTTGCTTCACCCAATCAGCTGGATGAGCAGCTAGCTGAATGAGCGCGCCAGGCTGAGAATACATCATGCATTTATAGGGGGTTTAGGAGTTACATAAAAGATGACTGCAGCAACAAGCTTTTCATTGGTTCCTACATGTTGGGTGGGCTAGGGTCGAGTTTAGGCCAGGGCTGTTTATCCCTCTGCAGGTTCAACTATCTGGATATTTTGACAGACTGTCACAATGGTTATCTGTCTTCCTGTCAGCCCAGTTTCTACAGAGCTAGCTAACCGCAGACATCCTATTCAGCAGGGCCCTATCTGCTTCTCTAAAATTTGTTTTTCTAAGCTTATGTAGGTGACTTAATTTGAACCTTGCTACAGGCTGGAACGGGGGTCTTTCATTATGACAGGCTGGGACGGGGGTCTTTCAAAATGTTTCTTTGGGGTTACAGTTTCAGGGGGAATAAGAGTCCACCATGGCAAATGAGCAAGGCAGGAAGCAGTAGGAGCACGAAGCTGAGAGGTGACATCCTTTTACCACAGTCTTGAACTGTCCTGATTAGTTTTCTGTTGACTTGACTCAAGGTAGAGCCATTCAGAAAAATGAAACTTCAATTGAGGAAATGCCCCTATCATTTTTACCTTGTTGGCAAATTTGTGGGGCATTTTCTTGATTGGTATTAAAATGGGAGGGTCCCTCTTACTGTGGAAGAGGTCACCACTGGGCAGTTGGGTGAAAATTGGATAGTAAAACAGGCTGAGCAGGCCATCGGCAAGCAACTAAGTGAGCAGAGTTCTTCCAAGGCTTCTGCTGCAGTTCCCACCTTGGATTCTCCTCATAATCGACTATAATTAATAAATCAAATAAACTCTTTCCTCTCCACATTACTTTTGTTCATGGTGTTTCTCACAGCAATAGAAGCCTAACTAGGACATGTAGAGAACTGGAAGAGAGGCAAAATAGAAAACTCTTTAAGCCTACTCCCAGTGATGCAATTCCTCTGGCAAGGCCACGCCTCCTAAACATCCCCAAGTCGTGCTACCAGCTGGATGCCATAATCCAAATGCTAGTACCAGTGGCAAACATTTTTCATTCAAATCACTACAGCTAGGAAGAGCCCTAATATTTGGGGGCAGCTCTGGAGCCTCCCTGACTCATAAGCAAATATCCCATGTCTGATGCTTACATTTTTGTTTAGAAACTGATAACTTCTAGAGGTAGCTAGCATTGCTTGGCCAAGCAAGATGTTCTTTGAATTCATGCTTTTCTTTTAACTTACTGTGACTTCCAAAACAATAGTTTTTCATATGACTGTTTGTCATATATCCTTTGTTTTCATTAACCTTCTCCTAGCCCCACATCTCCCCCTTTCCCTATTCACCATTCCTTGCCTAAACTGCTCCACCCCTTGTAATCCTCTCTACTTTCACTACTTTTAAAATAAGCATCCAGGTAATGCTGATGAAGGTGTCCTTGGATTACATTTTGAAGAGCAATGTTCTAGAGGGAGTTAATTAACCTTCATGAGATGGTAGTCCTCTTTAATTTAGGGAGGAAAATACTGCATCCACTCTGAGAACCCTAAGTATTTTTGTAAACACTTTTCATCCTTTAGTACTGATTTAATTTTGTTCATTAGACAAGACACCCAGATTATTTTACTGTGAATTGTGTCTGTCTCTAGACTTTAAATATCATCATAACATCTCCCTTGTTAAATGTCACAAAGATAGTTTTTCTTGGGATTTAAGGCTTAATGAAGGGTAAAATAACACTTTATAAATACATGATGCTTCTAAGCTATTGGATGAAATAAACTATGGATGAAATTTGAGTAGAGATAGATCTAATAGATATTTTCTAATGTAAAATGCAGGCAAAGTACCATTGTCACTCTCTCGCATTAATGCAGCCTCTGTGGAAAAGAGTATTACCATAGAATTATTACATGACTGCGGCAATGCTGCATGTTGCTAAAGCCCAACTTAGCCCATTTTAGAATAAGGAGTGTCTCCTAACTTAATCAGCCTGAGCATTTGCTATTTTCAACACTTTCTTTCTTGACTGATTGCCCATTCTGCCACTTCCTTGGTTGTTATGGGGCCATTTAACAGAGGAAAATAGCATTAGCCTGCAAAACAAATTACTGCTTGAAAAGGTCAAAGTAACAGGAATTTTGTTCTATTTCAAAAGAAAGAGATGTAAATTCTAAATTGTGTAGCCTAGCCCCCAATCCCACCTCTACAATGCAAACGTGGTTATTGTAATAGCTAGTCTTTGGTGCTCATCAAAGCCCATTAAAACACATCAGACTGTACTTATTCTGTCAAATCCTTTTTCAGCCTATAAATTATTCTTCCGGGCTTTCAGAGAGGTGCAGTAATTCCCCAAGGCTTCTCTGAGGTGAGTAAGAGCATCACAGCAGTCATTTACTAATTGACCCTCTAGCCTAAATGCTTTAATGCACTTTGCGACAGAGGAGTTAGCCTACTGTTCATCCACTGCCACACGCCTTCAAAATGGAGTCCATTATGGCAACAGTATCCATTGCAGGTCTCAGGCCTATAAAACTCTATTATTTTTTAAATATTCTAATTATCACAATGAAATCATTTTAGGAATAAGATTCGCATCTAGTTGTCAGTGCATGCTCTCACCCGCATTAGCATGAAAGAACATTTCTAATAATGAAACAATAACAAATTGGATTTTCTCAACTGCTAATATTTCATCTTAGTGAAATAGCCCATGGGAATAAATCATCAGATTAGTTTAACTATTCAAATAACTTGAAGTGACAGAGCAAGTTAGAGACTAGCCTGTATCTCTTAGAGGACACACTGGAAATCTGTTGCAGAGTTGAGCCTTCCTGGTGTGATACAAGTAGAATAACATACGATTGTTACAGATGCCATCATTGGAAGCAAGGCCAGGAATGCTGGTGAGAGTTCCTTAAGCCTTTACATAAAAACACTGTGCTGATAGTTGGATGACAGCACATATATTGGGTATATTATTCCTATGGAGAATTTGTAAAAATATCCATTTTAAACACAAGCTGAAAAAGAAAGGAAAGCTCAGGAAGGTATTTATCCTTAACCTAACAGAATCCCCATGTCTTCAAATGTCGGTTGTCTCAACTTCTTTTTAGAAGTTCTGCGTCCATGCCAGCACTCTTTTCTTCAGCTGCTATCTTAAGTAGTATAGTAACAGGAGTGGCGGGGCTGCGTCCCCAGCACCCCGGCCGCCTGGCTAGCTTATGCCCCGAAATAACAACACACAAATTGTATTCATTTAAACACTGCTTGGCCCATTAGCTCTAGCCCTTACTGGCTAATTCTGATATCCCCATCAACCCATCTCTAATAAACTTGTGTAGCACCGGTCTTACCGGGAAGGATTCAGCATGTCTGACCTGGCGGCTTGCTTCATCGTGTCTGCTTCAGAGAGCAGAGCTATCGCGTTTCCCTGGGAGAGGGGAGCATGGTGTCTCTGAGCTCACTTCCTCTTCCTCTCAGCATTCTGTTCTGTTTACTCCTCCCACCTATGTTCTAACCTATCAGGGCCAAGCAGTTTCTTTATTGCTTAACCAATGAAATCAACAGATTGATATATGACACTCCCACATCAAAGTAGATGCATTTGTTTTGCATTTATGTATTTATACCTTCACATTGTTCCTGAAAGGAGTTAAAGTAGGACTAGTGTCAAAGTTTTTCAGCCACCTTCTTCAGAAAGGATCTGAAGAGGAACTGGAGAAATGGCTCAGCAGTTAAGAGCACTGGCTGCTCGTGTGAAGGACCCAGGTTCAGTTCCCTAGACCAACATGATGGTTCACAGCCATCCATAAGTGAAGTTCCATGGGAATCCAATGCCTTCTCCTGGCATCTCTGGGTACCACACGCACACGGTGTACATTTATACACGAATGTAAAACACTGATGCATCTAAAATATGTATAAATAAAATCTGAAAAAAAAACTTTTTAGTAAAGAAAGAACCTGAGGGGACAAATATTTTCATAATACATAGGGATGTTTTCCTCTCTCTTGCCTTTTACTTCCTTATCAAGCAGCTATAAAGCACCCTTTAAAGAGTTAAGCAAGTCTTTTCTCCTTCCAGTGTTGTCATGCCTTTCTCTGGCTTTCAAACTCATTCAGTTCTGTTTAGTTTGGATATAATGTATCTCTTCAAAGGTATAATCTGCCCAGAACTTCTAGCAATGCACTTAACATCACCAATGGAAGACTCCATTCTCTCATTTTCACAAGCCCTTGTGTCTTCTCCTTTGTGGACAGCCCTCTCTAAACACCAGGTTTGTCTTTGTGTGTATATCCTCTATAGTGAACCTGCTCACACAAAATAAACTGGCAAGTGTAAAATGAAATGCATTGCAATCAATCATAAAGATGATCAAATATACCGTATCAGCCACAGCATGGCTGAACTGTTTGCATCCCTTAAACATGGTATTAATGCTAAGAGGGTTCAGGAGATTACTAACAGCATCCATTTGCATGTTATTTTGCAAATCATAAGCCACTCCACAGGCTAGGTCTGCATTTTAGTCATGAAGGACTAAGCTTAAAAGATGCAAATTGATTTAGCAAATATCACAACACTAATAAATGTCAGAATAGGCATTTCTACCTGGCATTTGGTAATCTGTGAATACACAGATTAGATCATCGGAGACTAACGTCCATAAGAACAAGGTAAGCATGGTAACATTGCAAATGTTCAACAAATATTAACTGTATGTGTCTGAGCTCATTTTGAAGCCACTTAGCACAATAAAAATAAAAAAGGAGTCCATGAAGTCATAATTTCCTGTTAACAGGTTCAGACACTGTTTATAAAATAAACTTAGTGAAACTTCCACATAGTGAAAGCTAAGCGTGTAGCCAACACGCTTGCACAAACGCACAGGCTCCTGCTTCATAGCATCCCTTTGTTGCTAATGAGGGCTCTATTTTCCTTCTTTTGGGGGGGGGCAATTTTTGGATATAAGTTATTTGAGTAAGCACAAGATCCTTACAAGGGAAAGGGGGAGGCAGGAACGTAAGAAAAGAAGACATATCGATAGAAGTAATGCCTAGAGAGACACGATTGCCTGCACAGGGTCATGACAAGGAATGTGGGATGCCACAGATTTCCCCCTCCACACTCCAAAAAGAACCTAAGTAGTAGCATTGTCACCATCTGGACTTTATCCCACTGAGACATCTGTCATTTTTGTCATATTCAGAACTAGAAGGAAAGATGTCTACATTGTTTTAAGCTGGTACATATGTAGTAAATTGCTATGGCAGTGATGCCAAACTAAAACAGTACTGTTTGTTATTTTGTTCATACTTTTACTTCCTTGTATCAGGACTTACTATTTCTTTAAGTGGGTTTAGGCCCTGGAATTAAATATAAGGACATAGCATTCAGATACTTTTTCAATGAATAAAATCATTTCTAGTTATTAATGTTCTCTATAAGACTTCAGTCAGCCGGGTGATGGTGGCGCATGCCTTTAATCCCAGCACTCAGGAGGCAGAGGCAGGCGGATCTCTGTAAGTTCGGGGCCAGCCTGGTCTACAAGAGCTAGTTCCAAGACAGGAACCAAAAAGCTACGGAGAAACCCTGTCTCGAAAATAAAAAAATAAAATAAAAAAAAATGCTTCAGTCAATCCATAATTAATTAAAGAAGGAAATAGCATATTCATTTCATGTGTAAGAAAAACACAGTCCAGGAAAAGAAGTTAAAAATCCACCATGAAGTGTGGGAATGCCTTTATATAAAGCACAGAGGGTATGAGATGAGGACTTGCCTCTGGCATTATTAAAAAAAAAGATCCATGTCTGTGTCTGAGCTGTTGAGGATGATTTAGAAAGGCAGTCCCATTTGTTTTGACTTTTCTTTACAAGAACCAATCAGTTCCCACTAGAGACTGCCTCCTAGTGGTCCTACTCTGCTTACGGAGCCGAATTACCAACTGACCCCTGCTTTATTGATTTACAAAGCATGAAAGATCCCATGACAACTTGCTTTGACTATATCTTGTAGGTAGCCACAGTCAATTGAAACAACTCATTCCCTTCATATATTGCTTCATCATATTCATCCTTTTCAACTTTGGCTATATGCCAGCCTCATTGTTCCCAGCATCAACTCTCTGTTGAGCTAGTCCTTCTCTGTATCCCTAGATTGGACAATCAGGAATAATTTATTTGTTTTTTATCAGCACACATTTTATTGGCATATTCATATACAGTAATAGATTTCCTTAAGAACTAAATATGGCTAGATGTGGTAGCTAGTATTTATAATCCCATCTCTGAGGAGGCCGAGTCAGTGAAATCAGCATGGGATATTACTGAGTTTAAAATCAGATTGGGATACATAGTAAAATTCTGTCTCAAATCAAACACACAAAAGACCTAGCTGAATACGAGTTTAGGTTTTGTTGTTAGACACATTCAAATCCCAGTTCTTTTAATCAACTGCAGAAGACTTCAACAAATTAACTTCCTAAAGCCTCATAGTGTAGTTGTAAAAACAGGTAGCACAAAATAGCTTACATATAATTATTCTAAAGAAATGTTTGCTGTTGCTGTGAATAAAGGAAAAATAGTTTCCTCAATCTACCTCCAAGGGATGTTATAAACCAAGTCAAATTGAAGGGCTTCTCTTCCACTAGGCACATAGAGAAATAAAAACAAAAAAATATGTCCAAAATTTACTTTGGAAAGAATTTTGATTATGCTTATGACTAAAGGCTAGACATAACCTTCTGTTATTTCTAACATATAGACTAAAATACAGGCTAGAATAAAAAAGATAAAAGCACAAAATAACTTGCCATATAGGAGGTGGCAGATAATATATACTGGCCACCCTTCTTCTAGAAGGACACAGTAAGACAAATATAGCAAGCCTGAAGGTAAGTTCTGATAATTCTGGCTGAATAAAAATACATGCATACATAAGGTGAAGCTCAGAAGTCAGGCAAAAAAATGGCTACAGAAATCAGTAAGTTGGACCATTTGAGCGGTCATATCTAGTTGAAAAACATTCTAATTCTCACTAAGTAGCAGTGACCAGGAACTATATTCACTAAAGGGACAGATGGCACATACACACACGTGTGCATACACACATACACACACCAAAAAGAATATCTTTAATGAGTGTATTTGTAGATTGGACAAGGCTAAGGATATTCTTCCAGATACATACATAAAAGCATTCAAAACAAAAGCAAAGAAAATTCTGGACTCCATGGGCACTGCATGTATGTGTTATACAGACAGGCAGAACACTAATACACATAAAATACAAATAGATTTTTTTCAAAGAAGAAAACAAATTCTGCTGAGGCTGTTGGGAAAAGGAGTACTTAAATATTGCTGGTGTGACTGGATATCACTAAAAGGCTCCCCAAAGCATGAAATATGTAATTTTCGTATGGTCCAGCTAGACTACTTCTGGGCATATACCCCAAGGATTCAAAGTTAGCAGACCACAGAGGTACCCATGCACTCTAATGTTTAGTGAGGTCTTATTCACAAACACAAGTTATGGCATCATTAGTGGTACCCAACAATAGATGGCTAATTGAAGTGCAGTATATACAAAATGGAGTATTCAGCAGTCTCGAAGAGTGGTAGGAATATAAATCAGCAGTATAGCACTTGTTTGATGTATGTAAGGCTCTAATGTTCAGTTCCCAACATTGAAACAAAACAACAACAATAAATAAAACAAAACAATATCTTAAATATCACCATAGATCCTTCATCCAGCAACTGATGGAAACAGTGCTGCAGCAGAGCACTGGATTGAGCTCCTAAAGTCCAGTTGAAGAGGGAGAGGAATGAGAATATGAGCAAAGAGGTCAATATCATGGTGGGGACACCCACTGAAACAGTCTATCTGAGCCAATGGGAGCTCACCAACACCCGTCGGACTGAGAAGGAAAAAGCGTAGGACCAAACTAGTCCCTCTGAATGTGGCTGAAAGTTGCAGGGCTGGGGCAGACGGAGGGGCCACTGGGCACCAGGATTTATCCCTACTGCTTGTACTGGCTTTTTTGAAAACAAATTTTCTTTGGATGGATATCTTGCTGAGAGTAGATATAGTAGGGAGGACCTTGGACCTTTCCCAAAGCAGTGAGCCTTACTGTCTCTGAGGAGTGGATAGACAGTGGGGTGTGGGTGGGGGTATGTGGAGGGAATGGGAGGACGGGAGGCAGTGGGAACTGGGATTGATATGTAAAATGAAAAAAAGGATTGTTTTGGTGTAGGAGGTTCTTATGTCTATGTGTTGCTTTCATTGGTTGAATAAAGAAACTGCCTTGGCCTTTTGATAGGGCAGAAGATAGGTAGGCAGAGTAGACAACTGAATGCTGGGAAGAAGGACAGACAAAAGACAACATGGTTCTCCTGCCCGAGACAGATCCTGGTTAGACTCATGCCGGTAAGCCACAGACAAGTGGCGATACACATTATTAGAAATGGGTTGAATCAAGATGTGAGAGTTAGCCAATAAGAGGCTAGAACTAATAGGCCAGGCAGTGTTTAAATAAATACAGTTTCTGTGTGATTATTTTGGTGGTTAAGCTAGCCGTGTGGCTGGGACAAACAAAGGGACCTTCTCCTACAACACATTACTACAAAAGAAGAATTCCTATAATCAACATGTAAACAAAATGGATGGAAAATGTATGTCATACTAATAGCAATGTAAAGTAGTAGAAATAGTATTGATTTTAGAATGAATTTAAATTTTATTCATTTTTAAGAGTATGGTCGATATATGCACCAATTGTGTAACTGATTCCCAGAGAGGACAGGAGAAGGTATAAAAATCCCTTGAGACTAGAGAGAGTTACAGAAGATTATGAGCTTCCATGTGGGTGCTGTAAATCAAACCTAAGTCCTCTGTGAGAGTAACAATATTTTTAACTGCTGAGCCACCTCTCCAGTCCACAGAATGACAAGGAGAGTTACGAAGAAGCAAATTAAAAGATGTATAGAAAACACCATTATACACTGATTGCAATGAAATACAAAATACTAAAAACACAAAGGCTGATGAGGATGGGGAGTGCCAGAAACTTTCATTCATTATTGAGAGAAATGCAAAATGGAAAAACACTAGAATAGAAATTAGCAGTCTTAAGGATACAATCTAGAAATCATGCTTCTTGGTGTTTACGTAAAGGGAGCTGAAAACACACATCTGTAAATGATGTAGGTGGGTCTTCTGTCTATGTGTTACTTTCATTGGTCAAATAAAGAGACTGGCTTGGCCTTTGATAAGACAGCAGCTTGGATAGGCAGAGTAGACAGAACAGAATTCTGGGAAGAAGGGAAGTGAGTCAGATGCCATAGCTCTCCTCTCCGAGGTAGACGCAGGTTAGAATCTTTCTGCAAGTCACCACCGCATGGTGCTACACACATTAATAGAAATGGGTTAATCAAGATATGAGAGTTAGCCAAGAAGAGGCTAGAACTAATGGGCCAGGCAGTGTTTAAAGGAATACAGTTTCCGTGTAATTATTTTGGGTAAAGTTGGCCAGGAGCCGGGCGGCGGGAATCAGCCCGCAGCTCCTTCTACATGTAAAAGCTATGTGTGTACATGTGTGTAGAAGTTTATAGTAGTATAATTCATAGACGCCCAAACAAGGAAACAATGATGACATTATTAAATACTATGATTGGATAAACTGTATTATATATGCAGAGAACAGAATCTTAACCAATGACAAAGAGCTGTAAATTCATGAAAAAAACAGATGTTTAAACAGCATATTACAGTGAAGAAACAGCAGGCAAACATGAGTCTGTAATGTGTGATCCTTAGAATCTGAAATTCTGGAAATTGCAAAACACTTGAGACAATTTGAATACAGGGGTTTCGTTTGATTGGTAGAGAAACTATTCATGGTTAATATCCTGATGGATAATGTCATTATATAGCTGTTTTGTAGAATGTAAAACACCTTTTGGGTAGCTTTAGTATATAAAGTAGGTTAATCAATTTTGAGAAACACAAAACTCTGGCAGGAGATGCTGCTAATGGGAGAGAGCATGTAGTTATGGAGACAAGGAGAATATTGAAAATTTCAGTGCCTCCTTTTAAACTCTATTGTGCAACAACTAAAACTTTTTCAAAACTTTAAGTTAAAAATAGACATAGTTGCTGGTCAGTGGTGGCGCACGCCTTTAATCCTAGCACTGGGGAAGCAGAGGCAGGTGGATCTCTGTGAGTTTGAGGCCAGCCTTGATGGAGGAGTTACTTTCATTGGTTAATAAAGAAACTGCCTTGGCCCATTTGATAGGCCAGCCCTGAGGTGGGTGGAGTAGAAAGAATAGAATCCTGGGAGGAAGTGAGAGAGTCGCCATGCCTCTCCTCTCTGGGTCAGATGCAACGAAGCTCCAGCCCAAGATGGATGTACACTAGAATCCTTTCCGGTAAGCCATCACTTCATGATGCTACACAGATTATTAGAAATGGGTTAGTCAAGATGTGAGAGTTAGCCAAGAAGAGGCTGAAACTAATGAGCCAGGCAGTGTTTAAATGAATACAATTTGTGTGATGTTATTTCGGGAAAAGCTAGCTGGTGGCCGGGAGCTGGGTGGCAGGAAATGGCCTGCAGCTTCTTTTACACAGCCTGGTCTACAAGAGCCAGTTCCAGGACAGGCTCCAAAGCTACAGAGAAACCTTATCTCGAAAAACAAAACAATAAAATAAAGAGTGGATGCTAACATACAGTAAAAGCATAATTAGAGGTGATCAAGAAACACTTCTTGCCAATAAATTCAAGTTACATGATGTGGACTCATTCTTCAAATGACACTAGTGAAAAGTGACACAAAATAAATAAAATACATAAATAATGTCATTTTTAAAAAATAAAATTACAATTAAAACCTGGGCAGTGGTAGTGCACACCTTTAATCTCAGAACTTGGGAGGCAGAGTAGGTGGATCTCTGAGTCCAAGGCCATTAAAGGGTGCCACCACTGCCGGGGGGGGCGGGGGCGGGGGGGAGACTTTTGCACATAGAAAACCTCAATGCCATGTGACTTCACTGGCAAATTATATGAAATATTTTTAAAATAAACAACATCAATATTATCCAAATATTATCAGAAAATAGAAGAAACTACAGTCTTCAAATTATGCTGTGAGGGGAGCTTACCCATACCTGTCTAAAAATTTATGCTAAGATATTTCAAAAAAGGAAAGAGATTCACTAATATCTTTCAAAAGCACAGAATGATTTAGCAAATACTTGTGAATGGGAATCCAGTGTAATACAAAAGAACTCGTCACAATGATCTGAGGCTTATCCTAATAGTATAAAGCTAGTTCACTAATTCACCACATGAAGAAATAAAACTAAAAAAGATATTACCATATTAAAAGATACAAAAATAATTTAAACTACCACCTTACTAGAAAAGGAGATTCTCCAACATTCAAGAAGACTTGTAAATTCAGGCAAGGAAGCAGGTAGGCTAATTGCAGATTTTCACCTCTCCCCCCTCCCTTCCAACACCCCAGTTTCACCCTGAGCTCTGTGCATGCTATCTTCTGTGGCCTCTCCTCACTCTCTGACCCTATTCCTAGGGGACTACATAGGCCCTGGTGGAACACCCTGCTTTTCTCCCTCTTGGAGAACTCCTCAGTCCCCTCTCCTGACCCATTCCCTTAAGTGTCAGTTCCCAATAACTAGAAGCACATTCTATCTTGAATGTCCAGGGACCGCACATAGCAGAGTCCCAGAAAAAATGCCTACCCAGCAAGACACACCTACCACACTCTCTTAAGAACCCAAAAGAGCAACATAAATCAAGAAAGAAAACACCCACCCAACAGAAACAAGACTAGCTATCAGCACCTAGAATTACAATCTTCCCAAAGTCAAATGCCTATTTGACAGTGTAAATACACAATCAATTAAGTCCAAGACAGTATGTTTCCACTAGAAACCAGCAACCCAACCACACCAGGCCCTGTGTATTCCTACATAGCTGAAGCCTAAGACAAAGACCTTCACTTGGCCTTTATGGATATGATAGAGGTCTTAAAAGAGGAAACTACTAAATCCCTTCAAGAAATCTATGAAAACACAAACAGCAGAGGATATGAATAAAACAGCCCAAGGCCTGAAAGCAGAAGTATAATCAATAAAGAAAACCCAAACTAAGGGAAATACGGAAATGAAAAATTTAGGAACTGGAATAACATCTTCAGGGGCAAGTCTCAGCAACATATGGAAAAGAGAATCCCAGGCATTGAAGACAAGATAAAAACAGATATTTCCATCAAAGAAAATGGTAAATATAAAAACCTCCTAACATAAAACATCCAGGAAGTTTGGGACACCATGAAAAAACAAAATCTAAGAAGAATGGAAGGGGAAGGAGAAAAATTCCAGGTCAAAGGTACAGAAAATATTTTCTTTCTTTCTTTCTTTCTTTCTTTCTTTCTTTCTTTCTTTCTTTCTTTCTTTCTTTCTTTCTTTCTTTCCTTACTTATTTATTCATTTATTCTATATCCTGGCCACAGTATCCCTTCCCTCTCTCCTCCCAGTTCCCATCCCCACGTCCCCTTTGCTCTCCTCCCAACTATTCTTCTATTTCTGTTCAGAAAAGGTCAGACCTTCTACGGATATCAAAAAACATGGCATATCAAGTTGCAGTAAGACTGGGCACTTCCACCCAACATTTAGGCTGGACAAGGCAACCCAGTAAGATAATAGGGTCCCAAAAGCTGGTAAAAAAGTCAGAGACAGCTCCTGCTCCCACTGTTAGCAGTCCCACAAGAAGACTAAGCTACAGAGTTGTAACATATATGCAGAGCGCCTAGGATGCATGCATGCAGGCTTCCTGATTGTTGGTTCACTCTCTGTGAGCCTCTATGAGCCTAGGTTAGTTGAATCTATGAGTTTTTCTGTTGAGTTCTTGGCCCCTCTAACTCCTACAATCCTTTCTCCCCCTCTTCTGTGGGTCTGCATCTGTTTTTATCAGCTGCTGAATAAAGACTCTCTGATGACAATTGGTCTAGACAATAATGTAGTCACAGGAGAAGGCCAGTTCATGATACATATCCACAATTTCTAGGAGTCTTAGCTGGCATTTTGGGGTCAGGTAAAATCCTGGTGCAAGGGAATCTCCTAGGAATCTACAAGGATGACCGCAGAAAATATTTTCAACAAAAATCATAGAAAACTTCCCTAGCCTAAAGAAGGAGTTGCTTAATCAAGGTATAAGAAGCATACAGAATACCAAATAGACTGGACTAGAAAAGAAAGTACCCTCCCCACGTAATGATCAAAACAATAAATTACAGAACAGAGAATATTAAAATCTGCAAGGGGGAAAAAGACCAAGTAACACATAAAGACAGATCTACTAGAATAAGATGTGACTTCTCAGTGGATACTCTAAAGCCAAAAAGGTCCAGATAGATGTTCTACAAACTATAAGACAACAAATGCCAGCCCAGACTACTATACCCAATGAAACTATAATTCACAATAGATGGAGCAAATAAGACATACCATGTCAGAATCAAAGGAAAGCAATATCTATAAATTCAGTCATACAAAAGTCACTAGAAGGAAAGCTCCAACCACAAGAGGCTAATCTCAGCCAAGGAAACACGAAAACACAAAGAATAAATAATCCCAGAGCAACAATTCAAAAGAATCACACGCGCACACACAGACACACTACCCAAATAACGAGAATTCACAAACACTGTTTCTTGGTATTTCTAAACATCAAAAGTCTCAATTCCCCAATTAAAAACAAAATCAGACTAACAGAATGGATGCAAAAACAGGATCCATCCTTCTGCTGCATCCAAGAAACACACCTTAATATCAAGGATAGACATAACATCAGGGTAAAAGGATGGGAAAATATATTGCAGGCAAATGCACTTAAGACGCAAGCAGGTGTAGTCATTTAATACCTGACAAAATAAACTTAGACTTCACATTTAATCAGAAGACGTAAGGAATGTATTACATGCTCCAAGGGGAAAATTCTCTCAGAGGACATTGCAATTCTTAACATCTGTGCACCAAACAAAAAGGAACACAAGTTCATAAAAGAAACACTATCATAGCTAAAATCACATATAAATTACTGACTCTCACACACTAATAGTTCAAGATTCTAATACTCCACTCTTGCAAATAGATAGGCCATCCAGAAAAAAAAATGAAATAAGAAAAAAATGCTGAAGCTAACTAACATTATAAACCTAACAGAACTAATACTTATTTGCAGAACATTTCACCTAAAAACAGCACCTTCTCTCTCAGCATTTCACGCACATTTTCCCAAAAATTTACTTCATACAGGGGCACAAAGCAAGTCTCAACAGGTGTCAGGAAATTGAAATAACACCCTGCATATTACATTTATTAACTTCCATATACTGAACCATCCCTGCATCTCTGAGATGAAACCTACTTGTTGATCATGGATGATCGCTTTGATGTGTTTTTAGATTTGGTTTGCAAGTATTTTATTGAGTATCTTTGTATCTATGTTCATAAGGGAAATTGTTCTATAATTCTCTTTCTTTGTTGAGTATTTGGTTTGGGTATCCAGGTAACTGTGGTCTCATAAAATGAATTGGGCAATGTTCCTTCTGTTTCTATTTTGTGAAATAATTTGAGGAGTACTGGCATTAATTCTTCTTTGAAAGTTTAGTAGTATTCTGCACTAAAACCATCTGGTACTAGAATTTTATGTGTGGTTGAAAGACATTTAATGACTATTTCTATTTCACTAGGAGCTATGGGCCTATTTAAATTGTTTATCAGATCTTAATTTAACTTTAGTCATTGGTACCTGCTGGGAAAACTGTCCATTTATTTAAGACATTGAATAAAAATCCAGTAATCGGTACCCCTCTATGACTTCAACATCAGCTTCTGTCTCCTGGTTCCTATCATATTTTCTTTAATGATGGACTACAATATCAAGTATAAACCAGATAAAGCCCTTCCTGCCCAGCTTTTTTAGCTATCCTGGGTTTTTGTGTTTACACATGAAGCTGAAAATTGTCTTTTCAAGATCTATGAAGAATTGTGTTAGAATATTGATGGGGATTGCCTTGAATCTGTAGATTGCTTTTGGTAAGGTTGTCATTTTTTTTACAGCAATAGAAGCCCTAACTAGGACAGTGGGGGCATGGTGACATCCCTAGCAGTTCTTTTATTTTTCTTACAGAATCCAGGACCATCAGCTCAGGGAGACCACTGTCCACAATGGGCTGGACCCTCCCTATCAATTACTAATTAAGGAAATGCCCTTCAGCCAAATCTTATTGAGACATTTTTCTCAATCAAGTTTCCCTCTTTTCAGATGAATCTAGCTTGTGTGAATGAGTTGACAAAACTAGCCAGCACAATTAACTCCTTGTCACTTTGACAAACAAACATATCACTGTTAAGCCATAATCCTTCTTTTCCTGTTCATGGCAAGATCACACATGAATATCAACATTAAAACATAATCATTCCAAATTTTAAAGCTCTACAATCTTTTAAAAATTCAAACACATAAAAATTCAATCTAACTAAAATACTCAGTTTCTCTCAAAATTCAAAGTCTTTACAAAATTCCAATATCTCTCAACTGTGGGCCCTTGTAAATATCAAAATTAAGTTAAGTACTTACTTCAAGAGGGAAGAACCATGGCAGAGTCACAATCCAAACAAGGGAAAGTCAAACTCCACCAGTGTAAATTATTCACTAACCAACATCAGGAATTCACTTATGAGTTTCTGGTCTTAGATCATTTCTTTGCCTCTGCCCTCTGGAGCACACACAGCTTATCTTCTAAACTCAGGCCAGCTCCAGCCTACCCCTACTGCTGTTCTTGATGGTCATTCCATACTACGGGCATCTCCAAAATGCTGGGATCGTTTACTGCAAATGGACTGCACATTCACAAATAGTCTCTCATAAGTTCTCTTCATGGTGCCAAGCCAACTTTTCTTCATGACCTCCCAGGCCTTCAAATGCTACTGAGACTGCACCATCACTAGCAGCCTCTCTGTCCTCTCACAGTGCCAAACCTCAGCTGTTCTCCATGACCCCTTCACATCTTCAAAAGCAGTACTATCTGGGTGACTCTTGCATTACCAAGTTTGGGTATCAGCACAAGGTACAACCTTCGCCACCTCTGGAACACAGAATATTTTGCCTCGGTGATGCTGGTTTCCTCTTAGTCACCACTAATTTCTCAGCTCCAGCTAATTAACATCAATGGTCCCAGAAAAGCAATGGTTACCCTTCAGTAGTATTGATCTCTTATTAATAATGACTGACTCTTCAGCTGATCGGAACCACAGACTCTAAATTGAAAATAGCAAATACACAACAGCCCCAAAAGTCTTGAGTAACCCCCAAACTTCCCATTAGAATCTCACAAGCCAGGCCTCCGTCACCTGCATATCTCTCAACATTCTTTTCTTCTAAGCTCCCCCAGAACTGCCTACCAACCTTTGAATACTCAATGGCTTTTGCAGCCCAAAGTTCCAAGATCCTTCCACGATCCTCTCAGAACAAATAGGGTGCTGTGTCATAGCAAGCAATACCTCGCTATCATTGTACCAACATTTGCCCCAGTTGTGCTTTCTATTGCTGCTTTGAAACATCATGACCAAGGTGTGGAGGAAAGGGTTTAGCTGGCTTACACTTCCACATCATAGTCCAGTGTTGAAGAATCTGAGGGAAGGAACTCAAACAGGGCAGGAACCAGGAGGTGATGCAGAGACCATGGGTGGATGCTGATTACTGGCTTGCTCTTCATGGTTTGCTCAGCATGCTTTCATATTTTTCTATTTATTTATTTATTGTTTTTTGAGAGAGGATTTCTCTACATAACAGTTCCAACTGTCCCGGAACTAGGCTCTTGCAGACCAGGCTGGCCTCGAATTTACGGAGATCTGCCTGCCTCTGCCTCCCAAGTACTGGGATTAAAGGCATCCACCACCACCGCCCTCTTATACATACTTATTTATTTATCTATTTAAAATACCCACCACAGTTCCTCCTCACTCCTCTCCTCCCATCCCATCCCCCCACCTCCCTTCTACTACCCCATCCACTCTTCCTCTGTCTCCATTCAGAAGGGGTAAGGCCTCCCATGGGAGTCAGCCCATGACTCCCTTTGGAGTCAACAAAGCAAGAATCATGTTGAGGTAGGATAAAGCTCCTCCCTCTTACATCAAGGCTGGGTAAAGCATTCCATCATAGAAAATAGGTTCCAAAGAGTCAGTTCATTTGTCAACAACAGGTCTTGGTCCCACTATTCGGGGCCCCGCAAACAGACCAAGCTACACAACTGTCAACCAGATGCTGAGGGCCTAGGTCAGTCCCATGTCAGCTCCCACGCTGACAGTTCAGAGTCTGTGAGCTCCCACAAGCTCAGCTCAACCATCTCTGTGGGTTTCACTGTCAGGATCTTGATGACTCTTGCTCATAAAATCCCCTCTTCCTCTCTTTAACTGGACTCCCAGAGCTCTCAGCCCAGTGTATGGCTGTGGATCTCTGCATCTGCTTCCATCAGTTACTGTATGAAGGCTCTATGATGACAATTAAAGTAGTCACCAATCTGATTACAGGGAAGGCCAGTTTAGGCACCCTCTCCACTATTGCTAAGAGTCTTATCTGGTGTAAGTCTTGTGGGTTCCTGGGAGTTTCCCTGATACCAGTCTTCTCCCTAACCCCATAATGACTCCGTCTATAAAGGTATCTCTTTCATTACACTCCCCCTCTGTTCTGCCCCAACTCAATCATTCTGATCCCTCATGTTCCCATCCCCCAACTTTCTCCCCTATACCCCCACTCCCAGTTTACCCAGGAGATCTCACCTATTTCCTCTTCACAGTGAGATTCATGTGTCCCTCTTAGGGCCATCCCTGTTACCTAGCTTCTCTAGGACTGTGGATTGTAGCCTGGTTATATTTTGCTTGATATTTTATATCCACTTATGAATGAGTACATATTGTGTTTGTCTTTCTGGATCTGGGCTACCTCACTCAGGATAATTTTTTCTAGTTCCTTCAATTTGCCTGCAAATTTTATGATGTCATTGGCTTTTTACTGCTGAGTAATACTCCATTGTGTAAATATATCATTTTTTCTTTATCCATTCTTTGGCGGAGGGGCATCTAGGTTTGTTACAGGTTCGAGCTATTATGTATAATGCTGTTATGTCCTTAGCTGAGAAAGTGTCCTTGTGATATGATTGAGTGTCCTTAGGGTATATTCCCAAGAGTGGTATTGATTGGTCCTGAGGTAAATTGACTCCCAGTTCTGAGAAACCATTGTATTGACTTCCAAAGTCACTATACAACTTTGCACTCCCACCAGCAATGGAGGAGTAGTCCCCTTTCTCCACATCACTTCCAGCATAGGCTATCACTGGTGTTTCTGATCTTAGCATTCTGATAAGTGTAAGATGTTATCTCAGAGTCATTCTCTTTGCATTTACCTAAGAATGTTAAACAATCCTTTAAGTGTATCTTGACCATTTGAGATTCTTCCTTTGAGAATTCTCTGTTTAGATCTGTAACCCCTTTTAAATTGGATTATTTGGTATTTTGATATCTTGTTTCTTGAGTTCTTTATATATTTTGGATATCACTCCCCTGTCTGATGTGGGGTTGGTGAAGATCTTTATCAATTTTGTAGGCTGCCATTTTGTCTTATTGACTGTGTCCTTTGCCTTACAGAAGCTTTTCAGTTTCAGGAGGTCCCATTTACTGATTGTCAATCTCAGTGTCTGTATTACTGCTGTTATATATATGAAGTAGTCTCCTGTGCCAATGCTTTTCAGTGTAACTGGATTTACATAGAGGTCTTTGATCTACTTGTACTTGAGTTTTGTGCAGGGAGATGGATATGGATATATTTGCATTCTTCTACACGCTGCCATCCAGTTATGACAGCACAATTTATTGAAGATGTTTTCTTTTTTTCACTTCATATTTTAAATTCTTTGTCAAAAATCATGTCTTCATAGGTGTGTGGATTAATGTCAAGGTCTTCAATTCTATTCCATTGATCCATGTGTCTGTTTTTATGCCAATACAAACTGTTTCATTATGACAGCTCTATAGTAGAATATGAAATCAGGGGTGGTGATAAGTCCAGAAGTTCTTTTATTGTACAGGATTGCTTTAGCTATCCTGGGGTGTTCGTTTTACCATATGAAGTTGATTATTGTTCTTTCAAGGTCTCTGAAGAATTGTGTTGGGATTTTTATTGGGATTGCATTGAATCTGTAGATTGCTTTTGATACGATTGTCATTTTTTTCTCTGTTAATCCTACTGATACAGAAGCATGGGAGATTTTTCCATTTTCTGATTTCTTTTTCGAATTCTTTCTTGAAAGACTTAAAATTCTTGTCATATAGGTCTTTCACTTGTTTAGAGTTACCTCAAGATATTTTATGTTATTCTTGGCCATTGTAAATTGTGTGTTGCTCTGATTTCTTTCGCAGCATGTTTATAATTTGTATATGGGAGGGCTACTGATTTTTTTGATCTGATATTGTATCCAACCACATTACTGAAAGCATTTGTTAGCTGTAGGAGTTTACTGTTAAGATTTTGGGGGTCTCTTATGTATACTGTCATATCATCTTCAAATAGCAGAAGTTTGACTTCTTCATTTCCAATTTTTATCCCTTTGATCTCCGTTTGTTGCCTTATTGCTCTGGTTAGGACCTCAAGTACTATATTGAATAGATATAAAGAGAGTAGGCACCCTTGTCTTGTTCCTGATTTGAGTGGAAATACTTTGTATTCTCCACTTAATTTGATATTGGCTGTTGGCTTGCTGTATATTGACTTTATTTTATTTAGCTATGTTCCTTGTATCCCTGATCTCCCCAAAACATTTAACATGAATGGGTGTTAGATTTTGACAAAGGCTTTTTCAGCATCTTTACCATATGAACCTTTAAATTACTGAGCAATATGAGTAGGATTAAAGCCGTGGCTTTGCTGGCTAGATCCAGCCCATTCCTTAGCTTTCCAGCCTCATGGCAGAGGTACTGCTTGAGCCATTTTTATTGTCACAACTCTGTGGCATTTCAAGGTCCCTGCCAGCAAGCAAGCTTCAGCTCTGCACTCAGAAACCACACTCAAACACTCTGTAGTCGGATTGCCTTCCTGAAAGAGTCAGAGTTTGCCCTGGCAGTACAGACCAGAACGCCAGCAGTTTAAAACAGCACAACTTTTTTCCTGCTACAGCTGAAAACATACAAATATTTAGTCAGCTTTTATCAACACCATTTAAGTGTTTCGTGGCAGGACCTCTTAAGAGAGCTGCAAGCTTGGTAGCTAAAGCTGAGTCAGGAAGCTTCTCTTAGATGAGAGTGCTTGCTTGCCTCTAGCAAGCAGAGCAGACCCAAGAAATTGTTGCTACCAAGAAAACATGTTTTACTCTATTCTTTCCCAAGCTTTCTCAGGCTTTCTGTGGATGCAGCTATCCACGTTGGGCGCCATTCTGTAGTGGAGCAGCGGGCTGCATTTTTGCAGCACAGCTCCCGGCCGCCTGATTAGCTTATGCCCCGAAATAACAACACACAAACTGTATTCTTTTAAACACTGCTTGGCCCATTAGCTCTAGCCTCTTACTTGCTAATTCTCACATCTTAATTAACCCGTTTCTAATAATCTGTGTAGCACCATGAGGTGATGCTTTACCAGAAGGGATCTTAACCTGCATCCATCTTGGAGAGGAGAGCTATAGCATCTGCCTGGAGAGGAGAGGCATGGCATCTGGCTGACTTCCCTTCTTCCCAGCATTCTGTTCTGTCTACTCCACCTAGCTAATTTTCTTTGTCCTATCAGGCCATGCAGTTTTCTTTATTGATTAACCAATGAAACAACAGATTGACAAATGACCTTCCCATATCAAAGTTTTGAACAGTTTGATTTTTTCTTGTCTTTCTTTAAGAGACTTGATTTCATTCATTTTTTTGCCTATCCCTCCATTTTTTTAAGGAATTGTTTTCATTCCCTCTTTAAGGGTCTCTATCATCTTCATGAAGTTATTTTTTTCAAATGTGGAATCTCAAATGGCTGAGAAACAAAAGAAATGTTAAATATCCTTAGTTTTCACGTAAAGGTAAATCAAAACTATTTTGAGAGTTCATCTTACACCTGTAGGAATGGCAAAGATTGATAAAACAAGTGACAGTCATGCTGGCAAGTATGTGAAGTAAGGAAACACTCATTCATTGTTGGTAGGAGCAAAAACTTGTACAACCACTATGGACATCAATCTGGCATTTCCTCAGGAAGCTAGGAATTGATCTACCTCAACAACACTCTTAAGCATATACCCCAAAGGAAGCATCATCCCTACTACCAAGATGCTTTGTTCAACCACGTTCTTCATATACTCTTTCTGTCTCTCATTAGAAAAAAAGACTTCTAAGGGATAATAATATAATATAAAAGATAAAACTAAACCTAAAACATTAGGATAGGGCAAAACAATCCAAAGGAGAAGAGTGAAAGAAAAGGCACAAAAGACAGATACAGATCAGAGACCCACTTGTTTGAATGATAAGGAATCTCATAAAAGCACAAAAAAGGCTGGGCAATGGTGGCATATGCCTTTAACCCCAGCACCAAGGAGGCAGAGGCAGGCAGATCTCTGTGAGTTCGAGGTCAGGCTGGTCTACAAGAGTTAGTTCCAGGACAGCCTCCAAAGCTACAGAGAAACCTTGTCTCAAAACAAAAACAAACAAACAAAAACCAAACACACAAAAAAAAACACATAAAGGGAACCTATAAATATACACATAGGCTCGGGGCTGGGACCGAACCCGAATCGGGAGGGCAAAGGGAAGGGTGGTAGCTCCTTTGTCCCCATAGCCTGCCTGCAGCAAGCAGGGTGGGCCCTTTGTTTGCGAGCTAATCAAGCAGCATGGAGTTTCGATCTGGGCACCGAGTGAAACATCATTGTGGTGAGTGAGTGCTGCGCCAGCCGGGAACATACCTCAGCCCGCCTACACTTCCTGGCCATCCTACAGGGGCTATACTGCCCGATACCTCCTCTCTCTTCCTATCCCATCCAACTTACATCCAGATCCCCCACCCCCTGTCTCCCTCCCTCCCTCCCTTCTTTTTTGGCATAGCATCTCCCTGCTCAGCCTGCTCGGGCGCTGGGACCGAACCAGAATCGGGAGGGCAGGGGAGGGCAGCAGCTCCATTGTCCCCATAGCCTGCCTGCAGCAAGCAGGTGGGCCCTTTGTTTGTGAGCTAACCAAGCAGCAAGGAGATCCGATCTGGACACCAGGAGAAACATCACTGGGGAGTGACATTACTGGGAAGGTACATCAGTGGGCAAAAAGACCTGGTCCTGTAAAAGAAGATCCATAGCGGAGTATTGGGAGGAAGAGATGGGCAGACGCCAATGCAAGAATTCACCCAACAATCTGAAAACAACACGAAACCACCAGAAGCCAGCGACCTCACAACAGGAGGACATGAACACCTTAATCAAGAAGAAGTAGAAAAAACTGAATTCATGAAAGTGATTGACACCCTTAAACAGCATGTAAAAAACGCCCTTATAGAAATGGATGAGAAGAATAACAGAAAGTTCGAGGAATTGAGTAAATCAGTGAATGATACCCTAGGAAACCAAGGAAAAACAATCAAGCAGATAATGGAAACAGTTCATGACTTGAAAACTGAAATGGAGGCAAAGAAGAAAACACAAACAGAGGGCCGGCTGGACATGGAAAATCTAGGTAAACAAATAGAGACTACAAAATCAAGCATAACCAGCAGAATACAAGAGATAGAAGAAAGAATCTCAGATTCTGAGGATACCATAGAGAAAATAAACGCACTGATCAAAGAAAACAGCAAGTCCAACAAACTTTCATCACAAAACATTCAGGAAATATCAGACACAATAAAAAGACCAAACCTAAGAATAATTGGAGTAGAAGAAGGAGAAGAAGGGCAGCTCAACGGTTCAAAAAATATACTTAATAAAATTATAGAAGAAAACTTTCCCAACCTGAAGAAGGATGTACCTATGAAGGTTCAAGAAGCATACAGAACACCAAATAGGCTGGATCAAAAAAAAAAAAAACATCTCCTCGCCATATAATAATCAAAACACAAAATATACAGAATAAAGAAAGAATATTAAGAGCCGCAAAGGAAAAAGGCCAAGTTACTTATAAAGGTAAACCTATCAGACTTACACCTGACTTCTCTATGGAAACCATGAAAGCCAGAAGGTCCTGGATAGATGTACTCCAAAAACTAAGAGACCATGGATGCAAGCCCAGACTACTATATCCTGCCAAGCTTTCCTTCACTATAAATGGAGGAAACAAAATTTTCCAGGATAAAAACATATTTAAACAATACGTAGCCACAATCCCAGCCTTACAGAAAATAATAGAAGGAAAATCACTAACCAAGGAGTCCAACAATAACCACAATAACTCAGACATCTAGAGACCCTTCACCAGCACAACTCAAAGAAGGGAAACACACAAACCCTACTACTAAAAAAGTGACCAGAGTTAACAACCACTGGTCATTAATATCACTTAATGTCAATGGACTCAACTCACCTATAAAAAGGCACAGGCTAAGAGATTGGATAAGAAAACAGGAGCCAACATTCTGCTGTCTACAAGAAACACACCTCAACCAAAAAGACAGGCACCTACTCCGAGTAAAGGGCTGGGAAAATGCTTATCAAGCAAATGGACCTAAGAAACAAGCAGGTGTGGCCATACTAATTTCTAACAAAGTTGACTTCAAACTTAAATCAATCAGAAGAGATGGAGAGGGACATTTTATACTCATAACAGGAACAATTCATCAGGAAGAAGTCTCAATCCTGAATATCTATGCCCCTAATATAAAAGCACCCACGTACATGAAAGAAACATTACTAAAACTCAAGGCAGCCATCAAACCACACACACTAATAGTAGGAGACTTCAACACTCCTCTCTCACCAATGGACAAGTCAATCAGACAGAAACCTAACAGAGAAATAAGAGAATTAATGGAGGTAATGAAGCAAAAGGACTTAACAGACATCTATAGATTATTCCACCCAAAGAGGAAAGAATATACCTTCTTCTCTGAAGCTCATGGAACCTTCTCGAAAATTGACCACATACTCGGTAACAAAGCTAACTTACACAGTTACAAAAAAATATTAGTAACCACCTGTGTCTTATCAGATCACCATGGATTAAAGTTAGAATTCAACAACAATGCTACACCCAGAAAGCCTACAAACTCATGGAAACTGAACAGTCAACTACTGAACCATACCTGGATTAAGGAAGAAATTAAGAAAGAAATCAAAGTCTTCCTTGAATTCAATGAAAATAAAGAAACAACATATTCGAACTTATGGGACACTATGAAAGCAGTCCTAAGAGGAAAGTTCATAGCACTAAGTGCCCACTTAAAGAAAACAGAGAAAGCACATATTGGAGACTTAACAGCCCACCTGAAAGCTCTAGAAAACAAAGAAGCAGACTTACCTAGGAGGAGTAGAAGACTGGAAATAATCAAACTGAGGGCTGAAATCAACAAAATAGAAACACAGAAAACAATCCAAAGAATCAATGAAACAAAAAGCTGGTTCCTGGAGAAAATCAACAAGATTGATAAACCCCTATCCAAACTAATCAAACGACAGAGAGAGAACACGCAAATTAATAAGATCAGAAATGAAAAGGGGAACATAACCACAGACACAGAGGAAATTCAGAGAGTCATTAGATATTACTACAAAAGCCTGTATGCCACAAAACTGGAAAATGTAAAAGAAATGGACACTTTTTTAGATAAATACCATTTACCAAAATTAAACCAGGACCAGGTGAACAATCTAAACAGACCTGTCAGTCGCGAAGAATTAGAAGCTGTTATCAAAAACCTCCCTACAAAAAAAGCCGAGGACCAGAGGGTTTCAATGCGGAATTCTACCAGAACTTCCAAGAAGACCTAATTGAAGTAATAAGGGCAGCGGGGCTGCGTCCCCATCACCCCAGCCGCCTGCTCGGCTAGCTTATGCCCCAAAATAATTACACAAACACTGTATTCTTTTAAGCACTGCTTGGCCCTTTAGCTCTAGCACTTACAGGCTAATTCTCACATCCCGATCAACCCATCTCTAATAATCTGTGAGAACCGGTCTTACCGGGAAGATTCTAGCCTATGTCCATCCTGGGTTGGACCTTCATAGCGTGTGTCTGCCAGGGAGCAGGGCATGGCGTCTCTGCTGAGGCGTCTGCTCCCGAGAGCAGAGCGGTCGAGACTCTGAACTCTCTTCCTCTTCCTCCCAGCATTTTGTTCTGATTACTCCTCCCACCTATCCTCTAACCAAAAAAATGGGCCAGGGCAGTGCCTTTATTAGCCAATGACCTTCCTCCATCACCTAATACCTATACTCCTTAATGTATTCCACAATATAGAATCAGAAGGGTCATTACCAAATTCCTTTTATGAAGCTACAGTTACTCTGATACCAAAACCACACAAAGACTCAACCAGGAAAGAGAATTACAGGCCAATCTCACTCATGAATATCGACGCAAAAATCCTCAACAAAATACTGGCAAACCGAATCTAAGAACACATCCAAGAAATTATCCATTATCATCAAGTAGGCTTCATCCCAGGGATGCAGGACTGGTTCAACATACAAAAATCTAACAATGTAATCCAGCATATAAATAAACTGAAAGAAAAAAACCATATGATCATTTCATTAGATGCTGAAAAAACATTTGAAAAATTCAACATCCATTTATGTTAAAAGTCTTGGAGAGATTAGGGATACAAGGGTCATACCTAAATATAATAAAAGCTATATAGAGCAAGCCAACAGCTAACATCCAATTAAACAGAGAGAAACTCAAAGCCATCCTACTTAACTCAGGAACACGAAAAGGCTGTCCACTCTCGCCATACCTCTTCAATATAGTACTTGAAGTTCTAGCAATAGCAATAAGACAACATAATGGGATCAAGGGGATTCGAATTGGAAAGGAAGAAGTGAAACTTTCGTTATTTGCAGATGATATGATAGTGTACATAAGCAAGCCCAAAAACTCCACCAAAGAACTTTAACAGCTGATAAACACCTTTAGTAATGTGGCAGGATACAAGATCAACTCCAAAAAATCATTAGCCCTCTTATACACAAAGGATATGGAAGCAGAGAGGGAAATCAGAGAAGCTTCACCATTCACGATAGCCACAAACAGCATAAAATATCTTGGGGTAAATCTAACCAAGGAAGTGAAAGATCTATTTGACAAGAACTTTAAGGCATTGAAGAAAGAAATTGAAGAGGATACCAAAAAATGGATGGACCTCCCTTGCTCTTGGATTGGGAGGATCAACATAGTAAAAATGGCAATTCTACCAAAGGCAATTTATAGATTCAATGCAATCCCCATCAAGATCCCATCAAAATTCTTCACAGATCTTGAGAGGACAATAATCAACTTTATATGGAAAAACAAAAAACCCAGGATAACCAAAACAATCCTATACAATAAAGGATCTTCTGGAGGCATTACCATCCCTGACTTCAAACTCTATTACAAAGCTACAGTAATGAAAATAGTGTGGTACTGGCATAAAAACAGAGAAGTCGACCAATGGAATCGTATAGAAGACCCGGATTTTTAACCCACAAACCTATGAACACCTCATTTTCGATAAAGGAGCTAAAAGTATACAATGGAAGAAAGATAGCATCTTCAACAAATGGTGCTGGCACAACTGGATGTCAACTTGTAGAAGAATGAAAATAGACCCATATCTATCACCATGCACAAAACTCAAGTCCAAATGGATTAAAGACCTCAATATCAGCCCGAACACTCTGAACCTGATAGAAGAGAAAGTGGGAAATACCCTACAACAGATGGGCACAGGAGATCACTTCCTATGTATAACCCTAGAAGCACAGACATTAAGGGCAACATTGAATAAATGGGACCTACTTAAACTGAGAAGCTTCTGTAAAGCAAAGGACACTGTCACTAAGACACAAAGGCAACCTACTGACTGGGAGAAGATCTTCACCAACCCCACAACAGACAAAGGTCTGATCTCAAAAATATATAGAGAACTCAAGAAACTAGACTTTAAAATGCTAATTAACCCAATTAAAAAATGGGGCACTGAACTGAACAGAGAATTCTCAACAGAAGAAGTTCAAATGGCCAAAAGACACTTAAGGTCGTGCTCAACTTCCTTAGCAATCAGGGAAATGCAAATCAAAACAACTTTGAGATATCATCTTACACCTGTCAGAATGGCTAAAGTCAAAAACACCAAGGATAGCCTTTGCTGGAGAGGCTGTGGAGAAAGGGGTACCCTCATCCATTGCTGGTGGGAATGCAATCTTGTGCAACCACTGTGGAAGTCAGTGTTTCAGTTTCTCAGGAAATTCGGGATCAACCTACCCCTGGACCCAGCAATACCACTCCTGGGAATATACCCTAGAGATGCTCTATCATATGACAAAAGTATTTGTTCAACTATGTTCATAGCAGTATTATTTGTAATAGCCAGAACCTGGAAACAACCTAGATGCCCTTCAATGGAAGAATGGATGAAGAAAGTATGGAATATATACACACTAGAGTACTATGCTGCGGTAAAAAACAATGACTTCTCGAATTTTGCATGCAAATGAATGGAAATAGAAAACACTATCCTGATTGAGGTGTCCCAGACCCAAAAAGATGAACATGGGATGTACTCACTCATAATTGGTTTCTAGCCATAAATAAGGGTCACGGAGTGTACAAAATGTGAACCTTAAGAAGCTAAGTAAGAAGGTGAACCCAAGGAAAAACATATAGTTACCCTCTTGGCTAAGGGATGTAGACAAAATTGCCGGGGAGAAAATTCGGATCTTGAGGGTGGGGTGGGATGGGGGTAAGGGGAGATGGGGAGAGAAAATGGAGAAGGGAAGGAGGAGGGACTTGGGGATACAGGAGGATTGGGATAACGGAAGGGTGGATAGGGGAGCACGGAACCACAATTCTTAGTTAAGGGAGCCACTTTAGGGTGGCTAAGAGACTTGACCCTGGAGGGGCTCCCAGGTGCCCAAGCTGAGGTTCCCAGTTAGTTCCTTGGGCAGCTGAGGATTGGGAACCTGAAATGACCCTATCCTAGATCAATACTGACGAATATCTTGCATATCATCATAGAACCTTCATCTGGTGATGGATGGAGACAGAGACAGAGACCCACACTGGAGCACTGGACTGAGCTCCCAAGGTCCCAATGAGAAGCAGAAGGAGGGAGAACATGAGCAAAGAAGTCGGGAGCATGAGGGGTGCACCCACCCACTGAGACAGTGGAGCTGATCTACTGGGAGCTCACCAAGGCCAGCTGGACTGTGACCGAAAAAGCATGGGATTTTCTGGACTCTCTGAACATTGCGAACAATGAGGGCTGATGAGACGCAAAGGACAATGGCACGGGGTTTTGATCCTACTTAATGTGCTGCCTTTGTGGGAGCCTAGCCAGTGTGGATGTTCACCTTCCTAGATATGGACGGAGGGGGGAGGACCTAGGACTTACCACAGGGCAGGGAACCCGGACTGCTCTTTGCCTGGAGAGGGAGGGGGAGAGGAGGGGGGGAGGGGGAGTAGGGTGGGAGGAGGGGGAGGGAAATGGGAGGCTAGGAGGAGATGGAAACTTGTTTTTTTCTCCTTTTCTCAATAAAAAAATTCAAAAAAAATATACACATAAAGGACCTGTAGCAAGAATAGTACCCCCCCCCCCACACACACACATACACTGACAAAACAAAATTTAAAAAAAAAAACAACAGGGAAAAGTTCTGACATGACATAAGAAACCTCCAAAGTTGTCATTGAGTTCATTTTTGTTTGCCATTTACTGCTGGGCATGCAGCCTACCCTTAAGAATAATTTGTTTCCCCAATGAAACTCCTTTGGCGAAAACCAAATATTCATTTGCAGGTCGTTATCCACTGAAGAAAACTTCTGGGTTAAGGATGGGGGCATATGTCCACTTCAGCTCTAGGATCCATCTGGTGCAGAACTGCAGGCTTTATGTATGCTGCTTCAGTCTCTGTAAACTCCTAAGTGCATCAATCCTGTTGATTTAGAGGGCCAGTTTCCTTGGTTTCCCCCACCCCCTTTGTCTCTTACACTCTTTCTGCCTTCTCTTCCATGAGCTCTGAAAAGAGATTTGGGCTGAGTGACCACGAGTTTTCATTCTCTTGATCTCCAGCTGTGGGTCCCTGTATTTGTTTCAATCCACTGCAAGAAGCAGCTTCTCTGGTGATGGCTAGTGTCAAGCTAACAGAGATCTACCCACCTCTGACTCTCAAGTGCTAGGATTAAAGACATATGCCACCACACTCAGCCCAGTTTTTCTTCTTTACAGATTTTCTTTTTTTAAAATATTATACAATATATTTTGATCATATTCCTTCCATTTCCAAAACTCATATCATATCCTCTTCCTTCCTATCCTACTGAATTTTATGCTCTGCTCTCAACAAACAAAACAAAAATGCACCAAGAAAAATGGAGTTCATTTTGTTGGTCAACTGTTCCTGAGAATGAGGCCTGCTCAGGGGTAATGGTTTTTTGATACATCTGATGCCACTCCGTGGGAGAAAATGGATTTTTCCTCTCTAAGTATATGTCAATTACAAATAGCTTCTTGGCTACTGGTGGGATTTTATGCCCACTTTCTGAGATTTTTTTTTATGGTTTGAGTTTATTCAGGTCTTGTGCACTCTGAGTTCATATATGTAGCAAACCTGTGGTGGATGACTCCAAGGCAGCGCCTTGGTAAATAGTAAGTATGAGAGCTAGCCAGCAGACTACCTGCAGTGAACAATAGCCAAATAAACATCTGTGAGGGCAGCCAAAAGAGAGAGAGAGAGAGAGAGAGAGAGAGAGAGAGAGAGAGAGAGAGAGAGAGAGAGAGAGAGCGCAAGAGTGGTGGTTTTCAAAGGAAACACAGAGAAATATCTATAATTATAACTCAGGAAAAGATGGTGGCATTATGATAACATCATAATCACTTAGTTTTTAAGACAAAATCCATGTACTCTGAGCAAAAGATAATGATGGTTTGTCTATATTACTCTACCATATGAATATATAATCCCTACTCTTTTCCTGACTATATGAAAACAGCAGAGGCAATATGGCATAAGGCAAAAATTACAGACATTGAAGAATCAGACCTTGCTTCCTATCTCAGACTTTCCACTTTCTAAATGGGTGGCAATGGACAAGTTACTTAAATTCTATGAACCTGTTTCTTTAGCTATAAAGAAGTTAATGCTACTTCTTTGTCAGCTTGTAGTAAAACGTAGAGACAATAATCTGAAACTCAGTACTAAAACCATCTACTAAATGCCTGGCACATAGAAGACATTTAGTGAGTGGAATTATTAATGAAAAATCTTTCTACTGAAGTGCCACCATTAAAAATTCACTCCCATGGGTTAATGAGCTACTCACTTAAACAGTCATTTCCAGCCAAAGTTGTAAAATACATAATTTGCCTTTATCTATATTTAGAATCCACCGTTTATGCCCTTCTGTCCTAAAATTGGTATTTAGTTAGAAAGAGATATCAGCAATGCTTTGGAAAATTAGACCAAAGAAAAGTTTCCATCTTTTTTGTTTTCTTTCCAAGACAGGGATTTCTGTGTAGCCCTGGCTATCCTAGAACTCACTCTGTAGAACAAGCTGACCTTGAACTCTGAGATCTGCCTGCCTCTGCCTCCTGAGTGCTGGGATTAAAGGCCTGTGCCACCACCACCCAGATAAAAGTTACCATCTTTATGTCTAGATGTGCGACTTTAACAGTTGGGTGATAGATGTGACACATGTAAGAACTTATTTTTCCAAAAATATAGAGCTGGATCTGGCAATATAAATTCTCTTGGTGTTATGATAGAGTTAGTGCATTATCATTTCAGCAGAACTGTTCAAATCTGACTTTAAAAAAATGTGTGTGCATCTTCTTTGCGACCATGCATCTCTGATTCCCTTAATCATACTTTGCTTTCTCAGACATTGTTACACAAAAGTGAGGAGCGACTTGTTAAGAAAATTTGCAAAATAGACCATAATCATGTGGAGCAACATCAGCTACAAATCTGAAGAGTGCTTTGTGGGTAAAGAACATTAAATTGCAAAATAAGGTCACAGATAAACTCTGCAGTGCTTCATTCTGCATAGAAATTTCATTACATTTATCTATATAGGATCAGATAAACATGAAATAACTCTCCTTGATTTTTAAAATTGATTTCTATATTTTCACGTGTACCATGTGTGATCTCATGCCCTGGGAGGCCAGAGGAGGGCAATGACATCAGATATCCTAGAATGGGAATTGCAAACAGTTGTGAACTACCTTGTGGGTGCTGGGAATTGAACCTGGGTCCTCTGCAGGAGCAACAAATGCTCTAAACTACTGAGCCATCTCTCCAACCCTACTTTGTTTCATCTTTACTGAGTAGAGGCTGCCACTTTCATCATCCTCTAATCATTTTCATCACCAGCTATACTGAGGATCACATGTATGAAGAAAGGGATGTGCATGTATGTTAATCTCAGTAGATGAAGAGAGACAGGAGGATCTCTGTGAATATAAGACCATCCTGGTCTACATAATAAGAAGACATAATGAGACTCCTTCTCTAATCAAACCTGTAACCTACCCATTAGTTTTGGTGCATGAGATATACACATTCTGAATATTTTTTCCAGGTCAAACTTTTCAAAACCATTCCCAACAAGACAAATGAAGTCTACGAATAAATGCCTTAGACCACGTACATTTTCATTTACTCCTTTATTTTTTCCATTTTAAAATTTCTGTTTCATTTTATGTTACACCTTTTCTTACAATATTCAGATATCTGTGACAATAAATCCATTTAAATACTATTATTAGTGTGAGAGTTCAATTTAGAATTGAGAATTCCACTTCTTTGTTAGGCCCTACCACTCCTTTTGGTTTTTGACACCATCTTACTTACTGCCTTTCCATGAGGTCTATATAGGCACTTTTGTTTGTGGCCTGTAATGCAGGTACACTCTGAGACACAGGATGAAATTTCACTGCAACTAAAACATTCATGTCAATTTAGCCCATATTCTTCCCCTACATCCTTTATTTCGGTAATTCGCTAGCACCAGCAAGTCCTGCATTCTGCCAATTTTCGACTTCTTGTTAGTGCTTTCATCCGAAAGATGCTTCTTTTTGAAAGCTGTATTCCCAAATATGACACCCATCCTATTTCTGGTCAGTAATGGCTATAACTTTATTAACTGCTACTGGGCTAGTGAAACTCAAGAGTGGTATGAAGCTTCATTGGCTGATTTAGTTAAATAGAAAAACTAACTAGATGCAACAGGTTCATTAGCCTCTGAATCAAGCAATTTTTTATCAAAACCAACACTATCCTTCAAAATATGTAAGAGTAGGCAACAATTAGAACTCCATTAAGATCACTCATTTGGCAGGAACCTTCGTAGCGAATGACTACACAGGGAGATGCAGAGTTCATATTTACTTAGTGTCAAAGTGTCATCCTTATGGATGACTTCTTATCTGAATGAGAAAAAGGGGTTAACTTTTCAATCGTACAGCTGACAGTCATCATTACAGCCAAGGCATTCATTAACCCAGTGACCCATTCACTGAAATAGTAGTCAACCCCATTTTACATGCTTCTCAGTGTGATGCAATAGCCAATGTACATGACCTCATCTGTGCATTGATTATATCCATGAAAAATACCTAAGCTGAATTACTGAAGCTTTAGCTCTAACTTCAAGGTTTTAGAAATATAAAACCAGAGGAGGAGACACAACAGCGCCACAAGAAAAATCAGGCAAATCCAATAGTTGATTTCATTTGTATATTTTTAATTTTTTCTTTTATGTGTAAGGGTGTTTTTCCTGCATGTATATGTTCACCATGTATATGCCTGGTGCCTGGAAAGGCAAGAAGGAGGTATCAGATAATGCTGGAATTGGAGTTATGGATGGTTGTGAGCCACTGAACCCAGATTCAGGTCCTCTGCAAGAGGAATAAAGGTTATTTATGCTGAGCCAGCTCTATAGCCCTTAGCTGATTTATTTTATTAGACAGTATTTCCAATTCCTTCAAGAGACAAAAAGTCATAGAAAGAAAATAGTTGTATATTGTGTAAGAAAAGATATTACAGGTATAATGAGCAAATGTATTTTGAAACCAATGAGGAAATTAAAATATAAACTGGATGTGAAATTATATTATGAGGATCACTGTAATTTGGGGTACAGTCATGGAATTTTGAAACTAGGAGACTTCCAATATTAGGAACCACATGTCAGGATATCTCTAAGTTCAAATGTCACAGCCTTAATATTACAAGTATGAATGTATACGCAAGCATGTGGGGACACACAGAATGGTTAGATTTTAACAAAAAATATAGGACTCGATTTGAAATAAAACAAGTTTTCCATGTAAGCCAAGAAATGATAATTCACAGAAATAGAAATGGTTGGCATATAGTTGTTAAATATTTGGGAGTGTAAATATAGCTGACAACTGGTGCAGTGTTCCAACTGGGTAATGCCACCCCAGAACCGATGATAAGCAAAGTCCTCCAGGCCTGTGGAGCCCCCTGACCGACCTGCACATGATCTCACCGTGTTCAGCCCCATCAAGGAGCAATTCAGCAATTCCCTTCTTTTTATGTCACTCCTACATGTTTCCACAGGTTCTGTTGTGTCAAAGTATTTTTGTATTAAATTATTTTTTTCTTTCTCTCTACAAGACACTATTCTCCCATTCATTTTCTTTCATTTATTTAGAGTGCTATTCTCCCATTTATTTCCAAGTTCTAGTACACTTCTGGCACAATATAGGCACAGTCATAGCATGTCTTGACATTTAAAATGAAATTTCTCTAGCTTCTGTCATGAGATTTGGATTCTAATTCATTTTTAAAGATGTATTTATTGATGTGTTTCTTTGTAGGTATGTGTGCCTGTGTGAGGTTATGTGAGTCATGTGTATGTAGGTACCATCAGAGTTCAGAAAGTGTTGGCTCTCCTAGAACTCTAGCTATGGGCAGTTGTGAACCACCTGATGTGGGTGCTGGAAACTCAGTCTGGGTCCTTTGCAATAGCAGTAAGTTCTCTTAACTTCTAATGCATTTCTTCAACTCCTTGGATCCCAAATCTTAATCCTCCCCAATAATTGGGGCTTAGTTATCTAACAAGATTATCTAGCAGGAAGTTGGGCCTTGTGGTGCAACCTTTAATCCCAGAAGGCAAAGGCAGGATCTCTGTGAGTTCAAGGCCATCCTGGTCTACAAAGAAAGTTCCAGAACAGTCAGGACTGTAACACAGATAAACCCTGCCTCTGAGGTAGGAGTAGGAGGGAGACTGTCTAGATATTGGTAAGTCTGACTTAAATCTTGCCTCTGAGTAGAATCTTAATAGGCTGCTATGTTCATGTATCAACTCTTGATGATTACTTTATTTTCCAAAAGAATAAACTCGGTGTCACTATTCTTTTTTATTACATCAAAATGCTTGAAGTTTCCAATGGAAAAAAAATTAAATATCAAGATGCGCCTTGAAAGGCAGTTCAGTGACACCTTAGCCCTCGAAGGTCGTTATCTGAATGGGAGTTAAGTATGAGAAGAGTGGCTCAGTTGAGCTGTGTCATCTGAGACTCTGATGTAGGTAATCATTTGTCGTCATTGTCACTCAGCTCTAATTGTCAGCACTCTCCTTCTGCAAAAACCCCAGAGGCTATCAAATGCAAGCCTCCTTTCAATTGTGACTTTAACTACTTCTGGCCTTATGAACCTCTCTTTGATACAAAGGGGAATTTATTTTAGACCCTCTCATCAAAGGCAGAAATGAGTTGACCTAAGTAAATCAAAAGTAGACTATATTTAGTAATCAGGCTTCCTTTGAGTACATGAATTAAAAACTATTGCTGAAATTAGAGGCCAGTTACCTTCAAATCTACCACTTTTCCAGAAGCATTACAATATAAGAATTTTTATTGCCTGGCTATTGCATTTCTGAAAGCATCATTAGCATGTCTTTTACGTGGACTAAATGAGGTCCTATAAAGACCTACACATTTCAGGAAATCTCTAAAAGGCAATCTCATACTTATTCTAATGACTAATAAAGGGCAATAACTATTTTATGGGGTTTGAAATGTGAATATTTGGAATGTTTTTTTCCAGGACAGGGAAAGATTTTAGGGAGCTTAATCATCTTCAGACTTTCACAAAGAAAATGTATTATTGCTCTTCACCGCACTGCTCCCTGTGGATAATTGTTAATGGGGTTTGCTGCCAAATGATGCTGCAGTTGGCCATGCTGTCATCAGTATGCTTCAGAATTTTGAATGCCTGCCATTCTAGTCTTTAAAGGCAGGACTCAGCATGAATGATCAATCCTGGAACCTGTCAAGCCGGTCCTTTCAGTGTCCCTTCATCAATATACTCAATGTCATATTCAACCAAGTCTTTGGCAGTCATGTAGCTAACCATAGCAATTGTCACTACATCTGTACTTTCTACTGTAATGAAAGCCCCATGTTGTTAAGTTTAGTATTAAATTGATTTTACCTTTCAGCTCTGTCATGTACAACACTGTCAAACATAGAGAAGCAACCAATACATATTTGTGACTGAATAAAGAATCATAAGAACAATATACATGAAATACATTACCATTACATATACTGCTAAGTAATTAATTTAATCCCTATGCATATTATTATAAAGGAGGCACTATAATTATTGTCAATTTATGAATGAGAAAACAAAGGATCAGAAAACTGATCTGTAGGCTAAGATGTATAGACTGTAGTGGTAAAGCAATTGTTTAACATGTATGCGCTAGAATCCAGTTCGGGCAAGGGGCTGGAGGTTGAGGAAACACACACAGAGATAGACAGACACACGGACCTCCAATCACTGGTACAAAAGCCCCTCTTTATTAGCACCATGGAGGCTTAAATACCCTGCAGTCAATGCTCAACAGGTGAAAATCCCATCCTCTGATCCTCTAGGCAAAGCACAGCTTTTAGCAACTTCAATTAGAAGGCTCTAGACAGGGAAGAGCAGCTAAAGGCCAGGACCTAATTGGTCCCAACAAGTGCATGTAATATGTGCTCAGTGAAGGTTAGTAGCTGTTAACTGTGCTAGTATGGAAACAACAGACGCATGCTCAGCTGAATCCTCTTTATCAACTTGTGTCCTGGCCCTCATTTTCACAGAGTAGTAGGCCACAAGATAGGCAGACACAAAGATTTTGAAGAATCCTTTGGTCACAACTGCTGCAATGCTTGGCCATTGTAAATTTGTTTGATGACTAGATTACTTGATCACATTTTTGAAGAACATCTAGCCCTGTGGATTTATCAGGTATCTGAAAGTGGCCAAAGGTTGCAAACACTGAGCAGCCAGCTCAGACATTTGTGGGATTCAAACTAGCCTTCTCCTCCCTGTCTTCATATTCTAGGTAAAGGTTTCCTAAATGATAGCTTCTAGTATAGCAATACTCACCGGCTTGCTGAATATAATATTAAATTTTTATTTAAATTTATACTTTGATAGCTTTATACATGCATATGATGAATTTTAAAAGTTGTAATTGAGGCGTGAGTCTGGGACCTCTGAGAGGGTAGGCCAGAGCCAGAGACCTCTGTTGGACTGGGCCCAAACCAGAGAACTCTGTGGGGCCAGGCCCAGGCCAGAAGACATCTATAGAAACAGGCTTGAGCCAGCAACCTCCCCCAGAGCAGACCTGAGGCAGTGAACTCCACAGAAGCAGGTGCAAGGGAGCTTCAGCTGAGGGAGCAGGCCCAAGTCAGAGAAATATGGAGGAGCAGAAGCAGGTACAAGGGAGCCACTGCTGATGGAGCAGGCCTGAACTAGAGATCTCTGCTGGACAGGGCATGAATCAGCGACCTCTGAAGTAACACCATCTGCTGAAGCAGGCCTGAGCCGGTGACCTCTGCCAGAGCAAGCCAAAGGCAGCAAGCTCAGCAGAAAGAGCAATCTCCATGGTAGCAGGCTCGAATGACAACTGGTATTGCAGAGCAAACCTCGGGAGCACCGAACAACCTTTAGGAACACAGAGTGACCAACAGGGTGACTGGAAACGTGGCCCTGACTGTACCATGAGGAGCAATGATCTGAGCCTTGGATCAACTAGCACCTGAAAAATTGACCACCAGAGTCACAAACAGCTCCAACTACACCAATCAGAGGAAAAGATGGGTAGACAAGGTAAGAGCACATGCAACACCACAAAGAGCAACACGACAGCAATAAAAACTAGAGGCCCTACAACAGAAAGACTTGAGCAACCAAATTTAGATGAAGCAGAAGAAAATGACCTAAAAATAACTTTAGGAGAATATTTGAGGCCCTTAAAGAGGAAATGAAAAATTCCATCAAAGAAATGGAGGAAAAGACAAACAAGAAATTGGAAGACATCAACAAATCCCTTAAAGAAAAACAAGAAAAAACAATCAAATATATGAAAGAAACTATTCAAGACTTGAAAACTGAAATAGAAACAATAAAGAAAACACAAACCAAGGGAATTATAGAAACAGAAATCATGAGAAAACACAATGAAAACAGTGTTAAGAGGAAAGTTCATAGCACTAAATGCCTACATAAAGAAGCTGGAAAAATACCACACTAGTGAATTAACAGAACATTTGAAAACTGTAGAACAAAAAGAAAAAAACTCTCACCCAGGAGAACTAGACAGCAGGAAATAATCAAATTGAGAGCTGAAATCAACAGAATAGAAACAAAAAAAATACAAAGAATCAATAAGACAAAGAGTTTGTTCTTCAAGAAAATCAACAAAATAGACAAATCTTTATCCAAACTAACCAAAAGGCAGAGAGAATATCCAAATTAATAAAATCAGAAGTGAAAAGGGGGACATAATAACAGACACGGAGGAAATACAGAGACTCATTAGGTCATATTTTGAAAATCTGTACTCCACAAAATTGGAAAACTTAAAGGAAACGGACAACTTTTTAAATAAATATCACTTACCAAAATTAAATCAAGACCAGATAAGCAAATTTAAATAGAACTATAAATGCTAAAGAAATAGAAATAGTCAACAAAAGTCTCCCATCAAAAAAAAAAAAAAAGCCCAGGACCAGATGGTTTCAGCTCAGAATTCTACAATATTTTCAAAGAGGAGCTAATATCAATACTCCTCAAATTGTTCCATACAATAGAAACAGAAGGAACATTTCCAAACACTTTTTATGAAGCTACAAAATTACCCTGTTACCCAAACCACATAAAGACACTACTAAGAAAGAAAATTACAGACCATTCTCACTCATGAATATTGATGCGAAAATACTCAATAAAATACTGGCAAACCAAATCCAGAACCCATCATAAAAATCATCCACCATGATAAAGTCAGCTTCATTCCAGAGATGCAGGTGCAGCATACAAAAATCTGTCAATGTAATCCACCATATAAACAAACTAAAAAATAAAACCCACATGGTCATGTCACTAGATGCTGAAAAAGCATTTGACAAAATACAACATCCATTCATGATAAAGGTCTTGGAGACAACAGGGATACAAGGAACATACCTAAACATAATAAAGCCAATATACAGCAAGCCAACAGCCAATATCAAACTAAATGGCGAGAAATTCCCAGTGATCCCACTGAAATCAGGAACAAGACAAGGTTGTCCACTCTCTCCAGATATTCAATATAGTACTTAAGTTCCTAGCTAGAGAAATAAGACAACAAAAGGAGATCAAGGGGATACAAATCGGAAAAGAAGAATTCAAACTCTCATTATTTGCTGATGATATGATAGTTTACATAAGTGATCCCCAAAAAAATCTACAAAGAAACTTCTACAACTCATAAACACTTTCAGTAATGTAGCAGGATACAAGATTAACTCAAAAACATCAGTAGCCCTCCTGTACACAGATGATAAGTAGGCTGAGAAAGAAATCAGAGAAATATCACCCTTCACAATAGCCACAAATAGCATAAAATATTTTGGTGTAACTCTAATCAAACAAGTAGAAAACCTGTGTGACAAGAACTTAAAGTCTTTGAAGAAAGAAATTGAAGAGGATACCAGAAAATGAAAAGATCTCCTATGCTCTTGGGTAGACCAAATTAACATAGTAAACATGGAAATCTTACAAAAACACAGATTCAATGCAATGCCCATTAAAATCCCAGAAAAATTCATCACAGACCTTGAAAGAACAGTAATCAACTTCATATGGAAAAGCAAAAAGCCCAGGATAGCCAAAACAATCCTGCATGATAAATAAACTTCTGGAGGCATCATAATCATTGACTTCAAACTCTACTACAAAGCTACAGTACTAAAAACAGCCTGAATTGGCATAGAAACAAAAAGAAGAACCAATGGAACTGAATAGAAGACCCAGATATTAATCCACACACCTATGAACACCTGATTTTGACCAAGAAGCAAAAATATAAAATGGAAAGAAGAAAGCATATTTAACAAATGGTGCTGGAATAACTGGATATCAACATGTAGAAGAATGAAAATAGACACATATCTATCACCACACACAAAACTCAAGTCCAAATGGGTCAAAGACCTTAACATAAAGCCAGTCACACTGAACCTCATAAAAGAGAAAGTGGGAAGTACACTTGAACACATTGGCACAGGAGATCACTTCCTAGATATAACTCTAATAGCACAGACACTGAGAGAAACTATTAATAAATGGGACCTCCTGAAACTGAAATGCTTCTGTAAAGCAAAGGACATGGTCAACAAGACAAAACAGAAGCCTATAAAATGGGAACAGATCTTCACCAACTCCACATCAGACAAAGGACTAATCTCCAAAATATACAAAGAACTCAAGAAATTGGTGATCAAAAGAACAAATAATCCAATAAAAAATGGAGTATAGACCTAACCAGAGAACTCGCAACAGAAGAATCTGAAATGGCTGAAAGACACTTAAGGAAATGTTCAACATCCTTAGTCATCAGAGAAATGCAAATCAAAACAGCTCTGAGATTCCATCTTACACCCGTAAGAATGGCCAAGATCAAAATCACCAATGATAACTTATGCTGGAGAGGATGTGTGGTAAAGGGAACACTTCTGCATTGCTGGTGGGAGTGCAAACTGGTAGTCTCTTTGGATATCAGTATGGCGATTTCTCAGAAAATTAGGAAACAACCTTCCTCAAGACCCAGCAGTACCATTTTTGGGTATATATACAAAGGATGCTCAATCATACCATAAGGACATGTGCTCAACTATGTTCATAGGAGCATTGCCATATCCAGAACCTGGAAACAACGCAAATGCCCCTCAACAAAAATGGACAAGGAAAATATGGTACATTTACACAATGGATTTTCTACGCAGCAGAAAAAAATAATGACATCTTGAAATTTGCAGGCAAATGGATGGATCTAGAAAACATCATATTGAGTGAGGTAACTCAGACCCAAAAAGACAAATATCATATGTCCTTACTTATTAGTGTCTTTTAGACACAAAGCAAAGAAAACTAACCTACAATTCACAATCCCAGAGAACCTAGACAATAATGAGGACCCTAAGAGAGACATGCATGGATCTAATCTACATGGGGCATAAAAAAAGACAAGATATACTAAATAAATTGGGAGCATGGAGATTCATGGGAGAGGGTGGAAGGGGAGGGAAGAGGCAGGGAGGGAAGAAGAGGAAAATGTATAGCTCAATAAAATCAATAAAAAAATAAAAAAGTTGTAATTTCCATAATCCTCTCTTACTCACCCTCCTTTTTCATTTGAAACCCTTCTTCCTTTTCCCAGAAGTCTTCTTCCTACTTTCTTGTCTCTTGTATATGTTACATATTGATCTCAAATATGGTTGATTGTATGAGCATGGGTGTATGGATATTTGCTGGAGTGTACACAACTTTTCAGTGATAAATTCACCCCCAGCAACCATTCATTAACTTCCAATAGTCATTCCAGGAGGATTGGGACCTCAGGAGTCTCTCCTCCATCAATGATGCAATGTTGAGGATCCCAATCTTTGTCAGGACTTGTATAGGAAACCACTGCTTCTTTGTGTATTTGAGTACAATAACTATGTCACATCTCAAAGATATTTTTGTGGCGTACCTATATGCTAGCTGGTATAGTCTTCTATTCACTCTTCCTTGATATTCCCTGATCCTTGAACAGGGCCATATAGATGATCTGATTACAGCCAAGGTCCTCCACAATACTAATTCTCGGCACATTGACCAATTATGAGTCTCTGCAGCAATAAGAAACTTCTCTGACAAAGGCTGAGGGGTAGCATTAATCTGTGGGTATATACATGAATATTTAAAATGCATAAATGCATTTTCTTTCTGAACTATTCACAAATCGGTTTTCTCTAATCACTTTGTCTCTTATAAGGAATTTTCTAGCATCGTTTGCCATATTTGTATTTCAATGTTAGTTCTCTTTTACTCTTGGCTCATCAATGACTGTTCAGGCCCTAAAAATATGTGGATTTTAACTTGACTACTTGAACAACTGGAGCTATGAGCAGGTAATTATACTGGGAAATGGCCACATGATCCCATTCCCACAAATACTGGTGGCAGCCCTATATGATTGAGATTTATTTCCATTTTTTTAAAAATATTTTTAATCTTATTTTCTGTGTATGGGTGTTTTGTTGCATGAATGCACACATACCATATGCATGCCTGTTGCCTGCAGAGGCCAGAAGATCATATCAGTTCCCCTGGAACTGGAATTATCAAAGGTTGTAAACCACCATGTGGGCACTAGGAATCAAGCCTGGATGCTCCAGGAGAGTTAACAAGTGCTCTGAACCACTGAGCAATCTCTCCATTCCTTCTACCTTCATTTTACAGAGAAGGAAATTAAGGCCAGCAAGGGCTATACAATGAGATACTGTCTAAAAAAATGCAAAAAGCAAGCAAGGACAAAACATATTTTAGATATGTTCTCAACCTGTGGGCTGCACCTCCTTTGGTGGTCTAAGGACTCTTTCACAAGAGTCACACATCAGATACCCTGCATATCCAATATTAACATTACCACTAATAACAGCAGCAAAATTATAGTTATGAAACAGTAACAAAAATAAGTTTGTGGTTGGGGTCCCCAAAACATGAGGAACTCTATTAAAGTGTTGCAAGCATTAGGAAGGCTGAGAAGCGCTGTTTTACATATCATTGTCTCCTAAAAGTATTTGGATCATCCAAGGAAGTGACAGGAGTCAGTGACTCCATGTCTTGGATGATAAAGAATTTTAAATAAATATTTTAAAAAAAGAAAAAAAAGAATTTGTCAGTAAGAACTTGAGTTTCATGGCTTTGTAATCTTTCTTTTCTCTGTTTTAGATGCCTACTGATAAGAAGTTTGGGTTCCTTTCACCTTCCATGTGGGACCTGAGAAATACTCTAAAGTCTGTAATAGGAAAAATACTGGCCTTTCAGCAGGTGAATGTGTTTTTCCTCCAGGATTTCAGAAGTCCCTATAATGTAGCAAGTTTGCCCAAGTAAGGGATATCTTTTCGCTCCCATTCTTTCACTGTATGTTATGATTGTGTTTACCTATGAAGAGATACATATACATCTTAAAATGAGTACAATGAAGTGGTTTCTAGGTACCACTAAGGGTGATCAATATTTTCATCTTAGCTTAGTTTCATTATCTGATTTTTCTGCAATTCTCAGTATCACTTATGGAATTAAAGTTTATAAACTAAATGAAATTCTTTCCCCTTAAATGTTTTATTAATCTCTAGAAGGTGGGTAATGAATAAAAGGAGAGACAAAAGGAGAGAAAATGATGGCAATATATGTTTTTAACCATTTTTTAACCATATAGAGGTACTGTTGAGATGGCTCGGCAGTTCAAAGCACTTATATTCTTCTGGAGGACTTGAATTCAGCCCCCAGCACTATTGTTGGCTTGTTCACAATTGCCTGTAACTCCATGTCCTGAAGACCCAACACCCTCTTCTAGTCTCCATAGGTACCTATGGTTTGCAAACAATTACACACTCACATGTGTATACACACACACACACACACACACACACACACACACACACACACACTCACACAGGCTGGGGAGACAGAGAAGGAATAAGATGGATAGATAGAACTAATTCTTAGGGGAAAACTCGTACATCAGAGAGAACTGGCTGCTCTGCCAGATGCCCCAGCTTTAGAGTCCCAGCACTACATGGCAGGCAGTGGCTATAACTCTCTTGAAAACAGAAGAGCTCTGACTCCTTCTGGCCTGTGCAGACACCAGGCACACATGTGGTATACAGCCACAAATTCAAGCAAAACACTCACACACATAAAAATGAGTCCTTTTCAAAAGCAGTAGTAGGGTAAGTTTTCTCTCGGTAGGTGTGGAGAATAAACCTTTGGTCCCAGCACTTGGGGAGCACATGAAGATAGATGGCTTTCTGTGACTCTGAAGTCAGCCTGGTGTAGCCATCCAGGTACACAGTTTAAGCCTATCTCAAAAACAACAATTATTATTCAAAAGCAATCTTCAGAACCATTCTCATATGATAAAGAAACTTGCACACACAACTGCATGCATACACTTTATTAAAACGTATAGATAAATTACACATTTCAAAATTGAGATCAGTATTTCATAAAAATTTTAGGGAGATGCTTTAGAAAATCAATATTCTTCCTTTTCCCTAAGTCTGCCTGCTACCTCAAATGATACCCTAGATCACGGCCTTCGCTCTCATTCACTGTCAAAACTGTAAATACCCTGTGGCTTGACTGTTCAGGTCAACCGCAAACTTCATCTCCTCTATGATTAGGGCAAGCTGGAAGTTCCCAGCCAGCATTTAGAATTCACAGCAGGTGAGCACAACAGACAGGCCAATCAAAGGTGTGCTTACACAGTGAATTTCTATGAGGCCCTTCATATGAGGTGAGCTGCTGGTGGAAGGTATCCAACAATGGCAATCCAGCTTTCATAGATTAAAACACAAAGCTTGCCGTGTGACATATTTGGTGATTTCCATGTAACTATGATTGATTTTCTTTACTGAGACTCTTTATTGCTATTTCAGTTCTATAATTACTTCTCAAAAATCTCCTGTCATGGTGACGCCTCCATTCTCCCCTTCTCATCTCAGGCTATTAACAAGATAGCAATAAACTTTACTTTTTTTTTTTTTTAAACCCAGGTTGCTTTCCACTTTCTTTCATTTTGACTTCTAAACTAGGTCAGCCCAAAGTCTGAGATATTTCTTTTATTCCAGGAATTAACATCATTTATTAATAAGCCTTGTATTTTTAAAAGGTTTAGCAAAATGTCAACCCTATCTCTAGTCTATAAAGATAAGAACTATATTTAGCTGGTTCTAATTAAAAATAGCGAGCACGCTGCCTGCTATGGGGGTGCAAGAATCTGTTCAATTCACGTCTCATTTCAGAAACTTTGACATTTGGATTTCTTGAGTGCTGTTTATAGCTTGAATTGATATTTTTTTCCATTTAGTTTGAAATACAGCAAGCCTCTGGATTGTACTATTGATCCCCATAAAACATGTCAAGTTCACATGCTTTAATTCTCAAGCATGTAAAAAAAGGTTTGTGACTCTTATCGATAGGTAAAGTATCCTTACCAGAGAGATGAATTCCAGAAAAATTGCCCCCAGACAATCATGTACAATGCTCCCTAAGGCAAACTTGTCTGTCAGCTTGATACACAATCATTGCTATTTAACAAAATCTATAAAACAAAACCTCAGACCCTGAACCAACTGAAGACATGAAGCTCAGTTTTCTCTGGGACATTAAAAAAAATTAGCATGTTAATAAAACAGTGTCCGTATATTAATGCCACCCCATTTGTCTTTTAAGCATTTCCTCGTGACAGAAAAAAAAATATGCTTCATGTAAAAGAATTGACACAGTACTAAAGAAGTAAAGGGATCAAGTTTGTATCTGATTCTCCTTGTGATGAGTGTTCAAACTCCAGAAACTGTATCCTTAGGGTACACTGACATTTCCAAATCTTCAAAACCGTGTCAGTGAAGGATAGTGTGGGAAGACTAGAATGTGGACAACTGAACTCACTTCACATAATAACTAGGCCTCTTAGCTCTACTGAAAATAGAAACCATGAGTAGCCAGTAGCTGAATTCAGAGCTTTCCAATATATAAATGGATGTGCACATTTATATATGCATGAGCTTTTGGCATGGTATATACATCAGTGTCTAGGTATCAGAATGTATGTGAAAGACGAGCATGAATGTGGATATAGTCACACAAAGCCCTGTACTCCTGGCTCATGTATGTAGACGTCAAGGGAAGCTTCCATGATAAGAAATGAAATTAAGGCATGTGTGGTGGCACACACCTTTAGTCCTGTGACTATCAAGGTGGAGGCAGGGGGATCTCTATGAATTCAAGATCAGTTTGGTCCACATAGTGAATTCCAGGACAGCCAGGGCTATACAGAGATACTCTGTCTCAAAAAAAGAAAGAAAGGAAAGCAAAAAGGAAAGAAAGAGGGAGGGAGGGAGGGAGGGAGGGAGGGAGGGAGGGAGGGAGGGAAGGAAGGAAGGAAGGAAGGAAGGAAGGAAGGAAGGAAGGAAGGAAGGAAGGAAGGAAGGAAGGAAGGAAGGAAGGAAGGAAGGAAGGAAGGAAGGAAAAGAAAAAACAAACAAAAAACACAACAGGAAAAGGAAATAAGCTCTGGACACTATCTTTCCTACTGTCTCTGCCGTGCATATGCCCTTACCTCTTCTTTGACTGTTAGCCATATTAACATTACTCTAGGTGGTGGAGAGAAATATAAAGACATGAGGAGATTGAAAAGCATGCCTTTCTTGCCTAGAAGGCCAATTTAATTGGTAAACCCTGGCCTGTATGTGCCTTTTGAGTTGCCATAAGCAGTAAAGACTATGTAACAGGGAGGTAGCAAAGATGATTTTCAAGCATCTGCTTACATATTACATGTTCCCAGGGTCTTGGTGTGGGATTTCCCCCTGTGTGCTGTGATTACCATTAATGAATAAAGAAACTGCTTTTAACCTATAGCAAGGCAAAACTTAAATAGGTGGGGAAAACAAGGCTGGGAGAAAGAAGGGCTTCAGGAGAAGCCATGGAGCCACTGGAGACAGATGCCAGTTGGAAACTTGCTGGTCAGTCACAGCTATGTGGTGAGACACAGATTAATAGAAATGGGTTAAATTAATATGTAAGAGTTAGCCAAGAAGAGGCTAGAGCTAATGGGCCAAGCAGTGCTATAATTAATACAGTTTCTGTGTGATTATTTTATTTTTGGGACTGGAGATTGAACACAGAGTCCCACACATGGACAAACATTATACCTCTGAGCCATGTCATCGGCAGACATTTTTTTAACTTTTTTTTTTTTTTTGGTTTTCCAAGACAAGGTGCCTTTATATAACAGCCCTGACTGGCCTGAAACTCTCTCTGTGTGTAGATCAGGCTGGCCTCAAATTTAGAGATCCACCTGCCTCTGCTTCTCAACTGCTGGGATTAAAGGCATGTGCCACCACCACCAGGCTTTTTTTTTTTGAGACAGTCTTAACAAATTACCAGGGTGATGTTTAACTTGTCCTGTAGCCCTGGCAGCCATAGAACTTGGCACTCTCCTGCCTCGGTCTTCCAAAAAGTATTGTGTATGTTTTCTAAGAGGTCAAAACTTCTTTCAATTTTGATGTAGGAAATATGTCAGCTTCTTGAACACAGCTTCATATTTTGTGCTTTACTAACCAGACAGAGAGAGAACAGGCTATTTCCTAGAGTGGTATAAATCCCCCAATGAGCTGGCCACAAAATGAGTTGTTCTGGGCAAGTTTGTATCTTTTCCTTTGAACCATATGTCATCACTTGTTTCATAGACACCTGCATTTTAAAGAGAATAGGATGGAATGAGAAGAGGAAAGGTGAATTCTCAGCAGTTTCTTGACAATAATACATTTGTACCAACATTGAAAAAGCCCCCAGGGGAAAAAATCCACAGGAAACTACCAATGGAAATTTTCTTCATCATGAATAGAAACAGGCAGAAATACCTAAATCGTGGCTCAAAATTTGTCCATTTTCCACCATGTAAAACAGAGTGACATAATGTGGATGTAGCCTTTCTCTGTTGTCAGGTGGCCATATCATTGTGTAGCTTCCCCATCAGAACACCAATCGCTTCCGTTTGAGGTTTGAATGCTCCACTAATCTTGAATAGGAAATAGGTGCTGTATTATGGATTGGAATTTCAGTAACAGTTATTCACCTAACTTGCCCTCAATGTGGTGCTAGTTATCTTCACAACATTTTAAAGACGTTGTTCACGCTTAACGGAGCCATTTAAAGGAGGATCGAATCTTGCTGAAAAATTTGACACCAAGTGCACAATGGCCCTAACTTTTCATTAGAATATTTTATGTAGTGCAGTTAAGGCTTAAAATATTTAAAGTAGATTAAGAATAGAACAAAGAAATGAAGAGCAACTGTGACTATGACAGGGTATGAATATTAATGATGCTTTTCCCCATTCCTTTCCCCATCTAGTTCAAGCCTCTGTATTTTTTGATTCAAAATATTCAACTTATATTGAGACACTAAATACTGGCCCTTGGTGCTCTGTGATATGATACATATATAAAGATGCAATTAATCTTTAGTCTAATATCTGTCTGAGGGATAAGGTGCTAAACCTCATTATTACGGCTCCCCACTGCCTTGGGGATAGAGTCGAATCCCTTTAGCTTGACATATAAGGCTCTGTAATCAGTTTTTTGAAAAGTCATCTCTCATCATTTTACATAAATCCTTTAGTATGGCCACTGGAGTCTCTTCCTTGTCCCCTAAAATGTCATGCTCAGGCTTCTCTTTGCATATGTACTTAAACTGTGTTCCTCATTTTCTCACATTTTCCAACTTCTATTTCTTCCTCTAGGCTCAGCATACGTTCTTCAATACTGGGTCAGCCATTCCAAGTCACAAGGTAACCCCCTTTTCAAGTTACAGCAGTCTTGTGATTTACAATCCTGTAAAGAGAATATATACCTCTAACTGTAAGACTAAGGACAGTGTGATGGTGCCAAAGAGAAAGGCTCCCATAGGCTCATATATTTTGGATGCTTGTTCCCTAACTGGTAGAACTATTCTAAGAAGGATTATAAGGTATGACCTGGTGGGAGGTCACTGGGGTTCGGCTTTGAGGTTTCAAAAGCCCATGCTAGCCCCAGTCCCCATTGCTCTGTCAGGTTTGTGGGAGCTACTGCTCCAATGCAATGCCTGCCTGGCTGAGGCCTTGTTCCACATCATGATGGTTGTGGAATACCCTCTGATGCAATAAGCAATCCCCAATTAAATGCTTACTTTGATAAGCATCTTTACCCAACAATAGAAAAGTAACTAAGACAGATGACAAAGTGTGTGTTTGATCTGGTTTCTATACTGCTTACTAAATTATCATAGAGATAGATTACCTGAACTATTTACAGTGTGAGCAAATGGAAAATGAATAGTTGAAAGCTGTAAGGAACTCTTTCATTCCTTCTTGGGTTTTTTTTCCATTGAAGAAGCCCATAATTTTTGACTTCTAAACTGTACATAGTCTTTGTAAATGTATTTCAGCAGTCTAACTCGAAACATAAGTCAAATAATCTAGATACCCTACATCTTTATCTTGTGATTCCTACACAGTAATGCCATTGATTCCCAAGGACACTGTGGTGATGGCTACTAGATGAACTTGATATATAGCTTTGCTTTCAATAAAAAAGTTCTGAATGTTAGAAGCTCTGAGGTAGTTCAGTTACTAAAGAAAACGAAGGCAACTATGAAAACAGAGATACCTAATGTTCAACAAAAAGTAGGTAAACTGAGTAAGAACTTCAAGCTCCCGGTTCTGAAATTTGCCAGTGACACACAGCCAACATTTAGCACATCATCTGTCACTCAGTTTTCCACAACTCTTAGAAAAGAACAAAATGAAAACTGTTCACATCTTCAAATTCCCAATAGCAAATTAATGAAATGCTTATATTTGCCATAAAAATTTTCTTATTCTTAAAATATGGTATTAGAACTCCACAACTGATGTTTCCTAGATGACACCTAGCCTTAAATTTTTGTCTGAATTCAGAGAATATTCCTGTCCATTTATGCTTTCAGGATACCAAACTTTGTACCTATTGGCCCAACTCTGTTTCAAATCAGTTAGTCCTGTTTGTTCTTGACCCTCACCTTGTACATGGCTCTAAAAACACCATTTATGTTTCCATGTATGATTTTCATAGATGCTTATCATATTTCAACCTTGAGCATTTTCAATAGCAAGCTCATAAGCTCTTTAAAGCCAAAGAATCCTCAACCAAAGGAATCTTGAGTACACAGAGAATACTGGCTAGCACCTAAATAAACACAAAGGGCTCATGTGCTGACTGCCTGTCATTTCTCATCTCTATGACAAATGACATAATCATGTCACTCTAAAACTGCATCCTTATCTCAACCTCAAGACAATTCATCATATAGCATTTACAACCTATCTTCCACTATCCCACTCGACAGCTCAGTTTGTTCCAGCCAGGTGGGACCATGTCCTACAATTGAAATCCCACTTCCTACTCCTTCCATGTCTTCTAGATGTCATTTTCTTCTCTGATCATTCAGCTCTATTATTCTTTTTCTTTTGCAAACATATTAAGTTGTCTTTCCTTTTCTAAGACTCTCTCCCCCCCATAATCTAGGGCATAAATTACTTCAAGTACCCACTGAATTCACTACTACTCACTCTGGTACTAGATTCTCTTTATAACCAGATATACTATCATTCTCTCTATTTGCTTCTTAGAGAGAGTCAACTGAATAGTAGCATCAGATCAAATTGTACTTCTTTGAATCAAAAATGTTTATTAGGTATTGAGGAGCCAACAAATAAAATCTAAAATACTTTTATTTTCTGATAAAAGAAAGCATTTCATTGGTGCTTGCTTACAATTTCAGAGTTAGTCTATAATCATCATGGTAGAAGCAGACAGGCATGGTGCTGGAGCAGGAGCTGAAAGCTTTATATCCTCATCCTCAGACAACAGGCAGAGAAGACTGGACCTGTCAAGGGTTCTGGAAACCTCAAAGTCCACCCTCAGTGACACACTTGCAACAAGGCCATACCACCAATTCCTCTCTAACAGTTCCACTAACTGGAGACCAGGCACTCAAACATAGGAGCCCATGGGAGCCATTTTCTTTCAATCACCACAGCAGGTTTAATCCATGAATTGTTTTCTATGCTTGAGTTATCCAGGGAGGAAATTCTAGGAATTGCCCAGCACCTGCCCAGGCCTGTGGGACCTCTACTACCCCTGCACCCTGTTAACTCTCTGAAGAGAAAATTTGGAAACTCAGCCAGAAGAGTGTGAAAACAGCATTCTGGTAACTTCCCTCTGAAAAACTCACAGCTTTGAATTTTCAGGTCTTTCTTCAAAGCTATGGATGGGTTTGTAGTTCATTCCAGCCCCTCTGCCTCAGTCAAGGTACCCTGGGTAGAGATACTTAACTAAGTTATTGGGCTCATAATCCCCAGGCAAGGCATACATTTTCACTAAGCTAACTATGTCAAAGGGCACAGATGACCAGGGAGGTGGGGCCAGCCCAGGTTGGTTTGGTAGATGTCCAAAAGCTCATGATGCTCCAGGGACCTCTCTGGAGGTCACTGTTGTCTAAATAGTTGAGCATAGTCAGCCTTTGGTGCCAAGATCTCATCATCTTTCATGGATTTCACCTGATTGCATGGGCTCTTCTCACTGGCTTGGCCTAGTTAGATGATGTACTTCTCACTTTCTTGGACTGCCTGGATGATGCACCAATCTCTCTCTGGTTGAATGATGCACCCATCTCTGTCGTTGCCTGGATGAATGATGCATCCATCTCTCTCGTTGCCTGGATGAATGATGCACCCATCTCTATCACTGCCTGGATGGATGATCTACCCATCTTTATCATTGCCTGGTTGAATGATGTACCAATCACTATCATTGCCTGGTTGGATGATGCCCCCATCTCTATCATTGCCTGGCTGGATGATGTAGCCATCTCTATCATTGCCTGGTTGGATGATGCACCCATCTCTATCATTGCCTGGTTGGATGATGCACCCATCTTTATCATTGCCTGGTTGGATGATGCACCCATCTCTCTCGTTGGCTGGTTAAATGATGTAGCCATCTCTATCATTACCTGATTAAGTGATGCACCCATCTCTATCATTACCTGATTAAGTGCTGCACCCATCTCTATTATTATCTGGTTGAATGATGCACCCATCCATATCAATGCCTGGTTGGATGATGCATCCATCTCTCTTGTTCCCTGGCTGGATGATGCACCCATCTCTATCATTGCCTGGTTGGATGATGCACCCATCTCTCTTGCTGCCTGGTTGGATGATGCACCCATCTCTATCATTGCCAGGTTGAATAATATACCCATATTTTGCATTACCTGGTTGAATGATGCACTCATTGCTATCACTGCCTGGTTGAATGATGCACCCATCTCTATCATTGCCTGCTTGGATAATGTAGCCATCTCTATCATTGCCTGCTTGAATGATGTAGCCATCTCTATAATTGCCTGCTTGAATGATGTAGCCATCTCTATCATCGCCTGGTTGGATGATGCACCCATCTCTCTTGTTGCCTGGTTGGATGATGCGCCCATCTCTCTTGTTGCCTGGTTGGATGATGCGCCCATCTCTCTTGTTGCCTGGTTGGATGATGCGCCCATCTCTCTTGTTGCCTGGTTGGATGATGCGCCCATCTCTCTTGTTGCCTGGTTGGATGATGCGCCCATCTCTCTTGTTGCCTGGTTGGATGATGCGCCCATCTCTCTTGTTGCCTGGTTGGATGATGCGCCCATCTCTCTTGTTGCCTGGTTGGATGATGCGCCCATCTCTCTTGTTGCCTGGTTGGATGATGCGCCCATCTCTCTTGTTGCCTGGTTGGATGATGCGCCCATCTCTCTTGTTGCCTGGTTGGGTGATGCGCCCATCTCTCTTGTTGCCTGGTTGGGTGATGCGCCCATCTCTCTTGTTGCCTGGTTGGATGATGCGCCCATCTCTCTTGTTGCCTGGTTGGATGATGCGCCCATCTCTCTTGTTGCCTGGTTGGGTGATGCGCCCATCTCTCTTGTTGCCTGGTTGTTTGGTGTTCTTCTCACTCGCTTTACCTGACGGGATGCTGCCAAAGGTGAACACTGATGGGTTCCCTGTTGTGTCTGCAGTTTGTCTTGCTGGCTTATAAACCACATCTCTACCACCATGACCTTAAGTTTGAGCCTTGAAGCCAGTTCCTGGATTTCCTGCTCTGTTGGGAACATGTTGCTGTTGAAGGCCTCTTGCAATACCTTGATATGTTCCAGACTGATTATGGTGCAGTACTGATGATCTTGCTGGGACTGTTCTGACATTGAATCCCTCCTCTGGGCTGCATATTCTGCCCAAGCCTTTGACCGAAGCAATACAGAGCGTGGAAATTTAAACACAACCATCTTCTCAAAACTTTTCTAATCTCAGAAGGATATTATTTTTCAGTGCAAGCTCTGAAGAACTCGTTCTGACTTGCTTTGTTCCTTAGGACACAGGTCAAAAAATGGAAACTCTAGATTTCTTGAAACTGTGGAAGAACCAAGAATGGTAGTTACATGAGCAGAAGAAAGCTACAGTCCTGTGTGGTAGCCTATAATTAATATCCTGGGGATATCCTGAGTTACAGAGTGAGGTAGCCTGGGCTTTTATGTTGTCAAAAATCCGAAACCTTTAACAAAGCATTAAAGGCCCTCCAACAAGGCAGTCTAGTCAACCTTACCAGTTTCGTCTTTTCCTTAGTCTGTTTAGGATGGCCTAATATGCTTCCAATGGTTGGGTGACTTAAAAAAAAATAGTTCAAGAGTATATTAGCCATACAATGAGAACTAGACTCCTGGCTTGTAGACAGATTCCTTCTAACTGTGTCCAAAGAGAAAATGAGCTCCCTGAATTCTCTGTCTATAAGGTTTCTAATCCTATCATGGGACTCTCGTCTTTATGATCCTATCTAAAATATCCTCTAAAGGTTTTGCCACCAAATATTATCATTTAGGGGTTTTAGACTCATATACGAATTGGGAGGGAGGATAATCTTTCATTATCTGATATGCCTCCGTTGAGTGGATAAATAGAAAGTCAACTATGTAGCTTTCAGATCCTGCCACTTTTAAGCTACATAGTCTTGGATGAAAAGTATATTTTGAGTTCTCATTTGATTCTACAACATGAATCAGCAAGATGACTTGGGATGAAAAAGCTTGGCTACCTGACCTCAATCCCCAAAACCCACAGACAGGTTGTCCTCTGATCTCAACAAATGAATTGTGGCACATATGCTACACATTAGGTCCATGCACACATGCTGTTTACACACACACACAAAATCACAATACATTAAAATGAGGTTAAAAGTCAGCCACTCTGGAGGCAGAGGCAGGTGGAGCTATGTGAGTTTGAGGCCAAGCTAGTCTTTGTAGAAATTTCCAGGCCAGCTGAAGTTAAATGAAATAAAATGAAGATAAAATACTAGAATTTATGTGATTTCATAGGATTACTCTGCAGAATAATTTTCCCCAGCCATGCTTACCCATAGCTTATAATCAATTCTACATAGCCCCACAAAAACTGTTACCTTGTCTTCCACAAACCTTCTTAATCTCCTGAGTAACAATTCTAGTATCCTTCCAATATATTGAGTTCATGCCTCTAGTATAGATAGCACTATGCAGGCCTGGAACTCACAGAGATCCACTTACCTGTGCCTCACAAATGTTGGTAGTTGGTGTGGAAGAATTATGTATTCTGTCAATTATGTTTTAAATAAATGATGATTGGCCAATAGCTAGGCAGAAAGTATAGGCAGGACAACCAGACAGGAATTAGAGGCAGGGCAACGAGAACCAGAGTATTCTGGGAAGAAGGAAGTTCTCTCCCCAGTCCTGCCCGAGACCACCAAAGAAGAAGGATGCGACCTGCCCCACTGAAAAAGGTACTAAGCCATGTGGCCAACATAAACTAGAATAATGGGCTGGAATACGTTATAAGAAATACTAAGAAGCCTGAGCTAATGGGCCAATTAGTTTATAACTGATGGAGAACTCTGTGTGATTTTATTTGGGACTTGCCTGCTGTGGGGTACCTAGCAGGATATAAACCCCAACAAGCAGGCCCTACATATTATAGGTATTAAAGGCATGTGCCACCATTATCGACCTAAATGAATTTTTTAACTAAAATACATACATAGATACATACATACACACACGTGTACATTGCAGCAACTTCATGGGATTTGAATACAAATCCTGTGTCTATTAGTTACTAGTTGTGCTATCTTGGACAAGTCCTTTAACTTCTTTGCATCTCAGTTTGCTCCCATGAAAAGATGAAAAATTTGCCAAGTGGTGGTGGCTCAAACCTTTAATCCCAGCATTCAGGAGGCAGAGGTGGGATTATCTCTGTGAGTTCAAGGACAGCCTGTTCTACAAATAGATTTCCTAGACAACCAGGCTACAGAGAGAAACCTTGTATTGGGGAAAAAAAACTTTAAAAAGATGAAAAATTTGTTTAAGAACTAAAAACGTGTATTACAAGACATGTAAGGACTCAGTAAAATTCACTAGGTACTGATTTCTTCTGTCATTCCTTATTCTAAACTTGGGCAAGAATAAACTCTCCCAGCCATGCTGTCACATCAGTCTCTGTTGCCTCTGGTGGGGCATATTCCTGTGGATGCCACTGGCTACTTCCTTGCCTCTGTTTTCTTCTCTATGTCTGTTTGTATTCTGCTGTAATGCCTATTTGTATCCCTCCACTTTATATCTTCTCTGCATTTCCATAATCACTTGCAATAGCCTGGAGCCATGAAAGCCCCAGACCCTGCTAGATTACTACTTGGAAGGGTAATAAAGTAAGGCTTTCTCCTTATACTATTGAAGTTTTAGAAGGAAGGAGGATGCTTCTAGACTCTCTAAGTAAAACACAGAATCACTGTTTTTTTATGGTCATTAGAGTGTCTTTAGTGCAATTAAGACAGCACGATATTTCAAATGATGGCGTACATATACTTTAATGGGTGGCCTGGTAACATCATTACCATGGGTACCATTGTTTTCTACAGGAAAAAAATGAATCCCATATTGTAGTGATGGGAGTGGCGAGCAGGCCTGCTTTTTGTCCCACCCGGCTCCCGCATGGTTAGCTTAATACCCGAAATAACAACACACAAATTGTATTCTTTTAAACACTGCCTGGACCATTAGTTCCAGTCTCTTACTGGCTAATTCTCACATCTTGGTTAACCCATTTCTCTTAATGTGTGTAGCACGACGAGGTGGTGGCTTACCGGGAAGATTCTAACCTTTGTCCATCTTGGGCCGGAGCTTCATCGCGTCTGCCTCACTGCCTTCTTTATTTTCTGTCCTATCAAAGGGCCAAAGCAGTTTCTTTATTAACCAATGAAAGTAACACATACACAGATGACCCTCCTCCATCAACATATTCTAAATGACTAACTCAAAAATAAAACTTGGAACATAAGGCACACAGGAATTCAAACTTTCTGTACTGCCTTTATTCTTTTAGGAGGTTTCTTTTTAAATTATGTGTAGGGGTGTGTGTGTGCGCGTGCACACGCACATGTGGGTATGCACACACAAGTTCAGGTTCTTGCAGAGGCCAGAGACATCAGATCTCCCAGAGCAAAAATTAGACAATTATGACTTGCCCTAGGTTCTGGGAATTGAACTTGAGTCCTTTGGAAAAACAGGAAGTGCTCTTAACCACTGAACCATCTTTCTAACACCTCTGGCTTCCTTTATATCTTACCAAAGATCAAAACCAGAGCTAGGCATTCTCAGCTGTTGACTACTTACAGAAATTGGGTACCTAACGCAACCACTGGTCACCACCTACCCACAGCATGTTCTCTTTCAACCATTCGGAATACCCGTTATCAGGGTCACTTTCTCTCAGCTCTCATGGCCTTTACCTTCACAACCTCCCAAGTTCACCGCATGCTTCAGCCTTTTCTCAGTCTTAAACTAACCCCCCATTTCACATGTGGCTACATAGTTAGAGACACTCTTCATTGTCTTCAAGAATCCACATTTACACCATTCCCAGAGCTCCTATCCATATCACAGTGCCATTACCCAGCTATTTGTTGAGCTGTTTCGTCCATTCAAAGACAGGGACTTTTGTCTTGCCAGTGTATATGACAGGACTAGACATTTAGTAGACAATCAGAGAGGTAGTCTGTGAAAATCACTGTGGTAAAAAACAGAAACAAGAGATGTAATAGAAAACACAAAGGAATTAGCCCTCATAAGAATGAGAAGGGCCAGGCAGTGGTGGGGCATGCCTTTAATCCAGCACTTGGGAATGCAGAAGCAGGTAGATCTCTGTGAGCACAAGGCAAGCCTGGTCTACAAGTGAGTTCCAGGACAGTCAGGACTACACAGAGAAATCCTGTCTTGAGAAACAAAGAAAGAGTGACTGGAGAAATTGAATATGACTGTGCTCAAAAGCAAGGAGTTAAAGCACATGCACTCTGTGGCTTAACTGCTCAAATGTCTTCCATATACTCTGGCTGGCCAAGTGTTCAGTGTAAGAGGATGTGCTCAAAAGTTAAAGAATCTGTTTTATGATGAGCGAACTATCAAGGAAGCAAGAGATAAACTTATTCTCACTTATTTTTCAAAGGTAAAAACATAGGAGCTAGGATTTGCCATTTATCATTCAAAACAAGTATCTGAGTGCTCTCCTGCACCCAACAGCTCTCTTCTTGACCTACAAGCCAACCAAGATAGGAAAACCATTAAGTTCAAAGGGCACTTCAGATTCTTGTTTGTTCTAGCTGTTTTTTTTTTTTAATGATCATCTCTACATCAGCATCAATAGACAACCAGGGTTACAGAATCTAAGAAAGACAACATCTCTCTAAGATGTAAAGAGCACCTTATAACCATCCATCTCAAATGCATGTATCAGTGCAACTACATCATGATATTTCCAACAAGTTCCAATTATATTCTGTAAAATAATTATATTCATGCTATATTCTACAAGTATTGACAAGTACACCCTTTATGCTGATAACATTCTATAAGTATGCTCATATTGGTACATTTTAGAGAGCATGGGTACAATTGCCAATAAATGGCTCTGGTGTTGGTTGTTTGAACACAAATGGTTAGATTGTCAGAAGTCAAACTTCTCTTTGGGGCATTGATAGAAATTTCCAACAGCAAAAGTAATCCCATCCATTGTTTTTTGTTTTGTTTTGATTTTACAAAGGAAGTACTTGAACCAGGTGATGGGAATTTTCTAGTCAAAGTTGTTAATGAGTGGCTTGCAGCAATCACTTAAGGGCTCTATCAGTTTTTGGCTCCATTCCAGTTCACTAATAGTGAATGGTGAAGCAAAAATAGCACTAGACTAGGAGTCAAATGATCTATCTTTTAATATTAGGTCTGCCACTGACCAGCTGTCCTATGCTGGGCATATCACTCTCCCAACAATAGTATCAGTTCTCCTATGTGTAAAATGAGCAAACAAAAATAGGCCAGTGCTCCGTTGGAGCCCTGTGTTAACAATTTTATATATTCTGAGTATGATTTCATTTGCCAGAAAAAGCTCCAATGCTTAAAAAAAAGATGTTCTCCAATTCCTGAACTGGAACTCTTCATGGTTACTTCCTGCTTAATTCATGGTCCTCCATTTTGTTTTTAACTGTGCAAAGACCTAATGGTATACCAACTTCAATACATGGAGAGTTTCTGTAAACTGGCTATCAAACAAGAACAGGATTAATTCTGAGTCTGAAACAAAATAATGAATAGGACAGCCCACCTTACAGAATTCTCATGATATTAAATGATAGTTTGTTAATGTACTGCTGAAGAATTTCCAGTGTCAATTCATTTTGTGTCTGGACACATTGTAATTATATATAAACTACACTCTATGACAAGTAATATCATAACAAAGCAAGGTGGGAGAGTATTTTAGGGATTCTAGGAAAAAACCCACATGTGACAATGTGTCAGGTGAATCAATGTTCTGTCTTATTCTAAAAACAAGTTCAAGTTCTCTGGGCAGGAATATTTCTTTAGAAGAGAATAACAATGTGTTATGTATGCTAAGTTGGCTTGGAGGGCACGTCTCCTGAGAATATAATGTCCCCTTTGACCTACCTCTGCACCCACAAAGTCCTGTGCTGATATGTCATTTCATTTCCCGAGTAAGCTTGTAACTAAGAGATAGATGTGCCCTATGCAAAAGCCACACTTCTGAAAACAGTTCTTACAACCTAGAACCTGGGTCTGGTAAGATCAACAGTGTCTGAGTTTGATGAGGATGGGCATATTGAGAAAATTGATTTTGTATCTGAGAAACCTAAATTCGACCCCAGGGTCTGAAATGACTACACCAGTAAGGATCTTCCTGAAATGGCCATTACCTGAGGAACTCCTCTCTTGTCCCACCCCTCACCAAAACTGCAATATAGCAGAGTTATATAGTTTCTTCGAGTTCAGCGCCAGTAATGTGGACATTTTCTAATTCTGACACATTAACCCTAACATCCTTGTTCCACTTAAGGCCCAGTAGTTTATCTAACTAACCTGTCCAATGATTCAACATCAATGATTAATTAATAAGTACCTTCTTTGTAAATGGCAACAGCTATAGGGGAAACGTTATGGAAACAAAGAGCCTTCATTAGCATTAATCAACAAATGAAGTACTGAAAAGAAAACACAAAGTCCTTTCTCCTAAGGATAGGTCCAGGACTTATTTCAAACTCCCAAGAACATTACTTATGATGTTACATGCTATCACTGACCCCTGCCTACCTACCTGACCTTCTCTAGCCACCCCTTCAACTGTTCTACTACTCCATGATAATATTTTAGCAGTGACCTGTGTGCACACTGTAGTGGATTAAGCAAAAATGCTACAGATCCCCGAGTAGCTACAGCAGCAGAAACACTGCAGGTGAGGTTGGATATTTATTTAGTGGGTTATGGAAGGGAAGCGGAGAAGGGAGAAGAGGAGAGGAGAGAGAGAGAAGGGGGAAAGGGAAGAAGTGGGGAGAGACAAAAGCTGCCTCTTGGAAAGGGAGATGGGAAAAGGAAGAAACTTGGGCTGCAAGCAGGAAGGAAGATCTGCCTGCCTCAGTGAACAGGGGAGGGAGTGGGAGGGGCTTGATTCTTAAAAGGACAGGACAAATCATTACACACATAACATGTTCTTTTATACACTTCTGCTCTTATATACATAGTTTCTTATATGCATCAATAGCCTCATTACTTCTCTAAATTTTTTGATATGACACAACTATTCTTATATCTCAAACTTTCCCCTATAATGGTTACATTGTTCTATGTGTCTTCATAAAGTCTGGCTAAGAATGGCATTAACACAGTTGTTACTGCACTATAGTTACTGATTTTCTTGTCTCCCTTCCTTGAGGGATAAGGTGTAACTATGAGGAGCTATCAACCCAAGTATTAGAAATTTTATGTGGTTACATGCTAAACTTTCTAGAGTAGGTTTTTCATATCTCAAGCTTCATCTTTACCATTGTGCACCATATTAAGTCAGCAGTCATCTGAAATTTTGTTAAAAACCATTGGTCACTTTCTTACTAAAACTCAAAACAAGTCATTCTACTGGAAGCATGATGAGGCTAAAAAAATAAGTTAAAAGAAAGGAGAGAAAATTAATACCAAGCCAATACAGAAAAAAATGTTACAATGCCTTCCCATTCTTTCATATCCCATATTCATCTTTCCTATTGGGCATTTGAATAAGTAATAAGTGTCAGGTGAGCTGAAATATACCTTGGTAAGAAAACAGCATTTCTTATACAACTTAAAGTCTATTGGAAACTTCCCACATAAATGTGACTTTGGAACATTTATGGACCCCAGGCAACGTTATACTTTCTGGGGAGGATAGAGAGCTTTTCTTTTCTTGTTCTTTTTCCAGTTTTTCAGCAAATATCCTTTCCTCCTTTCCGTGATAGCATTGTGTTTCAGCTTGTATTTTGAGAGAGAGAAAGGAAGAGAGAGAGAGAAGAGATAGCTCAGGTGTTCAGAGCATTTGTTGCGCATCAGGAGGTCTTGGCTTTGTGTCTCAGCTCCCATGTGGGGGCCATTCTCAGCTGTAAGTCCTGTTCCAGGAGATCTGTCTGTCTTTGGGTCTGTAAGGGCACTGCATACATATGGGGTGCTGACAAAACACTCTCACATAGAAAATAAACAATTTTTGAAAGACAATAAAACAGGAGAGAAAAAATCAATTTAAAATAGCCAGATAGTTATTGTTTTATGTGGCCCAGGGAGCCACTATCATCTAGCCTATGGCAAACTGTATGTCTCCTTTCTTTGAACAAATATCTTTTTCCTTCCAGCTCACTATTCTTCTCTCCCCTTCCTATTCTTTCTCCTCTATCTTCTCTCTTACTTGTCTCTGTTGTTGTTTTCCAGTGTCCTTAAGTACTCTGCAACTTGGCTTCTGTTAAAATTATTGAATTGACTTTTGGTGCTATTTATAATTTTTGACATATAGTGACTTAAGTTGTAGGTGCTTAATTCCATACTATTATAGATACAGTTTCATTTTATACTTTAAAGTCAAAGATACATGTTTTTGCTATAGTGTAGGTTATTTATTATTTGCCTGTTATTTCATTTTTGTTACACTTAAGCACACACTATATTTAAAGTAAAATAACATGAGTGATGGACATATACCCTGGGTAGTCTCATAGCCTTAGTAGAAATTTTCTACAAAAACCAGTAGAAACTTCTACAATTTGAAAGTCTTTCAGAGGCCAGGTATAGTAGTACAATTCCAGCCCTTGAGAGCAGAGGTAGGAGGATCTCTGTGAATTCAAGGCCAATCTAGTCTACTTTGCCAAAGAGACCTTGTCTCAAGGAACAAAGAACAAAAAAAAAAAGACTCTTTTAGAATCCTTGCTTTGGATTAGATACCAAAAGGCTTTCAAAAGACAAAGGCACTTCCTTTCACTTAGTCCAAACAAAAGCAGAAATCCCTTCTGACTGTATCTGGGATGGCAGTTACCTGTTTTAGATAGATCTCTTGTGGAAAAAGGGCATGTGCTTTCCTTACTTAACATGGATCTGAAAAGTAAAAAGACAACTCCATGTACACCTTTTCATGCCTCTAAGTATCCCCCTGCCTTTGGTGTAATTTTTCAAGAATGAAATGCATAAGCAGAAAAAAATTTATTATTGGAAATTAACAAAATTGGCTGTTAAGCATGGCTCTGTACTTTGGGAGCACACATTCAATTCCCTAGAGCAGTGATTCTCAACCTGGTACCAAATAGCCTGCCTATCAGACATTTACGTTGCAACTCTTAACAGTAGTGAAATTACCGAAGTGTGCACACCTCCACTTCATGCAAGACTCGATGGACATGTGCCCTCTTAGGCCTCAGAGCTTCCTTTCCAATTGTGAACTAAAGGCTGACAAAGATCACCACTTTAAGGTGGATAATGATGAGAATGAGCACCAGTTATCACTAAGAATGGCTAGTTTAGGGGCAGGGGCAAAAGACATTAGACATTGTAGAGGCAGAAGGAATGAACTATGAAGGCAGTCCAATTAAAGTAACATGGACAACTTTGAAAATGTCAGTACAACCAATAATTTCTCTTTGGGACTTTGAAATGACACCAGCTGTGGTCTTAAGGCTGAAGTGTGGTTCAGGGTCTGTGCACTAGTGGACAGTATCTAGTAGCTGTAAAGGAAGATGCAGGGTCAGAAGTTGAAGATCAGGAGGATGTGAAACTCTTATGTATATCTGAAAAGAGATCTGTTCCTGGAGGTAGTACAAGGGTCCATAGGAAAAGGTAAAACTTGACGAAGATGATGAGGACAACAACAAAGATGATGAGGATGAGGTTGATGAAGATGATGATTTTGATGATGAGGAAGCTGAAGAAAAAAGTTCCAGTGAAGAAATCTGTATGAGATACCCCATCCAAAAATGCACAAAAATCAACCCAAAATGCAAAAGACTTAAAACCATCAACACTAAGATCAAATGGTAAACCGTCCTTCAGAAAACAGAACAAAATTCCTAAAACACCAAAAGTATCTTGCTCTGCAGAAGACATTAAGGCAAAAATACAAGCAAGCATAGAAAAAGGTAGTTCTCATCCCAAAGTGGAAGCCAAGTTCATTAATTATGAGAAGATTTGCTTCCGGATGACTGACCAGGAGGCTGTTCAAGATCTCTGGCAGTGGAGGAAGTCTCTTTAAGAAAATGGCTTAAACAATTTGAAATATTCTGTCTTACTTATTAATTTCTGTAACAGCTGATAAGTATGTCTGTCCTTTATATAATACAAAGTAAGAACTTTGCCTATTGTGTTTGACAAATGTTGTCCAGGTTCCATTGCCAAGAACACGTTGTCTAAAATGCCTGTTTAGTGTTCAAGGATGGAGCTCCACCCTTTACTTGTTTCTAAGCATGTCTGGAATGTTATGATAGGACATAGTAATAGTGGTAGTCAGATGTGGAAATGGTAGGGAGACAAAAATATGTGAAATAAAATCAGTATTTATTTAATAAAGTAAATAAAGATGGTACAGTCACTGCTGGCCATTAAAAGATAGACATCAGAATAATTCACTGGGTCCTCATTGAATATTTTTTTTTTTGTTCCAGGAACTTTCTAAGCACTGGGAAAACAACCAAGGACAGGACACATCCTTTTTCTTTGTGGAGCTTACAGTTCCGTGGGAATGAAAATGCAGTTAGTCATTTCTAAAGTATATCTGATTGAAAGTAGTAAGTACCACGAAAATAACAGAGCAGGGAAATTATCTCAATACTTTGAAAACTTCAAGGAGAAATACATTTTTCTTTGTACTACGATGACTTCAAGCCTTAAACACTCCTTGAAGTCCAATTTGTAAGCCTTCTGATTCTGCAATTTGTCTAAAAACTGACGGTTCTTAGCAGTAGTGATGGTTGCTGCAACCCTTATGACCATTGCTGCTAAGGCCAGCAGCATGGCTATATGGGGGAGGTCACTGGAAAGAGACAGACAGTAGGAAACAAAGGGAAGACAGGGCCTAAAGTATAATTAACATTTTTCTCCAATTTGATTTTGGTTATAAAATACCCATCATCAGGCTGCTGTACAGGGAAGGCATACTTTACAGCCCTGTGGTACCTAAAACGGGATGGCCCTAGTTCATACTGGCATCTATACCGAGATAAATATTTGAGCACAATTCAAGTTGTACCACTCTTCTGTACTTCTAGTTCTTATCACTACAGGTGTCTTCCATTTCCTTGCTTATCTTTGACTATCTGGGCCTCCCTGGCAGCAGCAATTATGTTTCTTTGAAGCTCTCACTTCCTAAGAAGTAATGCAAATCTGCCTTTAAAGCAGATGCCAAAGTTCTCGAACATTGTTTTTTTTTTTTTTGTGGTATTTATGGAAAATGAAATAGTGTAGTTGTATGTTTTAATGAAGGAATGTGTGGCACTGTTATTATAGGCTTAGCTCTACGCCTCAAATCTTCACAAAGACATCAATAGACTGCTAAATCCTCAGCGACAAAGGAGATGTGTGTTTTGAACAGACTACAGTCAAATTGTCATGCTGATTGTTTTTACATAAATATTCTGATATTAAAGTCAGATTTTCATATCTTCAGGGGAAAAAGAAAGAGAGGCATTTGTTACAGGGGGAAAAACAAAGAGGATCTGGATACCTAAGAACGGTTTTTGCTTTTAAAATCACAATGCAGTTTTTAAATCAGACAAATAATGTTTCTAAATTACCTCATAATATACGTCTGAACATTTCTCCACATAGTTCTTTGTGTTCTTATTAAGTTTTATTTATTCAAAATGGAAAGCAAGGTCCCATTTCCATGTCAGTCTCTTTAAAATGGGAAAACTGGGAGGACCTCTGTGGCTGTCTTTAAAATTCAGATCCTCATTTGCACTTCAGTGGCTTGGGGCTGAGCCCTCAAGGGTAGAATTAGCATGAAAGTGTTAAGAACTATTTTGTAATTATTCATTTCCTCCAGCATTTACCTCCCTACATTCATTTAGAAACACATTTAACACAAGGACTGAACATTCATTTTAGAAAATGGAAAGCCTACTACTGAGCAGAGAAAAGAAAAACTATACCACCTTATATAAACATTGTTAATATTTCAGTGTACAGACACAGAGGGCTATAGATAAATAATGTATGGGCTTATAACAAAAATGGAATTGTCCTATTTTGTAAACTATTTCTTCACTCAGGTCTATAGGAAATATTCTTGTATCTTATTGAATGTGGGTCTACATTATTGCTTTCTAATATCCACACATTGCATCTCATAGAGTGGCTATCACATAGCTGTAAATACTTCCTTATTATCTCATATTCATATTGTTTGGGATTTTCTTGAGTAAATCATACTGAGAGCATGCTCACAGCTAAATCATTGTTAATGATCATTTGCTTTTCCAAAAAAAAAAAAAAATCATGCTAAAAGCAAAAGATCAATAGGAGGGGAAATACTTAAGAATTTTTCTATATGCTATCATTAGTGGATATTAGATGTATAGAAAACGATAACCAGGCTACAATCCACAACCCTTGAGAAGCTAGGTAACTGTAACAAGGAGGACCATTGGAGAGACATACCCCTTGGGAAAGGGGAAATAGACAACATTCCCTGAGAATATTGGGAGTGGGCAGGAGGGGTGGAGATGAGTGGGGAAGAGAACATAAGGGGATGGGATCTTTTTTTAATTGATATTTATTGAGCTCTACATTTTTCTCTGCTCCCCTCCCTGACTCTCCCCTCTTCAATCCTCCCCCAAGGTCCCCATGCTCCCAGTTTACTCAGGAGATCTTGTCTTTTTCTATTTCCTATTTCCCATATAGATTAGATCTATGTAAGTCTCAATTAGTGTCCACATTGTTATCTAAATTCTCTGGAATTGTAGTTTGTAGTCTGGCTTTCTTTGCTTTATGTTTAAAAAAACCTATGAGTCAGTACATGTGATATTTGGAAAAGAGATATTTTGATAGAGAGAGCCCTTATAGGTTAGGGAGAAATCTAATGGTAAGAAAACTCCCAGGAATCCACAAGGATGACCCCAGCTAAAACTCCTAGCAATAGTGGAGAGGGTGCCTAAACTGGCCTTCCTCTGTTATCAGATTGGTAACTACCGTAATTATCATCATAGAACCATTGTCATCCAGTAACTGATGGAAGCAGATGTAGAGATGTAGAGATCCACAGCTATGTACTGGGTCAAGCCCCTAGAGTCCAGTCAAAGAGGAAGAGAGATCACATGAGCAAAACGGTCTGTTTAAAAATCAATGGATAGATCACTGGGATTGCTCACATACTGATGCACCAAAATACCAACGTTCACCATCAAATTAGCCTCTTCCTAGGATCTCATGTGTTTCTCTCCTGTTCAAAGGCACACTCTTCCTTGAACATGCAATCCACATGAGTTGGAAACATTTCTGGAAATACCCGCTGCCACAGGTGTGGAGACTGGAGCACTTTCATTACAAGGGTCCAGCTCAATGATCAAATAACATCGAATCTTCCCACATTTGATCAATATGACAAAAGTCAGAGAACGTGAAAAATAAACAAATCACCATAAAAAAAATCAGTGGATAGCCAGGCGTTGGTGGTTGGTGGCTCACGCCTTTAATCCCAGCACTCAGTAGGCAGAGGCAGGCGGATCTCTGTGAGTTTGAGGTCAGCCTGGTCTACAGGAGCTACTTGTAGGACAGGCTCCAAAGCTACAGTAAAGTCTTGTCTCAAAAACAAAACAAAGATAGGGTCTTTCAATTGCCTAAAACACAGCTGACTGAGCCCAAGGATCTGCCTTTCTCTGCCTTCGCTCACTTTGGGATTATTGACTTGCACACCTGGAGCACTTTTGATTTTAAGGTCAAGGAAGGACAATTTTGCAAATGGTAAATCTCGTGGGCAGCTGTCCAGAGGAAGAGATAAGAAGAAAGCCACAGCCTTAGAGAAGAAGGAGCAGGTGAAGTTTCAAAGAATGAATAAGGAAGCTCAGTTGTTAAGACAAGCACATTTAGAGATAGAAGAAAAGGAATTTTTATTGTTGCTTTAGATAGGGTCTCTCTACATAGCCCTGGCTATCATGGAATTGACTATAAGGACCAGGCTGGCCTCAAACTCACAGAGATGTGCCTGTTACCCTCCAGTAAAGATGCTCATTGGGAAAAGAATAACAAACCAGAGCTCCTTCTACCATCTCCAGCTGGTAAATCAACAATATTCTTGGAACTGTTGCCTTCAGGCCTTCTTTTTTCTAAGTCTGCCTCACCCATTCTCAGCATGCCCTCTCTGAAGAGATAACCTACCAATCATTTAGGAAGGGGTTTGGAAGTTTGGAAGGGGTGGGGCAGACGGTAATTTATGCAGGTTTTTTTTTTTCTGAGCTGGGTCATCAACCCATCTGAGTTTTATATGGATGCTGGGGATTGGAATCAGGTTCTCATGATTGCACAGCAAGCACTTTTAGCAACAGAATGGTCTTCCGTGGTAATTAAAGTTATGTTCTGTTTAGATTATTGTGCTTAAGAAATCTATAAAACAAAATTGCCTCAAACCTGTAATTCCTACTCAATTCTTACCCAAGGACCAGTAACTTCCTGGAATGCTGAGGGGCTGCTGTTCATATAAGATAACAGGCCAATGCTTCTGCTTCCATAAACAAGCTTGGTTGGTCCACCTGCAGGATGTGCTTGTTCAAATGTAAACTGGAGGTATTTAGGCAAGGAGTACATTGGAATCTTTGCTTGCTCCAACTAGACAAAGGCGGCAGGAAGTATGGAGCTTTGTGGGTTTTGTCTTTATAAGCACCGGACTAAGGTATTTTGGTGCCAATATTCTGGTAATCCTGGGTATGGATGTGGCCAGTGTCCTGGGTGGTACTTAATAAAGCTTGCTTCAAATTTGACTCAAAAATTGTGGGAGTGGTCTTATTCTCTTGTAGTTGGGATTAATATTCCCCAGCGCCAAAACAATGTTTTAAATACCTACTATGCATTAAGCATGTTGTTAGGCTCCTAAGGTTACAAAACTTAGTAAGGTTATTATCACAAAATATTACTGTTTTGTGGACTTTGGGGGGATGAGCAAAAGTGTCCAATGACAGACTGAAGTATGATTCCACCGAAGTCCAACTTGAGGAACGAGTGAGCTCATTGAACTTATTTCCAGAACACAGGTGAAGCACTATTTATGGGAATATGGGTGATATAGAAACAGCTGTATGACCCAAAAATATCTCACTTCAGCATGGATGATATAGCTTTGCCATAGCTGCATTAATGGAATTCTTCCCTCAGTGAACTGTTCACACTCTATATACCCTAACCTTTCCTGAAACTACATGAAATACGAGAAGAATTACATACAAGTTAGCAGAGGAGTACAAGAGGGAATGAATGCACTCTCAGGTGACACTATGATGGCTGTCCCCAACCCTTCCTCCAAAGAAGGAATGTTAACTATTTCAAGGATGACTCACAACTAGTGACAGCGACTTAGATGCAGATGGTCATATGGGTTATGCTTGGAATGTTCTACAATTACCTCTAAGCGCTACAAACTAGTGTATTCTTCAGACATGTTCTCAAATGATTAGGCCCTGAGACTTGCTCCTTTAAGACCCATAATGAAGTATAAATTGGGACGGGAGAGACAGCTAAACAGTTAAGAGTACTTCTTGCTCTTTCAGAGGATCCCAGTTTAATTCCAATAGCCCATATGGTGGCTCACAACCATCTATAACTCTACTTCTGGGGAATCCTAGACACTCTTCTTGCCTCCATTGGCACCAGGCGTGCATACGGTACACATACATATGTGCAGGTAAAACACCCAGACACACAAACTAAACAGTTTTGTTTTAAATAGTATAAAGTCTATGAGGGATGCACCAGGGGAGTGCTTCCCCAGTCCATTTCAGCAGGCACAGAAATTTTACTTTCCGTAATCTGACAGAATCCCATATTTCAAAAATCTAAGTCTTTTAGTACAAATTAATTAAAAAGTTCCTAGGAGAGAAGCAAAGAAACACCACCAAATTAGATCTGCCAGAAAAGAAGATTAAGAACGCCTGGCTAGACCGGGAAATGCACCTGCCTACCTTGCAGAGGAAACCAAATGAGCTTCCAAATTGCAGGATCTGTTACAGAGGAAAGAGTAAATGGCAGGGCTTCTACAGGGAAAGCTGCCTTCTCATTCATTTGCTTACTTGTTTATTTTTAGCTCCTATCTTTTCCTCACTATTCGTACCATTTCAGTACACAGAGAAAGGAAACTGTCTAGGACCAAGGAGAAGAGTGTTTCTAAATCTAAGTTTGTTCTTTCTCCCTAGCACTCTTAGGGATGGGCAAGAGCAGTATCACTTTCTGAATAATACCAGTGCCAAAGTTTCTGCACATTATGTCATTATGTCTCCCATGTTGTCTATAACATTAAATGTCCATACAGATTGTGAATATTAAATTCAGAGAGGTTAGGATATCTTATTGTGTGAAATGGAAATTTAGAATTTTCTTTTTTCAGGGACACATACTATTTGATTGTATTTTTTAGAATAATTTCTAGTGCAAGAAACAACCTACAGACCATTTCTATGAAAATAAATCTTTCAAAAATCTTAACTATTTTAAACAAACAGAATGGAGCTATTAGCATTTTCTCTTTGGAGTTACAATTTTTGTCATTTATTTTATTTGGTGTGTGTGTGTGTGGTATATTTGTGGTGGTGGTGGTGGTGTGTGTGTATTGCATGCATGGATGTTTGTGCATCACATGCATGTCTGGTGCCTGGGGATCAGAAGCCAAGGCTGGATTTCCCTGGAACTAGAGTTTTAACTGGTTACAAAACACCAAGTGTATGCTAGGAGTTCAGCCCAGGTCCTCTGTGAGAGCAACTAGTGCTTTTAACCACTGAGCCATCTCTCTAGTCCCTGTGGTTATTGACAGCATATTACTACAAAATCAGGAGACATTTTATAAAAAATTCACAAATTTGTATTCCAAGTCTACTAATAGTTCCAGGAAGGCATTTTGCACAGCTGACTTGGACTACATATGTACACATACTGAAATAGAAAATTGAAACATTAATATTATACTAATTGCATATTGTTTTCAGAATTCATATAACTCACTTGGGGGCCTAAATAATCCAAAATTTCCTCAACTTTTGAAGCGCATGGAGTTACAGACAATTACAGAGCATGAATTCCGCACCTAAAAAGCTGTAGGTTAATGGAGAATTAACTGTTCTTGCTCTTTATGCCTGTAGTCAAAACCGCACATTTGTTATATAACTTTGCCACAAACACTGTCAAATAAAACTAGGCCATCTTTAGAGCTCCTTAAAAAGCCTTCGCTTTATAGTAAGGTCTTTTTGTTCAGCTTCATTTTAAAAAGTCGGTGATTCATTTTATTTACAATGGCATCCTCTTGCATAAGATTTTTTTCCTCTCCAACTGAATCACTGTGAGTTAGAAATCATTAGACCCAGATTTTCCATTTGTATATTGATAAGCAGTGAAGACACTTGAGGACTCCATCTTTTTCTTTATGAACGTAAAGCAGTTTATGGCTGTTACCAACCCATGTGGGCACTGCTCTGCATTTTTTTCTTCTAGAGCTTGCAAAGCCTTTCAGAACCTTACATTTGCATTGAGAAATTCAAATGCAAGTGACCATCCCCTTATCTATTATGTCTTGTGAATCAGAGCCAACTTGTGCAAATGGCAAGGTTGTTTGCCAGGTGGAAGAATTAATTGACCTGACAAGCTGGGCAAATGTTACCAGCTACTCCATCGACTGGGTTGGAGGAATCTTGTCTCCTCCTCTGAACAAATCCCATGTAGGATTGTTATAAACGTGATTGAATAAAAAAGGGGAAAGAAAATGAAGATATTTGTGTTGAAAGCAGGCCTTACGTGTTCAGTGAGAAGACATTATCTGTAAAGATGGGTAGTGTTTGTAGCATTCAATTAGTTAGAAATATTAAAGTAAACAAAGTTAAATGAAATAGAGATCTTCAAAATTGTCGCTTACAGGCACCGGGTGTGTTCCTTCCACAGTTGTTTAGGAAAAAGATCCTTAGAGTTTGTACCACAGACAACTCTTCAGCACTTAGGTGCTAACAAGAATGGATGATCAGAAAAGAAGACAACCCCAGAGAAATGTCCCCATGCTTAAAGGCAAAAGAGAAAGCCACTGAGTTTTATAGAACAGCAAGGATGAAAGAGGTTTGCATGACCAATAGAGGCACCAAGGTTCAGCAGAGGAGACAGAGCAACAACAGTGAAAACAAAAAGGAGGCAAAAACATCCCCCTGATTCCCACACTTACACCTTCCAATATAGCAAGAGCAGGTGAAAAAGACAAGGCACTCTGCCAGATCCCACAAGAGCCTGCTGCCACACAGGCAAACAGCGCTACAGGAAATAAAAGCTATTGCATGCAGCAGAGGCTGCACCAGACATATTCAGCAAACATGCTGTGGCTCCTTGCTCAATCAGATCTTTCCTGCACAGTAATTACCTGCTGTGTACTTGCTATTTCTGCCGCCCCCTTTATCCTTTTCATAAACACAGATTCCATCTACTATCATTTTCATCATCTTCCTGCTTTCGTAATTCCCTTGAACATTTCTTATAGTGAAACCCTGCGAAGGACAAGCTCTTTGTGCATTTCTATGTCTAAAATACGCTCTGCCTTTGAATTTGAACAATGCTTTCCTTACATTTGGTTTGGTTTTGTTTGTATGTTCGGTGGGATTTCTGCGTAGCTCTAGCTGTCCTGGAACTCATAGATCCTCCCCCCCCCCCCCCCCCCCCCCCCGCCTCTGCCTCCCGAGTGCTGAGATTAGAGGAATGCACTACCATGCCCCTCAGCCCTCTAAAAAAAATTAAAAAATTTATCTGCATGGTTGTTTCGTCTGCATGTATATCTGTGTACCATGTAAGTTCAGTACACGCTGAGGCCCTAAGAGGGCATCAGATCAACTGGTTGCATCCCACTGTGAGTTGTCAGGTGGGTGCTGGGAACTGAACTCCAATTCTCTGCAGAAGAGGCCAGTGCTCTTAACTGCTGAGCCACCCCGCTAGCTCCATGGAAGATACTTTCATTGACTATAAAAATGTAGGCTATCTAGGTTGTTTGGTGTTCGTTTGCTTTTGTATATAAAACATGCTTTTCTTCTAGTTCTTGCCCACATGTCTCTGATGAAAAATCTATTCCAGCATTCAGTAGTTTACACCTTTAATTCCAACACATAGAAGCAGAGGTAGGTAGATTTCTGGGGGTTCAAGGCCAGCTTAAACTACAAAGTAAGTTCCAGGTCTGAAGAGAGAGATCCTGTCTTTAAATAAAAAAATATAAAAACAAAACAAAATGAAAAGTCCATCTTTTTTTCATTGTATATAGTATTTTTTTTCTTCAACTGGTTTGCAATTTTCTCTCTTGAAGTATTCCATTTAAACAAATTTACTATATATATTGGTATATTTCCTCATACTCCTTTGTGGCTGGGATGTGTTGAACTCATCGAACTCAAACATATCAGCTATGAAATATTTCTGGCTACTATTCTCTTAAATATTTTGTTTACTCCTTTCTAAGATTATATGCTTATTGAGTTAATTGATGTGGTCTTTCAGTTCATTGGTCATATAAGTTATTTTGGGGTGCCTATGACCAAAATTTCTACCAAAAAGAACTTAAAGTGAGAAATTTTATATTTTAGCTTATGGTTTTAGAGATTTCAATCTATGGTTTTCAACTGCATTGATTATGGGCCCACTACAAAGCATAATATCATGGTGGCTGGAATGTATGGATGTTGTCCACATTTTGGGAGACAGAAGTTAAGAAATGAGAGTAAGGGAGCAGGAACTAGGTACAGCTTTCAAAGTATATCCTCTGGGATCTCATTTCCTCAAGGAGATACTATACCATAATGTTCTTGCCCTTCTCAAAACAGCATCACCAGCTGAGACTCAAATGTTTAACAAAAAAATTCATATAAAAACCAAAATATTTATATACTTTCTTTTTTAATTTTATAAACTTCTTGCTATGTTTCATTCTGGATAATAGATATTTATATGTCAGGTTCCCCAATATCTACTATTTGGGTCTCTGTTATCAATATCCTTAATACATTTTAAACCCCAGACATGTGTTTCATGTCCAGAAGTTGAATTGGCTCTAGCTTTTTACTTTGTATATCTGGAAGCTTTTTTTTTTTAAGATTTTGATGTGGGATGTCCTTCTGCATGCTATGAATATGTCTTATTATTGTTGGTTAATAAAGAAGCTGATTTGGCTAATAGCCAAACAGAAAATAGAGCCAGGCAGGAAATACAAGCAGAAATAAAGAAATCTTTAGACTCACAAAGATGGGATAGATGATAGAGTATTATCTTTAATTTTGCCAAATAAAATAGACTAAATATTATAACTCTAATTCTTGCTTGATACCTGTTTATATGTACTTTTACAATATTAAAGGTAAACTCTTCCATTTTAATTAGACAGAAAAGGGGAGATGATGTGGAATACCCTTCTGTATTCTGTAAATATGTCTTATTACCATTAGTTAATAAAGAAATTGATTTGGCCAATAGCCAAGCAAAATAGAGTCAGGCGGAAAATCCAAGCAGAGATACAGGGGAAAAGAATTCAGAGAGGGAGGGATATCATCCAACTGCCAAAGGCAAAAGATGTCTGAGGATCACCAGTAAGCTACAGTCACATGGTGACACACAGATTAATAAAAATCGGTTAATTTCAGTTGTAATGGCTAGTTAGTAAAAGCCTGAGCTAATAGGCCAAACAGCTTGTAATTAATATTAAGAGTGGTTATTTGGGTTATTAGGTGGGAGAGAAATTTCCAGCTACAAGGTTTATTTTTACTTTATGTGTATGAGTGTTTTGTATGCATGTATGTCTGTGTAGCACAAGGGTGCTCTAGATGAAAGCCAGAAAAGGGTATCAGCTCCTGTGGAACCAGAGTTACAAATGGTTTGAGGCAACCATGTGGAAGCTGGGAATTGGACCTGAGTTTCCTAAAAGTGCAATAAATTCTCTTAACCACTGGGCCATTGCCCCAGACTCCCTGTCTAAATATCTAAATATATGAAATATACTTATACTGTTTTAATATCTTATCTGCTGGTTGATAATCTTTGTTGTCCATGAACAGAAACCTTTCCTTCTTTGTAAAAGTTTTAATGCCATTCTATTTTTAGGGAAGTGAGTGGTATTAAAGAAAACATTTCATTGGGGTGGCTTGCTTATAGTTTTAGAGGTTCTGTCCATTATCATCAGGGCAGGGATTATGATTATATTTATTGCAAAAAGCTGCAGTTACCCAAGGCTCAGGGAATCATGGGGATAAAAGGTAGAAAGATTATAAGAGCCAGAAGACCAGGAAACCTGCTATGAGATAATGTCTCTTACATATGACAGAGAAGTTACAGCATAATACCTCAAGGGAATGATTGCCCAAACAAGGACTGAATACAGAAAACACTCACAGACATGCTAATGCAGAAGGGAACAACTCATGGAGTCTGTCTTAGCTATGCTTTTTACTGATGTGAAGAGACACCGTAACCATAGCAACTCTTACAAAGAAAACATTTAATTGGGATGGCTTGCTTATAGTTTTAGAGGTTCTGTCCATTATCATCAGGGCAGGGATTATAACAGCATGCAGGCAAACGTGGTGCAGGCAACTGGAAGTTGACTGTCACACTAAGGGAAGATTGAGCAAAAGAGACCTCAAAGCCCACCCCCACAGTGACACACTTCCTTCAACAAGGCCATACCTCATAATCGTGTCACTTCATTTTCTTTTAAACCACCACAAGTTTAAAGTCTTCCCCAGGGAAAAGCCCCCTAATTGGTTATCCAATACAAAGTGGTCAGCTTTGAAGTCATATATATTATATATGAAATAATATACATATATAATATATAAAATGTTATCACACACACACATATATATTTATACAAGCAACAGAATCAGCAGGTTGTATTTCTAAACCAATGCATTTAGATAGATATGAAACAATAACAATAAAAAAGAGGCCATAGATTTGAGAGAGAGGCATGGGAGGGGTTGGTGGAAGGAAAGTGATGGAGGGAAATGACATAATTTTATTTTAACTAAAAAAAAGAAAATTAATCCTTAAAAAGAAAAAAAAGCTACAGTTACTCAATAATCTTTATTTATTAATTAATTTAATTATTTATAATTATTTTATGTTCATGTGTATGTGTGGGTACCTGCATATATATGTACCATGTGCATATCTGGTGCCACAGAGGTCAGAAAATAAGACTGTATCAACAGATACTGGAGTTACAGGTGGTTGTGAACTGCCATGTAAGTGATGGGAACTGAACTCAGGACCTCTGTAAGAGCTGTCAGTGCTCTTAACAACTGAGCCATCTCTCCAGCCTCCTCAGTGATCTTTTGAAACCTATGACACTAGCATTAAGTTCATGAATCTTGAGCACATGAAAACACAAAGCAGTTGACACAAACAAAAGAAGTGGGTACCTATTGCTGCAACAACATGATGGAGGGTTATTATTGCTGATAACATTGATTGCTCTGTGACCGCCTCAAGATATAAGTCATGTATCCACAATACTATCCTCTAATTTGGGAAGTCCCTTTGGTCCTGGGGCTGAGACAGACCTAGTCCAGATGGGGAGGTCTTGCCAGTAATAACCATCACCATTTATATGTGTATATATTTTTAAATAGTTTTCATAGCTGTTCACATTTTATTTGATCTTTTATGAGTCTGGCAGGCAGTAGAAAATTAGATATTGTCAAACCCAGACACAGAGAGATTAAATGATATGCCTGATCACATCAGTAGCGAGTATCAGAACAACGCCTGGCACTCAGGTTGCTGAATTCCAAGTACAAGGCTCCGACCTCCTATCTTGTGACTCATTAGTGGCCTGGAAAGATAGAACTGGCATATCAGAGCGAAGTCAGGGAAGTTAAACAAAGCAAGGGCTAGAATCCACTGCTGCAGCATTCCCATGGAAACATGGGGGAGTTGTCCTCTCCTAATATATTTTAATATAATGCAAAATCAGGCCCCAGCTGGATGGGAAAGCTTGTTTGCCTCCTCCGCCATCATGCATTATTCATGAGGAGTGACCTCACTTACATGTCACAGGCGGATTGTGATGACAGAAGCTCCTTTGGTGCTAGCACATAGAAGGCCCGCTTTCTTGTTGTCTACATCGGTCTACAGCCCCTGCTTTACATTCTGTTGCCGAGATTGTCACTCTCCTGGGGTAATGAGCTAAAACGGGCGTTTAATCACTGCAGTTATCCCTCATTTCCAGCAATGCCTTTATGTACCCAGCCTTGTCTTCTGCCTTCGCAAGGAATCGTGGTTAATTTGCTGAATCCAGGGCTTCCATTCTTCATTGTCCCTTATGCTTGGTAAGACATGCAGCTCAGGAGATGGCCATAGGCTAAGTGATTGATTTCTCCATCAACTGATAACTGCTCTTATGTGAATGATCCAACGTTTGTGTTCTTGGAGTCAAACTAAGAGGAAGTCTGACTGGACTGCTCCGGATCTGTCTTTACCACTTCTTTCTATTTTCTTTCCCCGTTTCTCTCCTTTAAAATGCTAGACGACACAGTAGAGAATCAAATTACCTTCCTGGTAGCCTGAAAATGTCTAGCTGCCAAAGACTTCTTCACCTTAAGAGGAGCCAGGAAATTTTTGACAGAAACTGTTTCTAAAACTGGACATCACAAAAGGAGACATCGATTAGGGAATTTTCTTCAGAAGGATGCAGTACTAATAATGCTGTCCAAGTTACTACGGTGAACTAAATGTTCAGAAAGTTTTCACAGATCTCGTCTGGTATTTTGAGTAATATCTGAATATTCTTAGTGGAGTCCTGTGGCTGTGCATACATACAACTGACTTGGTCACAAGTTTTAAAATATGTTTTCATCTAAACAAATACTCTAAAATAAGACAATGCCATTTGTTTTATGCAAAGACCGAGACAGGGTTTGTATATAACTAAGCAAACAATCTTTTGCAACGCTAAGGCTATTGTTTAGTAAGCACGGAAGGCACACAGCTCAAGCAAGGGTTGTCCTGAAGATTTCTGAAAACTGAACTCTTTCACCTAGGAAAGAACTTCTTTGCCTGACTTTCCCCTTCATGCTTCACCTTGGTTTCCACAGCTGTAATGGGAGGACTCTCTTCTTCCATTCTTGCTGGGGCAGACATTTTAGAAATGATTACAGTTGTTTTCTCATGGAAAGGAAGACACTAGCATCAGCTTTATGAAATAATATACTGGGGCTGGGGAGATGGCTCAGTGCTTCATAGCACCAGCTACTTTTCCAGAGGACCCTGGTTTGAGTCCCAGCACCCGCAAGGCAGTTTAGAACTATTTAACTCTAGTTCCAGGTTCCTGACATGCTCCTCTGACCTCCACAGGCACCAGGCAAACATATGTTGCATAGACTTACATACAGCCAAAACATTCATGCACATAAAACACAGTTTTTAAATTAAATAAAAAAGAAATAAGATGTCAGGGCACCACCTCAATATACAGCACTGAAACTTCTAGGAATGAGAGACCCAGAGACAGAAAGACAAATATATAGATTTTCTTTTAGTTTTGAGAATTCTATGCATGTATAGAATTACATATTATCATACCTACCTCCTTTTCCACTCCAACTCCCCGATATTATCCACTAAGTCCCCATCCCAGCTTCATGCTGTAAAAAAAAAAAATACTAAGTGCAATCAGTGCTGACTGTATGTATATAGGCATGGGGCCATGTGTTGGAGCATTTTGGAGTATTGGAATCCTACCAGTGGCTACACCCTCAATAAAGAATAACACCATCACCCCCAGCATCTCCACTTCCAATAGCTATTGTAGAGATGTTTTACCCTTTTGAGGGACCCACCAGAAGCTCCCAAGTAAATTACACATGAAGACTTATTCTTACTTATGAATGTCCAGCCTTAGTTTGACTTGTTTCTTGACAGCTTTTCTTAAATTATTCCAGCTATCTTTTGCCTCTGGGCTTTTATTGTTTTCTATTTCTGTATATCTTTTTTTTACTTCTTTCTGTGTGGCTTACTGTGCAGCTAGGTGCCTGGCCCCTGACTTTCTCCTCTCCTTGTTCTCTTGCTCCTCTTCTTCCTTGTTTCTCCTTCTATTTATACTCTCTGCCTCCCAGCTCTGCCTATTCTTACTCCTGTCTTGCTATTGGCTGTTCAGCTCTCTATTACACCATCAGGTGTTTTGGACAGGCAAAGGAGCATAGCTTCACAGAGTAAAACAAATGCAGCATAAACAAAAGCAACACACCTTAAAATAATATTCCCCAACAAATAGCTCCTCAGGAAGGGGAAGGGCCTGGAGATCATCTACCCTATTTAGGCAGAGATTTGGTGTGGCTTAATTTTGTTCAGGTCTTATATGGATAACCACAGCTACAATGGAGACTCGGCTATTCTGATAGCAACCAATTAAAATGATTATCTTTTATGAGAACTTAAAATGAGGAGACACTTCAGTATGTTAAGTGATGAAGTTTATAGCAATTTCCTACTCCACCTATAAAAAATATCACAAGCTAAGCAGTTTATGCAACATAAGTGTGGAATTTAACAGCTTCTGAGGTCAGAAGTTTAAAAAGGATTTTACTGGGCTAATATCAAGATATCAGTAGGGCTGTATTCCTTTTTAAAGGCTCTCAGCAAAAAATTGACCCTTTCTTTCTCCAGAACCTAGAGGCTTCCTGCATCCGTTTGCTTGTGGACTTTCCAGCCTCAATGCTGGAAATGTAGATGTTTCAATTCTTTCCCATGAACACATCTATCTGATTCTGCCTCTGCTTCCTTTCTGCTTTACTTTCTGTGAAAAGGTCGGAGTGGCTTGATTAGTCCAAACTAATGTCTTTAATACTACCTAATTAGCAACTTGAATTCCATATGTGTCCTCATCTTCAAGACACTGACGTCTTTGCAGGATCATAACACTGCCTCGTACAGAGGTGGCTTGTTTCAACAATTTCATTTGACAGATGAGACGCGAAGAGTAAAAATAAGTAGACTCCCTAGTTAATGATATCAGTAGCTTCAGAGTCACTCTGTTCCCTTTGTTACCATTAAAATCTAATAATAGCAATAATAGCAATGTCTCCATGAGGCCCTTCACATTCTCTTCAGTTCAGATTCAGTCTCTCAAAACCTCATCCATAGTAAGTATCTGATATTCCAGAAGTATATGTGCATGTACCAGAGTTAAAATGCTCTTTCCAATACCAGTTTTAAAAAAAGCCCAAGAACAACGTAACTCCTGTTGTGAATCAAGCCACTCTTGAGAGTACCATTGAGATTAGGAAAGAACATGATTTGGGCCATGTCTAACCCTTTATCCAGCAGGTGTTTTATGCTCTCTGTGGGTGTGAACCCTGAAAAGAAGCTGTGCCATTTCCCCAAAGCCTCTGTCTTAACACCTGTCCTGTGTCCTGACGATGCTCTCTCTTAATATCTCAGCAGAAAAATCTTGTTCCTGCATCCCAATCAAACTGTGCACAATTCGAGGTTGAGATCTGGAATTGGTCCACATTTCTACCTTTGTAACACCGAAACTGCACTCTTTTCTGTGATTTCTGTCTCCATTCTTCTCATCACTCCACCCACTCTTTCAGCTTGCTTTCCTTCATATTGACATTTCTTCTCCAAGCTAGAACAACGCCTTGCCGAAATAAATGATGGTTTAATACTTGTAGATTTAGCTAATAAATGTATAAGAGAATGTATAAGACTGAGCTGGCAAGATAACCCTGTATCTATCTTATTCATTTGTCTAGTATTTCCGTGTGTGTGTGTGTGTGTGTGTGTGTGTGTGTGTGTGTCTGTAGGTGTTCCATGCATGTATGTCTGTGTACCACATGTGTTCCTGGTGCCTGCAGAGACCAGGAGAGAGCACTGACAATGCATCCTCTGGAACTGGAGTTACTAAGAGCTGTGAGATGCCACTCTCTTGGGCTGGTTCCACTCCCTGTTAGCAGTTTTCCTCAGCAGGTATCCCACAGCTCTGCCATCTCCAACATCTTGGGGTCTCCAAGGAAATCCAGGCTTCAACTTCACAACTTCATGCAATGACCTCTCTAGGTCTCTATTCAGGGACATTTCTGACACATGCCTGGCCTCAGTGGATTTCCTTAGGTGCAGAGGCAAAGTCTAAACCCATTTCTTTTATCCTTAACTCTAAAGGCAGAACCACATGGCTGAAGCTGACATGTTCTGCTACTTGCTGAGACTGGAACGTGCTCCCCTTGTTCAATTACATCTTCACGAGCTGTCCTTCACTGCCTAAACTTAGCAGCCCTGAAACTTGCTCTGTAGACCAGGCTGGCCTCAAACTCAGAGATCTGCCTGAGTCTGCCTTCCAGGTGCTGAGATTAAAGGTGTGTACCACCACACCCAGCTCCAAACTTTTCTTTAGTTCCTTTTCCGTCCATTAAGCAATACTTAAAGCCTTTTACTGTTTTTCTAACTCAAATTCCTAATGTCCAAATTCCCCCAAATAAAAACATGGTCCGGCCTATCACAACAATACCCCAGTCCCTGGTACCAACCTCTGTCTTAGTTAGGGGTTCTATTGCTGTGAAGGGGCACCATGGACCACAGCAACTGTTACAAATGAAAACATTTAACTGAGGTGGTAGCCTATAGTTTCAAAGGTTCAGTCCATTATCATCATGGTGGGGAGCATGGTGGCATGTAGGCAGATATATGGCTGGCAAGGTAGCTGAGAGTTCTACATCTTGCAGGCAACAGGAAGTCAACTTAGACACTGGGCATTATCCTGAGCATAGGAAACCTCAAAAAGAGCCCCACAGTGACACATTTCCTCTAACAAGGCCACATCTACCCCAACGAAGCCATGGCTCCTAATAGCACCACTCGCTGTGAAATAATGGAGGCCAAAACATTCAAATTTCCGCAGCCATTGACCTGGAAGTATAAGATGAAATAAACCTCTTTTCTTCCCCCAAGATAGTTTGGTAATTGTTTTATCACAACCACAGAGAAGCCTACAAAGGCACCAGCCCTCATCATTCTATAGCTATAGCTAATGTTCCACAATCCCAGGGTAAAGCTCTTCTCTATGCCTTACTAGTTCACACACAGTTTGGAGCACATCTTTGTCCCTTCCATTTTTCTATGACCTATGTATCAGACATTTCAAATTCTAACATTTATACCATTTCCTTCATGAATCACTCCCATAGCATTCTGCAGGATTCTGTGGATCTCATGTTTATATCTTCCACGGGCTTGCATCTAATGTGAACTTACTAAATAATTGCCAATGTTGCAATAGAGCTATCTTTAGTCTCTATTATGATTGAATATCTTTATGGCTCTTAAATCAGCATGAGATTTATTTCTGGCATTAGGTTGTGCCAGAAAGAAGTATTTCCTATATCTTAGAGAAGATTTTTTTTTTTTTAAGTAAAAGCTTTCCAGGCAACTGCAGGTTAATCAGAAAAACCAATTAACCAGAAGATCCATTCCTTGCTCTCAATTATACACACCAGTGGAAGGAGCGCTGAGGCAGATGATCTACAGGAGTAAATGATCAAAAACTCTGCCTACTGACTTAAAGGTACACCCCATACTCACTTTCCTCTTTTCAGCCTACTGCGCTTTGCTCTTCCTGGCTTCTTATTTCTTTTTGGCTTGGATTATACAAAAACCACATTTCATTCTTGGTGCACCTATTTATTTACCTGAAGAACTGTACTGGCCATCTACTATTTACCAGACACTCTTCTAGGCCCTAAAAGGAAAGACAGACAGACAGACAGACAGAACAGACAGACAGACACAGAAATGATGATGACATGGTACCTTCCTAAAAATAGATTTTTTTAATAAAAAATAATTTCAGTCTAATTCAACATTGATTTTTTTTTCTGTCCCAATTCACTTAAATTTGACACATTCCCATTAATTTCACTGGCATACAAAATAATAGGAAATAATAGCATGATGTACTAACAAAGTCATAATTACAAGTCAAGCATGCTCTGTAGTCACGGTACTTGTAGCTGAGGGCAGGTGGAGGTGGAACAATGAGTTCAAGGGTAGAACAAACACAACTGAATGGCTGGCTGAACCTAGCTTAGTGAGGAGTCAAATACACCAAATTAAAACATTAGGATTTGATCCTGGAGGCAACAGTGAACTGGCAAAGAGAATGACATTGCTTGATGGCAGAAGTGGCTGTAGTCTTGGGAAGGAACTCAAAGCCTAGATTATCCATTTCAACCATGAAAAAATAGTCCACAGAGAAGAACTTTATTAGAACATTTAAATACTGTTTCTGGGATCTATAGGGAAGAAAAGGTAGAGGGTCAGTGGATATATCAACTACACTCCAGGGCAAGTCAACTACTATTGGCCAACACAAAATTGGCTTCATGTGATTTTTGTTTTGATTTTCTATTTTTTGGTGTGTGTGTGTTTTGTACGCATGTGTGTGCGCATACACGCATGTGTTTCATTTTGATTTGCTTTGGTGTTTGTTTTTTTTTAACCTTATTGGTTCTGCTTGTCTGTTTTGATCTTTTTTTTTTTTTTCCAGGGGGAAGGTTTGTGGACTTTTTTTTAAAGACCGAGAAAGGATGAACTTGGGTGCATAGAGTAGTGGGAAGCATCTGGGAGGAACTGTAAGAGGGGAAATAATTTAGTTAAAACATGCAAAAACAGGTTTAAATAACAAAAAATGTTTCAGCCCATGTTAAAGAAAAAATCATTTTCAAATTATTACTTCCCAAGGATTTATATCTGTTATCCTTGCTAAAGAAACAACAGAGACATATGTAGCTCAGTGCCTTCCACCTAGCAGTCCTACAGTAAATGCCTCCCTGAATCTATTAGTATGAGTGGTGAGGCTATATGAGAAGAAATAGTAATAAAGAAGCCACTATAGCTGAATTCCAAAAGGCTAACTGCTAGACTTTGTCTCTGTGGTAATCCCCATAAGCAAAGTGACTTTTACACTCAGGAACTGAATGCAAATCAAGGTTAAATGTCTCTACTCTAAGCCCTACAGTGGCTCCCTGCTGAAATCAAGGTTAGGGTCTGACTTACAAGTGAAGGCTAAAAACATTTCTCATGATTTTATCCTACCCTGATTTTCCATCCTTATCTCCTAGTAATCCCCAAAAAAACCACATACGAAAATTATACAGTCCCCAAACAGCACTAAATAAATGTCAACCCCAGTGGGACCTTAGACTTGCTCTGTAATTTGCATTGTCTTGATTCTTCTGGAAATGGTGAAGTAGCCTATGCTAGCCAATTATTATAGTCGTCTTTAAGAATGCAAACTTCATAAACACAGTATCTAGTTTGGTGATGGATACACTAAGCCAACTCTTTTGCCTTGAGTGATAACGTGGAATTACTTTTGAAATACCAAAATACAGGATTATAAATAGGCAGAGCCCTTGGAGCACTTGCTAAGCATATACTCATGTTCAAAATCAATTCTAATGATTTTTTGTATATGCGCTTATCCCTCGGAAGACAATAATACATAATGGTGCTTGTAATATAAACATTCCATACTAATTGTAATGATCTGGAATATATTCATTCCTTTGAAATGTTCCAAGAAATAGTTTTAAGTTGCATTTATATTTTAAAGTATATCATAATAATGAGTCCATTTATTCAACTATTTTCCTTCCAAGTTAAAATTTAAAAGAAGTGTCATGCACTTTAAAACTGAGTATATACTATGTACCAAGTACTTCCATATGGGTCATATCTTTAGCACGTAAGTGTCTCTGATTATGTATTAGCAACTAAAATTTTAACTGAATACTCTTTGACTAAATTTCCATTTCATTTAAACAGTACTGTTGCTGTTTTTAGACAGGGTCTCACTATGTATCCCTGGATGACTTGGGACTCCTTATGTAGACCAGGTTGGGCTAAAACTTATAGATAAGTTTGCCTCTGCCTCCTCTGTGCTGGGATTAATGGTACGTAGCACCATGCCAGGTAAATGTTAATAAGTTACCTGGTCATTCGAGAGCTAAGTTGGGAAAATGCTCAAATCTGTTTACTTCTGTCTGTACCCATCACTACCACACTAATGGGCATGAAACACTGCCAATTTTTGCTGACAGAAATCTCCTTTGTGCTTTCTCATCTACTGCTGTCCCTTTCCATCTGCTACACACAGACCAGCAAGAATCACCATCTTCAAATGGAAATGGACATAGAGGAAATCATGTCATCTCTTGCTTAAAAGCTTATAGAAATATGACACCACATTTAAAAATAAAAATCAAAGATTTTGCAATGATTGCAAGGACCTGCATGATCTTCTTCAAGCTCTAAGATGGCTGCGTTCAAAGCCTGGAGAGCTAGTTGCAGTTGATTGCAGACTAAGTAGTGGCCTGATGCCCAGACAGCCAGATGAAACTATGACAGGTCATCTGAGAGTTTCTCGAGATATGGAAATAAACAGTCATGAGAGTGTAATTACCACACTGTAAATGAAATAAAGTTAGTCATACATGAAAATACTTGAGAAGAGTTTATTTTTAATTTGCATCTTCAGAGAGACTTACATAGATAGGTGAACCCCTACTGTGCTCTCAATGTCACCTCCTTTTCTCCTATTCAAAAATGTTGATCTTATAATTGTGCTACCTCCCACAAGCGCAGTTTCTATTCCACTATTTTCTGTGTGGAATCTCTGCACACTAATGATGCATGCCTTTAATCCCATCACCAGGCAGAGACAGGGGGGGATCTCTGAGTTCAAGGTCAGCCTGGTCTACAGAGTGAGTTCTTGGGCAGCCAGGGCTAAAGAAAGAAACCCTGTCTCAAGAAAAAAAGACCCCTCCCCTAAAAAGAAACAAAGTAAGAAACTTAATTTTCACCTGTTTATATGGTTATCTACCCTTGTCTGAGGAGGATATATGCCAAAGATCTTAACATAGTACTGAAAGCTCAGCTTACAGCACAACCTTAATTTGTAGGCCTTTTCTATCTTAGTTGAGCACTTATGCATCATGTTACAACTGTTTCTGTGAAAAGTAACAGAGAAACCATTATGAATTTCTCTTTTCCTTCTTCACTTCGACAGATGATATATTCTTGCCATAGATCTTAAAAATTTCATCATTTTTCCCCTTTATGAATTTGGGAACTTTCACCCTTTCACTTAAAGGAACCCTGGGATAGCTTGTCTTCGGCATACCCAAATTTCTTCTATCACAATGTTTGGGTTCAGGGCCCAGTATGAAGTAAACTATCATTGAGCACAAACTATAAGGTTGAAGTGATAACTAAGATAACAACCAAGTAAATAGCAGGCAGGTAACTTATCCAGCACAGATACCCTGGACAAAGGGATGGCTCATATCCAGTGATTTCATTAAACTACTTAGGATTGAATGTATTTTAAAACACATAAATTGCTCATTTCTAGAACTTCATATTTAATAATGTTTGGAGCTTACTGGCCCTCAAGTAAGTGAAACAGTAGAGAGTAAAACCATGGATAAGGATGCCTGTTGCACTGATCTCTTCCCCAGTAACATTTCTCTGAAGAACTGTCTATCTTTCTATCTCTCATCACTATCTTATTTTCTTTTCAATCCGTTTGATTGGGACCTTTGCCCACCACCATTACCACTGAAACCGCTATGTTCAAAGTTCCCAGCAGCACTGGATATAGTAGTATCCAATAACTGCTCATACTCTGATTTTACTGGACATCTCAATAGCATTTCACATAGTTGGCAATATTCTCTTCTCTGAAACACTGCCTTAATACTATGTACTATATTACTCCTATTATTCCAATTATCCTCTTTTGCTTGATTTCTCAGTGTTTTATTGTCTAAAGGGTTAGACTGAGGTGACATTGTCTAATCTAAATTCCCTCCAGAAATCTTACATCACATGGATTTAATTTCAGTAATAAAATAAGGATTATCAAATTTGCATATTTAATCCACAGTCACTCACTGTGTTGATTTGAAAAAAAAAAAATGGCCCCCAAAAGAAAGTGGCACTATTAGAGGACGTGTGGCTTTGTTAGAGTAGGTATAGCCTTGTTGCCAGAAGTGTGTCTCTGTGGAGGTGGACTCTGAAGTCTCATATATGCTCAAGTCATGTCCAGTGTCTCAGACCTCAGATAACTTCTTGCTTCCTGTAAGTCAAGATGTAAAGACTCTCAACTGCTTCTTCAGCATCATGTCTGCCTGAACTTCATTCACCATGTCCTGCCATGATGATAATGGACTAAACCTCCAAACCTATAAACCGCCACCTCAATGAAATGTTTTCCTTTGTAAGGGGCTGCTGTGGTCATGGTGTCTCTTCAAAGCAATAGAAACCCTAAGACACCCCATTTCATCTATATTTGCATATATGATGCACACCTCAAATGTAACATATTCAATAAGTCTCTTCCCCCTACGCACACATATATGTTCCAAAAATCCCCACTTTTCTTTCTCCCTTAATTCAAAAACAATTATCACCATACCTACATGATAATAAGCCCTAATCTATTCCTTTATGAATAAAGCAATCTCTAACTCTCTCTCTCTCTCTCTCTCTCTCTCTCTCTCTCTCTCTCTCTCTCTCTCTCTCTCTCTCTCTCTCTCTCTCTCTCACACACACACACACACACACACAATCAGTCCTACCATCCAGAACACAATGAAGGTGATTGAACTTCTCTAATCATTCATATCTAGGCTCCTCTCTTTCACCTATCATATAACTTTCAAGCCACTCTTTATTCTCTTTTCAAACACACTAACTTGTCATTGACCTGCAATCTCTACACTAACTCTTCTCTTCCTCCTGGTTTTCATATACCTATCTCCTATGTTTCTTTCAAGTGCTAGCTTGAAACCTACCTCCCACATAAAATGTGTCTCTGACTGTCCAAACAAAGACAGCCTTCCAGTTTCTCTCTGTGTACTGTCTTTTAATTCATTGCATTCCATGTACCATCTCCTGAAGCTTTCTTTTAAGAGTTTATTATTTTCAGAGAGTCCGGTTTTATCCCATGCTTTTTCAGTCCCAGTCCACCTCCCAATAGATTAGCCCCACTGTCGCAGTGGGTGGGTTCCCCCCTTGCGGTCCTGACTTCCTTGCTCATGTTCTCCCTCCTTCTGCTCCTCATTGGGACCTTGGGTGCTCCAATGTGGGTCTCAGTCTCTATCTCCATCCATCGCCAGATGAAGGTTCTATGGTGAACATGGCGGACAATGAGGGCTGATGAGAAGCCAAGGACAATAGCACTGGGTTTTGATTCTATTGCATGTACTGGTTTTGTGGGAGCCTAGTCTGTTTGGATGCTCACCTTCCTAGACCTGGATGGAGGGGGGAGGACCTTGGACTTCCCACAGGGCAGGGAACCCTGACTGCTCTTCAGACTGGAGAGGGAGGGGGAGAGGAGTTGGGGGAGTGGGAGAGGAGTGAGGTGAGGGAGAGGGAAATGGGATGCTGGGAGGAGGCGGACATTTTTTTCAATAAAAAAAGAGTTTATTACCGCAGCATAGTACTCTAGTGTGTATATATTCCATACTTTCTTCATCCATTCTTCCATTGAAGGGCATCTAGGTTGTTTCCAGGTTCTGGCTATTACAAATAATACTGCTATGAACATAGTTGAACAAATGCTTTTGTCATATGATAGAGCATCTCTTGGGTATATTCCCAGGAGTGGTATTGCTGGGTCCAGGGGTAGGTTGATCCTGAATTTCCTGAGAAACCAAAACACTGACTTCCACAGTGGTTGCACAAGATTGCATTCCCACCAGCAATGGATGAGGGTACCCCTTTCTCCCTAGCCTCTCCAGCAAAGGCTATCCTTGGTGTTTTTGACTAGCCAGTTTGGATGTTCACCTTCCTAGATATGGACGGAACGGGGAGGACCTAGGACTTACCACAGGGCAGGGAACCCGGACTCCTCTTTGGACTGGAGAGGGAGGGGGAGAGGAGTGGGGGGAGGGGGAGAAGGGTGGGAGGAGGGGGAGAAGGGTGGGAGGAGGGGGGGGAAATGGGAGGCTGGGAGGAGGTGGAAACTTGTTTTTTTTTTCTCCTTTTCTCAATAAAAAAATCATTCTAAATAAAAAAAAGAGTTTATTATTTTTAAGTTTTTGCACATGTAAATATTGTACCTTGACCATATCCCCTCTCATATCTTTCACCCTTCCTTTTTCAATTCCCCTTCCTTTTTATTGCTATTTTTACTCTGATAATTTTTTATTACTTATAAATAATAGGAATCAAAATTTCCACTTCCTCCCCTCCTCTCACTTCCCTCCCACTCCCCCAACTCACCCTCCCCACCTCCAGTCCTATAGAAAAGCAGGGTACCCTGCCCTGTGGGAAGTCCAAGTCCCTCCCCTCTCCATCCCTGGGTAGTGGAGGAGAGGGTGCCTGAACTGGCCTTATCCCTTAGTCAGACTGATGAATATCTTGAATATCACCATAGAACCTTCATCCGGCGACAGATGAAGATAGAGACAGAGACCCATATGGGAGTACTTGAATGAGCTCCCAAGGTCCAGTTGAAGAGCAGAAGGAGGGAGAAGATAAGCAAGAAAGTCAGGGCCATGAGGGGTTGGTCCACCCACTGAGACAGTGTACCTGAACTAATGGGAGCTCACCAAATCCAGCCGGACTGGGACTGAACGAGCATGGGATCAAACTGGACTCTCTGAATGTGGCTCACAATTGAGGCAGACTGAGAAGCCATCAATAATGGCACTGGGACTTGTCTCTACTGCATGTACTGACTTTTTGTGATCCTAGTCTATTTGGATGCATACCTTCAATTCCCCTTCCTATTTGTTTCCCTAGATAATTTTATTTCTATTTTCATGTCATATATGTGTACATTATTTTATTTATCTATATAAAACCTAAAAATTCAAGGCAGTTAAGAAATTCAGGACTTGGTAGGGAAGAGCTCTCAACTGTCTACCTCTAGCTGAGGCCCCTTTAAGAGATATGACTACTAACAGAAGGTCAGTTACTTTTCTTTGGGGCACATGGTCACAGAAAGTTTATTCATACATTGGTGGATGACTACATATCCATGCACACATGTATCGCTAATTGGACACAGTGAGTAAGTGAATAAATTATAATAATTTATTATATTAACAATAACAAACAAGGTACTCCACATATTATACTCTTCTGAATAATAAAAGAAGATATGAAGTTGATAAGGAGATGTGTTGAATCCTGTGGGAGTTTGAGGGGGCAGTAGAGGTGAGTACAATCATGATATGTCTTATACATGTATAGAAATTTTAAATACTAAATAAAATACCATTAAACAATGGCAATGGGTTTTTGATCCTACTGCACGTACTGGCTTTGGGGGAGCCTAAGCAGTTTGGATGCTCACCTTACTAGACCTGGATGGAGGTGAGTGGTCCTTGGACTTCCCACACATCAGGGAACCCTGATTGCTCTTTGAGCTAATGAGGGAGGGGGACTTGATTGGGGGAGGGGGAAGGAAATGGGAGGCGGTGGCGGGGAGGAGGCAGAAATCTTTAATAAATAAATAAATTTAAAAAAATTAAATAAAATCTATAAATCACCAATCACTTGCTATTTGTTTTTATACATTTGCTATTGTTCATTCTTTCTCACCAAGAACACAGTAGAAAATACAGAGCATACTTTCCCTTGTTCAACAATATATTCCCAGTACTTATAACAATATTTAGCACATAACAGTTATTCAGAAATTAGTGAATTCATGGATGAACATGGGAGCATTAGATATTTAAGAACTGCTTGTCTGGTCCTACTAGCAGAAAGTAATACAATGGGCTAAGAAAGCTAGAAGAGAGTCTAAGGTTGAAACCCTGTGGACTCAAAACAGCATCTACCACAAAACTCAGGTATTAAGAACGAAGGTTACAGGAATGAAAGAAATCTAACCTTTTGGACTGATTCATAAGTTCAAATAATGATGGGGATGCTTAACTACTTCCCTGAGCACCTCAAATTCACTATCTTAAATAGGAGACCTAGGGTGAAACAGCAGGTGATTAAAATTGTGAGGAATGGCATGTTCTGGGGACAGAAAATGAGAGAGCATCCAGCAGATTGTCACTGAGTATGATGTAAGACACATCTTTGTGGCCAATGATTTCTTGGATGATTTAAATTGCCCAACATGGGTGTGAGATTCATTAGTGGTTGAAGACACCTAATTAAGTTGGTGTGAGGCCACAAGGAATCAGACCTTAATTATGCCTAACCACCTGCTCTCTCATAAGTCCAGCCAAAATTCAAGATTCTCCTTGGATTCTTGTGATTGTCCTACGGCTTCTGCTAACCCAATAGCCAATTGCTGACACCAACAGATGAACTGTCTCAGAGTAGGTAGAGTGTTAATCTCCAAAGGTTTTGAAGTATGAGCTACAATCTCGTGCCTCTGTCAACTGAGCTATAAAATGTTTCTTCCTTATCAAGGCATCTAAGTATGCATTATAAATTGAACACTTCCTCCACACACTGACATAGACAGTATATTGAAATCTTTACAGCCAAGAAACAAGAATTTAATAGGTTTTTTTTTCTTTCAGCATGAAAGTGGCATGTGTAAGCTTGTTAAGCCTTTAATCCTTCTTACTTTGCAGAATCAATATTTGCATTTATCCTGAGACAAGGGAGTGATTATGATTATTTAACATGGAAGATATTTGATAGGGGTAATAGAGTTGAGCTAGGCAAAAATAAAACCTTAGATGTTAGATGCATTATAGTCAACTAGGCATTTTTGGTTTTGTGAATGTATTTTGGAGACTTCAAACTGCCATTGCACTAAACTGCCACCTATTCCTAAAGACCTTGTTTTGACAAGAACTGGTTGTTTAAATCCTTGAAATGCAAAACATCTTTCTGGAACCTCAATGATTTCCTGTATAAAAAGCAGTAAAAATATTATGAGGTACCCAATCATCTCTAAAGAACAAAGGATTTTTCCCATGATTTTGCTGGTTGCTGTGGGTCATTGGTGCACTGTGTGAAGGTATATTCCTGTGACTGGCATAATAAAAAGCTGAACAGACAATAACTAGGCAGCAGATATAGGCAAGATTTCTGGGTAGAGAAAGGAAGAGGAAGAGAAATCTAGGCACATGGGGATGCCAGAAAACACAGAGAAGAAACAGAAGGTGCAAGATGGAAAGAGGGACAAGGCTCCATGATAGAACATAGATTAATATAAATGGGTTAATTTAAGTTGTAAGCACTAGTTAGCAGCAAACCTAAGCTAAGGCTGAGCTTGTATAATTAATAATGTCTCCATGCTGTTATTTGTGGGCTGATGGTCCTGAAGAAAAAGTACTTCTATTGCTGATCATATATTATTATCTCCATTTAGTTTTGATGTAAATTATCACAGGCCATTGGCGTGCATATGCCTCTTTCAAATTTGCATATGACTTCTTCAATGAACCAGTCTAGCCTGCATGCAGATAATTTGAGGGTCACTTTCCTGTACTCTGACAGGTTCTCCATGGCACACTTGCACTATAGAAAAATATCATACAATATTGCATACATTGTGTGGCTTCTGTGTTGTCTACTCATACCCGATTCTTAAGGAGAAGGAGACAAATATTTTTACTTTCATTTTTACAAGATTTATTAATTTATTTATTTTATTCTTCTATCGTATATTATAGCCCAACTGCAGTTTCCCTTCCCTCACCTCCCCTAGTCTCTCCTCTAACTTCTTTCTCCTCCAGATCCACCCTTCAGTTCCATCTGCCCTCAGAAAAGAGCAGGCTTTTGAGGGATATCAACCAAACATGGCATAATATGCTACTATAAGACTAGGCACATACTATTAAATAAAAGCTGGATGAGGCAACCCAATAGAAGGAAAAGAGTGACATAAGTAGGCAATAGAGTCAGTGACTACTCCTGTTCCCAGAGTTAGGAATCACACAAGAACACCAAGCTACTCCACGGTAATATATATGTTGAGGACCTAGGTCACACCCCTACAGGCTTCCTGATCTCTATGAAGCCCCATCAATTTATTCTGTGTGCCATGTCCTCATGGTGTCCCTGACTCCTCTGGTTCCTCTGATCCTTTCTCCTTCCCTAGGACTCCCCAATGTCTGCTTAGTGTTTGACTGTGGGGCTCTGCATTTTCTCCCATCAGTTGCTGGATGAAGTCTCTCTGGTCTGTTTGATGACAATTCTGCTAGGTTCTGGTCGCAGAACACACTGAAGGCAGGTCAAGTCATAGGTTGAAGGTTTTGTGCCTGTGCTGGTGTCCCAATCCCTCCAGTTGAAGCCTTGCTTAGTTATAGAAGATGGCTGGTTCAGGCTCCCTGTCCTGTCAATAGGACAAAAAGGCAGTCTGCAAAACGGGAAAAGATTTTCACCAACTGTACATATGATAGGGGGATAATATCTAAATATATAAAGAACTGAAGAAACTAGACATCAAATAACAAAATAATCCAATTAAAAATGGGGTACAGATCTAAACAGAGAATTCCCAACAGAGTAATAGCAAATGACCCAAAGATATTTTAAGGAAATGTTCAACCTCCTTAGCCATCAGGGAATTGCAAATCAAAATGACTCTGAGATACCATTCTACACCTGTCAGAATGACGAAGATCAAAAACAAAAATATGCTGGCAAGAATGTGGAGCAAGAACATTCCTCCATTGCCCATGGGAGTGCAAACTTGTACAGCCACTTTGGAAATCAATATGGCAATTTCTTAGAAAATTGAGAATAGATCTATTTCAAGATCTAACTATACCACTCTTGGGCACACACCCAAAGGATGATCTACCCTATCGCAAAGACACTTGCTCAGATATGTACACCACAGTATTATTCATACTAGCCAGAACCTGGAAACAACCTAAATGTCCCTCAACTGAAGACTGGATAAAGAAAATGTGGTACATTTACATAATGTAGTATTACTCGGCTGTTAAAACTATGATATCATGAAATTTTCAGGCAAATGGATGGAAGAAGAAAAAAACATCCAGAGTAAGGTAGCCCAGATCCAGAAATACAAACATGGTATATACTCACTTATAACTGGATATTAGCTGTACAGTAAAAAAAATAATCATGCTATGGTCTAGAGATCCAAAGAGATTAAGTAACAACAAAGAAGGCTTAAGAGGGGACTCAACGAACTCCTTGGGAAGGAAAAAAAGATTAGATTTTATGGGTGGACTGGGGGTGAGTGAGGGTGGGAAAAGAAGGGATCAAATGGGGGGAGTACTGGAATTTTAGTGCATTTGGGAGGCAAAGACGACACATAGTAAAAAAAGAAACTCCATGGAATCTATGAGACTAATCCTAACAACGACTCCTAGTAATAGGGGACAATGTGTTTATAAATCCTTGCATGACACATGACATGTAGACAGGCCCATAAATGTTCACTGAGCAAAATAAATTTCATAGAAATTATCATCAACTTATGCCAGTACTAGTGGCACATGCCTTTAATCCCAACACTTAAGGGGCCAAGGCATGTGGGTCTCTGAGTTCAAATTATATAACCTAATTTATTTGATCCAAGAATCTCCCACACAGTTTTATTCACAAATGACATCAAGAGTAGTACTGAAAATTAGTAACATTTCTAACTAATTTGTTCATCACATGGAATCAGCATTCCTTGGGATATTAATCAGCTTGGAGAGAGAGGACCAACAATCCTGAACCCGATTGTCTATATTTGCTCATAAATTGGGTTCACAGGCTGATGGAAGAGTAGAGGATTGGAGTAACACTGAGGATGTAGGACTACAGCTGAATCTTGGAAAAATCAGTTTGGCAAGAAAGAAAGGATAGCAAGTTGAGGGCACAATGCAAGGAAAGGAAGGCCAAGTCAAGGGAATTGATGTAGCACATCATATTAGACAAGGGGCTTATTTTGCTAGGCAATAGAAGGGACTTGAGTTCCTGAGTAAAGAACACAAAGTAATAAAGGACACCAAAGAAAGAAAACAAACAAACAATATGATTTTGTGGAAGAAAAATGTGAGATGGAAAAACTGTAGGAATATATTCCTAACCACTCTTTATGAAAGACACTACAAGAAAACAACTATGTTAATTCTTGCAGAAGACCCCACATGAGAAATTTCTGCAGAAAGGGATGGGGGGATAATCAAAAGACATTGTATACAGGTATAAGATTTTTCAAAAAATAACTGAACTAAATTTTGAAGAAGTGTTCTCTAGTATCTTTTCATCAGATAGGTTCGTTTGTAAGATATAACATTAAGGCCTTACTTGGGTATAGAGTAAGTGAAAGGCTATAGCTTTCCAGTGGAACAGGAAGAAGAACTTCAACATTGTTGTTCAGTGCAAAACTTTCTCTGAGAGATGGCTAGACTGAAATATTTTAATAAGTGTACAGTGTCTGCCTTGTTTCCTAGTCTATCAATGGCATACAGTAGAGTCACTGTTTAAATTTCCTTGACTGTATTGGCTACTTTTCTGATGCTCTGACAAAATATCACTGTAGTGTGGAGTGGCAGGCCTCTTCCCGCCACCCGGTTCCTGCACCGGCTGGCAGGCCTCTTCCCGCCACCCGGTTCCCGCACCGGCTAGCTTTACCCGAAATAATTACATGGAAACTGTATTCTTTTAAACACTACCTGGCCCATTAGTTCCAGCCTCTTATTGGCTAACTCTCACATCTTGATTAACCCATTTTTAATAATTTGTGTAGCCCCATGAGGTGTGGCTTACCAGAAAAGATCTTAACCTGTGTCTGTGTCAGGTGGGAGAATCATGGCGACTGCCTGACTCGGCTTCTTTCTCCCAGCATTCTGTTCTGTCTACTCCACCTACCTAATTTTCTGTCCTATTAAAGGACCAAGGCAGTCTCTTTATTTAACCAATAAAATCAACACAAAACAGAAGACTCTCCCACATCATACCACGATCAAAGTAACTTACAGAAGAAATCATTTGCTTTGGCTTATGTAACATGAGGGCCCGCTTGTTGGAATTTCTGTCCTGCCCAGTTCCCCACAGCAAGCAAGCCCCAAACAAAATCACATAGAGAGCTCCATAAGTTATAAAACTGATTGGCCCATTAGCTCAGTCTTCTTATTAGCTCTTGTAGCTTTTATGAACCCATTATTCTTATCTAAGTTAGCCACATGGTTTGATACCTTTCAGCTGGGCAGGTTACATTTTGTTTCTTGGTGGTCTGGCAGCAGAGAGACAAATGGGCTTCCTGCTTCCCAGAATTCTCCTGTTCTCATCGCCCTGCCTCTACTTCCTGTCTGGATGACCTGCCTATACTTCCTGCCTGGCCAATCAGTGTTTTTTTTAAAACATGATTGACAGAATACAGACAATTCTCCCCCACCAGGCTTATACTTCCAGAAGGTAAGTGTGCATGATGCTAAAGAGGATGCATGGTATCACATGGTTGTCATGGTGGAGCAGAAAAGGAAGCTGAGAGCCCACTTCTTCTCAATAGCAAGCAAGAAGAGAGAAAGCAAATTGCAAGTGGGGCAAGGCTTTTAATCTCACAGTCATCCCCCTGTGATATACATCCTCTATCAAGGCTGAACTAGCTAACCCTCCCCAAATAGTACTATCAACTGGGAACCAGAGGTTCAAATGCCCAAGACTAGGGAGAACATTCATCATTCAAATGAATCAAAATGAATAGTACCGTGGAAGTTATAATAGTTATTTATGCAAAATTAACAATGAACATACATATTTTACTAATGTTATACAGTGCATATAATACACAGTAGGACTGGGTGTTGTTCATTGGAGATGAAGCCAGAATAAGATTAAACATTTTGACTTAAGAAACACAGTGTAATTGGTTGAGAAATCTATTTCATAACTGTTCTATATAATATCCATATTATTATAACCTGAGACCATTGCATTTCTTTCTTGCTATATATCTAATAGGGGTGATACATGGTATATATAATTTTCATTTTAAGGACAATTGCAAATAGTGATAAATTTTAACACTAGCAAGCATAATGGTCTTCTATTGCCTTATATATAGGCAGGAGACCAGAGAAAAGCTGACAGAGAGGCTCACAAGGCCAGGCACATGAAATGGAATTCCATTGGCCTATGTTAATGAGAAAAGTAATGATAGCCTTGAGATAGTGGAACTTCGAAAACCTTGGCTGTGTCACTTGTGTATCAAGCAACAGATGAAGAAAAATGTTATCCTCAGTTCAAGGCTCAGAAAAGTTTTACTTAAGAGGACCACTAGGATACCCAAATTAAGGTTATCAAAGAAAGAGATTTAAGGTAGCCTTTTGGGTAATTAGGAAGAAACTTTTGGTTCAATGAAAGCAGCCACATTCATTTAATACATTTTTATTAAGCATATATTATATGCCAGGATCTGCCTAAGTTGTGTTTTGCGTGTGCTCTCTCTCTGTGTCTTTTCCCTGCCATGCTCTTGGCCACCGAGCACAGCATTCATTAAATGTGGGCATTTTTGATTTGGTCTAATTTGGTTTGATCTGAGTTCCTTGCACCAGTGGAGAGGCTCGTCTTAATAAATATTCCTAACACATACAAAGCCCAAGATTTATTTATTACATACTAGACTCTGTCAAGATCTAAAACTATAAATCATTTCCATTGAGAAGATGGTAAAAAGACAAACATGGAAATGGATAATATTCATTATGGACCCATTATCAGTGCCATTAGAATGTTTTCTATTGATGTCTACTATCAAGATAAAGAGACATTTCCCCATGCTCACAGCACGGCATTTGTGCATGGATAATCCCTGTTGCCATGTTCATAAAAACAAAACCTAGGAGCCAACCTAAAAGTCTTTCAATGCTGGGATGTATATGTAAACCTATAATAGGGCTATACTGTGAACAAAAATTGAAAAGAATGTGAAAAATATGTACTGTTTGAAGTAGATTTTTTGTGGAACATATGACAAGAAGATATAAAGCAAATATACAAACAATGTCATTGGCTGAAGAGAGAGAGGAAGGTTGGCTATGAATCAAAGAACATAAAAAGTGTTAAGGCTACAAAAAAGCAAGAAAATTTATTTTTCCCTTATTGTTTCCAGAAAGAAAAGCAGTCCTGCTCCCACCTTAAGTTTATCCCAGTGAGATTACATTAGAACTATAGAACTATAAGATAATAACGAAATCTTACCTAAAGCCATTGACTAGGATGGTAATTTGTTGCAGCAAGATTAAGAAGCATAGACAGAGGGATGGGGCCAAAGTCGGGTCACAGTGGGATGAATGGTGACTGGGAGGTAAGAAAACATAGGTGATGAAGAAGCCTAGCTTACTCAAAAATTTATTTCATTGCAATTGAAAAGAAAATACTAAGAGAAAGAGCACAGAGGTTTGTGGGAGAAGTTTAACAACCATTTTTAAAGAGGGGAGATATATGGGCATACTTAAATGCTCATAGGAAAAAGGTGAGGAATGAAAAGCAGACAAAAGACAGGATGATGGTAGAAGAAGAGTCTTGGGAAAAACTTTGGTGGAGACTAGCAGAAACAATAGGATAGTGAGAAATATAAAGTAATTGAATTTCAGACGACAAAAGGGAACTGAGGGAAGAGTGGGGGTGGGAGCTTCCAGACCTAGTCTGATGGAAGAAACACAATACTGTCATCCCATATACTCCTGACAGCTAAATTTTTCTTAAAGGCTTTGAAAAAAAAAAGGGAGTAGGTGATTTAAGTTCAGGGAAATGAAGTGACTTGCTAACAATCACAGAGAGATTTCTTTAAGTCTCCATTTCCTCAGCTGTGATGTAGTAAATGTGACAATGTGTAACTGGAGTGTCTGTCACACTGCCATTATACTCATGACAGGATAACGAGGTGCCTCTAATAATCTAGTTATCTAGGGTTTAGAAGCACAGTATCTAATTAGACAAGCCTAGGTTTGTGTCACAGGTTTGCTATTTACTAACTATAGACACGGTGGCTCCGTAATATCTACTATATACACATCTTGGCTTCAGCTGTTTCATCTTTGTTATCATGCCACAATAAGTACCCTTAAAAATCATACAAATGCCAACTCTGAGACTAAGAACTGAATATCTCAAATCACCTATATTCAGGAGTGATAAATGCTAGAGGACATATAGTATATATAACTTCTGTTCCCCCAAATTCCATTTGTGTACACCCTGTTGTGTGAACAAGATGGAGAGGGTACAACAGCTAACAACTCATTTTCAGCTATCAAAGGACCTACACAAAATTGAACAGAAAATTCTGAAAAGATTATTTTTCCCTTGATGACTATGTAAATATTCATGCCATCATTTGATGATGGTACTGTATTTGAATAAAAAAAACCACTAAATTTTTTTAATCAAGTCAACCATCATGTGCAACAGACATAATCTTTCCTTTCAGAGGTTTCTGAGTGGATGATGGGATGTTGTCTGATGTATCAGTGATTGCGTATTTACTTAAACAGTTAAAATTCATCTCTTCTTTTCATCATTTTGAAGGGACATTGATTTCAATAAAAACCTCTAAAAGAGAAGAACGAGAAATTTAAATTCACCAAGTAAGAAGGAATGGAAGAAGGCACATAAAGTTCAAGGGAAGTCAAGAGGGGAAATGTGGAAGGGTTTAGTTGCAATGATTGCCTGCACACTCAGTTGGGTTGTCAAGATTTTGCCTCGTTTGAAGACCACACAAGTATACTGTCTGAGAGTGACAGCAGGGCAATATGCTCAAAGAGTCTAACAGGAGAGTCATACAAAGATATCCCCCATTGCTTCTAAAACACCCCCAACTCTCACCCCACTGCCATAATATGCACACTCTACCTCCTGAAGTAGCAGAGGAAGAATGGGCTGTTCCTGAAGTATTCTCACAGGGGCCAAGAAGAATCTCACCATCGCTGCAAAATCTTTTAAGCCTTGCTTATTTCACACAGACAGAAGAAAGACTGCCTGAGAATATGGAGTCCCCTTGGGCTACATTTCACCCTCCAGTGCCAGTGTTATTTACACATGTGGGCTAGTCAGTAGCATGGTTCTCTTTTTACAATAATAAAATAAAATAGATGAGCACCAATTATGCCCCACTTTTATGGAGGGTTTTCAAAAGAGGAAGAAACAGAACTTTTTTGTGAGAGTCTCAAGACTATTTTCCCTATGCCACCTCCTTAAAGTTAAGTTTAGATGGTTTGTTTCAGGCTGAAATATGGTACCTCTCTCAGGATTAGTTAGTAAAGGAATATGCACCAACAATAAATTATCTTAATTACCCTACTTGCAGGAGGATCCCATATTTTACTTAAATTCATATCAGCATATGCCTGAACACCTTTTAAATGGCTTTGGAAAGATCTATCATAGCCCCTGAAAGCTACACAACACTAAAAATTACCTTGCATAAACTTCAACTGAGGTGATCAAACTCTAAATTTACTAGCCATCCTTTCTCTATAGTACTGTCTTGAATTAATAGAGTGTCACCCCCACAAAGAGCCCAAAGAATTCTACAGAAGAAAACATTCATCCACCATACTCATGTGATCAAGGATGGCACAAGAATGATTATCCCCATTTTATACTCAAAAATAATAAGGAATTGGGATGTAAGTGATGTGCTACACATAATGATGGAAGCAGGAAAGTAAGGCTTACTAACTTGATAGTTCAGAAGACTAATGAACTGACACAAGAGTGGTACTGGAGTTCTTCTGGAAAGACTCTTAATCCAAAGCTGTTATGAAGCATATACATAGTATCCAGTTTATTGTGATAAAAGGAACAGGTATCAACACTGTAAATCTTCACAGAGTCAGGCTCCAAGTGGAGGATATGCAACTGATTCTTGAGCTCACATAGTGATTATTGCTTGGAAAACCTGTTTCTTAGTGTTAAGTACTCCAAAACCAAAGGAATATGACAGAACCCTCAGGCCACCTGAAAAGCAGCAACTGGATGGAGGACTTCTGCAGAGCAAGGGCAACAAAGTTCCTCCCCTGGAATAGAGAAGCCATGGAACCTTTAGAATACAACACCACTGGAGTGCTGTTTTGAATCATGCCTGCAATTAACTATGTATGGAGTTTTTAAAAAAAAAAACCTAATGATCAAGACCAAGGGATGAACTAATCACATTAAGAAAATGGGACACAGTGTTGGAAATAATCTATGCAGGCTAAACATTCCTGTTCTTATCTATTTTTTCTCCATGAAAATATATAGAAAAGAAAACTATTGATGGTCCAATGTATTACTAGGAAGAAAACTGTTGATGGTCTAATGTATTACTAGGAAGAAAACTGTTGATGGTCCAATGTATTACTAGGAAGAAAGTGGAGCCCCAGAAAAATGCCAGTGGATTAAACAACCATCCTCTGAAAGTCTGTCTTTAGAATCATTAGCTAGGCTGGCCATTTTACCATGTTTACTGTGCTCATTTCTGATCATACAGAGCCAGATTTCTCCCGTGGGTAAAGTGGAATATGGAGCTGAGAGAACTCTTATCTCATTCTGACTCAAGCAATGGCGTGGGCATTCAGAATCTTGTTTCTACAACATACTGGCTACCTCATCTTCAGAGAAATTGCTGAAGTTTTCTGAGACAATTTTCCATGGACAAAACTAGATAGCCACAGAGGGCTATTGAAAGGATGAGATGAAGTTTGTCAAGATGAGGCAGGGTAGAACGACGACTGTAACAAAGAAGACAAACAGGCAAAATGCCTCTCATTCTACAGCCTGACTAGGCACCAGAAAGCTTAACACAATGGGCAAAGTCAGAATTGCCTACAGAGGCTATTCTCGCTTTTGTGAAGACATCACAGTCTGGGATTTGAGAAACAACAAATAAACTATGTTTGGTTGGGGAGAGAATATCTGTGACCTTGAGTTTACAAACTCTCGGCCCTAAATATAAATGAAGTACAACATAAAACCACCTCACGAATTAATTTACAAAAGGAAATTGTTTAAGAAGAAACAAGTAAATAAATAAAATTATTTAAAAGAAGAAGAAACCAGTAAATCAATCCATGTATTTTTTATTTCATGGTTGAATTTAACTTTTAAACTTAACTTAATCTTTAAAGCTTGTGGTGAATGACCTCCTCTGAGCAAGGTAATTTAGAAAGCCACAGGAGTGTGTCCACTGCTATTGTAAACACACTTAAGGGAGTCTCATCTCTTTGAATGTCAAAGCTTAAATATGAAGCATGTACTATCCTTATCTGTACATAATTAATGAGCTTTATTGATTTGCTTGCTCTTGAACTGAGTGGAAGTCCCTAAGAAGGGGACTCCTTGGTCTACTGGTGGTGGTAGTGCTTGGCTGATTCTCACCACTACCACTGACAAATGCTCGCTTGAAAATAATTGAATGTGTATAGATGCTTTGCCTACATGTATTTCTTTGCACCAGTTTTTCTGGTGCCTGTGGAGGCCAGAAGGCGGCACTGGAGTGTCTGGAACTGGAGTTACAGATGGTTGTTAGCCACATGTGCATGTCGGAATTGAACCCAGGTTGTCCAGAAGATCAGCCAACATTCTTAACTACTGAGCCATCCCTGACAATCATGTTCTGCTCTTATTAGCAATTGCCATGATTATTGTCTAGCTCTTCACTTCAACACAACTTTCAGTGGACTGAGAGTTATTTCTGGCTCCAACTTTTGATAACCCTGCACTAGCCAGGTGAGAATCTACTTTTTAGCTGTGAATGCATTGATCAGGAGATACCTCTACTCAAATGAGCTGTCAGTGAACCCAGAAGGAAATGAGTCCTGACTTAAAGTAGAACTTTCCTCAATGCTTCTTCAGCATCTTGGTCTTAATCTACTTATGTTTCTGGGTTCCTGCCTACCTTGATCTCCAAGATCTCATTTATTCTCTGTGACATGCCTGTGTGCCTGAATTTTAGACATTTAGTTTACTTCTGACCATGCATAAACCTAGACTACTCCTTGCCATGAATTATTGGCTTCCATATCTTGGCTTAAGCTAACCGTTGGCAATTGGTAACATAGGAAATGTTCTGATTGCCAATCTGGAATCAAATTCCCATTTTAGGTTGCCAATCGGATAATTCTTATTATAATTCTTGTCTCACCAGGTTATGATGCTGAAAGACAACAAAAATAAGGTTCACTTTGAAGAAGGCAATTAGTAGAAGCAATTGGAATCCCTACTTTCAATGTCTGATTTTGCCCAGTCCAGGCTAGTAACTGTGCCAAACACATAAACAAAAAGCACACGGTGCTGCACTAGTTTCTCCACCTAGGAGTGGGTCCACAGCCATCTGTAATCAACCACTCATTTGACACCACTAAGTTAGCTTGTAAATAACTCCACGACAAAAGGATACACTTTTGTAACAGCATGCTATTAAGACTGCCAGAGTTGGAAATTGTCATCCCTGGTATGCAAGACAGCAGTAAATGCAAGTACAGGCTAAACCTGAGTATTCCAGTAAGGAACTGATTTATGGACAAGAGAGAATAAATTGCGGGAGTAGCAGGAAGCATCATGGCCCTGGGACAGTTTATGTGGAGAAGACAACCTGAGGTCAGAATTTCTAAGGTGAGGAAGCTGGCACCTGATTACTTTTTCACAAGATTACTGGAAAACAGACATCACGATGACCTCCAGACTCTGGGCTTCTTGGGCTTCTGCCACTTTCATTTTTGGAGAGTGTGAGCTTGTCAAGCCAGTTACATAAATGAGCCAAAGTGATAGTGTACAATGCACCCTTTAGGGGTGAACACAGAAGATCCTATGGGGAAATAAAGCTTCTGTGGTATTTGTGAATTTAAGCACATCAGGCAAACCAACAAGTGCCAGAACAGAGAGGAAGAAAGTGTTCCCTGCAGAGGACCTGTAAGAAGGAGTCATACCCAAATGCAGGTAGTTAGAGCCATCTTTTTATTTATTTATTTATTTATTTATTTATTTATTTATTTATTTATTTATTTAATCTTTGATGTCTTTTTCTATGGGTAAATAATCTTTTAAAACAACCTCTAATGAATTTCTATGTGAAAATAAAACTTCATGCCATAAAATACGAGCCATGTATTATCCAAATAATCTTTTAAAACAACCTCTAATGAATTTCTATGTGAAAATAAAACTTCCTGCTATAAAATACGAGCCATGAATTATCCATATTCTTCTTTTTCCTCTGCTCTATGTCTTGAGCTCTAGACAAGGGAAGTGTTCAGTCAGAAAACGCAGGCAGAGAAGGGAAAGCTATGCTGTGTGCAGCGGCTGGCCAGCACATCCCCAAGCTGTCGTCCTCAAACAAACTGAGGAAGGGTCTTGAGAAAATTCTAGGATATCTTCTGAGAAAAGTAACGGCAACAATCCCATTCAAAATAGCCATTTTTTCTCTTGCCTACATATCTTACAAATAAAGATTCATTGCCTGTGTTATCCCTCTCAGAAAAGCTAGAATGGTTATAATTATGTGTTCATTGTCCATTTTGTCTACCAGACTGCAGACGACATGAGGAAAAAGCCATCTGTCATGTCAAAACATACTGATCTGTGAACTTCCTGGCTTAAGATACCATTAAAAATAAAATCCTCCTCCAAGTATTTGTTATTTTCATATTCACAGGGATGATGCAAGCTAAACTTCTCTAGATACCCCATTGCAATCACATGTCTACTGCGCCTAAGTTACGATGAGGCAGAAAGCTATGATATGGACCCAGATGTAATATGAGAACAGGCAGCTAAAGTGATAGCCTGACTTCACTGGGAGTGGGAAGGATAGAGGGACCTGGAAGGAAAACAAGATTTTTGTTGTGCTAACTTGAACCCCAATAGAAGTGACTACCGTGCATCAAACGATGTCTCCTTGACAGTCTACTTTATCTCAGCAAATAACACAGGCGTCTCCTACAGCAACTTTTCTTCCCACTTCACTGCCAGATACTGCACTTCTTGTCTTATTTGTCTCATTCTCTGGCAGCTTCACGACAGCCGCCAGGTGCAGAATTCACATTTGCATGGAAATAATTAATCATCTAATATCCCCTTCTATGTAGATTGGGAATTTGTTCCATGATTTATCCCTTAACAGTCCCCATGGGTTAACTTTCTCCCAGTGTGTTGACTTAATATTTATCAGAAATGTATTAAAGAATCATAGCATCATAGAGAACTAAAGTGCTATGATGTTGATTCCTATTAATCTGTAACTAGGGGCTGTATAGAACTTACCATCTGAATGTGAATCCAATTACTGATTTGCTTACTGGTGTGTGTGTGTGTGTGTGTGTGTGTGTGTGTGTGTGTGTGTGTGTGTGTGTGTGTGTGTGTGTTCTCATAAGTACTGAAAATCTCCCAGTGATTCTAAAGTATTTGTTTGGCAGGGAATTGCGACACAGCACAATTCCCACTAGGCCTTTCAAACTGTTCCTATTCCCAAGGAGAAGCTCCTCCCCACCAAGTTTAAAAATGACTGCGGGTTCATGAATGATGTTATTGATTGATGCCAATTTCACAGTATGCGGAGAGAAAGCAAGTTTAGGACCAGTGAATTCAACTCTAGATTAATAAAGGAAATCTGTCCCACCAGTTTTACACGGCTATTCCATTGGGAATCCCAGTGGGAAATGTATTATCAGGCCTATTAAGAACTGCCTCTGGGAAAACAATTAGTCAAAATTCAAATGTTCTATAAATTATGTATAGTTTAGATGTTCTTAAATCTTTCACAAAGTGACTGCACTTTCCCCTACCCCAGTGTATGTCCCTCTCACTGTTGAGTCTTCACTGGATCTCGAAGGAAGGCCATCAGACTTATTGTAAGCCATTTAGGTTCTTTCTATTTAAAATCTGTCGAGATCCTGAAGGGTGTACAAAGCCCTCTATAGACTGACTGTTGTTTAGCAATTAATTTATATCTGCTATTAATCTCCTTCTTAATTTCTATTACATTTAATTTTTTATTGAGGTGGGGGCACACATGTGCCACGGCAGGGGCGGAGATGTCGGAGAACGACTTGCAGGAGTGGATTCTCTCCTCCACCATTTGTAGGCCCAGAGAACTAACTCAAGTTGTCAGGCTTGGCAGCAGGTGGTCTTATCCCCTGAGCCAGCTGTGTGCAGCCAGTCTTTATAGTTTAACTTTGCTATTAATATTTTCCAGCCTCTGTAGTGGTGTATGCCACTCTGTTCCAGACTCCCATGCTTGATAAAATTGATGTACGACACTACTGGCACCCAGACAAGTCACCAGACCTTCTCAGAGTCTACAGTGATATCCTAGATGTGACAGGTGTCAGAATGTCTGACTACTAATACAACAGCCTCCTAACTGAACTTCTAGATTCTGTTCTTCCTTCCCTTCTAGCTACTTCCACATTTTTAATAATCGTTCTGCTCTCCCCATCTCCCATAGGGCATCCTCACCGTCAGTACCATAAAGTCAACTCCCTTAGCAAGGCATTCAGTTCCAGCCTACAGTTCCCAATTCATATGTCCTTGATAGGAACTCTCTATTATTCCATCCTTTATGTAGAACATTGAATAGAGAGTTCCTACATAAAGGATGGAATAATTATGAAGACATAAATGTCAATGATTGGTTATACACAAATTTGACACTTCCAATTGTTAAAAAATATCAGTAAACTAAGAGACAAAAAGTAAATGGGAAAGCATAGTTTTTTTAAAAAACTTATAGCAGAAAATTAAAGTTCTTTAATGTACAAACACCTTCTAAAAATCAGCAACTCAGTAGAAAAAAAATTCTACGCAGAAGTCCAAATTTGTTAGAGGAAAGAAAATGGCTCATAAACACATATAATGCTTCCTAATTCATAAACAAGTAAGTTAATTAAAAATAATATAGTGCAGGTACAAGAATGTCAAAGAGCAAAAGGCACTATATCACGGAAGTATGAAGATGAAAAGTAACTTGCATAAACTGTTGGTGTGACTACAAAGTTAGAAAGTAATGGAAGGAAATTACATAATATAAGACAAAATGGAAATTCCATATACTTTAGAGCTTGAAATTTCACTTCAAATGATTTTCTTCCACAGGAAAAATATAATGATAATATACAAAAATAACTATACAAATATATTTAGCCACATTATAATACTACTAGTCTTCAAAATCTAAATATGTACAATAAATGACAAAATTAGCAATAAAGCACAACTATTAAAATGGGTTCATACTTATATACATAAACATGAAAATATGTCCAAAATATATGTACATTTATATGTACATAAAGTTGCAAAGCACTGTATACCATATAACCTCTATAAAATTAACAATATATAATACATATGTAATATGTAGGATTTACATTTATATGATATTCATTTTTTACGTATAAAATTATTTTATAGCTAATTCTTCACATGGTTCATTTTCTAAAGCCCTTCATTTTGAAAGTTCATACCCCAATGCTTATACTACTGCTCTCCTTATCATTCCAACTGCAAATAATTTTACATTCTCCATAAATTTTAACATAATTCATACCTATTACTCATGTAACACCTGAAAACATTGTTCACACATCCAAGTTCTTCAATTAGAGGGAAAGCTCGAAGGCGTCAAACCCTGCACCAGACACGGAACACATCCTAGAGTATCTAGGAGGGTATCTTCTAGAATAACAAGAATGGTGAATCTCTATAAAATTTCTCAGTTTTGAGTTATATTTTAATGTGACTTTTTTTAAAAAGCAAAGTTATTCTCTTGCAATGCTTCTCTTCTGCAATCGCAATCCCATGGGATAAGTGAATTGTGACTCCTTCTCCATCTTTCTCCTTAGTCTTAAAAAAACAACCACCAGGTGCGAGGTAGCTCTTTAATCCTCAGACTCAGGAGACAGAGGCAGATGGATCTTTATGAATTCAAGACTGGCCTAGTCTACATGGGGTATTCCAGGCCAGCCAAGGCTACATAGCAAGACTCTGTCCCAAAAACAAAAGCAGAAATATAACAATACATATCTAGGAAATTTCTATTTACCAATAAATCTATATACCCTCATCAATGTCAACATAGTTTCTTACATACTTTTCAGATAAATTATAAAGTCAAATATAAGCTTCAGACAGTAAAATATATATTTACCTATTATATTAAAATAGAATTCTGGCACTGAAAATCAATTCAAAGAAAATGTCAAATGAAACTATATCTCATCAGTTATCTCACTAACTAACTATAAATTTAATCAGTTACTCTAAGGTCAAAATCCTTCAAAGCCTCCAAAGCCTCCAAGTGCCAAAGATCTGGAGTACTTGAAAACACATATCAGTTTTTTTTTTTTTTTTTTTTTTTTTTTTACTGTTTTCTAAATACAAAAGACAAGGCGAGACTATTAGAAAAAAAAAAAAAAAAAAAAAAACAAGAATTGCCTGGAAGCTATAAGACAAAGATTCAAATCTCAAATGCCTTCTGAGTAGTCGTAGTCATTTTTAAAACTTCCTGATAACTCCCTCTTGAGTAAAATGATGAAGATGTAGTTCATAAGCTCCAATGGTCTTTGATGCTGTAACCTGTGTTAACAGCTTCTATATCTGGGAAGTTTCAGGGATAAAGCTTTCTGTTATCCAATGGCCTTGATTTAATATATGCATAGCATTTTTCTATATTTTCTCTATAGACATTATCTGCTTTACTTTATCAGAGAAAAGTCATTTCTGTCTTCTTTTCCAATTCACCTCTATTTCCTATTCCTACTTTAATATGCAATAGTTTCTTTCAGCTTTTATTTTATAGTAAAGAAATAGCTGAGGCTGGAAGATGGCTTAGCACTTAACAACACTGACTGCTCTTGCAGAGGACACAGGTTCAGTTCCCAGAATATACATGTCGGCACATAATTATCTGTAACTCCAGTCCCAGAGAACCTAATACCCTCTTCTGGCATTCACAGGTACCAGGTATGCACACAGTACACTTACATTCAACCAGGAAAACACTCATACACACAAAATTAAAAAATAATTTAAATGAAATCTTAATAAAACATAGCTTTTCTTTCTATCCAATCTTCAGTTTCAAGTTCTGTAAAAGTCATGGTTTCTGGTTCAGTCTTAGGAAGTCCATTTCCTGAGTTTTAAGAAATCTTATCCCCTGACATAGGCAGAATTTTGCAGGCAAATATGTACATGTATTTTGTAGAACATAAGTCTTTTCTTTTCAAAAGATATCCAGAGGAATTTGATGGAGAATTCCAATTGCAAACTCTATCTGGAGAACAGTTCTGCCCCTCCTTTGTTCTAAACAGTTTAGTTTCAGTCTTTTTTTGGTCGAGTGATTACAATCATCCTTAACATTTCTTGTTTTTGCTTCTAAAAGACAGTACAACTGATCTGAATCAGCTCCTTTTGGATTCTTCTTAAATTATCCTTATCTCTTGTCTCCACCACTCAGAACATTTAATAGCCCTATTCATTATATCCACTTAAAGGCCTGCTAACCTCCCCTATCTTTTTTTTTTTTTTACTTCTTTGTTGTGTGTTTTATTTTTTTTTTAATTTATTTATTTATTAAGGATTTCTGCCTCGTCCCCACAACCGCTTCCCATTTCCCTCCCCCTCCCCCGATCAAGTCCCCCTCCCTCATCTGCTCGAAGAGCAATCAGGGTTCCCTGACCTGTGGGAAGCCCAAGGACTGCCCACCTCTATCCAGGTCTCGTAAGGTGTGCATTCAAACTGCCTAGGCTCCCACAAAGCCAGTACGTGCAGTAGGGTCAAAAACCCACTGCAATTGTTCTTGAATTCTCAGTATTTCTCATTGTCTGCTATGTTCAGCTAGTCCGGATATAACCTCCCCTATCTTGATTTAACAACCTACTATTCCACTTTGTGTTATGCACTTCTGAACCAGCGTCTCTGATTAGATTAACTTTCTATAATACAATATTATTGCCATGTTTACATTTCAATAAAATCAGCAATGATAAGAATTAAAACCTTAAGGAGTATAGGTATTAGTTCTTCTTGGAAGTTCTGGAAGAATTCCGCATTGAAGCCATCTGGTCCTGGGCTTTTTTTGGTAGGGAGGTTTTTGATAACCTCTTCTAATTCTTCGCGACTAACAGGTCTATTTAGAAAGAATTAAAACCTATTGTTTTCCATAGAGCATGGCCTATGGAAGATATGTTAGCCTGAACTGTTGTGTTTGCTTCTCAAAACAATTTTCTGAAGTAACTATTTGTGGTGGTTTGAAAGTAAATGGCCTCCAAAGGGTGTGACACTATTAGGAGGCATTGCTTTGTTGGAGTAAGTGTGGTCTTGTTGGAAGAAGTGTGTCACTGTGGATGTGGGCTATGAGCACTCTTTTGTTCAAGCTTCCCTCAATGTGATTGTCAGTCAACTTCCTGTTGCCTATGAGATGCAGCCAGCACTACTCGTGCCTGCATGTCTCCATGCTCCCCACCATAATGACAATAGAACGAGCCTCTGGAGCTCTAAGCGAGCCACCATAATTAAATGTTTTCCTTATAAGAGTTGCCATGATCATCGTGTCTTTACACAACTTTAGAAACCCTGAAACACTACTATCAAAGACATTTAGGAGTTGGTCCAAGTTCACTGTTACTAAATGACATAGTTAAGATTTGTATTCAAGCCTACTAGCCACTAAACTCAAGATCTCTTTGTGAGGGTTTTTGTGGTTATTATTGTTTATTTTTCATATGTGTATGTGAGTGCGTGTATGTGTGTGTCTCTGTGTGTGTAGTGTCTTGCCTGCATGTATGTTTGTGCACCACTTGCATGCCTGGTGGTGACAAAAAACAGAAATTAACATTAGATTCCCTGGAACTAGATTTAATGTTAGCCACCATATATTTGGTTTCTCGGAATCTATCCCAGGTTCATTGTAAGAGCAAACAATGCACTTAACCCTAAACTATCTTTCCAGACCCCTCTTTATGGTTTTGAATTCACAATCCTCCTTCCTCAGTCTTCCCAGTGCCCCAAAGTCCATACTCTTTAATTCTTTGATAATTCCTTACAGTATATTTTATCATAATCTCTTACCACTCAACTGCTCTCAGACTGTCCACTTCCTTAGTAACTCAACTTCTTTTTCTCTCCTAAAAAACCCACAAAAACAAAAAAATGCTGATTTATGTTGGTCAACTACTTTTGAGTATGGGGCCTACCCTAGAATATGGTTGATATAGATGGTATCACTCCAGAAAAGAACTCTCTTCACTTTCTCTCTCAGTAGTTATTATTTACAATTAACTTCTTGACTAGCAGTAGGACTTTATGCCCATTTCCTCTCTTCTGTGCTATAGTTTTGTCTGCCTTGAATTTGTGCAGATCACAGTTTCTGTGAGTTTCTATATGTGTCATAAGCCTTGGTTGAAAAATGTTACTCTTAAATCATCTACCAGCATTGGTTCATAGAATCTTTCTTCTTCCTCTTCCACACTGATCCCTGACCTTGAGGAGGGACACGTGATAAAGACATTTCATTCTGAGTCAAGCATTTCAAAGTCTCTCACACTTTTTTTTTAATGATTTACTTATATTGTGTATAGAGTATTCTGCCTGCATATCTGCCTGCAGGCCAAAAGAGGGAACCAGATCTCATTACAGATGGTTGTGAGCCATCTTGTGATTGTTGGGAATTGAACTCCGGACCTATGGAAGAGCAGTCAGCGCTCTTCACTGCTGAGCCATCTCTTCAGCCCAATATTTCACTCTTGCACATTGCCCAGCTGCGGGTCTCTGTGCTGATTGCCATCTATGCAAGAAGCAGCTTCTTTGTTGAAAGTAGAATGCAAAGCTTATACCCAGTTTTCCTATTTCTCTTAAAGTTTCACGAATTTCAGTTTAGGACTGAAAGATCATCTTTTAATCAACGCAAATAGTTAAAGACACTGTGAATTATATAGGAATTCTAATTACTGTATATATGGGTAGATACAGAGATATATAAGAGAAATAACTATGTCCACAAAGACATTTACATAAATGTTTTTAGACCATTCATCCACAAGAGTAAAAGCCCACAGGTAACTCATGTCCATCAATACATGAACAGATTAGTGTTATACAATAAATTTTGCTGCCACTTAGCAACGAAATTCCAATATATGAAACATGAATCTCAAAATCTAGGCATAAGTGTCTACATGCTATAGGACTCTAGTTGTAAGAAACATTTAAACTCATCTATGGTGACATGAGACAAGTTACTTTCTAGGAAAAAACACAAGGAAATTACATGAAATAAGAGAAATATTAAATATGAGCTTGAGGGTGGTAACATGGAAGTATATGTTTGCTATCATTCATTTACTTTCATAGCTAAAATGATGGTTCAATAACAATCAAAATTATTAACTAGGTAAGTGAAGTATAAACACTACACTTTTATGCTTAGTAACAAAGGATAGAAAACAAACTACATTGATCATTAAAAGATCCATACTATCTACCATTAAGACATGTAAATGAATTATTATGTCTACAGGTACAAATCTTCCCATCGCCCAATTTACAGCTAATAAAATTGTCAAAAGAGTTTGGTTCATTAGCGAAGCAGTTCTCAACCACCCTAATGCTGTGACCCTTTAATACAGGTCCTCATGCTGTGGTGACCCACAATCATAAATTTTCATTGTGACTTCAGAACTGTAATTTTTCTACTGTTATAAACTGTAATGTAAATATCTGTGTTTTCCAGTGGTCTTAGATGGCCCCTGTGAAACAGTCATTCAACTATGAAGGGATTGCAATCCACAGGTAGAGAACCAAAGTTTTAGGATAAAGTAATGGCTTTCAAATGAGTGATAACTGGATCCACACTTGACTTTTAACTATGTATGATCATATTTTGGAAAGTCAAACTGGATCACTTTCCACTAGTAGCACTTGGATAGAGGCAAAGATATTACTAATTATCCTACTGTATAAAAGACATAGCCTGTAACAATGAGCTAATTAACTGTTCTAAAATGTCTATAGTGCCAAAGTTGAGAAACGCAGAGGTAAAGTTTTGCTACAGCAAAATAAATTTATATGTCAGGATTCTGCTAAGAGACGAATATGTGAACAAATCAACATACATTAAAGTCAACTGTTTCAGCCAGCAGGTCATTTGCAAAGCAGTAAATAATATCCGAAAGGATGAGCACAAGATAAAGACAATGGGGTTGGATTTGGAAGTATGGGTGTTACTGAGGTTTCATGTACAGGTGGAGGTTGGCAGGGTATTCAAAAAATCATCTAAAAAACAATCTCAAGACACTGAAAGATGAGGATGAAACACCAAAAAGGACAAAGGCTTCAAAAGCTGAACTAATTTCCCACTTTGCCTAAGGCTATCTCTGCAAGTAAGGAGGTAGTTCTTCTTAATCTGAATTTTATTCAAGAAAAATAAGTTGGAGTGAGAGGGCTTGTTATTTTGCCATAAGCTCAGAGTTTCGTTTCTCTTTAAAAATAAATATCTACTCCCAAGAAGTCATGCCACAGTGAAAAAAAGTCACATTAAATAGAAACAAAAGAAGACGTTGCCCTAGCAACCAGAAGCACTTACAAGATTTCATCAAACTCATTGTACACTATTTCATTTTTTATTTCATCACTTTTTTTCAGCGTGGAAGGGTTTGAAATAGACTGATAAATAATTGCCTGAGTGGGCTTAACACCTTCTAATATCCCATCATGAAATTTCTTTCAGCATTATGAAGGACATAATTCTGAATTGTAAATGCAAAAGAGCATAATAGTCTCATCCACCCCCCCCTTCTATTCAAAAGGTCGACAGTGTAAAGCAATAAAGGCGCTCTCATACAGTACAAAAGAGGTTTCGCTCACATACCAGGGTTCTACACTCTACTGAGCATGGAAAAAGCATTTCCCAAACCGCTCCTTTTGAAAAGTAGCAAGATTTCCTTAAGAACCAACATGTTACTAGCTAATCCCCTCTGCTGTTATAGATGGGGTGCACCCAAGAAGAATGGGAAAATATCAATATTTTTTAAAGTAAATTTTATTTAATTCCAAGACTCGGGCTATTGCTTAAATATGAAAGGGGGGAAAAGCAACAAAGAAAAGCAGCAGCATATGATAAAGCTCACACTGACCCAGAAGGAGTCAAGTTAGCCCTGCCTCTGCTACAAATGACCTGCAAGTCTGAGCAAGCTGCTGCCACGATCTGGGGCTCAGTTATTTCATGGATCAAGTAGGAGGGAGGGTCAAATAAGGTTTCCTTGCAAGTCAATCAAATGTTTCAATATAATGAATCACTGGAGTGGGGAGGGTTCCTACTTTCTAACTCCATGCCATTCTTTTTCTTTGGGGAAATTTTTTAAGACTCATGTGCAGCTTGATCTGTTTCTCTGTCTATGTCTATATTTTTCTAATCAGTGTTCTTAGTCCTGGACTTTCAAAACCTTGTTCTTCTTAAGGCTGAGTATAATTCCTCCTGCATAATGTCAACAAGACATTTCTTACCTATGGATGAATCATTCCAGAAACCTTAGCACTTGAGTAATTTAAGACAAACCCTGAGCTGTTAGAAGTCACAAGTGCATCTGTACTCACCAGAAACCTCCTGATCATGTAACTGTGGAAGCTTCTTGTACATATATACAAAGAAGGAATTAATCCTCAGGAAGGAAAGCCTTCTCAATTCAGAATGCTTTTGGTATTTAACAGAAAGAAAAAGCCCATCATTCATTCTTTAAATGGGAATAATTGAATGAGCTATAGAACCCAATACATGAGGTTTAATTTAATTTGTATGCAATAAAACTGCATTCTGTAGCAAAAAGATGTTTCAACAACTCTCCTTAAAGTAAAAAGAGTGACAGGGATCCACTTCTTAGAAGAGGATCATATTCAGACTACATAAACATTTTGTATAAGGAAAATAAACAAGCTATATGGCTATTGATTAGGGAATATGGTCTTTTGTATCAATTTGTACTGAGAATAAGATAGCATCTCAATAACTGGACTTAATATATTTAATTAGTGATGGTTAAATTCTCCACAGTTTCCCATATAGAATTCTCCAGTTGGCTTCATGGTTTCTGTTAGTGTGATATTGTGCACTTGAAGGCACAGCTTTGTATCTCTAGTATACAGAGGCAATTAAAATTCATCTCCTCTCTATGTTGCATTCCATTATGGCACAAATGCAGATACAAACCTGGCATGATGAAAGAAACTAGAAAAAAATAACTACTGAGACAACTAGGTTGCATACAAAGCAGAAGCAACAAAGCCAAGTGTAATAAAAATTCTATGACTTTTAGAAAAGTAGTCAAGCTCTGTGTTACTATATGCAACCTGTTTTACCATATGGGAAAATGATCATCTAATGTAGTGTTTTAATTATTACTAAATATCAAATAATATGATAGAGGTCATATTATTTTTCATTAACATATGGGTCATTCTAACTAAAGAAAACACAACTGAATACAGCCTGGGAAAAGTTCAAATTTTGCAGGGTTAAGAATAGCAACCATACATTGGGCAGTGGTGGCACACAACTTTAAGCCCAGCATTCAGGAGACAGAGACAAGTAGGCCTCTGGGTTCAAGGCCAGCCTGGTCTACAGAGTGAGTCCTAGGACAGCCAAGGCTACAGAGAAAATTCCTGTCTCAAATAACAAAACAAAACCCAATAAAAACAAACAACAACAAAAGGAACCATAATCTCTGAGTATTCAATGTTTGATTCAACAGATCCATTACTCAAACTAGAACACCTTATCTAGAATAAATACAATTCTTCAAATGCATACTATGGATGTAGTGTGTACTTAACCTCCCTTACAAGTCAGGAGAAAAGAGAGAAATCTTAGTCCTCTAGCTCCAAGGGCACACAATCATAAATTTAGTATGATTTGATGATGGATAAAGATTTCCTATGAAAGAATGAATAACTGTCTGAGAGATGAATATAACTGAGACATCTTCACAAGCTGATATTTGAAATATTTTCTGGAGGACGAGTAGAAGATCAAAAAGGGGGAAGGTGTGATGGATGGGCATCTGTAAGATAAACGAACTCTGTGTGCATACGATACGGCAGCACGGAAAGGCATGGTACAACCAGTAAACTGGAGATTGACTGATTTAGTGTAGCTTGAGGAGAGCTTTCTGTAGGAGTGAAGCTTGAGAAATGGTATAAAGTTATTTTATTGGCACAGAACATGGAAACTTGTCCTGAAAACTATGGGAAACCATCCCGAGCTTTTAAATACAGCTCATCAGCCTGATCCAAGTTGCATTATAGAAAATTCCCTCTACCATCAGCTGAAGGGATGGATCGGCTAGAGCCCATTAGTTTGCATCTTACAAAACTAGTGCAATATTCAACAGAAAATAATTTACTAAAAGTCCTTGTGCACACATTAGAATGAGTTCCTACTTTACTCAGCATCCTAGGGTTAGGAATAAAACTTAAATCACTAGGATGGCTCAAATGAATATGAATATTAGGAAAAAATGACAAGATATTGATAAGACATACTTGAAGTGTTGAAATGTAGGGCCCAGGCTGGTTATAATAGGAAGTTAGCCACTATGAGGAGTAACAGGTATTATGGACAAGATCTCAGTTCCCATTATCACCCCTTAGTCCCATGATCATTGTACATGACAAGGGAAAAGAGATATTATCTCTGTGTTACTAATGAAAGGCACTGAGTTTTGGTCAGGCTGGTAGCAGAAATGGAAGAGAATACTGTGGGTGGAATTACAAGGGGGATTTGTGGGTGGTTTGGAAGATAGAGGAAGTCAAGAGGTAAAGAACTATAGGCTCTCTCTCTATCTCTCATACATTTTAGTGCTAACAAGTTTCCTCTTAGCTCTGCTTTCATTGTGTCCGGTGAGTTTGGATATGCCATGTATTCATTTACATTGAATTCCAGAACATCTTTATTTCTGTCTTGACACATTTTTCACCCAATAGTGGGTTGCTCAGTTTCTATGAGTATGTAGACTTTCTGTTGTTGATATCCAGCTTTAATCTGTTGTGGTCTGATAGGATGCAGAGCATTAGCTCCAGTATTTTTCTGTTTAGTTTTTATTTGGATGACCTGTCCATTGTTAAGAGTGGGTTTTGAATCATTGTGTGAGTGTCAATATGTAATTTAAGCTGTTAATAATGGTTCTTTTATGAACTTGGGTGCCCTTGTGTTTGGTGTATAGATGTCAAGAACTGCAATGTCCTTTTGGTGGATTTCCCTTTTGATAGTATGTAGTGTCCTTCCTTATCTCTTCTGATTATTTTTGGTCTGAAGTCTATTTTGTCAAATATCAAAATGGTTATACTAAGCTTTCTTCTTAGGTCCACTTACTTGGAATACCTTTTTCTATCCCTTTACTCTGAGTTGATGTCTATCCTTGATGTTGAGGTATGTTTCTTGAACGTAGCAAAAGGATGGATCCTTTTTTTTTAATCCAGTCTTAGTTGGTGTCTTTTTATTGGAGAGTTGAGAACTCTGATATTGAAAGTGATATGAGCAATGTTTGCTGATCCCTGTTATTTGTGTGTGTGTTTCCCCCTTCTTTTATTTTATGTTTTGTTATTATTTATTCCTAGTGCTTTCTTGGGTGTGGTTAGCCTCTTCGTGTCGAAGGTTTTATTCTACCTTCTGTAGAGTTGGAATTGGAGTGTCTTTCTTTCTCCAGCTATTTCTGAAGTTCTGAATTCTAAAGAGCCAACTCTTCAAAGGTAAATTTGAATTCAGGATCTCACCAAGATATTCAGGTTCTAGGTGATACATCTATATTCTAACAAAACAAATCACCAATATTAATAAGCTTATTATTCTGCATTATCTCATTTCTTCCTTATAATGCTTGGAATTTCCCATTTACTTGGTTTCTTTAAATCTAGGTACAGACAGTTTAATTGGATACAAAATAAAACAAAGTAAGGCTATGTCATTTGGCTAAGAATTTATGTATAATTATTGAGAAAGGGACAGTTAGTACAAAGGCCTTTTCCATTCCTCAAGCCTTTGCCAAGTGAACAGACTATGAGTGTAGGCAGGCACTGGAGGATTCAGTCGGACATGTTGGTGCAAGCCTTTCCTTCCAGCACTCAGGAGGTGGATCTCTGCAAGTTCTAGAGCTTAAAGCAAACTAGTATTGTTTAGAAGAGAACTCACTCCCCTGCTCTACACTATCTGTTACCCATTAGAATGTTGATCACATAAAGACGAAGTGAACTAAGTTAAAATGCAGCTCCTAATATAGTCTAGCTTCTGTTAGAATCCCTTTCCCAATGGGATTTATGATCTGAGTTTATAAAGAAGCACCTTGGAGAAGATAAGTGTCAGTGGTCCAGGCAGCCACCACTCGGCTGTACTTGCATCAGGGAGACGTTACTCACTGCTTGAACATGGAGTTGAGAAGAACAGGATAGAGGTGCTAATGCCTAAGACTTCGTGGTGAAACACCAGGAGAGAGACATGCTGGTGTCATTGGAACTTTGCTCTTAGCAAGTTCCTCCCTTTCATATGAGCTCCCGCTTGGTAAGCTTATCACTGCAGCTGCTAGCTACTCTGGTTGCTAGTCACTTTCCATACTACCTCTGGGCAGTTTGTTTCTGTCTCCCATCAAGCTACCCTACCGTCTCAGCATAGCTAGATGCTAGGCACTAATCTAGATGGGAAAACAAAATCCTTACCAAATCTGACTGAGTATTTTACTTTTCAACCTGTTTATGCAAACTCTGAGAGAGATTGAAGAGCCCAAATTTGGGGTTTTTGTTCTGTTCCTCCAGGCATTTAATTTTCTATAGTTATTTTAGGAAGCCTGACCATTAAAACTGCTAACAAAATGCTTTGGCATTATGTGTAATTGCATATTGGTAATCACTAAGTATTACTGAAGAATTCCAAAAGGCATATTTAGGGTTCTGTGCCACTGGATTATTACTCATACAGTTGCCAAACACAAAACTGCCTGTTGCTAGATTCTAGACGTGTCAAATGAATCACCATCTCTGATGACAATGATTTACCTTAATTACCGCAAACCATAATTTTAGTTTTAGTTCAAATAGGAATCAAAGATTGGTTTCCTGACAAGATGATTGCATATGTTTATCAGAGAGGTAGCTTGACTATATTCAGAAAAGTCCTGTCTCATATTCACATATATCCAGTATGAATTCCAGATTTCCTGTACCAGATAATTTCTTTCTCAGACAATGGATAGATCTTCTATTTGCTTGATAAGTCCAGGAGCAATACAAGCAGGATTCAGGATTTATTTTGGATATAACTGATCTAAATAAGGTACTATGTGAAAGATTTGCTGGGCACCTTAATGACCTGAGAGAAACTGAAACTCAAAAGAAAAATCAATCTGTAAGCAGGGACTGGAAAGATGGCTCAGTGGGTAAGAGCAACTGCCGCACTTTGCAGAGACCCAAGTTTGCTCTACTTGTAACCGCAGTTCCAGGGGAGCTGACTCCCTCTTCTTATCTCTATGAGACTCCTGTAAAGAAGTGGTACATATGCAGACACCTAGGCATGTGCACAAGTGTGTGAGTGCACACACAAGCATAAAATAAATAATTTTGAAAATCTGTAAGCAAAACACGAATCACATTTGTTGTCATCTATGTGAGTTCAGTGTCCAGGGTATGATATACATCATCAATTCAGCACCTGTCCCCACTGAGTATGGTCGTTTTTCCTGCAGAAAAGATAGAGATGAATAGAAGTGCTCATTTAATTATAAAAGGGCTCTATTCCTACCAGTTACACACATAGATCATGTGTATATTTATTTCCTGGTTTTTTTTTTCCAGGCACCTGGTAAAGTGCTTCTCCTCAAGTTAGTGTGTAACAGCATCAAAGTCTTAGGAGGATAGGCCGTCATCCATTTTCCTATAGGCTACTGATGACACTGGCTGCATTTGAGCCTCAGTCATTTCTTTGTTTCAGAGTTGAAGGAAAAGAGTATTTATATATAAGCTGTTCTTGGTTGTAAAAAACCTGATTTCCATACTAATGAATGACCCAATTTATAGCTCAACAAAAATGGCTTATCCTTGGCAAAAGGGATATATGTCACCCAACAAAGAGGCTGATTCAAGAAAACAGCACTGCCTGTCACAACTTGGTTTAGGAGGAAATAAGGAACAGACTCCTAGATTGAAAGAGGAAAAGAAAAAAGGAAATATGCTTAAGATCCCCCCTCTCTCACATACACATACACACATTCACATTTGAAAAAAAAAATCATTCACCTCACTAAGATTCACACAGACACACTTGGAGGTTTGGAGAGATTGCTCAATAATTTCTGTGAAAGTATGAAGACCTTGAGTTTTGAACCCCAATACACATGTAAACACTGTGGGTATGGCAGAGTATGGCTAGAATCTCACTGAAGCTCACTAGCCAGTCTGTCTAGACAATCAGTGAGCTCTGGGCTTAGTGAGAAACCCTGCCTCAAAAAATAAGTCAGAAGTCGTTTGAGGATGACACCTGCTATCTACCTTTGCCCTCCATATGTGGGTACACTGATAATCAGATAATCCACATTCACACAAAACCAGAGTGAATACCAACAACACACACATTCACAAGTTATCTATGAAGCCTATTTAATATTTTCTACCAATTTCTTAGAAATCTTTGTAACTACTATTTGTTTTTTGGTTTTCTAGAATCTTTTGTGATCCTTTGCAGTTTTGGAGATACATTGCCATTGCCAACATTCCTCATTCCTGTCCGTGGTTTCAAATTCACAAACCTAATCTAACTACCAAGATTTCAAGGGACTAGAACTACAGGACTCCAGAAGAAAACGCCCTCCCAATTTCCATCCCCCTCTACATGACAAGAATAGGAGCAGTGGAGCCGGGCAGGCCTCAGGGTCCCCTGTAAGGGAGCCGGGCACCTTCAGCTCCAGCGCCAGGCTTCCTGCGCGCTCCTGGATACCACCCCCCCCCACCCCCCCACCCCCCCACCCCCCCACCCCCCGCTCCATTCATCCTGTTGGCCCTGGATCATTGGGCTACCAGTGGCCCTGTTTAGTTGCTGAGGAATCCCATCAGGACAGGTGAGTGTGTGCTACCCAGGGGCGGACTGTCCCGGAAGAGAGCACAAACCCCCTCCCCCAGCTCCTTCTGCAGGGCTGTCTTTCTTTCGCACAACCCAGCACCCCCAACACCCCTCCCCAACCCTGCCCTGCTGTATGCTAGGACCAGTGCTCAACTACAGTCTTAAGCTCCTAAACTAAGGCGACCCACCCAGAGCGGTGAGTGCCTGCCAGCCAGGCAGGCCTCAGGGTCCCCTGTAAGGGAGCCGGGCACCTTCAGCTCCAGCACCAGGCTCACTGCACGCTCCTGGATACCCCCCCCCCCCATGCTCCATTCATCCTGTTGGCCCTGGATCATTGGGCTACCAGTGGCCCTGTTTAGTTGCTGAGGAATCCCATCAGGACGGTTGCGGAGGAATCCCATCTGGACGGGAACGGTTCCTGCTTCTACACTGAAGAGATACACCCTGAGAGTCAATCTCAGCAAAGTCTGGACCAAGAGACCAGGCCTCTCCTGGCTCCATTTGAAGGAAGAGATGGGAAGGCGCCAATACAAGAATTCCTCCAACAATCTGAAAGGCAACATGACACCACCAGAAACCAGGGATCCCGAAATAAGAAGAATTGTACACCCTACTCCTGAAGAAATAGAAGAAATCGACTCAAAAGTGAACTATATGAAAATAATAGAGGACCTTAAACAGGAGGTGAAAAACTGCCATAAACAATTAGAGATTACAAACAAAAAGGTAGAGGAAATGAATAAATCGCTCAAAGACACGCAAGAAAACCAAGAGAAACAAGAAAAAGCAATCAAACAGGTTAGGGAAGCGGTTCAAGACATGAAGAATGAAATGGAAGCAATGAAGAAAGCACAAACCGAGGGAAGAATGGAGATGGAAAATCTGGGTAAACGAACAGGAATGACAGAAACAAGTACTAACAACAGATTACAAGAGATAGAAGAGAGAATATCAGACACTGAAGATACCATAGAAAAAATAAACACACTGATCAAAGAAAACAGCAAAAGCAACGAATTCACATCACAAAACATTCAGGAAATTTGGGACACAATAAAAAGACCAAACCTAAGAATAATTGGAGTAGAAGAAGGAGAAGAAGTGCAGCTCAATGGTACAGAAAATATACTTAATAAAATTATAGAAGAAAACTTTCCCAACCTGAAGAAAGAGGTACCAATGAAGGTTCAAGAAGCATACAGAACACCAAAATAGGCTGGATCAAAAAAAAACATCCCCTCGCCATATAATAATCAAAACACAAAATACACAGAATAAAGAAAGAATATTAAGAGCCGGGCGATGGTGGCGCACACCTTTAATCCCAGCACTCGGGAGGCAGAGGTAGGCGGATCTCTGTGAGTTCGAGACCAGCCTGGTCTACAGAGCTAGTTCCAGGATAGGCTCCAAAGCCACAGAGAAACCCTGTCTCGAAAAACCAAAAAAAAAAAAAAAAAAAAAAAAAAGAATATTAAGAGCCGCAAAGGAAAAAGGCCAAGTTACTTATAAAGGTAAACCTATCAGACTTACACCTGACTTCTCTATGGAAACCATGAAAGCCAGAAGGTCCTGGATAGATGTACTCCAAAAACTAAGAGATCATGGATGCAAGCCCAGACTACTATATCCAGCCAAGCTTTCGTTCACTATAAATGGAGAAAACAAAATTTTCCAGGATAAAAACAAATTCAAACAATACGTAGCCACAAATCCAGCCTTACAGAAAATTATAGAAGGAAAATCACTAACCAAGGAGTCCAACAATGCCCACAATAACTCAGTCATCTAGAGACCTTTCACCAGCGCAACTCAAAGAAGGGAAACACACAAACCCTACTACTAAAAAAGTGACCGGAGTTAACAACCACTGGTCATTAATATCACTTAATGTCAATGGGCTCAACTCACCTATTAAAAGGCACAGGCTAAGGGATTGGATACGAAAACAGGATCCAACGTTCTGCTGTCTACAAGAAACACACCTCAACCACAAAGACAGGCACCTACTCAGAGTAAAGGGCTGGGAAAAGGCTTATCAAGCAAATGGTCCTAAGAAACAAGCAGGTGTGGCCATAGTAATTTCTAACAAAGTTGACTTCAAACTTAAATCAGTCAGAAGAGATGGAGAGGAACATTTTATACTCATAACAGGAACAATTCATCAGGATGAAGTCTCAATCCTGAATATCTATGCCCCGAATATAAAAGCACCCACGTATGTAAAAGAAACATTACTAAAACTCAAGGCAGCCATCAAACCACACACACTAATAGTAGGAGACTTCAACACTCCTCTCTCACCAATGGACAGGTCAATCAAACAGAAACCTAACAGAGAAATTAGAGAATTAATGGAGGTAATGAAGCAAATGGACTTAACAGACATCTATAGATTATTCCACCCGAAGAGGAAAGAATATACCTTCTTCTCTGCACCTCATGGAACCTTCTCGAAAATTGACCACATACTCGGTAACAAAGCAAACATCCACAGTTACAAAAAAATATTAGTAACCACCTGTGTCTTATCAGATCACCATGGATTAAAGTTAGAATTCAACAACAATGCTACCCCCAGAAAGCCTACAAACTCATGGAAACTGAACAGTCAACTTCTGAACCATACCTGGATTAAGGAAGAAATTAAGAAAGAAATTAAAGTCTTCCTGGAATTCAATGAAAATAAAGAAACAACATACTCGAACTTATGGGACACTGTGAAAGCAGTGCTAAGAGGAAAGTTCATCGCACTAAGTGCCCACTTAAAGAAAACAGAGAAAGCACATATTGAAGACTTAACAGCCCACCTGAAAGCTCTAGAAAAAAAGAAGCAGACTCACCTAGGAGGAGTAGAAGATTGGAAATAATCAAACTGAGGGCTGAAATCAACAAAATAGAAACACAGAAAACAATCCAAAGAATCAATGAAACAAAAAGCTGGTTCCTGGAGAAAATCAACAAGATTGATAAACCCCTATCCAAACTAATCAAACGGCAGAGAGAGAATATGCAAATTAATAAGATCAGAAATGAAAAGGGGGACATAACCACAGACACAGAGGAAATTCAGAGAATCATCAGATCATATTACAAAAGCCTGTATAACACAAAACTGGAAAATGTAAAAGAAATGGACACTTTTTTAGATAAATACCATATACCAAAGTTACACCAGGACCAGGTGAACAATCTAAACAGACCTGTTGGTCGCGAAGAATTAGAAGCTGTTATCAAAAACCTCCCTACCAAAAAAAGCCCAGGACCAGATGGTTTCAATGCGGAATTCTACCAGAACTTCCAAGAAGAGCTAATACCCATACTCCTTGATGTATTCCACAATATAGAAACAGAAGGGTCATTACCTAATTCCTTTTATGAAGCTACAGTTACTCTGATACCAAAACCACACAAATACTCAACCAGGAAAGAGAATTACAGGCCAATCTCACTCATGAACATCGACGCAAAAATCCTCAACAAAATACTGGCAAACCGAATCCAAGAACACATTAGGAAAATTATCCATTATGATCAAGTGGGCTTCATTCCTGAGATGCAGGGCCGGTTCAACATACGAAAATCTATCAATGTAATCCAGCATATAAATAAACTGAAGGAAAATAACCATATGATCATCTCATTAGATGCTGAAAAAGCATTCGACAAAATTCAATATCCATTTATGTTAAAAGTCTTGGAGAGATTAGGGATACAAGGGTCATACCTAAATATAATAAAAGCTATATAAAGCAAGCCGACAGCTAACATCAAATTAAACGGAGAGAAACTCAAAGCCATCCCGCTTAACTCAGGAACACGACAAGGATGTCCACTCTCTCCATACCTCTTCAATATAGTACTTGAAGTTCTAGCAATAGCAATAAGACAACATAATGGGATCAAGGGGATTCGAATTGGAAAGGAAGAAGTTAAACTTTCGTTATTCGCAGATGATATGATAGTGTACTTAAGCGACCCCCAAAACTCCACCAAAGAACTTTTACAGCTGATAAACAGCTTTAGTAATGTGGCAGGATACAAGATCAACTCCAAAAAATCAGTCGCCCTCTTATACACAAAGGATAGGGAAGCAGAGAGGGAAATCAGAGAAGCTTCACCATTCACGATAGCCACAAACAGCATTAAATATCTTGGGGTAAATCTAACCAAGGAAGTGAAAGATCTATTTGACAAGAACTTTAAGGCATTGAAGAAAGAAATTGAAAAGGATACCAAAAAATGGATGGATCTACCTTGCTCTTGGATTGGGAGGATCAACATAGTAAAAATGGCAATTCTACCTAAGGCAATTTATAGATTCAATGCAATCCCCATCAAGATCCCATCAAAATTCTTCACAGATCTTGAGAGGACAATAATCAACTTTATATGGAAAAACAAAAAACCCAGGATAGCCAAAACAATCCTATACAATAAAGGATCTTCTGGAGGCATTACCATCCCTGACTTCAAACTCTATTACAGAGCTACAGTAATGAAAACAGTGTGGTACTGGCATAAAAACAGAGAAGTCGACCAATGGAATCGTATAGAAGACCCGGATTTTAACCCACAAACCTATGAACACCTCATTTTTGATAAAGGAGCTAAAAGTATACAATGGAAGAAAGAAAGCATCTTCAACAAATGGTGCTGGCACAACTGGATGTCAACCTGTAGAAGAATGAAAATAGACCCACATCTTTCACCGTGCACAAAACTCAAGTCCAAATGGATTAAAGACCTCAATATTAGCCTGAACACACTGAAAAGGATAGAAGAGAAAGTGGGAAATACCCTACAACAGATGGGCACAGGAGATCGCTTCCTATGTATAAACCCAGAAGCACAGACATTAAGAGCAACATTGAATAAATGGGACCTACTAAAACTGAGAAGCTTCTGCAAAGCAAAGGACACTGTCACTAAGACACAAAGGCAACCTACTGACTGGGAGAAGATCTTCACCAACCCCGCAACAGACAAAGGTCTGATCTCCAAAATATATAGAGAACTCAAGAAACTAGACTTTAAAATGCTAATTAACCCAATTAAAAAATGGGGCACTGATCTGAACAGAGAATTCTCAACAGAAGAAGTTCAAATGGCCAAAAGACACTTAAGGTCATGCTCAACTTCCTTAGCAATCAGGGAAATGCAAATCAAAACAACTTTGAGATATCATCTTACACCTGTGAGAATGGCTAAAGTCAAAAACACCAACGATAACCTTTGCTGGAGAGGTTGTGGAGGATGGGGTACCCTCATCCATTGCTAGTGGGAATGCAATCTTGTGCAACCACTATGGAAGTCAGTGTTTCGGTTTCTTAGGAAATTCGGGATCAACCTACCCCTGGACCCAGCAATACCACTCTTGGGAATATATCCAAGAAATGCCCTATCATATGACAAAAGCATTTGTTCAACTATGTTCATAGCAGTATTATTTGTAATAGCCAGAACCTGGAAACAACCTAGATGCCCTTCAATGGAAGAGTGGATGAAGAAAGTATGGAATATCTACACATTAGAGTACTACTCAGCGGTAAAAAACAATGACTTCTCAAATTTTGCATGCAAATGGATGGAAATAGAAAACACTATCCTGAGTGAGGTATCCCAGACCCAAAAAGATGAACATGGGATGTACTCACTCATAATTGGTTTCTAGCCATAAATAAGGGTCACGGAGTCTACAATAGGTGAATCTAAAGAAGCTAAATAAGAAGGGGAACCCAAGGAAAAACATATAGTTATCCTCTTGGCTAAGGGCAGTAGACCAAATTGCCGGGGAGAAAATTGGGATCTTGGGGTGGGGTGGGTTGGGGGTAAGGGGAGATGGGGAGAGAAAAGGTAGAAGGGAAGGAGGTCGGGCCTTGGGAAAGCAGGAGGATTGGGATAATGGAAGGGTGGATAGGGGAGCACGGAACCACAATTCTTAGTTAAGGGAACCACTTTAGGGTTGGCAAGAGACCCGACCCTAGAGGGGCTCCCAGGTGCCCAAGCTGAGGTCCCCAGTTAGTTCCTTGGGCAGTTGAGCATAGGGAACCTGAAATGACCCTATCCTTGAGCAATACTGACGAATATCTTGCATATCATCATAGAACCTTCATCTGGTCATGGATGGAGATAGAGACAGAGACCCACACTGGAGCACTGGACTGAGCTCCCAAAGTCCCAATGAGGAGCAGAAGGAGGGAGAACATGAGCAAAGAAGTCGGGACCACGAGGGATGCACCCACCCACTGAGACAATGGAGCTGATCTATTGAGAGCTCACCAAGACCAGCTGGACTGTGACTGAAAAAGCATGGGATAAAACTGGACTCTCTGAACATGGCGAACTATGAGGACTGATGAGACGCAAAGGACAATGGCACAGGGGTTTGATCCTACGTAATGTGATGGCTTTGTGGGAGCCTAGCCAGTTTGGATGTTCACCTTCCTAGATATGGACGGAGGTGGGAGGTCCTAGGTCTTACCACAGGGCAGAAAACCCTGACTGCTCTTTGGACTGGAGAGGGAGGGGGAAAGGAGTGGGGGGAGGGGGAGAAGGGTGGGAGGAGGGGGCGTAGGGGGGGAGGAGGGGGAGGGAAATGGGAGGCTGGGAGGAGGTGGAAACTTGTTTTTTTTTTCTCCTTTTCTCAATAAAAAAAAAAAGAATAGGAGCAGTGAATTGTAGTCACTTATCACCTTAAAATTAAACCAATGTTTCAAGTATATCTTAGTCACCTTCCTAGGCATAATGATTTTTGTAAAGTACGTCCATAGATTTTTCACATTAGACAATATAAATGACTATATATGCATTATCAGATTTCATGCTCACACTAATTATTTGATGTAGTTTCTGCAAGTTTCTGTATCTTCCAGATAAGGAAACTAACTGAAATTTAATTAGGCTGAAGCATGTAGCCAAAAGAATACTTTGTATTTTCTTTTGGTTATCTCAACCTTCCTTACTCTTCAACCTCTCAAATGAGTCACTATTTTGAATGATTAGGGTTTATGATACTGTGAGAGCAAAATTTCCTGTAGATGGTGTATCTTTTTTTTTTCTTTTTCTGAAACAGGGTTTCTGTGTGCAGCACTTGTTGTTCTGGAACTTGCTCTGTAGATCAGGCTGACCTCAAACTCACTGAGATCTGCCTGCCCCTGCCTCCCAAGTGCTGGGATTAAAGGCGTGTACCACCATTGTTGAGCTGTAGATGGTGTGTTTTAGTATTGAAAAGTCATATATGTTGTGATACATATAAGCCACATGTTATCAATGCTACTAGCCAAGATATCCTTAAAACCTGGCCAGAGTGGTCTCTTTTGCCTGTCTCGTGTGCAGCAATACTCTAAGAGCACTAAGTGTGGCTTAGCAGAGGCTATCAGATCCCTAGAATTAGGTGAACATGTCATGAGAGTTTGAAGCTACATTATAGATTCCAAGCTAGTTCTCCTTGGTGCTGCTTATGGGTTAGCATGACTAAATATAAACTAATATCTCATTTCTTATACCAGAAGGATAACTATATCAAAGCAACTTACAGGCATTGCTGTCCCCTAAGATCATACCTCTACACGCTCATCAGAACTTTCCCATTTTCACTGATCTCTTCCTTCAGTTGTAAATTTCACTGAGTATTCCCTGCTTTGGTTTCATTACATACATCCACCTTCTCAGCCCAGCATCCTTTCTTAGCTACCTGTATACTACAAGTTATAGCTTGCCTTACCCATTAACTTAACTAGCTTTCTATATAAAGTAAGTTCCTATACTCTTCCTGCCCTCCACTCTCCTTTTTTCAGCCTTTTGGTTGTCGCTGTTGGGCCTGTATATTATTTATGTAGACTTAGAAATTTTTATTGGCCCTTTACCTAGTTTTCTTTGTTTGATTCCTCCACTTGAATGGGTGCACCAAGAAAATAAGAACTTACCCATCTCATTCATCGTGATATCTCAATTTCTGAGTCTGGTGCATGGAAAGAGTTAGTGAATATTAAAAACATTGATTGAAGCCGGGCGGTGGTGGCGCACGCCTTTAATCCCAGCACTCGGGAGGCAGAGGCAGGCGGATCTCTGTGAGTTTGAGACCAGCCTGGTCTACAAGAGCTAGTTCCAGGACAGGCTCCAAAACCACAGAGAAACCCTGTCTCGAAAAACCAAAAAAAAAAAAAAACATTGATTGAATGAACTGGGTGAATAAATATCTGTTGAATACCCATTCATTTGTCAAGCCTTCTGAAAAGTCCTCAATATGAAAAAGTTACAAAATATAAGGGCTTTGCAATTTAGCTTTATCTGCAGTAAAATACAAATAAGTAAATCATTCAACTTTCAATATGTCAAATATTTAAGAGACTACTTGGTGGCAAGCACAAAAGACTAGGAAAGCAAAAAAGCTAAGGCCCACACACGGCTCATTTCCTAACCTGGCACTTCTCTATTGGAAAGGCATAAGAATTTTACTTACAGATTTGTTTTAAATTCTGATGCCTAGACTATAACCTTGCAAAGGTTTTGATTACATAGTTTCAGGACAACCAAGGCTACATAGGAAGATCCTGTCCCAAAGAAAGAAGCAACAATAAGAAAAATCCAAGGCACTGGGGCAGTGGGAGATGTGTGATACACCGTTCTAAATGTACAAATGGAGAAATGAAGAGAACCATTCACAAAACAAGAGATATTTGAG